>NC_135961.1:33926431-34526431 GCF_053455715.1 Rhinoraja longicauda | reverse complement strand
CTTGGCGCAAGTGTGGCCCGTCCCTCCTCCCACGCCAAGGGGCCGTCTTCCGCTTCATCTGGGGGTCGGCGATGGACCGGGTGCGACGAGCCACAATGCACAAGTCGGCAGACAACGGGGGTAAAGGCGTGCCCAACGTCGCCCTCATTCTGATGGCCACCTTCGTGTGTGGCTGCATCAGGCGGAGCATAGAGCCAAGGCACGTGGGCACCAAATGCCACTACCTGCTGAGGTTCTACCTGTCCCCGGTGTTGCGAAGGATGGGCCTGGCGCAGATGCCACGCAATGTGCCAGTCAGCTGGACATTGCCGAACCATCTGTCGTTTGTGGACAGGTTCTTCCGGACCAACACCTTTGACCACAAGTCCATCGGGCAGTGGTCAGCACGGAACGTCCTGCAGGCACTGCAGGGGAATGACTCCATGGATCCTGTGGCGTGGTTCCCAGAACAGACAGCCCAGCTTGTCTGGCAAAATGCCTCATCGCCAGAACTCACCAACAAGCACCAAGACCTGGCTTGGCTGGCGGTGAGGGGAGCCCTCTCAGTCAGATCTTTCCTGCACCGCCGGAACCTCACTACCAGCGCACGCTGCCCTTGGGACGGCTGCTACGGAGAGGAGACGGTGGCCCACCTCTTCAAAGAGTGTGGATTTGCCAGGAGAGTCTGGAGAGGTCTGCAGGGGTCCCTGTCACGATTCATTCCGAGCAGCTCCGTCACAGAGGACTCTGTGCTCTACGGACTGTTCCCAGGGACGCATTCCGAGACTGACATCGAGTGCTGCTGGAAGGTCATCAACTCGGTGAAAGACGCTCTTTGGTCTGCCCGATCCTTGTTGACCTCCCAGCAGAGCGAGCTGTCCGTCAAGGAATGTTGCCGACTGGCCCACTGCAGACTGCAGGAGTACGTGCTGAGGGACGCTCTGAAGCTCGGTGCAGCCAACGCCAAGGCCCTGTGGGGGAGGACCACAGTCTAGGGTCCTTCCGCTGCTGGACATGGGGGGGGGGGGGGGGGGGGGCAGGGTGTGGTGGAGAGAGACGCCCCTCCAAATAAGGGATACTGGGTAAATGTATGTAAATGTAAGTAAATGTCTAAGTAAATGCCTGTATTGAATGTGTAACCTCCGGAAATGTAGGATGGGTTTGTTTAAAAAAGATGTTTTGTAAATGATATTTATTACTTGAATAAAGTATTTTTTGATTAAAAAAAAAAAAAAAATTTAAAAAAAGGTTGCTGTAAAAAGAAAATTCTTACATGGCTGAAATATCCCTTGTGGTCAATTGAGTGCAGACATTAGAATGGAGATGAGGAGAAATGTATTTAGCCAGAGGGTGATGAATCTGTGGAATTCACAGCCACAGATGGTGATAGAGGCCAGGTCATTGGGTATGTTTAATGGGGAGATTGATAGGCCCTTGCTTAGTAAGGGTGTCAAAGGTTACGAGGAGAAGGTAGGTGAATGCGGTTGGGGAAAAATAGATCAGCCATGATTGAATGGCTGAGCAGAGTCGATGGGCAAAATGGCTAATTCTGCTCCTATGACCTGTGGAGTGTCACAACTAAAAGATCATTATTATGTTCTCATCTCCACCAAAACACACCTGATCTCACAGAGTATTTGTAATTTTCTTTCTATTTCCAATTCAACTATCTGTAATGCTTTGCTTTTATCACAAATCTAAAGACTGTTTTGGAACAGCTGCCCAAGACCAATTTTTGATAGATTTTTATTTGGGAAAAGAATGGGGGGGGGGGGGTAAAAAAAAATAGGAATGAAAGTAAATGGTTAATTCTTCCTTCTCAGTGTGTTAGTGTTCAAAACGTTAACCAGAACCAAAATCTGATAACTGCCCTATGGTGACATAGTTTATCCTCTTGCTGTTAAATAAGCATACAATCCAAAAAAAAGAAAATTCAGTTGCAATCCATGAAGACTACAACCAGCATTTTCAGTTTACTGGCTGCTGTCATTTACTGGTGTCGCCTAAAGCACAAGAATATTGAAACGTTTCATATGCTGTACTTATAACGGAACAGTTGCCATTTGGCTAAAGTTTCACAATAATAAAATCAACAGGCGTGTAACAAAATGAAAAGATACGTCCTATTCCTGATGCAATCTTCAGAACCTCCAGGGCCTGTATACAGCCCAGAATTCCAGGCACTGCAGCAAAGAAAAATATACTGTCATTTAATTAATCTTAGAAGAGAAAGACTCACATGGATCAGAATTTAGCAACATTAATGCTGCAATGCAAAACTGTTGCTTTGTGGCATGGCCAAGTAGTTCTTCAAAAAAAAAAAATACTTGAAAGAAAAACAATTATTGCAAGGCTATGCGATAATTCTCTGGTGTGACCGAACCATTACAAAAAGATTTGATTATAATGGAGGCATCTTGTTTCAAAATCTTAGCTTGTCAATAAGAAAGGCAAATGTGATTCTATCTTGCAACCATTTGATCAATTTTCTAATAACTTTGATATTTTGAAGATTATTTTTGTTGGACCTTGATTTATGATAGTTAAATTTTGAAAGACCCCTGGGAGACCACATACACAATCAATGATTTATTTTTCACCCGAAGATTATAAAAATTAAGACTGATACTTGTTCCGACTTTCAAGTGACTCTTCTTGGAATTATTGCTCTAACTCTTCTCCAACCCATGAATAATACAGAGAACCCTCGCAATAACAGACTTCTATGTAACGGATTTTGGTTATACGGACCGAGGCTTCCATTGCACCTCGCCGCCAACGTAGTTAAGATGTTCGTAAGTGCACCTCCTGGGACTTGCTCTTAAAATTTGAGGGGTTAAAGAGGTTTTATTTTCAGATTTCCTATTTGTTTGCAGGATTTTTCATTTGCACGCAGTCCGAAAAAAGATCATGGATGATACTATGAATTTAGCTAAGCACTAGCGTATTGAATTCATGTTGAATGCATAAATCTGTATTTATGTAGTTCAAATCAAAATCAACCGTGAATAGACGACTCACCTACACCCAAAACTCCTCCATCTGAACAGTTGGTTACAGTCTCTGGTGGTGGTGGTTTTGGATACAGACATCGGTAACAGGGGCCCCCATTGTAATTATATACAGTGAGCTGAGAGGTTAACCAAAGAAAGAATACTGTAAGACATTTTCATTAAAAAAAGTCATGAGTATTTTTAATCCCACTCTCCATAGAAACATAGAAAACAGGTGCATGAGGCCATTTGGTCCTTCAAGCCAGCACCGCCATTCATTGTGATCATGGCTGATCATCCACAATCAGTAACCCCGTGCCTGCCTTCTCCCCATATCCCTTGATTCCCCTAGCCCCTAGAGCTCTATCTAACTCTCTTTTAAATTCATCCAGTGAATTGGCCTCAACTGCCTTCTGTGGCAGAGAATTCCACAAATTCACAACTCTCTGGGGTTTTTTTTTTCTCATCTCAGTTTTAAATGGCCTCCCCTTTATTCTTAGATGGTGGCCCCTGGTTCTGGACTCCTACAACATTAGGAACATTTTTCCTGCATCTAGCTTGTCCAGTCCTTTTACAATTTTATACGTTTCTATAAGATCCCCTCTCATCCTTCTAAATTCCAGTGAATACAAGCCCAGTCTTTCCAATTTTTCCCTCATATGACAGTCCCGCCATCTCGGGGATTAACCTCGTGAACATACGCTGCACTGCCTCAATAGCAAGGATGTCCTTCCTCAAATTAGGAGACTAAAACAGCACACGATACTCCAGATGTGGTCTTACCAGGGCCCTGTATAACTGCAGAAGGACCTCTTTACTCCTATACTCAAACCCTCTCGTTATGAAGGCCAACATACATTAGCTTTCTTCACTGCCTGCTGTACCTGCATGTTTACTTTCAGTGACTGGTGTTCAAGGACACCCAGGTCTCGTTGCACTTCCCTTTTTCCTAATCTGACCCCATTGAGATAATAATCTGCCTCCTTGTTCTTGCCCCCAAAGTGGATAACCTCACATTTATCTACATTATACTGCATCTGCCATGCATCTGCCCACTCACTCAACCTGTCCAAGTCACCCTGCAACCTCCTAGCACCCTCTTCGTAGTTCATACTGCCACCCAGCTTTGTGTCATCTGCAAATTTGCTAGTGTTTAATTCCATCATCAAAATCATTATATATTGTAAATAGTTGCTGCCCCAGCACCGAGCCATTGCAGCACTCCACTCGCCACTGCCTGCCATTCTGACAGGGATACTCCTACTCCTCGTTTCCTGTCTGCCGACCAATTCTCTATCCATGTCAATACCCTACCCCCAATACCATGTGCTTTAATTTTGCCCACTAATCTCCAGTGTGGGACCTTATCAAAGGCTTCCTGAAAGTCCAGATACACTACATCCACTGGCTCTCCTTCATCCATTTTACTTGTCAGATCCTCAAAAAAATTCCAGAAGATTAGTCAAGCAGGATTTCCCCATCATAAATCCTTGCTGACTCGAACCAATCCTTTTACTGCTATCCACCAATGTCTGGCCACACCCATAGCCCAAGCAATGGACAGTATTTCCACATAATTTTTCCCCCTGCTTCTTTCAAGATGACATTCTGAACTAGTTTCCCACTTTAATCTTCTGCCCGGTTTTGCTTTTAATGGGATCTTGGCTTCTCTTTTAAAGTGCTTATCCTGCAGCTATTAACAAACAAGTAACTGAATAATGGACCCTTTAAGTTTGACATCTTTGCAAAATCACTGAAGAACTGCTGTCCTGTAGTTAACAAGTTCAGTTACGTTATCAGGCAACTGAACCATCCTATCAACAACTAGAGAGCAATCACGAGCTATCTACCTCATTGGAGACCCTCGACCTATCTTTGATCGGAATTTACCTTGCACTAAACGTTATTCCCTTTATCATGTATCTGCCGAATGTAATCATGTATAGTCTCCGGTGACTGATTAGCACGCCACAGTAAAGCTTTTCACTATACCTCGGTACATGTGACAATAAATTGGAATTTAGGATTTATTGAAATGTGGAACTTCATACTGAGTGCATTGCATATCCTGGAAGTCCTGAAGCAAAATTTAGAACAGAACAAGGCAGAAGCAGTCACAGTCCCCGTCCCCCCCCGAACCCAACCCCAACCCCCTTCCCTTAGCCCTGCCAAAGTTATCAATTGGTAGAGTAACTGTATCGTCCAAACAGCTTTGTATTAGGTTCAAAAGATTTAAACAAAATCATGGAGACATTATATCTTTCAAGTAGTTGTGAAATCTTGATATTCATTATATTTTTCGGGAAAGATTGGACTGCACTACACATATATGTGGCAGGGGTTATGGGGAGAAGGCGGGAGAATGGAGTTGAGGGGGAAAGATAGATCAGCCATGATTGAATGGCAGAGTAAACTTGATCGGCTGAATGGTCTAATTCCACTCCTAGAACTTAGGAGCTAATGAACATACTATTCTCATTGCAACTGGTTGTTACAGATGAATTCTCTAAAATTCTGGTTGACTTTTAATATATTAAAACACAGTTAAAAGTGTCCTACCCACCTCTAACAAGACTAAAATCAGTCTTCCTGGATAATTCATCAGACGAAGCCAGAGCTGCACAAACCCGCTATTTCATTTCACCTTGAATTGTGTTCTCTCACATGTTTAAATATGAACTACCTGTTCCTATTTTAACATGAGGAATATTATTTGAATGTAAACTATCAACGTTATCTATTCACTCACTCCATGTAACTGTACATGCTTTTTTCCCCACACTGATAATACGAGCCACAAAGTGGTAAAGGTGGGAACAATAATACATTGATGATAAGACAAACAGTGCTGGAGTAGCTCAGCGGATCAGGCGGCATCTAAGGAGAACGCGGATAAGTGACGTTTTGGGTTGGGACCTTTCTTCAGACAAGACCTGTTCCTGTGCTATACTCTTCTGTGATGTATATTCTATGGGTCAAACTAAAACCAACTCAATTTTATTATAAGAAACCAATATAAAAGGCTTAGTTAAATCAACAGATGAAACAGCTATTCCTACAGCACAGATGAGTCTAAAGAAGGGTCCCAACATGAAACATCGCCCATCCATGTTCTCCTGAGATGCTGCCTGACCTGCAGAGCTACTCCAGCACACTGTGCCTTCTTTTGTAAACCAGCATTGAGCTGATTATTATTTATTTACCTGTCCCTCCATTCTGAGAGCGCTGGCTGATACAAGTGGCTTTCCATTCAGAACACAGGCATCGTTGACAAGATACCGCGTGGGAACATTGTCAGAACAATCTACTACAATGTCATATTTGAAGAGATTAGTTAAGAAAAACGTAGATGATCAAATTTTAATTTAACAATTACATCACAAAAAAACCAAAAAGGATATTGCTGAATAAGCTGCATTGCATTCTTGAAGTTCAATTGAAAGTGGTATGGCAGACATTCAACATTTGAATTTAATCTGCAGACCAGAAAGAATTCCAAGTTTAAACATGGTAGTTTTTTTTAAAAACATCATTGATTTGACAAATATTAAATTGTCAGTTTTGCAGATGTACAATAATGGGGCTGCACGGTGGCGCAGTGGTAGAGCAGCTGCCTTACAGCGCCAGAGACCCAGGTTCAATCCTGACAAAAGGGGCTGTCTGAACGGAGTTTCCCCTGTATGTTCTCCCCTTGACCTGCATGGGTTTTTTCCGAGAGCTCTGGTTGCCTCCCACACTCCAAAGACGTGCAGGTTTGTAGGCTAATTGGCTTGGTAAAATTGTAAATTGTTCCTAGTGCGTGTAGGATAGTGTTAATGTGTGGGGATTGCTGGTCAGCGTGGACTCAGTGGGCCAAAGGACCTGTTTCCGCACTGTATCTCTAAGCTAAACTAATGATAGAGGTGGACAAAGTTAAAATAGTCCACATAAATGTTTAAGTTCTGAAATGTTTTTAAAGTAGTAAAATCAAGGCATTAATTACATTAACCAGAGTTCATAATAAAGAACTCTTGCAATGAGGTTTTGTTCCTTTGGTAACACAGTATTCTAATATTGACATCTATTAAGATTGGCATTCAAGCTTATACTATTTACTTCAGGACAACACTACCGACAGCAGGAATCACGGAATGCTACAGCGCAGTGAGATGCCTAAACGAGATCATGTTGGACCCAAGGAAAATCTCTTCCATTTGAACTCGCAAACAGAGAATTAAACAACTTTACGTACCGATTTATCGCAATTGCCGCAGACAATGCTTTGGACATTCCCACCTTATCCTCTGCATGGAGAACCTGTCTCTGTAGGTTACTGAGCTCCACATCATCATAATCAAGAAGTCCCAATCGCCCTAAATTGACATACAAATATTACAATGTATTCCCATCGATCTTTGGCTTTGGCAGGTACAGCAGGCAGTGAAGAAAGCCAATGGAATGTTGGCCTTCATAACAAGAGGAGTTGAGTATAGGAGCAAAGAGGTCCTTCTACAGTTGTACCGGGCCCTGGTGAGACCGCACGTGGAGTACTGTGTGCAGTTTTGGTCTCCAAATTTGAGGAAGGATATTCTTGCTATTGAGGGCGTGCAGCGTAGGTTCACTAGGTTAATTCCCGGAATGGCGGGACTGTCGTATGTTGAAAGGCTGAAACAATTAGGCTTGTATACACTGGAATTTAGAAGGATGAGGGGGGATCTTATTGAAACATATAAGATAATTAGGGGATTGGACACATTAGAGGCAGGAAACATGTTCCCAATGTTGGGGGAGTCCAGAACAAGGGGCCACAGTTTAAGAATAAGGGGTAGGCCATTTAGAACGGAGATGAGGAAGAACTTTTTCAGTCAGAGAGTGGTGAAGGTGTGGAATTCTCTGCCTCAGAAGGCAGTGGAGGCCAGTTCGTTGGATGCTTTCAAGAGAGAGCTGGATAGAGCTCTTAAGGATAGCGGAGTGAGGGGGTATGGGGAGAAGGCAGGAACAGGGTACTGATTGAGAGTGATCAGCCATGATCGCCGGTGCTGGCTCGAAGGGCTGAATGGCCTACTCCTGCACCTATTGTCTATTGTCTATTGTCAGCGTTGATTTTAGATTTCTTTAATTATGTCAAGTCATAAGTGTTTTATTGTCATACGTTCCAAAATGGAGCAAATAAATTCTTACTTGCAGCAGCACAGCAGATATGTAAACACAATAATAAAGAACTGAAACAAAAAGTCCAGCAAGTATTTAAAAATAAAATAATAGTGCAAAGACAACCCCCCCCCCCCAACTTTATTTTCAATAGATCCAATACACACAAAGCAAGAATCAGCTTTACACTGGCTTTTATAGAACGTTGCCAATTTTTAATAAGTTCCACCATAAAATTTAGCAATTTTGAAAAATCATGAATGTAAATCATTTCTCTATGGAGCAGATACTGTATAATCATTCCTGCAATCTAAAGAACTATATTCCAGAAGATGCTCATCACATTAATTGCCTCTAGTGTGCAGAGTGGATGAGAAAGCAGAATAATGGAAAGTAGGGAGTGAAACGTAGAATTAGCTGGAGAGATGGTGGATAGAAGAGAAAGGGGGGGGGGGGGGGAGGGGAGAAAAATGGGGGGCCCAGAGTAGGGAGGGGTAGATGATGAATCGATGTAGGAGGGGAAAGGAACTGGGTGAGGGGAGGCAGGGAAAGTCGAAAGAAAGGTGGATACAGGTGTGAGACAGGCTGTGTAGATGAGGAAAGGAAAATTGTGGAATTCAATATTCATGCCATTGGACTGTGATTCTTGTTTCCTTGCTGTATCTCTAAACCAAACTAGATTGTTAGCTCCAAACTTGGATATGCAATAGCCAACTCATTAGCGCATGCAGTTAAAAAGCTGAGGTTCTGATCAAGAAGGATGAGGGATGACCTCATTGAAACTTATCGAATAGAGAAAGGTCTGGATAGAGTGAATGTGGAGAGAATGTTTCCACTAGTGGGAGAATCCAGGACCAGAGGTCATAGCCTCAGAATAAAAGGAAGTACCTTTAGAAAGAAGAGGAGGAGGAATTTCTTTAGTCAGAAAGTGGTGGATCTGTGGAATTCATTGCCACAGATGGCTGTGGAGGCCAAGTCAATGGATATTTTTAAGGCGCAGATCGACTGATTCTTCATCAGCAAGGGTGTCAGGGGTTATGGGGAGAAGGCAGGAGAATGGGGTTGAGAGGGAATGATAGATCAGCCATGATTGAATGGCAGAGTAGACTTGATGGGCCGAATGGCCTAATTCTGCTCCAATATCTTATGAATTTGTAAGAGCACACACAAACATAACTTGTCCGAAGCCCGTTTTATAAAATGAAGTGGAGCGTTGGGTCAACTTCCTGCTTCACAAAGTCTTTTGGAGAAAAAGAAAATGAGATTGAAGGAAACAAAAATGTAAAATTAAACTCTTACCAATGCCTGCAGCTGCTAAGTACTGTGCAGCAGGGCAGCCCAGCCCCCCACATCCCACTATCAGAACAGCTTTCTGGGACAGGTTTCGTTGACCTGTTAACATAACAATAAAAACTTTCTAAATATTAATTTACGTAAAATTATACATCACAGAATATGGAGTCAATACATCTGTGCAGAACAACGAACTAAGTTTCCTGTCGTAATGTTTAGTATCACGTGTACCAAGGTACAGTGAAATGCTTTTTTATCTAGGAACCTGTGCAAGTGATATGCCATCAACACTGTGTAGGAAGGAACTGCAGTTGCTAGTTTACACCAAAGATAGACAGAAAATGTTGGAGTAACTCAGCGCGCCTGGCAGCATCTCTGAAGAAAAGGAATAGGTGGCGTTTCAGGTCGAAACCAGTCTTCAATCTGAAGCATTTTTGCCATTAATACTGATGACTAGAATAGCAATTGGACCAAAAATTTAAGTAGAGGTCAAATGTGTGATAAAATAATAACACCAGGGGCTGGTTACCCCAATAGCCTTCTGTTGTGTTCCAATGTCTATATAAAATTACATAATAACTAAATTGTCTATTTCAAGGGTTAAAGGCACGAGCTGTAGGGAGAGGCTAGGAAGCCAGGACTTTATACCTTGGAGTGTAGGAGGCTGGGATGATCTTTTAGAGGTATATAAAACCATGGGGGCAATATATAGGGTAAATGCAGTCTTTTACCCAAAGAAGGGGAATCAAGAATCATAGGTTTGAGGGGAAAGATTTAATAGGAACCCGAGGGGAAATCTTTTCCCTCAGCAGGTGGTGGGTATATGGAACAAGCTGCCAGAGGAGGTAGTTGAGTAACATTTGGAAGACATTTGGACAGGTACATGGACAGTAACGGTTTAGAAGGATATGGGCCAAACTTAGGCAAATTAAACTAGCTTAGATGGGGCATTTGGGTGCCACGGAAGAGTTAAGCCAAAGGGCTGTTTCTGTGCTGTATGAGTATGACTCTTAAGTCTCATTCCTAAGCTATGTAGTACGTTAGTCATCTCCAATACAAGTGGCTTCCCCAAGGTGTAATGCACAATGTCACACAGCATCTCCAATCTTAGTGAGGATACAGTTACACTATATACTTTTCTAAGACTGCTTTTAGCCCGAATACAACGATTGGCCACTTGGTGGAGCCGTTGAGAACACATTTTCTTTGCACTAGGTTGCCACATATACTTTCTTGTTAAGCCCACGCAATGCTTTTTATTGATGGTACGTGGCTGTAGGCCGATTCCCCTTCTTTGGGTAAAAGACTGCATTTACCCTATATATTGCCCCCATGGTTTTATATACCTCTAAAAGATCATCCCAGCCTCCTACACTCCAAGGTATAAAGTCCTGGCTTCCTAGCCTCTCCCTACAGCTCGTGCCTTTAACCTTTCAAATAGACAATTTAGTTATTATGCACTACAAACAAATTAAATGTTATTGTTTTGTTTTCCAACGACGTAATATGAAGAGAAAGACACAGAGTGCTATAGACAATAGGTGCAGGAGTAGGCCATTCAGCCCTTCGAGCCAGCACCGCCATTCAATGCGATCATGGCTGATCACTCTCAATCGTTACCCCGTTCCTGCCTTCTCCCCATACCCCCTCACTCTGCAATCGTTAAGAGCTCTATCCAGCTCTCTCTTGAAAGCATCCAACGAACTGGCCTGCACTGCCTTCTGAGGCAGAGAATTCCACACCTTCACCACTCTCTGACTGAAAAAGTGCTGGAGTAACTCAGCAGGTCAGAACCGACCAATGTAATCCTCATACACTTATACTATCTTATGGGCTAGGGATAATTTACAATTTTTACCAAAGCCAATTAGCCTAAACACCTATACATCATAGGAGAGTGGGAGGAAACTAGAGCACCTGGAGAAAACCCACGCAGTCACAGAGAGAATGTACAAACTCCGCACAGACAGCACCCATAGTCAGGATCGAACCCGGGTCTCTGGCACTGTAAGGCAGCAACTCTACCTCTGCGCCGCCTCTGGTTTTTGATATCTCCTTTATGGGGAAAAGCTTCTTTGTCTCCACCCAATCTGCAGCATCATAATTTCAATTCCACTGTTGTGCTTTTCTATTCCTAGGAAAGCAAACCCAGCCTATGCATTCTCATGTCTCCTCGTACATTAAACCGTCCCAGGCAGCATACTGCAAATCTCCTTCATGTCGGCTCCAGTACAATCAGTACTGTCTTGTTTTGGCCATGTTGTGTGTCTATTAAGCAACATACGTTAGAGTGGCACAATAGTTTAGGGCTACACTAGTGCTCTAGACATTTGAGGGTAGGACATAGACTATGATGAAAGAATGGAGCGACTGGGCTTGTATTCACTGGAATTTAGAAGGATAATAGGCGATCTTATAGAAACATATAAAATTGTTAAGGGATTGGACATGCTAGATGCAGGTTCCCGATATTGGAGGAGTCCAGAAGGAGGGGGCGCATTTTAAGAATAAGGGGTAGGCCATTTAGAACTGAGATGAGGAAAAACATTTTCACCCACAGAGTTGTGAATTTGCAGAATTCTCTGCCACAGAAGGCAGTAGAGGCCCATTCACTGGATGCATTCAAAAGAGAGTTAGATAGAGCTCTTAGGGCTAGGAGAATCAAGGGATATGGGGAGAAGGCAGGAATAGTGTACTGATTGTGGATGATCAGCCATGATCACATTGAATGGCGGTGCTGGCTCGAAGGGCCTACTCCTGCACCTATTGTCTATGTATCTATGAAAGGAAAGGCCCAGGGGAGGATTGAGGGCCTCAGTCTGAAGGGTCCTAACTCGAAACATCACCTGTCCATGTTCTCCAGAGATGCTGCCTGACCCGCTGAATTACTCCAGCACTTTATGTCCTTGTGCCAGAAATGCACACGAGGTTTTTAATGAAATTTCACTCAGACCTCCATGCCCTTATGCTCGACAACCTGGCCAATGAAGGCAAGAATCGAAAATGTCTCTTCACCAACTCATGGAACTGTGCTGTTACCTTTAGGGATCTAAGGAGCTGTACACCAAGGTCCATCTGGCTCTCAATCCTCCCTTGGGCCCTTCCATTCATTGTGTATGTCCTACCCTCAAATCTCCACACTGGTCTTGGCCCTTAACTGTTGTGCTACTCTAACATATGTTACCTAATAGTTACATAATTTGGCCAATAGGACACAACGTGCTGGAGCAACTCAGCAGGTCAGGCAACATCTCTGGAGAACGTGGATAGGTGACATTTTGGGTAGGGACCCTTCTTCAGATAATCAGTCTCCAGGCTCGAAAGGTCCCGACCCAAAATGTCACCTATCCACGTTCTCCAGAGATGCTGTCTGGCCTGCTGAGTTACTCCAGCACTTTGTGTCCTTCTGTGTAAACCAGCATCTGTATTTCCTGATTTCTACATAATTTGGCCAATAGTCTGACCTCTGCAGCACCAGACATGGCAAAATAGTCAGTCCGGAAGAAAGATATCAGTCATTGCATCCACATTCGAAAATTTTCAACCTTTAGGATTCACCATAAAAATAAACAGCAAACAGAAGCAGCAACGTTACATTTGCCCTCTTTGCTGTATAACATTCCCTGGCTAAGACATAAACAAGGAGTCTTCCCTCACAAGCACTTTCTGTAAAGTTATTTAAGCATGCATGAAAGCATGCTAAAGAATTAGAACCCGACAGATTTGATAGAATTCTATCCTCACCGAGACTTGCTACACTGTTAAAATTAAGTGAAACATATTTTCAGTAAAAGAAAAATTATCAATTAAAAACAACTCTGTCAATTGAGAAAACAAAACAATTGTTCCAAGTCTAAGGGAACAAATTTGACGTAACATATATAGTTAACAATTGGCAACAATGCACAAAAGAATACCAATGTACTGTTCCAGTTTTGTAGGATAAGGATCCTTTAGACTTTAGAGAAACAGCGTGGAAACAAGTCCTTCGGCCCACCGAGACAACGCCATACCCTAGCTCTATCCTACATACTAGGAACAATCTTACAATTTTTACCGAAGCCAATTAATCTATGAACCTGCACATCTTTGGAGAGTGGGAGTAAACCGGAGCACTGAGAAAACCCACATGATCACAGGGGGAACGTAAACTCCACACAGACAGCACCCATGGTCAGGATCGAATCGGGGTCTCTGGCGCTGTAAAGCAGCAACTCTACTGCTACACCATTGTGCCGCCCTGATCCAGCCTCCAATCTTCCCAAAACCAAATATCAATCTCACTTCCCAACCGTGATTTACTGAATTTTGTTTTACAACCTGTCATTGTGGAATGTGAACCTCTGGTCTCTGCAATTGCTGGCTCAATTCTTTGACTGTCACACTATTATAATCCTGATGTGCTATGTGAATACAATTTACACTAACTCTATATTTTTCTGTCAATACCTTTGACTCCAATTTCTGGAATGATAAGCTGTCTGCTGTATCTCATGATCTCTTCGTTTGAGAGAGACTTTTCTTCCAGAATGGGGATCTCTGTAACTTGCTTAACTAATGTAAACACACTTCCAGAATGAGAATTCTGAAAGAAAAAACATTTATCAAACTGTTGAGATTGAACATTTATCAAACTGAAAGGTTTCATTTGCACATTTGTCTTTAAAATTCCATAGTGGGTTTATAACACCCTAATTCAAATGATCAAAAAGAGCCAGTGTGATCTTTGACTGTAGACTCTAGAAAGCCTGGGGTTGAAGGGAGGCCTGATAGATGTATATAAATTGAGATTTATAGATAGGGTATAGGTTATAGATAGGTAGACAGACTTTAGAGATACAGAGCAGAAATAGACCCTTTGACTGAGTCCGTGCCAACCAGCAATTACCCCACATGCGAACACTATCCCACACACTAGGGACAATTTACAATTTTACCGAAGCCAATTAACCTACAAACCTGTCCGTCTTGAAATGTGGGAGGAAACTGGAGCACCCAGAGAAAAGCCTCACGGTCACAGGGAGAATGTACAAACTTCGTAGACAGTGCCTGTAATCGAACCTGGGTTTCTGGCACTGTAAGACAGCAACTTACACCACTGTGCACCCTGATAGTTAGAATCTATTTTCCCCAGAATGGAAATATCAAATACAAGAGACCATAGCTTTAAGGTGAGAGGGGCTGCGTTTAAAGGAGATGTGCAGGGCAAGGTATATTTTTACACAGGTGGTGGTGGATTCCTGAAATTCACTGCCATGGGCGGTGGTGGAGACAGATATAATACTGGCATTTAAAAGGCGTTTGAAAAGGCACATGGATATGCAGGGAATGGAGAGATATGGATTATGTGCAGGCATAGCACTGTGAGAATCATGTTCTTTGATTTCTCCAGTGCATTCAACACCATCCAGCCGGGGCTTCTGGGGGGCAAGCTGGAGCGCACAGGAGTGGATCACCTCACATCCTAGATTCTGGACTACCTCACCAACCGACCACAGTACGTGAGGACAAAGGACCTGGTCTCGGACAGGGTGGTCTGCAGCACTGGGGTTCCGCAGGGAACAGTGCTAGCGCCATTCTTGTTCACCCTGTACACTGCGGACTTCAGGCACAGCTCCGCAGACTCCTATCTACAGAAGTTCTCTGACGACTCTGCCATCGTCGGCCTCATCACGGGCGACGAGGACAGGGCCAAACGCAGATAGGTGGGACTAGAATAGATGAGGCATCTTTGTCAGCATGGGCAAGTTGGGCTGTATGACTATCTTCAAGGATGATGCAATGAGACATAGAAAAAGTGAAAAGAGAGGGTGGGGGATTGGGGAGTGAGGTCAGAGGGGCGTGGAGGCAAAGGGGCAGATTGGTGGGCTGGGGAGGATGGGAATGGACGTCAGGAGAGGGGAAGGGGGTGAGGACTGAATGGAGGATGGGAATTGGAGTGTGGATTGGGGAGGCAGCTGGGGGGCAAGAGGGAGGTCGTGGGATGGGCAAGAGGGATGTGTTGGGATGGGGTGGGCAAGGAGGGGCAGTGGGCAGTCAAGGGGATGATTGTGTGGGAAGGAATTGTAGATGCTGGTTCAAAACCGAAGGTTGACACAAAATATTGGAGTAACTCAGCGCGACAGGCATCTTCTCTGGATGGTTGGGCTGGCAAGAGAGGGGGGTGAATGAAGTGTAGCAGAGAGGGGAAGGTGTGGGGTGGGTGAAAGCCCATGAGAGGGAGGGGGAGGCTGCTCCACTCCCGACTACCTGATGCAGACGGGCGGCCGCTGCCTTCAGCCTCTCCACCTCCTGCTCCTTCTTGGCCAATTCATCCCTCAGCCTCGCCATCTCCGCCTCCATGATAGGCGGCTTCTGCGCCGATCGGCAGCTGCCTTGACTCACTGCCAACTCCGGCTGAAGGCCTGAGATACACGGAAACAGGGCAAAGCGACGGGCAGCGGGTTCCGCCAGCAGTCGGCACACAGCAACCACGCTCCTGTTGCTCTATCCCATCATCTGCCAAGATGGCCGGCAGGGCTCCTTTACAAAGATGGAGGGCCGCCGCCCTCTCACTTATTTACCACGATGGCCGCTCCGTAGCCTGCGGTTCCTTTACCAATGTGGCGGTCCGCGGTTCCTTTACCGCAATGGCCGCCCTTCACCAACGTGTCCGCCGCGGCGCCTTCGCTCCTTTCTAATACGGCTGCTCTCAGCCGGCGTTGGGCTATAAAGGACCTAACCACATTATCGATTTTCTGAAGTAGCAGAATTTTATTTTATCTTTACGAACATTGCACGTTAATTTTCAACATTATAGCACTGCAACCGAACTTAAATTTCAATCTTTAAAGTATTGAAAGCAATTCTTCGAAACTCCTCATCTAAGTAAGAGGACATCAGTTACATTTGTAATTTCTCAGTTTGTCCTAATGTCCAAGATTTAAAAAGTAATCCCCTGAAAAATGCTGCATAAAATTCAGATGATAAATTTAGATGAAATATACTATTACATGATTTTTTTTAAATTTGCTTCTTTTGGAATTTAAATTTAAAAGTGAACATTGTATGATGAGGGCATCTGTTCTACTCCATTTGCCATTCAGAATCCCTGCAGTGCGAGGTTTCGGGTTGCCAACCAAAGATAATAGAGCGGAGCAAGATGGGCCACCGTCCAAATAGCCTATACTGAAGTGTAGTACGCAAAGGAGCGGTACGTCCGCCATTTTAGTAGGCAAAACCCGCAGGTTCGATATGCCTCTCGCAGTGTAATCAGTGTTGTGGGGAAACAGTATGTGTGATGATACCATTAAAATGCAGAAAATATCTCATCTACAACTCACATTTTTTTGTTATTTTTATTTTTAAATGTTTTCCCCTGCACAATTTCTCTGATTTTATTATTTCTTACTGTTTCTGCCCATTTCCCTCCCATCCTTCCTCCCCAGCCCCCTCTTTTTTGCAGTTTCCCTTGTATTGCTCAACACACACTGCACAAATTTAACATTATATATATATATATATATATATATGAATGTGTGTTTGTGTGTTTGTGTGTGAGAGGGAAGATAGAGATAAATAGATCTCAAAGCTCCTCATGGATCAGAAGCAACTTTGATTTAAAGCAATGCTCTATTTCTCTCTTCATCTTATTTTTCACATGATGTACATAAACCATAAAGGCGATTTGACCTTTATAGTTTATGTATATGCATATATATATATATATATATATATACACACACACACACACACACACATATATCTATATATCTAGTTTCTTGTGATTTCCTCTAATTATTTGTTTTGCAACCTTTTTCTTTCAATCTCTCTATCTATCTATCTATCTCTATATATGCCATGTGCTGAGAACCATGTGCTGAGAAGTGTGTGCATGACTGATATATAATATATATATATATATATATATGTCATGCACACACTTCTCAGCACATGGTTCTCCCTATCATGATCACTGTTCTCTCACATACATTTCATTAGGGCCTACCCATTCACATTCGCAATCAGTGACATCAAACCTATTTCCAGAAATCCTAATATTGTGAATAAAATAACTATGAACACATGTCAAGATATGTTTTCATTCTTTTCATTCTATATTGGTGTAATAAAATGTAATGCATACATACCTACACTGATACAGAAGTGCTAGCTTTAGATATGAATAATGTACATTGCTAACATAGTTTAGTTTTGAATTAAACATATAATTGAGGGGGTCGGTGCAATATAGTGCTAACCCTCACTTTTGTGAAAAATGAGTTACGTGCATTAACGATTCTTACCCACTACCCTACAACCTGTAAAAATTTCATATTTAAATTCAACCGATAAGTTGGTCAAATAACATCGGCACCTTTTTGTTTTTTTTGTGATTTATGGATGTTTCAAATGTGAATATCTCATAACGACACATTTGTGGGTTAGCAGTATATTGCACCAACCACCTTCAATTTTACATCATTCAAAAATGAACTTCATAAACAAGGATAACACTTTTTACTTCTGTCATTCATGGTTAGATTTACATCATTTTGTGTGCGAGATATACAGGATTGCACTGTTTCGCATATCAGCTAACCAATGAAAAGATCAGGTCTTAATTTATACCAGCATTTCCCCTTCCCCCCCTTGTCTGAAGAAGGATCCCAACCTGAAACATCACCCATCCTTTTTCTCCAGAGATGCTGCCTGACATGGTGATTTACTCCAACACTGTGTCTATTTGAATTGGATTCATGCTTCTGTACCACGTCAGGCAGCATTGGTCATTTTAGTAGCTATCAAGGGTTTTTAACCAATTCAAATTTTCTTGGTTCTAAGTGTTAAGTTAAATGTCTTTTCAATTATATTGTGGATACAGTAGAGTTCTATTGTTTGCAAATGCCTAATCTCTGCTTCCATGACTTTGTAAAATAAAACAAAGAGATACAGCTCACGGAGGTGAAATTAAAATTAACAGAGAAAGCAAAGAAGAACAGTTCATTAAATATGATCAATTGGCCAGATACAGACAGAGTGGATCTCTAGTGCAAATATTCAATCAGTAACATCCAAAGTTTAAAGATTTTGAAGCTGCAACTCTTCAAGAAATAGTTATAAATATCAACTATCAACTTATCCAAGAAGTTGAACAAAAATAATTGTTTGCAACCATTTTATATACGAAGAAATTGCAGAGAGTTATGAACACTGCCGAGTCTAGCACACAGAATTTGCCAACTAAAATGGCGCTGAAATTTACCCATGCCTTACTACGGGTTTCAGAGTCGAGTGGTCTATCTTGCTCCTCTAGTATCTTTGGTTGAGAGACACCAAAGAGATTTAATAATTAAAACGTGGAAATTCCAGAGGCAGAGGAGAGAGAGAGGGAGGGAGGGGGGGAAACTAACCTGGAGAATGAAAATCCACAAGTGCCTGGCGGTCCAACCCTGAAAACTGCTGGTAGCAGTCAAATACAGGACAAGGGCGGTCCCGTACGGGACAAACCAATATAGCCCAAAAAACGGGATGTCCTGGCTAATACGGGACAGTTGGCAACCCTAGTGATGCTAGATATTTTGGCATGAGAATGCCGTTTTTGGAGAGAAATGGATAGATGAAGTTTCGGGTCAGGACTTTGTCTACCCTTCTCCAAACTGATGATAAAAAAAAGTGAGGGGATAAGATGGAAGCCAAGAGGTGGCAAGTGACAGATGGATAGACACAAAATGCTGGAGTAACTCAGCGGAACAAGCAGCATCTCCGGATACAAGGAATAGGTGATGTTTCAGGTTGAGACCCTTCTTCAGACTGAGTCAGGGGAGAGGAAGCCACAGAGATAAGGAAGGGGAAGGTGTGAAAATGAGGCCAAGGGGATAATCAAGGAAAATGTAGAATAGATCATTGATCAATGTAGAATAGATCATCAAATGTAGAATAGATCATTGAATAGATCAAATGTAGAATAGATCATAGATCATACCTCTCCTAGGTAGGTGTTACCTTACCTAGGAGAAGGTAACAACAAAGCAAACAGAGATAAAATGGAATCGAGGACAGTCAGACTGGTCGGAGAACTGAGAAGGGGGAGGGATGGAGGGCAAGGGTTATTTGAAGTTAGAGAAGTCAATATTCATACCGCTGGGGTGTAAGCCACCCAAGCGAAATATGAGGTGTTGTTCCTCCAATTTATGCTGGGCCTCACTGAGTTATTCCAGCATTTTGTGTCTATCTTCGTTTTAAACCAGAACTGCAGTTCCTTCTAAGCAAGTGATAGATGGATCCACTTAAGGAGGGACTGATTGGCAGATATGTCATGTGGGAGAGAGAAAAAAGTGATGACAGTAATCAAGGCTAGAGATGATAAGTGGAGAAGACAAAGGGGTGCAAATGGTGAAATCTGATGAGAAAGGAAGGTAGAGAGCGAAATGTAGAACCAGTTGGAGGAATAGTAGGTAGATGGGTAGGGGGGAGTTGGATGATCCAGAGTAGGGAGAGGTGGGTGATGAGCAGATGGAAAAGGGGAAAGGTACTGGGTGATAGGGCAAGGGGGAGTGGAATGAAAGATGTGCCCAGTTGTATATGAGTGGTGGGGAGGAGACAGGCTGGGTAGATAAGAATAAGTGTGGGGATGAGGATTGCCATGTTCATGGCTTGGCTGTGTCTCCTATTTACCCCTAACTTTGTAGGATCGACTGAATCCCACAGAAAGCAAAGAACAAACGACATTTAGCCGAGCCAGACACCTTGTGTCTCGTTTATTCCAGAAGCCACTTTTACCTACATTCTCCCCAATCATAACCTGTGTGCAGATAAGGCCAATTAGTTCATTTGACCTTGGAGTTGAGATTGAGCTCTTGTGGCTGGACCTTCTCGTGAGGCTGCTGGCAAGTCGCCAGCGGTGACAGGCAGTAAGCAAAACCAACATGGGCGTGAAGGTGCCACAAGTTTTTGTTTATTTCTGTGAGGTCTTTTGAGATTGACTGCTTCCTGGAATATGGGTTAGCGCAACAGGATAACAGGCCTTTATGGCCAAGTTAATGCTCTAGCATTTTTAACAACTCTGAATTTGAAGGGTACTGCCTCAGTGTAATCTGCCATCTTACACTCTTGTAGTTAAGTATGATTATACCTTTGTATAATTTTTTACTGAACTGTATGAAAAATAAGAATTTTACTGTACCTAGGTACATGTGACAATAAAGTACCATTGAATGGATATGCATTCTCAAGGGAGACTAAGAAGACTGTGACTTGGGTTTGATCCTGACCTCGGGAGCTATGGTTTAATGGTTCTTTATTGTCACATGTACCTAAGTACAGTGAAATTCTTTGTTCTACATACAGTTCACTGACAATCCTGCTATACATTTGCACATTCTCTCTGGACACAAAAAAGCCAAGGATTACTGGTCTCAATGAGTACAGGCCTGTCGCACTGATCTCTGTAATCATGAAGACTTGTGCTGGCCCACCTGAAAAATATCACAATCTCCCTGCTGGACCCCCTGCAGTTTGTATAACGGGCCAATAGATCAGTGGATGATGCAGTCAACCTAGGCCTGCACTTCATCCTCCAGCACCTAGACTGCCAGGGGACCTATGCAAGGATTTTGTTTGTGGATTTTAGCTCTGCATTCAACACCATTGTGCCAGAGTTACTACACTCCAAACTCTCCCAGTTGACTGTGCCTGAACCCCTCTGTCAGTGTATCACCAACTTCCTGACAGACAGAAAGAGGCATGTGAGGCTGGGAGAGCACATCTCGGACCCGCAGACCGTCAGCATAGGAGCACCGCAAGGCTGTGTACTCTCCCCTCTCCTTTACTCTCTACCCCAACGACTGCACCTCCGCAGACTTCTCTTTCAAGCTTCTCAAGTTTGCAGACAACACAACCCTGATTGGACTGATCCAGGATGGGGAGGAATCTGCCTACAGACAGGAAGTGACACAACTGGCGTCTTGGTGCCATCGCAACAACCTGAAGCTCAATGCTCTTAAGACAGTGGAATTGATTGTAGACTTTAGGAGAGCTCCCCCTCCCCTCCCCCTACTCACCATCAACAACACCACAGTCACATCTGTGGAGTCACTTAAGTTCCTTGGAACCATCATCTCCAGGGACCTTAAATGGGAGGCCACCACATCGACTCCACAGTCAAAAAGGCTCAACAGAGGATGTACTTCCTGCGGCAGCTGAGGAAACACAATCTGCCACAAGCAATGATGGTCCAGTTTTATACTGCCATCATAGAGTCTGTCCTCACCTTCTCCATCATGGTCTGGTTTGGCTCAGCCACCAAGCATGACATCCGGAGGCTATAGCGCATTGTTCGATCAGCTGAGAAAGTTGTTGGCTGCATCCTTTCCCCCATCGACGAACTGTACACTGCAAGGGCCAAGAAGAGATCGGGTAAGACCCTCTCACCCTGGCCACAAACTCTAAAGCACTTCCCTCTGGAAGGCGACTCCAGACTGTCAAAGCCGTCACAGCCAGACATAAAAACAGCTTTTTTCCATGAGCAGTATCTCTCTACTCAACGGCCAAAAGTCTGTAGGCTCATTTTGCTCTGGTATTTTATTTAATTCTTCAAATGTTTAAATTACAATGTTTTCTTTTTAATTGTCTACTGTATATCGTGTTGTTGCTTGGGAGCAAAGCACCAAGGCAAATTTCTTGTATGTGTAAATATTTGTCTAATAAAATTTATTCAATTCAATATTCAATTCAATCTCATGTCTGATGAGGAATCCCAACCCAAAGCATCATCTTCCCATTTCTTCCACAGACCCGCTGAGTTCGTCTAGCATTTTGTTTTTTAGCTCAAAATTCCAGCAGCTACAGTTTCTTGTGTATGTATATAACTCTGCGCACCCTGTATAATTTGTCTGCATAATAATTTATTATTTATTTAACAACCTCAGAAATAATCTTTTGGCTGTGGCTTGGACATCACTAAAACATTTTAAATTGAAGTACTTTCTTGTACGTTTCAAAGGGTAACAGCAGCACATCACATAAAACATACATTTACATTCATCTTATGAAAGAATTTAACAGTAACAGAATCTAGTGTTTGATAGATTTTAAATTGTCTACATTTGGATCTTTCAGGGTCAGCACAGGAAGCTCTGGTTTGTTTCCAGAGTCATCAGGCACAAAGGGTACTTTGAAACTAAGCAGTTAGTGTTCCACTTTTGCATTTATCTTTGTAATGTAAGCAGTGCAGAACATATGACGAGCATTCTCCCAGTTTCGACAGGTGCTGAACGTTATCTGTTTTAACCAGAATTATTTGTTTTTTTAAGTCATTACAGAAAGTTCCTAAAACTATCAAATAGTAACCATCCATAAAACTCTGACATAATTGAAAACATTCACAGATTTATTATGAACTAGAACTTGATCAGTTTAGCTTAGTTTAGAGATACAGAATGGGAACAGACACTTTGGCCCACAGGGTCCATGCTGACCATTGATCACCCATTTACACTAGTTCTACGTTATCCCACTTTCTCATCCACTTCCTCCACACTTGGGGCAATTTGAGGCCAATTAGCCTTCAAACTTGCACATCTTTGGGATGTAGGAGGGAAACTGGAGCACCCAGAGAAGACCCACTTGGTCACTGGGAGAACGTATAAATTCCACATAGTCAGCACCCGAGGTCAGGATCGAACCCGGGTCTGGGGTTCTAAGGCAGCAGCTCTACCAGCTGTCCAAATGTGTCACCCTGAATTTGTCTAGCAATTACTGAGCTCCTCAACCCCACACCTCCCTCACTCACCTCCCTCTACTTGCTGACTCTTGATAATATCATCGTGGGAGAAAGGGTTAGATCCGGTGCTGTACTGTTCTACATTTTATTCCATATGAATCCTGATGTTACTCAGCTCCTCAGCTCCATCATCTTCACCAGGAGCAATGGATCACTAAGCTGGCTATGCTCCCTGTTTGTATCGAGGAAGATCAATACTTGGATCGGAGACTATTTGGGAATTCCAAGTGCAGTAGTTTACTGCTTGGTGAAATAACTGATTCAACTATGGATAGGAAAGGTTAAGAGGAATATGGGCAGGTGGAACTGGTGCAGATGGGGCATCTTGGTTGGCATGGGCAAGTAGGGCCAAAAGATCTATTTCCATGCAACATGACGGACTCTAAAACCAGTGCCACAGCAATTCCATCAGAGCCATAAATTACGATGGCGATCTGCAAAGTCCTCTCAGCTGCTCGTATGAACTCCCAATATGCCCATAGCAACCCATCACAACACAAACTCATATAACTTACCCTCGGACAAACCATAACTGTCAGCCTTTTGTGATGCTTCAGAACTGGATGATTACTGTGCCCTGAATATGAAATGCTTTGTTCAGTATTAATGTCTTTGGAATGCACACATGGTTTCAATCACACAACATCTGTAAAACTAGAAAAGTAAACAGCTGAGGCAGAATCTTGTAATGATCAGTAATGTGTGGGGGCAGAGCAGCATTTTTTAAAGGGACAGTGGCTTTGAAAGGAGAAACTTTCATAAATTCCTATATGTTACAGTTGTGCAAGATGTGGTGAGGCTGCATTTGGAGTATTGTGTTCAGTTTTGGTCACCCTGCTAGAGAAAGGATGTCATTAAACTGGAAGGACTGCAGAGAAAATTTACAAGGATGTTGCCAGGACCTGAGGGCCTGAACTAAAGGGAAAGGTTGGGCAGGCTGGAACGTTATTCCTTGGAACGTTATTCTTGGCTGAGAGGTCATCTTCAGGTGTATAAAATTATAGGAAATAGATAGGGTGAATGCAGTCTTTTCATCAGAGTAGAGGAATCAAGAACCAGAGGACATAGGTTTGAGGTGAGAGATGAAAGAATTAATAGGAAGATGAGGGGGCAACGTTTTCATTGAGAGGATGGCGAGTACATGGAACAAGCTGACCAAGGTGATAGTTGAGGCAGGTATATACTGCACTTAAAAGACACTTGGACAGGTGCATTGATAGGAAAGGTTTAGGGCACAAATGCAGGCAAATGCGACTTGTTAGGCCAAAGTGCCTGTTTATGTGCTGTGTGACTCTTTATGAGTCAAAATTATCCAATGATGCCTTTTCGGGAAGAAAACTTACCCTCATGACCTACTTTGTAATTCCAGTTCTACCTAATGCGATAAGCTCTGAAGCAGCTCAGGAAGGCACTTAAAGTTACAAAGACTCACCTTTCCCTTCTGAATGTGGCTGGGATTAAAATGTCAGCCTTGCGCAGAATGAATATAAAGAATAATTTTGTCCCTGAAAACATTGCACACAATTCAGTTGATGATGCACTTCAAGTTACGTTGTGTGCGAGCAAATAAGTACAAAGTACATTAACAATAAGTTCTTCCTAAAAATACTTTATTAAAATTAAAACTATTTCAACATCTATCCACAAATTATCAAACTAATGAGGGATTTATTTAAAGTATTCTGGAACATGTTCAGGAGGTTTAAGTTTATTATTGTCATCTGTTGAGGTACATTAAAAAGCTTTGTTTTGAATGCTATCCAAACAGATCAGATAATACCATACAATCAAGTCAAACTGAAGTTTAATAGGTAGAGCAAAGAGAAAGATACAGAGTACAGAATATAGTTCTCAGCATTAGAATCATAGTCATACAGCATTAAATCATGCCCTTTGGCCCAAATCGTCCATGCCGACCAAAACGCTCTATCCAAACTCGTCTCATTTACCCGCGTTTGTTCCATATCCCTCTAAATCTTTTCTATCCATGTAACTGTCCAAGTGTTTTTTAAATACTTATAGTGGCCACCTTGACTACCTCCTCTGGCAGCTGGTTCCATATACCTGAGATGACGGTGGGTATATGGAATGCATAAGATCCATGAATATAGGGTTACAGGCTTTTAAAAGAGATTTAAAAGAGTAGGGCGATTGTATTGGATGATAGTAGAATCTTATGTTGGAAGACCACACGAAGAGGCACCACACTCAAGCACCATGTTTCTATTGGTTTCTGTAAAGAAGTTTGGAGAGGTTTGGCCACAGCAGAGGTGCTAAATATATTCTGTGGCTGCATGAGGCGGCTAGCTGTGGGCAGAATCCTTTTTGTGGAGACCACGACAACAGTAAAGCTATAGATCTTCAAAGAATGAGATTAGCTCTTATTCTCAGGTGGTGATTGCCCTCTGCACTTGTCGTTCCCTCCCACTTAACTCTGATACTTCAACTATTCCTATCTTGGGAAGCACAATCAACTACGGTTCCATCATTCTGACTGGAATTCTGACTCCAAAGATGTACAGGTTTGTAGGTTAATTGGCTTCAGTAAAATTGCAAATTGTCCCCAGTGCGTCGGATAGTGCTAGTGTACAGGGTGATCGCTGGTCGGTTGTCGTGGTTCAGTGGGCTGAGTGCGAAAATGCCCCATGACTTGGCCTCCACTGCCATTCTCTGGCAATGAATTCCACAAAGTCACCACCCTCTGACTACAGAAATTCCTCATCTCTTTTCCTCACCACCCTCTGACTACAGAAATTCCTCTCTCTCATGTTCGTCCTTTCATCCCTCCAAACCTTTTCCATCAATGTACCTGTCCAGATAAGATACTACATGTTGGGGGATCTAGATAGCAAAGTATTAGAATGAATATCTCTCAAGTATATGTGAAATCTAAACACAATAATCTGATACAATGATAACAAAAGAAACTGCAGATGTTGGAATCTTGAGCAAAACACAAAGTGCTGGAGGAACTCAATAGGTCAGGCAACATATGTGGAGGCCTGAACAATGTTACAGAAGCCACTTAACTTCCAAACCTGTACGTCTTTGGAATGTTGGGACAATTCTTCAGACTGGAATCGGAAGAAGGGTCCATCCCATCAAGAATTGTCCCAACACGAAACATCGCCTGTCCATTCCCTCCAATGATGCTGCCTGACCTGCTGAGTTTCTCCAAAAATTTTGTGGCTGAAAAAGGGTCCGCACATGAAACGTCATCAGTCCATTCATTCCAAGAATTCTGCCTGACCTGCTGAGTTCCTCCGGCACTTTGTGGTTTTAACTGGTGCAGTGCTGGTGCTAAGAAGGGAACATTAACATCAACAGTGGTCCTCATGAAGCGTACAGTGGGCAGCAGGAGACTACAGAATCAGGCTCAGCGGTCAATCCTTCCATGATCTACTGAGTCATACTTGATGGGACAGTTACCCTGTTATGGAGGTGCATAAAATCAGGAGGTGCTTAGACAGGGCGAATGCACAGGAACTCGATGGCATAAGTTTAAGAAATGGGACTAATGTTGGGGTGACACGGTGGTGCAGCAGTAGAGTTGCTTGCCTGACAGCACCAGAATCCCAGGTTCAATCCTGACTATGGATGCTGTCTGTACGGCATTTGTATGTTCTCCCTGTGACCGCATGGGTTTTCTCCAGGTGGTCCGGTTTCCTCTCACATTCCAAAGACGTGCAGGTCTGGAAGTTAAGTGGCTTCTGTAAATTGTCACTAGTGTGCAGGATAGTGCTAGTGTACGGGGTGATCGCTGGTTGGAACGGACTCAGTGGGCCGAAGGGTTCGTTTCCACACTGTGTCTCTAAAGTAAAGTTTAAAGCCTAAAGATGGGCATCTTGGTCAGC
Source organism: Rhinoraja longicauda (assembly GCF_053455715.1). NCBI lineage: Eukaryota > Metazoa > Chordata > Chondrichthyes > Rajiformes > Arhynchobatidae > Rhinoraja > Rhinoraja longicauda. Next base: position 34,499,420 of record NC_135961.1, on the reverse strand, counting down.
ATGGACTGGTTGGGCTGAAAGGCCTGTTTCCATGCTGTATGTCTATGACTATCGCCATGCGGTTGTAAACAGCATGATAAGGGTTTTTTTTAAATATAAGAGGACAAGGGTACTCCTTAAAAAGGCACAAAGATCACTTATTACCCCACAGTTAGCAATATATGTGATATACCTGTATGTGTTGCTGTTCCATCTGCATCTGGACTAGATGCTGTATGTTCTTACAACGGCCCTATTTGTTTTAGCTCTGAAACACCAAAAGCCCTTTCATAAATTTTCAGTGATCTTCGAGATACCAAACCTGTAGTGTTTATTATTGCCCATTATAAAGCCTTCCTTTAATGCCATTTAAGTTCAGGGGAAACATATTGATTGTACGAGAGTTAACTGAGGAGTGACTGAAGCAGTTTTAAAATGTCCAAGAGCTCTTTTTTGCTTAGTTAGGATTGGATACATTTTTTAAAAAGCCTGCACGGAAGCTGAACCAATGATCACAGCAGATCTTGGTATAGATAGTCTCATTCCTCATTTGCCAATCAAATAGAGTCTGGAATGACGTAAGTGAAAAATCAAACCTTTAAGTACCCTGTAGGTTCTGATTAGACTCATAAGATTGCTCACTAATCTGAGGAGAGGGAGAGAGCGAGAGAGAGAGAGAGAGAGAGCAAACAAGCAAGCAAGCAAAAGTCGTAAATGTGCTTGTTACAACAGCGAGAGATGGCTAACCAAAAGAGCAAGATTTTTCTTGTATTTACGGTTTTAGTTTTTTTGCCAGCAGTCTTTTGCCAAACCCCCGAACAAGGAGAATACAGAGCACCGTGGACAGAAGAAAAGGTAGGTTTTTTACTGACTGAGATTTCACTGTGAATCAAATGTGTGACAGGGCTTATGTTTTATGTTTTAAAATGGAGAAAAGAGAGGTTTTCAGCTTCTCCTTCCCCAGAGCGTTGTTGTTAAAAGGTTACCAGATATAGTATCACTGAAAATAAAATCACTCCCTGTATTTTGGGAGGAGTATTATGAAGATTTAGAATACAGTCAGTTTACAATCCATTGTGTTTCTGCCATAAATCTATAATAAAATGCTGAAATAATAAAATGCTGAAACAGATACAGAACTATTTTAAGTTGGGATGTTCATGGCTAGCGTTGGTATGAAGGTCTGGAAATTTTAACTCTTGGGTCTCATTGCCACACTATAGAGAATGCATTCTGTGTAGAATCTTTGTCCGCCAGGCTTTGTTCCACCTCCCTTCCAGCTTTCTCCCATCTAAAACAATCAGTCTGAAGAAGGGTCCCGACCCAAAACATCAGCAGTCCATGTTCTCCAGAAAAGCTGTCTGACCCACTGAGGTAGTCCAGCATGTTGTGTCCTTCTTTGTAAACCAGCATCTGTAGTTCCTTGTTTCTACCCTTCCAACATGGCAAGTGGTGAGAGACTATGTAGGAGGGATAGAGTCCTGGAACAAGCTTTCTTGGGTCAGCTGGAGCTGCATTCCTGATTAGAGTAATCGAGTCACCCAGCATAGAAAAAGGCCCTTCTGCACAACTCGTCCATGCTGACCAAGATGCCACATTTAAGCAAGTTCCATTTGCCTATGCCTGGTACATATCCCTCTAAATCCTGCCACATTTATGTTAGTTCCATTTGCCAGTGTTTGACCCATATCCCTCCAAACCTTTCCTATCCATGCAGTTGCTCAAATGTCATTTAAATGTTGTTATTGTATCTGCCTCAACCACTTTCTCTAGCACCTCGCTCCATATATGTACCATCCTCTGTGCAAAAAAGTTGCCCCTCAGTTTCCTATTAAATCTTTTCTGTTTCACCTTAAATCTATGCACTCTAGTCAACGTAATGTTGTAGTATTATGGATAGGAAAGATTTAGAGAGATAAATAGGTAAAATGTGGACTAGCGTAGGTGGGGCATCTTGGTTGGCATGGTTGGGCTGAAGGGCCTGTTCCTTTGGTGTATGACTCTATGATTCTAGTTCTTGATTATAGATTATTTTCACCCTTTCTATGTTTCTGGTCTGCAAAGAAGTCCCAAATATTCCAACTTATCCTAGCCTCTTCTGTCCATGGTTACACAAGGTTTTATAAGCAGGTTCAGCTCTAAACCTGATTTACTGGTCTTAATCTGTTAAAAAAGGAGAACTAAATAACATAATTTTACTGTCAAGCAGGAAAGGGTGCAGAGAAGATGTTGCCAGGACTCAAGGGCCTGAGCTACAGGGAGCAGTTGAGAATGTGGGGTGATCTGAAAGAAATGTACAAAATCGTGAGAGGAATAGTTTGGGTAAATGCAAAGTGTTTCTTGCCTAGAGTAGGGGAATCAAGAACCAGAGGACATAGGTTTAAGGTGAGTGAGGAAAGGTTTAATAGGAACCTGAGGAATAACTTTTTTACACAATGGGCGGTGGGTGTATGGAACGAGCTGTCAGAGGTAGATGCTCTGGCAACGTTTAAGAAACATTTAGACAGATACATGGATAGGATAGGTTTAGAGGGATATAGGCCAAAAGCAGGCAGCTGGGACTAGTGTAGACATGTTGGTCAGTGTGGGCAAGTTGAAAAAGTTTTCAAAATTGTTCAATTAATAGCTGTCAGAGCTGCCAGGATCCTTGGTGGTTCAACTAACTAGGGATGCTTACAATCATGTGTTTACAATTACAAATCATGGCAAAGGAACAAACACGTAGCCTGCAAATCGCAGTACTTCAAGTACACACTCTGTTTTCTTGACTTTGGGCTTTGTTTTGCTTTTGCACTACAGAGGATTTTTTTATTTGTTGAATATCTTTTTCTTTGTTTTATTACATTATTTATTGAGTACTGTGTTTACAAACCTGTGGTGCTGCTGCTGCAAGTAAGAATTGAATTGTTCCCCGAGTTCATTCGTCCAAAATAGCCCATCATTGCATCTCTTCAACCTACTCTCTTCCAGAGAAACAGCAGTACTTTACAAATGTTTCCAATGTTTTTGTAAAATTCACAACAAATAGAGGAAGTCAAGTAACAAAAACAGTGCTGCAATTATGTGACATCTTTCAAAGATAATTTTACCCTTGGACATGAATCCGGGATTTCTTCATTTTAATCTCTCTTTAAAGCTATGCGGATAACATTTTTAAAAATCCAAACTTTACTATGATATGATGGTGAGGCCATACATGGAGTATTGTGTAAGAAGGCACTGCAGATGCTGGTTTATACTGAATATGCTGGAGTAACTCAATGGGTCAGGCAGCATCTCTGAAGAACATGGATAGGTGACATTTCGGGTTGGGAGCCTTATTCAGATTCGATCCGAAACGTCACTTATCTATTTTCTCCAGAGAGGCTGCCTGCCCCGCTGAGTTACTCCAGCACTTTATGTCCCTTTTTTGTAAAGCAACTTCTGCAATTCCTTGTTGCAACATTTAAAAGACATTAGGACAGGTACATGCATACCAAAGGTTTAGAGAGATATAGGCTGAACAAGGGCTAATGGAACTAGCTTAGATGGGGCTGCTTGGTTGGTCAGCAGGAACGTTGGGCCGAAGGGCCTGTTTCCATGCTGTATGACTCTATGATTCCATGAATGTATCTACCATATACTTGAATTAACATGGTATGCCACTATTACTAAATGTGTACAGAGAGCTGAAAGCATTTCTGCATGTAACAGCCTTCATGCTTAGGATAACTGTGCAAAAGTCTCCAACGTTGGCCATTTGCTGCTGCTTTCACACTGCACTGCCACAGCCTGTGTCCGTGTGGCAATAGCCAGGCAATTACACTGGGAAACCTGCCAGATGAACCTTCACCTGGTTAGACTTTGTGCAGGAACAGTGGGTCATTCATGTGAATGGAGCAGAAGGGCTAAAGTCCAGGAAGCCCAATGCCTGTGATAGGAAAGTTACCGGAGAGGATTCTGAGGGATAATAGACAATAGACAATAGGTGCAGGAGGAGGCCATTCGGCCCTTCGAGCCAGCACCACCATTCAATGTGATCATGGCTGATCATTCTCAATCAGTGTCCCGTTCCTGCCTTCTCCCCAGACCCCCTGACTCCGCTATCCTTAAGAGCTCTATCTAGCTCTCTCTTGAATGCATTCAGAGAATTGGCATCCACTGCCTTCTGAGGCAGAGAATTCCACAGATTCACAACTCTCTGACTGAAAAAGTTTTTCCTCATCTCAGTTCTAAATGACCTACCCCTTATTCTTAAACCATGGCCCCTTGTTCTGGACTCCCCCAACATTGGGAACATGTTTCCTGCCTCTAACGTGTCCAACCCCTTAATAATCTTATACATTTTGATAAGATCCCCTCTCATCCTTCTAAATTCCAGTGCATACAAGCCTAGTCGCTCTAGTCTTTCAACATATGACAGTCCCGCCATTCCTGGAATTAACCTAGTAAACTTACGCTGCACGCCCTCAATAGCAAGAATGTGATACGATACATATGCATTTGGAAGGATAGGGATTGATTAGGGGTAGTCAGTCAAGAGTGTTTAATTGTCAAACTGAACAATGTTTCCTGCCTCTAACGTGTCCAACCCCTTAATAATCTTATACATTTTGATAAGATCCCCTCTCATCCTTCTAAATTCCAGTGCATACAAGCCTAGTCGCTCTAGTCTTTCAACATATGACAGTCCCGCCATTCCTGGAATTAACCTAGTAAACCTACGCTGCACGCCCTCAATAGCAAGAATGTGATACGATATATATGCATTTGGAAGGATAGGGATTGATTAGGGGTAGTCAGTCAAGAGTGTTTAATTGTCAAACAGAACAATTAAATTCTTACTTGCAATGCATAACAGGTTTGTAAATTTAAAAAAAATTAAAAAAATTGCAGATGCTGCTTAATACACAAAAGGGCACAAAGTGTCAGAGTAATTCAGAGGGTCAGGTAGCATCCCTGGAGAACATGGTGTTTCGGGTTGGGCCTGAAGAAGGGTCTCGACCCGAAATATAACCTATTCATGTTCTCCAGAAATGTTGCCTGACCCATTGAGTTACTCCAGGACTTTGTGTCCTTTTAGGTTTGTGAACACAGTACTCAATGGATAGCATAATAGACAAACAAAAAATAAGCAAAATAAATTTAAAACGCCAATATAGTGCAAAACAAAACAAATCCAGAAGTCCCCAGTGCAACAATGACAGTTCTTAGTTCAAAGTTTTGTTGGAGTCTGCAGTGTTCAATAGCCCGATGGTTGTTGGGAAGAAGCTGTTCCTGAACCAGGATGTCACAGCATGGTTTTGAGTGAGAGAGATCGCACGTCATGAATTTGATTTGATTTTATGAAGAAGTAACCAAGAAGGTTGATGAGGGCAGGGCCGTGGGCGTAGTCTTTATGGACTTCAGCACGGTCTTTGAGAATGTTCTACATGGTAGGCTGCTCAAGGAAATTAGTATAGAAGTTGGAACGTCGTGTTCATTTTGTATAAAATGTTAGTGAGATTTCATTTGGTGTATTGTGTTCAGTTTTGGTCACTCTGCTTCAGGATACCTGTAATTGAACTGGAAAGAATGCAGAGAGGATTTATGGCGATACTGAAGGGATTCAAGGTCTTGAGGTCCAGGGAGTGGTTGGGCAGTTTAGAACTTTATTCCTTGGAGCTCAGGAGGCTGTGGGGGCGATCTTATGGAAGCATATAAAATCATTAAGGGAATAGACAAGGTGAATGCACAGAATCTTTTTCCCAGAGTAGGGGAATCAATAAGTAGAGCGAATAGATTTAAGGCGAGAAGGAACTTAAGGTCAATTTTTTCACAGAGGAAGGTGGTTATATGGAATGAGCTGCCAGAGGAAGTTGTTGAGGCAGGTGCAATAACACAATTTAAAAGAGACTTAGACAAGTGCATGAATCAGTCTGAAGAAGGGTCTCGACCCAAAATGCCACCATTCCTTCTCTCCCGAGATGCTGTCTGACCCGCTGAGTTACTTCAGCATTTTGTGTCTACCTTAGACAAGTATATGGACAGGAAAGGTTTAGAGAGATATGGGCCAAAAATGGGACTAGCTTAGATGGGGTGTCTTGGTTGGCATGCGTGAGATGGGCCGAAAGGCCTGTTTCCATGCTGCATGACTCTATGACTCAAAATCTTGCTGTGGAATTGGACCAGACCATTTCCGGCTGCAAGTTGTTAATAGATCTACAAAACTGGGGGTGCATGCTTAACAGGTAGGTTAAAGGTGGATATGGGCAGCTCGCTGGAAGCGGCAAGTACTGCCTCACTGAGAAATAAAACAGCCTTCTTATATCCGCGGCACAGTGGCGAGCTGGTAGAGTTGCTGCCTCACAACACCAGAGACCTGGGTTCAATCCTGATGACGGGTGTGAAATTTGCACATTCTCCCATGACGGTGGGTTTCCTCCGAGTGCTCTGGTTTCCTCCAACATCTCCCACATCTGGGCGGCACCCTGGCACCGTAATAGAGTTGCTGCCTTGCAGCACCACAGACCTGGGTTCGATCCTGATGACGGGTGCTGTCCGTATGGAGTTTGTACATTCTCCCTGTGATTGTGTGAGTGTTCTCTGGGTGCTCCAGATTTGGTGTGTAGATTTGAAGTTTTCTCAAATTGTAAATGGTTTTATATCTCCAGCTATTCCATAAACCCAAATACCTGACCGCCAATGACGTCCGTAATATGACAGCGCTGACTAACATTTCCCAGATGTGGTATAATTATCTGAGACCAATACTCCGTGAGAGGTATCCAGGATCTATCGGGAATGTCGCAGTACGCCAGGTGGGTAAAGGAATTCTATAAAACAATGGTCAATCGTGTTTCATGTTCTTCAGGTTAATGTGAGGAAAGCAGTGAATTATTTCTCTGAATGTTATTTGACAAATGAGAAAACATCTACTTATCTGAAGAAGGTTCGGACCTTAAACGTCGTGTGTCCATATTCTCCAGAGATGCTGCCTGACCGGCTGAGTTACTCCAGCACTAAGTGTCTTTTTTGGTAAACCAGCATCTGCAGTTCCTTGTGTTTATAGAGTCATAGTGATACAGTGCGGAAACAGGCCCTTTGGCCCAACTTGCCCACACCGGCCAACCTGTCCCAGTTACACTAGTTCCATTTGCCTGCGCTTGATCCATATCAAACCTGTCCTATCCATGTACCTGTCTAACTGTTTCTTAAACGATGGGATAGCCCCAGCCTCAACTACCTCCTCTGGCAGCTTGTTCCATACACCCACCACCCTTTGTGTGAAAAAGTTACCTCTCGGATTCCTTTAAATCTTTTCCCCCTCACCTTGAACTTATGTCCTCTGGTCCTCAAAAGTGCTGTTAAAATTTTTAACCAAAATAGTTGGGTAAAATTATTGCCACTACGGCACAAATAATAATGATCCTTCCAGGTTATTTTTTTGGGATGGCATTTTGATTCCAGGAAAGACACAGGGTGCTGGAGTAACTCAAAGGATCAGGCAGCACCTCTGGAGAATATGGATTGTTGACGTTTTGGGTCTGGACCCTTCTTCACACTGCTTGTAGCAATTTCAGGACCATGAATAGACGATAGACATTAATTTTTGTCCAGTTGAACTCTCTTTTCTAGTGAACCTGCAGAACAACATCTGATGTAATGTTCCCAGTTTGCCAGCTGTGGCTTACTGTTTGAGATAAAATACAGGCTACATATGCCCTCTCAAAAGTGAACATAGTAATTTCTGTGACTTAGCCTCTAGTTTATCATCACAAGGCAACACCTGAAACAGTGCACTCCACTGGTTATCAGCTCAGATATTTGTTCTCTTAGAATGTGTCTTAGATTAAAAAGACTCGTAACTGAAGTTTGAAAGCAGCCTGCTATCGTCCATTTCAATTTCACTTAATCACTTAATTTGCCCTGCACAATCACGACCAGAATTTTACTGAGTAGCTCTATTTAAGAAGTCAATGGAAATTCAAGAATAAAATACCTGTTAACCAACTGGTTAGGGCAGCACAGTGTCACAGCTGGTAAAGCTGCTGTCTCACAACGCCAGAGACTCGAGGTCAATCCTGACATTGGGTGTCTGTGTAGAGTTTGCCCATTCTCTCTGTGACCGCGTGGGTTTCCTCCGGATACTCCGACTTCCTAAAGATGTGTAGGTTTGTAGGTTAATTGCCCTCTCTAAATTGCCCCTAGTGTGCAGGGAGTGGATGAGAAAGTGGGATAACGTAGAACTAGTGTGAATGGGTGATGGTTCATCAGTATGGACTCGGTGGAGTGAAGGGTCTGCTTCAATGCTCTATCTCTAAACTAAACTAAATGAAAGTAAACTAAATTGAATTTATAAATCTACAGCAATCCATGATATGGAATGATCTCTGTAGAAAACAAACAAAACCAGCTGCAAAATATCGAAACTAAAGGTCATGACTTACAATATTTAATTGTCTTTGTCATCTTGTTGTGCTACGTTTTTATATGAGAAGCGTTTAAAATGTAGATCTTTAGAATCATACATTTTTTAGAGATTGTTATTTAGAGCTCAATCTCACAAGATTAAACATTATAAATCCTATAACTCAACCAAATAGTTTTTTTGAATCCTCTTTGGTTAAAGAGAACATAGAACAGTACAGCACAGGAACGGGTCATTCGGCCCACAATGTTTGTGCTGAACATGATGCCAAGATAAACTGATCTCATCTTTCTGTACATGATCCAAATCCCTCTATTCCTTGCACTTCCATGTGCCTATCTATAAGCCTCTTAAACGCCACTATCGTGCCTGCCTCCACCACCACCCCGGAAATGCGTTCCAGGCCCCCACCACTCTACATAATAAACTTGCCCCACACATCTCAATTAATCTTTCCCCTCTCAACTTATAGCTGTGCCCTCTAGTATGTCCCTCTGGACATTTCCACCCAGGGAAAAAGATTCTGACTGTCTACCTTATCTTGATATAAGGTACTTGATGGAAATATATAAAAACCTTTCATAATTTTATATACTTCCATCAAGTCTTCTCTCAACCTCCGGCATTCCAGAGAAAACTATCCAAGTATATCCAACCTCTCCTAATAGCTGAAACCTTCTAATCCAGGCAACATTCTGGTAAATCTCCTCTGCACTCTCCAAAGCCACCACATCCTTCCTGTGATCGGGCGACTAGAACTGCACAAAAACTCCAAATGCAGCCTAGCCAGTCTTACAGTGCTGCATTATTTCTGTAGATACTCGTTCAGTTAACATTACAAACACAGAGACTTCAGTGACGTTGCTGAAACCAGTTTCTATCTCAACACCAGAACTGTCAATTGGAGACACAAAGAACTGCAGATGCTGGTAACAGATTAACTTTCTCAAATTGTATTTTTTCTCAACAGCACATCATAAGTCAGTTAAGTGATCTGCAGGCCGGCTGGGTCATTGAAGAGGATACGTTCCAGGAGGCAATACCCTATGGAACCGTCACGTTTTCCAACATCATCGCTACACTGAACCCCTCAGCCAAACGGAGGCTGGTGCTAGCTTGCCATTACGATTCAAAATACTACAATGAATGGTGGTACAGCAGAGTCTACGTGGGTGCCACTGATTCCGCTGTGCCATGCGCTATGATTTTGGAACTGGCTCGTGCTCTAGACTATCTGCTACTTCAGATGAAGGTACACCTGAGTGCATCACAGACCACCGGTGTAAATAATTAACGGGACATTTTAGCATAAAATTCAAAACTTTAGTATCTCATGCTTTCATTAAAGCTTGTAGAAATTACAATAGGAATAGATCAGGTAAACACACAGAGTCTGTTGCCCAGAGTAGGGGAATCGAGAACCCCCTACTCTCCCCCATTCTTAGGCAAATAATGTACACTGCCATTTTGGAGGTGTAATGGTAGCGGACAGTTCAGATGACAAACACTGGCTCTGACTGCCTGCTCAAGATTACCAGAAAGAATTTACAAGGTAACATGCGGGAAAATTCTTGGGTTATCATGAACAACAATAATTCACCAACCATCACCACTAATTGATTACTAATCCCGTTGAAATTCTGGGGCCTTGTGAAAGACATTAACATTTGCATTACAACATGCACGTAGCAATACCTGGATATCTCTAGGCTTTGGACGATATCCAGCACATGTCATTCCTGCCACATCACGCAATGAAAGTCTCCAACAGAGGTAGACTCCTTCCTCTTGACTTTCAATGGTTTTGCATGATCACCATTGTTGCTCAGAAACTCAATTGTAACAGCTTCTAAAGTAATTGAGAGTAATAATTGGTAGATTAGAAGATGGGTATTCCACAAGTGATGTTATACCTCCTGACTCAACGTTGTGTAATCATCATCCACAAGGTGCAAGTTAGAAGTAGGGTGGAATACTGGCCTGATGATTCAGCCATAACATTAAAATGTCCAATTTTATGTAACTAACCTACAAACAACCCTTCCTTCCTTCCCCACCTCCTCCTTCCCTGTGCCCCACCTAGACTTAAGTTCATAAGTCATAGGAACAGAATTAGGCCATTCGGCCTATCGAGTCTACTCTGCCATTCAATCATGGCTGATCTATCTTTTCCTCTCAACTCCATTCTCCTGCCTTCTCCCCATAACTTTTGACACCATTACTAATCAAGCATTTGTCAATCTCTGCTTTAAAAATACCCAATGAGTCATAACCATTTCTCTCCCTTCTCCCTTCTCCCTTCTCCCTCCTCCCTCCTCCCTCCTCCCTCCTCCCTCCCCTTCCACCTACATTCCTTCCTCTGGCTTCACAATTCACGGCTCTTCTATCCTTACCTTATTTTGCCTTTCATCTCTGGCCTTTGACCAACCATCTACCAATCAAAATGTCTCCCCCCTCGCACCTATATCCACCTATCGCTCGCCAGGCTTATCCAGCCATTCCTCTCTTCCAGATTTCTCTACCCCCACCACCCCCTCCCACAATTAGTCTGAACCTTTTGTATTCTTTTCCCTGTTCAAATGTTTTTAAAATGTTATTAAAGTACTTGCCTCAACTACCTCCTCTCGCAGCTCATACCATATACACACCACCCTCTGTGTGAAAAGGTTGCCCGTCAGGTTCCTATTAAATCTTCACCCTCTCACCTTCAACCTACGTCCTTCGGTGCTTGATTCCTCTACTCTGTGCATCTACCCTGCTGCCTGACCTGCTGTGTTACTTCAGCACTTTGTGTCTTTTTAGTTCCGCCATAACAATACTTGATGTCCAATGTCAGCTAGCACTTCCTGTAGGAAACTGTGGCTGCATTGTGTGCAAAAGGTGCTCTGCCACGTCACCAAGACTGCCTCTGGACCATATCTAAAGCCGAATATCTCTGGTATCTAGACAAACATGGGGAGTAGTGTTGTATCTCTACTACCTGGGGAGTAGTGTTGTAGCTAGCCAAACATGTCAGGACTATTATCTCCAAGGACATCTCCAAGTAAAGTATCAACCTGATTTGGGCATATCGTCTTTTCATCCAATTGCTGTCTCTCAGAAGCTATTCTCTGCTTCAACATTATGCAATTTCTGCTTCAACTAAGTTACTGGAAAACCCAGAATAAGGAAGACTTTTCAATTACGTTAATAAATCTCACAAAGTCTCTTTGTTGTCAGTGGGTTATAATCAAGAACTCTGATTTCAACAGCAGTGAATAAATAATACCTTTACTATTTGGAGTGCGGAGGTAGAGAAAAGTGGAAAAAAAACAATCTGCTGAAGGAAGGAACTCAACAGGCCGGGCAGCATCTGTGTTGGGAAATGGGCATTTGATGTTTCAGGTCAAAAAGTCCGGATTGGTGTTAGTTTGCCTAAGTTCTAAGTTGTGGTTTCTGTGTTCCAAAATTTAATTGAGTTTTAATGCTTGAAAATGTCTCCACAGAAGTATCATACCATGATATCACTTACTATATGTTTCATTTTCAGTGCAGATGTACTTACATTTAAATTATTTTTCTTCCATGTAGAGTATTGTCGACAGGCCAGATCTTACGCTGCAAATGATTTTCTTTGATGGAGAAGAAGCATTCCAGTATTGGTCAGAGAATGATTCCCTGTACGGTTCTCGACATTTGGCACAACAGATGGAGAGGATTGCCCATCCACCGGGCTCAACTGACACCAACCAGCTCCATGCAATTGTAGGTACTGCCTGATCTGCAAGTAATAGAGTCATGGAGCCAAACAGCACAGAAACAGGCCCTTTGGCCCACCTCACCCATGCCACCCAAGATGCCCCATCTAAGCTAGTCCCACTAGCCCGCTTTTGGTCCATATCCCCCTAGAAGTAACACTAGCAAGTTTGTGGATGACACAAAGCTGGGTGGCAGTGTGAACTGCGAAGAGGGTGTTAGGAGGTTTCAGGGTGACTTGGGCAGGTTGAGTGAGTGGGCAGATGCAGTATAATGTAGATAAATGTGAGGTTATCCACTTTGGCGGTAAAAATAAGGAGGCAGATTATTATCTGAATGGTGTCAGATTAGGTAAAGGGGAAGTGCAACAAGACCTTGGTGTCCTTGTACACCAGTCACTGAAAGTAAGCGTGCAGGTACAGCAGGCAGTGAAGAAAGCTAATGGCATGTTGACCTTCATAATGAGAGGATTTGAGCACAGCAACAAAGAAGTCCTGCAGTTGTATAGGGCCTTGGTGAGACTACATCTGGAGTATTATGTGCAGTTTTGGTCACCTAATTTGAGGAAGGACATCCTTGCTATTGAGGCAGTGCAGCGTAGGTTCACGAGGTTAATCCCTGGGATGGAGGGACTGTCATATGAGGAAAGATTGGAAAGACTAGGCATGTATTCACAGGAGTTTAGATGGATGAGAGGGGATCTTGTAGAGAAGTATAGAATCATAAAAGGACTAGACAAGCTCAATGCAGGAAAAATGTTCCCAATGTTGGGGGAGTCCAGAACCAGGGGACAGTCTAAGAATAAAGGGGAAGCCATTTAAAACTGAGGTGAGAATAAACTTTTTCACCCAGAGAGTTGTGAATTTGTGGAATTCTCTCCTACAGAAGGCAGTGGAGGCCAATTCACTGGATGAATTTAAAAAAGAGTTAGATAGAGCTCTAGGGGCCAGTTGAATTAAGGGATATGGAGAGAAGGCAGGCACAGGTTACTGATTGGAGTCGATCAGCCATGATCACAATGAATGGCGGTGCTGTCTCGAAGGGCCAAATGGCCTCCTCCTGCACCTATTTTCTATGTTTCTATGTAAACCTTTTCTATCCAGGTACTTGTCCAAGTGTATAAAATCATGAAGACAATTGATCAGGTAAATGCACACAGAGTCTTTTACCCAGGGTAGGAGAATCAAGTACAGACGACATGAGTTTAAGGTGAGAAGGGAAATAGGAAATTGAGGGGCAACTTTTTCACTCAGAGGGTGGTGGGTATATGGAAGGAGCTGCCAGAGAAGGTAGTTGAGTCAGGTATTACTTCAACATTTAAAATTCACTTGGATAAGTACATGGTTAGGAAAGGTTTAGAGGGATATGGGCCAAACTTGGGCAGATGGGACTAGTTCAGATGAGCCACATTGGTTGGCATGGCAAGTTGGGCTGAAGGGCCTGCTTCCTTGCTGTATGACTCTATGACTCAATGACTATGATTCTTCGTAATTACACAAACTATAAAACTGCCGGATTGTTGTTAAAAACCAATTGCGTCATTGATGACCTACAGAGGATAATTTGCAATGTTTTCATTAATGAGAGAGTTCCCAGTAAGATAAGGGAGCAGAGTGGTGCAGCTGGTAGAGCTGTTGCCTCACAGCGAGCAGAGACCCGTGTTCCATCCTGACCTCGGATAACGTCTGTGTTGAATTTGCACATTCTCCCTGTGACCTGCATGGGTTTCCTCCAGGTATTCTGGTGCCTCCCACATTCCAAAGACGTGCAGGTTTGTAGGTTAATTGGCCACTGTAAATTGCCCCTGGTGTGTAGGGAGTTGATGAGAAAGTGGAATAACATAGAACTAGTGTGGACGGGTGATTAATGATCGGCGTGGACTCGGTGGGCCAAGGGGCCTGTATCTATACTGTATCTTGCATTCAATGATGGGCTGGTCATTTAATATTGAGGTAGGTAGTAATTTTTTTCTTGCAGAAGAGAATGAATTCTCTGCCTCGGCAAGCGATGTATGCTGAATCAGTAGAAGTGTTTGAAGGAGAGGTGGAGAAATAATTAGTGGAATGGAAAGAGATCTGGAGAAATGGCACACATTAGGGGTTGAGCCCAGCAAAGATCAATCAAGCTCATATTGAATGACGGGACAGGTTCAAACAGCCTGATCTTCCCTACTCCTGCTCCTATTTTCTTGTGTTGTGCTATTTGGTGATGGAAATCAATCAAACCGAGCTGGTCAAGCCTCTATTTGACCCAGACTCAGTTCAGGGACAAATGGAGCTAAACAAAAATTGGTGACATTGCTAGTGGCATCTACATCCCATGAGGAAGTAACTAGAAATGTGAAACTGGATTGTATTTACTAATGATACTGCGAAGTACCTGGTTAACAGTGTTCTGTTCATGCCAAATTGAGATCTATATTCCTGGCCAATTGCATTGTGAAACATGGCTTAGCAAGGCTAGAGTTTCTCAAGTCTCCAGTTAATGCCAGGTAATATTAGATGGGGTTTTTTTGGCGTTTAAGAGGCGTTTAGATAGGCATATGGAAGTGCAGGGATTAAAGGGAAATGTAATATGTACCGCCAGATGAGATCAGTTTAACTTGGTATCATGTGCGGCGCAAACATTGTGGGATGAAAGGCCCACTCCTGTGCTGTACTGTTCCATGTTCTATGACTACTTCCTTGGTTTTCTACAAACTATCTCTACCTGAGTAAACAGGTAGCACCCCACTTGAATATCTCTTCTTAAAGACTGCATGCCCCAACTTGTTCCACTGGAATTCCAGTCCAAACCTTTGTGCAGGAATCCATGAAATGCAGCTTCATATGCTTCAGGTGTTACTGACACTAAGCAACGAACGTTTCAGTCATGAAATTTATAGCCAGGTGGGACTCCATTATTGATTTTACAAGGTCTATCGGGTAGTCACTGGGAATTGGGATGTCCTCATTTTCTCATTTGATGAATTGCTTACATTCCTTTTAGGATTTATTCATTTTATTGGATCTCCTTGGTGCACCAAATCCGAGATTTCCAAGTTATTTTCCAAATACGGCTCGCTGGCATAAAAGACTACAGCTAATAGGTAACTCGAACTACCAAGTATTGATCCTGTAGATAATGATGTCGTTGGTGCCAGAACAATTTTAGATATTTTGTTGTATTTTTCCCATCTCTGCTTTTCTCAATTGTATTTACCCTCTATTTGCTGATGCACAGGAGCCATTGTCTTGTATTTTCTCCCTCAACTGTGAAACTGGAAAACTCAGAATTAAGGAAGAATTTTTAAATGCCATAATAAATGTCAGCTTTTAAAGAGTAAAAAAAAATCCTAGACTGTCAGTAAGAAGGAGAAACAAGAAACTGCAGATGCTGGTTTAAAAAAAAGACGCAACGTACTGGAGTAATTTAGGGTAGGTCAGGAAGCATCTCTGGAAAACATGGATAGGTGACATTTTGGGTTGGGACACCTCTTCAGACTCTGAAGTTTGAATGATATCTCTGTGACCACGTGGGTTTCCTCCAGGTGCTCCGATGCCCTCCCACATACCAAAGACATGTGGGTTTGGAGGGTAATTAGCCTCTGTAAATTGCCCCTAGTGTGTAGTGTGTGGATGAGAAAGTGGGCTAACATAGAACTACTGTAAACAGGTGATCGATGGTCGGTGTGGACTTGGTGGGTCAAAGAGCATGTTTCCATGCTGTATCTCTAAACTAAACAAAACTATATTAAATTTATGAATCTACTGCAGTCCATGCTATGCAATGAGCTGTCAGAAACAAACAAAACCAGCGCAAAATATTGAAACTAGGAAGATGGCTAAAGGTCATGACTTACAATATTTAAGTGTTGCTGTCATCCTGCTGTGCTAAGTTTTCATACAGAACCATTAAAAATGTAGATCTTCAGAATCTTACATTTTTAGGAATTGTTATTCAGAGCCTTTTCTCAAAAGATGAAATGATATAGACCCCTTACAAACTATAGAAAGATTAGAGGATAAGATGTAAGGGTTTTTTATTTTGCAGGTGAGGAATGGTCAGGTTAGTTTCAGTGGCGTTGAAGACTTATGGTGGAAAACTTTGCCAGCTGCATAGTTTTATTTTGAGCGAAATTTTCTTCCATTAGTTAAATGTTGATCTATGATTCTACTTTCTGGTGCCTAACTAAATGTCCTCAAGTATTTCCTCAATACTCAAGTATGTCCTCAAGGCCAATGGGGATTTCCACATTTAGAAAGATAAAGTTAAATACTTGTAATAAGTCAATAAACTTGGCAGTAATACCACAAGGGACACTTGCATCATAATTTAGAACATAAAGAAGTACACCATAGGAACAGGCCCTTCAGCCCACAATGTATATTCTAAACATGATGCCCAGATAAACTAATCTCCTTTCCTGCATGTGATCCACATCCCTCCATTCCCTGCATATCCATGTGCCTATCAAAAAGCCTCTTAAATACCACTATTGTATCTGCCTCCACCACCATTCCTGGCAGCGCGTTCCAGATACCCACCACACTCTGTGTAAAAAAAACCTACCCTGCACATCTCCTTTAAACTTTGCCCTTTTGCTTTAAAGCTAATGCCCTTTAGTCTTTGAAGATAAATCAGGGAGGATTTCCTATGATCCTTGTAGAAAGAAAATAAATAAATAGACAACAATGAATAAATTGAAAACTTAATTTATGCAACAATACAGACATCAAGGCATAGTTGAAAATAATATTTCATTATTCAGGATTTTCTGGCTCTCTAAAAATAACCAACAAAACATCAAGCAGACCTAAATATTTCCATAAATGTGATTTTGCTGTAATTTATGGAGATTATTCCAGATTCTAGAAAACCATAATAGTGTTAATATTTCAATGTTATACGACATGGGAGCAGAATTAGGCCATTGGGTCCATTAAGGCTGCTCCACCATTCAATCATGGGTGATCTATATTTCCCTTTCAAACACATTCTCCTGCCTTCTCCACGAAACCTTTGACACCCTTATTAGTTAACACCCATCAATCTCAGCTTTAAAAATACCAAATGACTTAACCTCCACAGCCGTATGTGACAAGGAATCCCTCAGATTCACCATCCTCTGGCAAAAGAAATTCCTCCTCCCCTTTTTTGAAGGTATGTCCTTTTATTCTGTGACTGTGCCCCCTGGTCCTAGACTCTCCCACTAGTGGAAACAACCGGTCCAGATCCACTCTATCTAGGTTATGATAGGCCAATATTGTAATACATTAATGTTTGATGAAGCATACCGAGTTACTGAGTTATCTATAAAAATTATAAACAACTAACATCTTTGATGTTGTCCGATAGAACGGCGCCTGCATCGTCTGGGTGTACTGAGCGACCATCCGACCGAAGTGAAATATTTCTGGACCAAAATGCGTGCCGGGCACATCGACGACGATCATATACCATTTCTGCAAAGAGGTATGTTGGAGCAAACAACCATGAATGCAACAAGACAATTAACGTGTTTATATTTTGTGTGATTTACCTACTTATGTCCATCACACAAAGTAACCTCACTTCCATTGACTCCATCTACACTGCCTCCGTGAGTCTACCAGCATAATCAAGGGCTAGTCTCACTCCCTCTTCTCTCAAGAGATACAGAAGTATGAAAATACATGTCTCCAGATTCAGGGACAGTTTCTTCCCAGCTGTTATCAGGCAACTGAACCATCCTATCAACAACTAGAGAGTGGCCCTGACCTACCATCTACCTCATTGGAGACCCTCAGACTATCTTTAATCAGACTTTTCTGGACTTTATTTAATGCTAAACGTTATTCCATTTGTCATGTATCTGTACACAGTTAAATGCTCGATTGTAATTACGTATATCTTTCCGCTGTCTGGTTAGCATGCACCAAAAAGCTTTTCACTGTATCTTTGTGCACGCGACAATAAACTAAACTAAACTTATTTTATTTGCACCTCAATATAGAGCTATACAATGTGTCTAATTTAAAAGCTTTTTCAAAGAGCTTATAACCAAACTGATGCCTGGAATAAGGGGGTTTAAACTATGGAAAGAGGTTGGACAGATTGATTGTTTTCTCTTGATCGCCGGAGGTTGAGGGGAGACCTGGTAGAAATATATAAGATTATTCAAGGCCTGGATAAGAGTCAGAACCTCTTTCCCAGGATGGAAATATTGAATATGAGAGGATGTACTTTGAGGTGAGAAGGGCTAAGTTTAAAGGAGATGTGCGAGGCAAGTCTTTTACACAGGGAGGTGAGTGACTGGAACGTGCTGCCAAGGACAGATACGAGATTGGCATTTAAGGGAGTTTTGGATAAGCACAAGGATATGCAGGAAATGGGGGGGACATGGATTATGTGCAGGCAGATAAGAGTTGGTCTTGGCATCATGTTTGGCACAGACATTGTGGCTTAAGGACCTGTTCCTGTGTTACACATCGTTACCAGGAACCCGAGGGGCACCTTTTTCACACAGTGAGTGATGGGTATATGGAATGAACTACCAGACAAGGTAGTTGAGGCAGGTACTAAAACAACATTTAAAAGACAATTGGACAGATTCATGGATAGGGAAGGTTTAGCGGGATATGGGCCAAACGCAGGCAGGTGGAACTAGCGTAGATTGGGCATCTTGGTTGTCATGGGCAAGTTGGGCCGAAGGGTCTGTTTCCATGCTGACTCTTTGACTCCATCATTACCTTGTTACCAAATTCTAGCCAACTCTAAAATGTGATATTGATAGAAATTAAACATTTAAAAATAATGCTGCTTTTTTTTGTTTTTCACAGGTGTTCCTATTCTGCATATCATACCAACACCTTTTCCTCAAGTTTGGCACAGCATGGAGGACAATGAGATCAACCTCGACCCAACAACAATTGAAAACCTCAATAAAATACTGCAACTGTTTGTTTTGGAATATCTGAGATTGTAAGTTAGTTCTCGGGTTCACATAGAGTAATAATGGTCATGACAGAGTTACAGTGCCCTCCATAATGTTTAGGACAAAGACCCATCATTTATTTATTTGCCTCTGTACTCCACAATTTGAGATTTGTAATGGAAAAAAATCACATGTGGTTAAAGTGCACAATGTCAGATTGTAATAAAGGCCATTTTTATACATTTTGGTTTCACTATGTAGAAATTACAGCAGTGTTTATACATAGTCCCCCATTTCAGGGCATCATAATGTTTGGGACACAGCAATGTCATGTAAATGAAAGTAGTCATGTTTAGTATTTTGTTGCATATCCTTTGCATGCAATGACTGCTGATGTCTGTGATTCATGGACATCACCAGTTGCTGGGTGTCTTCTCTGGTGATGCTCTGCCAGGCCTGTATTGCAGGCATCTTTAGCATGTTTGTTTTGGGGGCTAGTCCCCTTCAGTTTTCTCTTCAGCATATAAAAGGCATGCTCAATTGGGTCAGATCGGGTGATTGACTTGGCCACTCAAGAATTGACAATTTATTAGGTTTGAAAAACTCCTTTGTTGACTAGCAGTATGTTTGGGATCATTGTCTTGCTGTCGAATGAACCGCCGGCCAATGAGTTTTAAGGCATTTGTTTGCACTTGAGCAGATAGGATGTGTCTATACTCTTCAGAATTCATTATGCTACTACCATCAGCAGTTGTATCATCAATGAAGATAAGTGAGCCAGTACCTTCAGCAGCCAATACATGCCCAGGCCATAACACCCCCACCACTGTGTTTCACACATGAGGTGGTATGCTTTAGATCTTGGGCAGTTCCTTCTCTCCTCTATACTTTGCTCTTGCCATCACTCTGACTGTGGTTGTACTTTTAAGTTCTTCTTGGCAAACTGTAATCTGGCCATCCTATTTTGGCAGCTAACCAGTGGTTTGCATCTTGCAGTGTAGCTTCTGTATTTCTGTTCATGAAGTCTTCTACGAACAGTGGTCATTGACAAATCCATACCTGACTCCTGAAGAGTGTTTCTGATCTGTCGGACAGGTGTTTGGGGATTTTTCTTTATTATAGAATTCCTCTGTCATCAGCTGTGGAGATCTTCCTTGACCTGCCAGTCCCTTTGCAATTAGTAAGCTCACCAGTGCTTTCCTCTTAATGATGTTCCAAACTGTTGACTTTGGTAAGCCTAAGGTTTGGTTGATGTCTCTAGCAGTTCTATTGGTTCTCAGTCTCATTATGGCTTTTTTGACTTTCATTGGCACATCTTTGGTCCACATGTTGATAAACAGCAATAAAAGTTTCCAAAGGCGATGGAAAGACTGGAGGAAAGACTAGATGCTGAGAGCTCTCTTACACCTGCATTTAGGAGGCAATTAAACACACCTGAGCAATTACAAAGCCATGTGAAGCCATGTGTCCAAACATTATGGTCCCTGAAATGGGGGGACTATGTATAAACACAGCTGTAATTTCTACATGGTGAAACCAAAATGTATAAAAAGTGGCCTTTATTAAAATCTGACATTGTGCACTTTAACCACATGTGATTTTCTATTACAAATCTCAAATTGTGGAGTACAGAGGCAAGTAAATAAATGATGGGTCTTTGTCCCAAACATTATGGAGGGCACTGTAAGTACTTCCAATGAAACAGATTTCAACCCATTCAAACAGTAGCCATTCCCCGTTGCCTTAAAGTAATTCGGAAGCCATTATAACGATAATACAAAATTACTCATCCAATTAATATGTGTTTGTACTTGATATGTTCAATGAATTCATATTAATTGTTACTAACCAATTAATATTTTATGCTGTGCATTTTTGGTAGACAATGCATATTGGTATTAGTTTTTTAAGTATCTGTGTTTCAGTAAACATTTGAAACCTTTTTTGGAGAATTTTGTATGTGGGTTGCATTTGGCCGTAGAATTATGATACACATTTTATGTGGGTAAAAGGTGTCTCTCAATACAAGAGAATCGTCTATTTTGTGTTTTGTGTTATGTATCTGGAACAAGGACTGGTATTGAAGTGCTATAGTATTTGGTGTGAAATCAATTTAAAAATACTTTGTGGGGGACAATTTTGTTTTCTGTTTCAAAACATTTGGTTATATTCAACAGAACCAAATATGCAGAGTTGAGTATCACCGCCAGTTAACACTTTGACATCCATTTCGTCCATAATCAAAGATGAACTACCCAAAACTATAGAAAGATTCTACCTTTGCAAGCCGAAGATATATAATTAAAAATATGTATTGAGTTTCTAACGATAGAGTAGCATAGTCAGCACTTTTCTAACAATATCCATTTCAGTAGGGAGCTCTCCTTCCTTGACAGGTTTGTCACCTAAAGGGGTGAAACTATTTGCTGATGTTCATACTCTTCTTTAACAATCTAATCGCATCAAAAAGGATGTAGTGTTACTTTACACTGAACGTGGTGTAGAATTTAATGCTTGGTTGCTTATGCCAAATGTTTATATAGTAACAGATTCTAAACTGAATTTAAGAAGAGGGATATAATGCACAGCTAGCAGTAGATACACACAATGGATCTAGTGTGAGGTTTTTTTAATCACAGAAGGGCTCTGTTTTAAAGAATCTGTATTTATGGTTCCATGGTGGAAACACTATTTGTTTCAATTTTTTGCATTAAAAAAATTAGGCTGAGCCAAACCTCCTTATTGGTAAATTGTTCAAGTTGTTAAATTAATTTGTGTTACGTTGGAGCCACCGGCAAAGCCAACATTTATTACCCATTAGTATATGCCTTTGAGGAGCGGATGATGAGCCATCAGCTCAAACTGCTGCCGTTTGTGTGGTGAGAGCACTCCCACAGTGTCTTTGAGAATGGAATTGCAGTATCTAAACCCAGGGACAAGAAAGCAATATGTTTACAAGTGGGGAAATGGGAAGGTGATGGTGTTCCTAAATGCTTGCTGCTCTGGTCATTCGAGGTAGTACGGTTTGTAGATCTGTAAAGTGCTGGCAAAGAAATTGTGATGATTTAGTGCTTTGTATTTTGCAGATGGATATTGCTCATGGCTAAAATCAGTGCTTTTTTTAGTGATGATACCTGTAAAACATTAAAAACTAGATTTCAAATTTTTAGAAATGTTAATATTACAAAAGATTACAAAATAAAATGTATTAATTAAATGAAGCTGTCAGGCCATTACACAGCAGCTGATATAATTATGATCTGTCATAATCACCAACAGCAAGGAACAATATGCGTACCGGCATCTATTGTCTATGAGGAAAGCATTGGCTAAAATAATGTTTTGCCCAATGTTTAACCTGTAAACTTGTATATTTCAATGGATCACAATTATTAATTAATTTATTTTATTTTATGATTGTTTGTAATCTTTAGATAATGTTCAGTATTCAAACAATTGAAATTTGTACGTGCTGCTGCAAGTTTCAATACAAATCTCAATTAAATGCTCTTGACTTGAATAAAAATGTGCTTTTTACTGAATATATACTCCTTAATGAGTTATTTGCAACTTGATGTTTGAATAAGTTTGAATAGGTTGCTTTGTAATGCACAATCTCGATTCTAAACATGGGCAGAAGGATACCACTTGTCATTGTTAACCTACTTTAAATGTGATAGTTGGTGAAACAAGTTTCTTGCATACAACTTTATCTACGTTTAAGCATTTGTAATGAAGGTACTTAATAAATGCAATACTGCAGAAGACTGAGCAGTCACATGAGGTAGCAGGAAAGTATGTTTGGAGAGGTGGGCTCCACAGGATTTTTAGTGGAATGTAGTAGTAAAGAATAATACTGAAAATAATCAGTACCCTATACTTTATTGTTTCAAAATGCTAATATCTTCAAATGTCTCACTCCCACGACTTCTCATTCACCTAATAGATTTTCCTTTCCTTTTCCCTCCTGCCTACACATTCATCTTCTTTTGTGAAAAAACTAGTCTTTATCTGAGATTGTTTCTTTCCTAAGAGCATAAGGAATAGGAGCAGGAGAAGGCCATTCAGCCTGCTTCACCATTCATCAGAGAATGGCTGATCTTCTACCTTAAAACCATTTGCCTGCATTATCCCTCTCTCCCTTTAATGTCCTGAATTCTACTAATTTCTGCCTTGAACGAGCTTGGTGACTGAATCTCCAATGCCATCTGGATGGAAAATTCACCATTCCCTGCATTACAAAAAGTCTCCTTCTCTCACCCTCGAATGGCTGGCTGGGGTCAGATTTAACATCATCCACATCTAGCCAGCTGAGACTTTTAAAAAAATGTTGGTTTTAAGAAGATCTCACACTATTTTATACTCTACAGATTACAGGCCAAGTCTACTCATTCTCTCCTCGTATACAGACCCATCATCCCTGGAATCTTTGCTGTATGACACTATGGGAAGTATATCCCATGTTAAGTACAGAGACAAAAACAGCACATAGCACACTAGGTGTGGCCTCACCAATTCCCTATATATTTGCGGTAAGACATTTTTACTCCTGTACTCAGATCCTCTCGTAATGAAAGAACAACATACCATCGAGCTTGCTAATCACATAGTGTGGGTGTTGAAAGCATTGACAGGCCCAAATAGCATATTTACTGCTACGTTCAAGGGATAACATTTTAAGTAATTGAATGTAACTGCCCCAGTTGCTATGTTAGAACTTGAACTTGCAAAACCAAATAATCTTTGCAGTAATTTAACTATAATATTACCACACTCAGAATGGATAAATGCAAGCTTTTTAATCTTTCAGAAATTGCATATTTTAAACTAAGAAGATTATCTAAGGTAGGGCAGCGCAGGTAGATAGAAAATAAGGCTTTTGGTACATTGGCCTTCATCGGTCAGGGTATTGAGTGCAGCGGTTGGGACAATATGTTATTGTAGTACAAGACTCAGTGAGGCGGCATTTGGATAATCAGTTTTGGTTACCCTGCTATAGGAAGGATGTCATCATGCTGGAAAGAGTGCAGAGAAGCTCTATGAGGATGTTGCCAGGACTTGAGGGCTTGAGGTACAGAGAGAGGGCCTGAAATATAGAGAGAGGTTAGGCAAGCTATAACTTAATTCCTTGGAGGCAGGAGGCTGAGGAGTGATGTAATAGGGGTATACAAATTCATGAGGATAATTGATTGGGTGAATGCACAGTGTTTTACCCAGGATGGGGAATCAAGAACCAGACATATGTTTAAGAAGAGAGGAGAAAGATTTAATAATAACATGAGGGGAATCCTTTTCACTCAGAGGGTGGTGGGTGTACAGAACAGACTGCCAGAGGAGGTAGTTGAGCCAGGTGCTATAACAACATTTAAAAAACACTTGGACAGGTACATGGATAGAAAAAGTTCAGAGGAATATCGGCCAAATACAGGTAAATGGGATTAGCTTACATGGGGTATCCTGGTCGGCATGAGCGAGTTGGGCCGAATGACCTGTTTCCAAACTCTATGACTGTGACTATGACCCAATGTGGAGGAAAATGTAGAAAATATTGCCTGTATGTTGACACAAAGTCAGACTTGACAAAATGGAACTAACATAGATGGGGCATCTTGGTTGGCATGGGCGAGTTCGGCAGAGAGGCCTGTTTCTGTGCTGTATGGTTCTTTGACGCTAATTATTTACAATGACTGTTTTTTAAATTTCTCCAAAGTTTACATATCCTTTCTATTATACAGTAATCAGAATTGAACACCGTGTTCCTGGTGTGTCTGGGGGTCACCTCCAGAGCTTGCCTTAATTTCATCTCTAAACATTTCATACAGTATGTACAATGTTCCAGGGTCCATGTGGGTAGATTTTATCACTTTGAGAACATAGTCAGGATCTAACTGATCATTTCTTTCTGTTCACTTCTTTTGAGAGTATCCAGCTCTGCATCATCCTTTATCAATTATTTGTCCCTCTCACCTGTTTATTGAATAATTGCTTATACTGTCTGTTTATTGAATAATTGCTTATACTGAAGGGAACTGATAGAAACAATTAACCTTTATTTTATATTGGAGTAACTTAGCGGGTTAGGCAACGGATAGGAACCATTCCTCAGTCTGAAGAAGGGTCCGACCTGAAGTGTCACCTATCCCTGTCACCCAGAGATGCTGCCTGATCCACTGAGTTACTCCAGAACTTTGTGTTTTGTCTTTGTAAAGCAGTTCCTTGTTTCTCAACCTTTGTTTTATCTTCTTATTTTATTTTTTATTTAATTTTAGCATTTCATATTTCCATCTTCTTGTTCCGTAACTACACAAAAAGGGCTTTTAGGAAGGAAAATTGAGAAATCTAACTTTGAGGAACTAATGGGGGGAAGGTATCAAATACATGGTTATCAAGATAAGAGAATTAGTAATGAACGTAAAAAGGAAACAGCCTATTTCAGCATTTGTCACCAATATAGGCTCAAATTATTCAATCGTAGAGGGGTTTTGGCTTGGAATTGTGCTCTATGGTATCAATAGTGCAAGATCACTTTCTATTAATATTTCTTTATGCCCTTCAACAAAGGAATTACAAGAATCAAAGTCAGGCCATTAAAATGTTTTAGGAAAAAAAACGAGGCCAAGAGTGTTTAATTGTCATATGTACTAACAACGGAACAATTGGATTCTTACTTGCAGCAATATCGCAACAAATATTGTTTTTTCTTTCCATGCAATAGAATGTACTTTGTACGTTATCTATCTAATTAATTCATGTACATTATCATACTTCAGTAAGTTTACAAAAGCATTCTGTATTTTTATTTATTTGTGATATGCTTGCTTTCCAAATAAAGGCTTGATTGTTGCAAAAAGAACATTTCATATTGGTAATTTTTTTCTGCTTGTTTTTTGTCACCTGAATTGAAAATGGTGTCACAGGTAGATAGAGTGGTCAAAAAGGCTTTCGGCACATTGGCCTTCCTCAGCCAGAGTATTGAGTATAGGTCTCTCCGCAACCTCACGTGTTCCAGAGAGAACAATCTAAGTCTGTCCAACTGCTCCCTGTAGCTATTATCCTCTACTATAGGTATCACCACATCTCAGGTGCTGCCCGTATTAATATTTGAGATGTGTAGGAAGGAATTGCAGATGCTCGTTTAAATCGTAGTTAGACACAAAATGCAGGAATAACTCAGCAGGACTGGCAGCATCTCTGGATAGAAGGAATGGGTGACATTTCGGATCGAGACCCTTCTTCAGACTGAGAGTCAGGGGAAAGGGAGACAGAGATATGGAAGAGTAAGGTGTGAAAATGAGACATCAAAAGGAACGAAGGTCAAGGAAAATGTAGAATAGATCATTGTTAGCTAGGGAAAACAGAGACAATGAAGCATACAAAGATAAAATTTAATCAGGAAGACAGTCAGACTGGTCGGAGATCCAGCATGGGGGAGGGATAGATGGAGAGGGAAAGCAATGGTTACTTGAAGTTAGAGGTCAATATTCACACTGCTGGGTTGTAAGCTGCCCAAGCAAAATATGAGGTGCTGTTCCTCCAATTTGCATTGGGCCTCACTCTGACAGTGGAGGAGGCCAGGACAGAAAGGTCAGTATGGAAATGGGAGGGGGAGTTAAAGTGTTTAACAATTGGGAGATCATGTAAGTTTAGGTGGACTGAGCGGAGATGTTCTGCGAAACGATCACCCAGCCTGCATTTGGTCTCGCTGACATAAAGGAGTCCACACTTGGAACAGCGGATACAGTACATTATGTTGGAGGAGGTGCAAGTGAACCTTTGGCTCACTTGAAAGGACTGTTGGGATCCTTGGTCAGAGTCGAGGGAGGAGGTATAGGGACAGGTGTTGCATCTCCTGTGGTTGAAACATGTCAACCCTAAACGTCACCCATTCCTTCTATCCAGAGATGCTGCCTGTCCCGCTGAGTTACTCTAGCATATTATGTCTATCTTCGGTATAAATCAGCATCTGCAGTTCCTTCCTACAGATATTGAGTATAGAAGTTGGGAGACAATGTTGTATTTATATAAGACGTTGATGAGGCTATATTTAGAGTATTGGATTCAGTTTTGGGTACCATGTTACAGGAAAGATGTTGTCCAGCTGGAAAGGTTGCAGAGAAGATTTACAAGGATGCTGCCAGGACTCGAGGTCCTGAGCCTTAGGGAGAGGTTGAGCAGGCTGGGACTCTTCCTTTGGGCGCAGGAAGATGAAGGGTGATCTTATAGAGGTGTACAAAATCACGAGAGAAATAGATCGGATGAATGCACAGAATCTTTGTTCCAGAGTACGGGAATCAATAAGTCAAGTGGGACCAGTGCAGATGGAACATGTTGGTCGTTGTGGGCAAGTTGGGCCGAAGGGCCTGTTTCCACAATTTATAACTCTATGACTAATACTTGTGTAACTGAACTCTGTCTCTGTCTACATTCCTCCTAACTTGGGAGCCCTCAATACAGCCAGTGAACCCAAGGTCAACGGAGCCTCACAAATCCTGTTGGGTTTGATTCTGGTCAGGTATCTGTTATGTCAAATCTTTCAGTGTTAGATCGTACCATGGTACAGCAGGTCAGCCCATTGCTTTTTCAGTTCATCTCAGAACTGTGGTCGGCAATGGCCCGCCTGTGGGGGTTCAGCTCCATCACACCACGGCCTATCATCCGCAAGCTAATGGCCTGGTGGAGCGGTTCCACTGTCATCTCAAGGCTGCGCTGAAGGCGCAGCTCACGGGCCCGGAGTGGATGGACGCATTGCCGTGGGTTTTGTTAACAAGTGCTACAATGCACTACGATTCTGATAACTATATTCTGCACTCTGTATCTTATCCATTGCTCTATCTATTGTTCTTGAGTTTGAATTGAGTCATGAGTCAAGAGTGTTTTATTGTCATATGTCCCAGATAGAACATGAGATTCTTACTTGCAGCAGCACGACAGAATATGTAAACATCGCACAATGTAAACAATATAACAAGAGATAAAAAAGCTCAGTGTGTGTATACAGTATATACATACAAATACACACATATATATAGATTATATATACACACATATATATATAGAACATATGTAGATCATATATATATTATTTATTCACAAAATGCTGGAGTAACTCAGCAGGTTATATTATGGTGCCACCTAGGGGTCAAACCACTTACTGATCGCACCTTCCTCACCAGAAATGGAATGATCACATGACAGGGAGATAACAGTTGACAGTTGGAGATGACAGTTGACAGTTGGAGATGAGAAGCTTAGCTCGAACCCTCGAGTGAACAGACGTGTGGTGCTCCTCTCAACAGCAACTAGCACCTAACTGTTCTCCTAACTAAGCGCGCGTGTGTTCAACCACTGTTTTATTAATAAAACTTGTTTGATTTACAACTCTTGGTTTACTACAATATATCTATATAATATGTATGTATATATATATATATATATATACACTCACACATACGTACACAAAAAAACCCCCAATAATAGTGCATTGATTGTATATATGTGGTATAACTGATCCCTTTGGACAGCGTGCAAAACAAAGCTTTTCACCTGACAATAATTTAAAAAACCTAAACATAAACCTAAACAGGACTCAGTTGTTTGTTGTCGAAATGCAACAAAATATGCACTGATTAACAGATTTGGCACCAGTGGTAGACTGGGAAGCTGAAGTTTAATTCAACAGAACTAAGGAAGAAGGACCTTGGGCATGAAGGCAGAAAGTTTGTGCAAAACAATTAGTTTAGTTTCGTTTAGAGATATAGCATGGAAACAGGCCCTTTGGCCCACCGAGTCTACATTGACTATCAATCACCTGTCCACACTAGTTCTGCGTTATCGCACTTTCTCATCCTCCCTTTACACATTAGGGGGCCATTTACAGAGGCCAATTACCCAACAAATCTGCGAGTCTTTGGGATGTGCAAAGAAACCAGGAGGAAATCCACACAGTCACAGCAAGAACAGCAAGTTCCACAGAGACAGCACCATGCTCAGAATTGAAGCAGGGTCTCTGGTGCAGTGAGGCAGTAGTTCTACCAGCTGCGCCACTGTACCGCCCATGTACTGCCCATTAGGGTTAGTTAGGGTTAATCACTGCAATGCACAGACCCTTCAACTTTCTGCAAATGTTATGATCAATATACTTTAACTGGCTTTCTATGACTAACTGCTAGCTTGATTGTGTGTGCAGGAACACTGCAGTGCCACAGATATTGACTGAGCCCAGGAAAGGAGCGATAGCTTGCAATGGGAGATGTGGTGGATTCTGAAGCAGCCAGGCGGTCACAGGAAAGAGAATGATAGAAATACTAACCACTAATCCCAAGTAAGACTTTATTTAGAAAGGCTCTAGCAACCTTCAATGCCAGTTTCCACCAGGGTAATAGACTAAAGAAGATGATGATTCCTATCAGTATTGTAACATTTGGTGTATTATTTAAGCCATTCGGTACATTATTATGCAGCCTAGTCCATCATACAGACCAACCAACCGTCTATTAACACCATCTACATTCACGTTTCCTCAGAAAAGCAGCTAACATAATCAGTCATCCCACCCTTGTCATTCCTTCTTCTCTCCACTCCTGTCGGGCAGTGGATACAGAGGTTTGAAAGCGCACACCACCAGACTCAGGAACAGTTTCTTTCCCCCCTGTTATCAAGCTTCTGAATGGTCCTTCCACAAGCTAGGGTACTGTCCAATTCAACTCTACCCCATTGCGTACATTGGACTTTGTCTATGGAACTGTTGCGCTACAATGATGAGAAGTATATTCTGCACTCTTTTTCTTTTCCTTTGCTCTACCTCTTGTATGAGTTTGGCTTTATTGTATTTATGTGTAGTATTATATGATTTGTTTGGATAGCATGTGAAACAAAGCTTTTTACTGTACCTGTGTTCATGTGATGATGAATAAGCCTAAATATAATTATTTTACACCAACAATATTGCTGTGAAAACGAAGGATGTGGGCTTAAATCCTGCAAAAGCACCCACCATTATAAAATACTCTGGCTTAGTTTAAACAGGCCCTTTGGCCCACCGAGTCCTTGCCGACCAGCGATCCCCATACACTAGCACTATCCTACACACGAGGGACAATTTACAATTTTTACCGAAGCCAATTAACCTTTGGAATGTGGGAGGAAACCAGAATAGCCAAGGAAAACTCACAAGGTCACAGGGAGAGTGTACAAACTCTGTTCAGACAGCACCCATAGTCAGGATTGAACCCGGGTCTCTGGCGCTATAAGGCAGCTCTACCAGCGGCACCACCGTGCTGCTATCAAAAGGTTTGTTCAACAGCTCTGTCTCTCATGAAAGAGATTTAAGAAATAAGTAATTTATTGTAGCGACCATAGGGATTGGTCCTGAGAGTCGAACCCTCGGATTGGCCAGCAAGGTCAGGTGGCGGTTTTGGCGCCCAAAACCAGTCAGTGGGAAGAGAACTTCGAAGCGAACAGTTTGAGTTAATGGTTGTCTGCAATCTCGTTTGTTATACTTTGTAATTGAATATTGCTGCCGCAATAAACTTCTTTAACAAAGAACAAGCCTCCAGACTCGCCATATTGGTGACCTTGACGTGATCTAGCCGATCATCTACCATGGAGGGACAAGACGCCCCTTCTTCGGTTCGAACGCCCGGCGTACCGAAGCTAAACGCGGTCAGCGTTCATCTTCCTCCGGTTTGGGCACATCAGCCACACCTTTGGTTTGCCCATGCTGAAGCGCAGTTCCACCTGAGAAACATCTCGGTGGACGAGACAAAGTATTATTACCTGGTCAGCGCCCTACCGCCGGAGACGTCCGCGCGGGTGATGCAGTTCATCACTTCCCCTCCGGCAGAGGGCAAGTACGAGGCGCTGAAGGTACTCATGCTTCGAACCTTCGGATTCAGTAGGCATGATCGAGCTGAGAGGCGTATGCACCTACCGGATCTCGGAGATCGGCTGCCGTCCGCCCTCATGGCCGAAATGTTGGCGCTGGCAGGTGAGCACAAGGATTGCCTCATGTTCGAGAGCATTCCGAGAGCAACTTCCAGAAGATGTTAGGCTTATGCTCACGGATTGTTCTTTTAAGGACCCCATGGCATACGCGGAGAAAGCCGATGCGCTCATGGCGTCGAAATCGAAAAAACACAGTTCGATCAACAGGGTCACGGCACCATTGGGCAGCCCGCAGCGGCACCAAGATGGCGCCGCGACTCCCGCCATTTCTCCGAAACCCCGCCAAAAAGATCCGCACAACCGCGGCTGGTGTTATTATCATCTGCGATGGGGTGGAGAAGCCCGCAACTGCCGCTCACCTTGCACCTTCTCGGGAAATGCCTCGGCCGATCGTACATAGAGGCAGTTGCGATTGGCCAGAACCGACGCCTCTACGTCAGAGATCGATTCACGGACACAGAGTTCTTGATCGACACGGGAGCCATAGTCAGCATCGTACCGCCGACCGATCTCGAAGCCCTTCAGCCAATGGAATGTTGGCCTTCATAACAAGAGGAGTTGAGTATAGGAGCAAAGAGGTCCTTCTACAGTTGTACCGGGCCCTGGTGAGACTGCACCTGGAGTACTGTGTGCAGTTTTGGTCTCCAAATTTGAGGAAGGATATTCTTGCTATGGAGGGCGTGCAGCGTAGGTTCACTAGGTTAATTCCCGGAATGGCGGGACTGTCGTATGTTGAAAGGCTGGAGCGATTGGGCTTGTATACACTGGAATTTAGAAGGATGAGGGGGGATCTTATTGAAACATATAAGATAATTAGGGGATTGGACACATTAGAGGCAGGAAACATGTTCCCAATGTTGGGGGAGTCCAGAACAAGGGGCCACAGTTTAAGAATAAGGGGTAGGCCATTTAGAACGGAGATGAGGAAGAACTTTTTCAGTCAGAGAGTGGTGAAGGTGTGGAATTCTCTGCCTCAGAAGGCAGTGGAGGCCAGTTCGTTGGATGCTTTCAAGAGAGAGCTGGATAGAGCTCTTAAGGATAGCGGAGTGAGGGGGTATGGGGAGAAGGCAGGAACGGGGTACTGATTGAGAGTGATCAGCCATGATCGCATTGAATGGCGGTGCTGGCTCGAAGGGCTGAATGGCCTACTCCTGCACCTATTGTCTATTGTCTATTGTCTATTGTCTATTGACCTACCCTCATCGCGGTCAACGGTAGCCCCATCCGCACGTATGGTACGCGGACAATATCTCTGTCCTTAGGCACCCGCACGTACGAATGTTCGTTTATCGTCGCGGAAGTCGGTCAGGCGATCCTGGGCGCAGATTTCCTCTGGGCCTTTTCGCTAGTAGCCGATGTCCGAAGTAAAGGCCTTCGATCCTCCGCTAGCAGCGATGAGCCCGCTGCTCCACCACCTGCCTCCCCGCCCAGCCCAACTGTTCAGGCCGTTGTCGCGGCCTCCGACCCGTATGCTGCGGTCCTGGCTGAGTTTCCGGAGCTGCTCGTTCAGCGTTTCGACGCCCCTTCTGCAAAGCACGGCGTTGTCCATTACATTCCCACCGAGGGGCCCCCCGTTTTCACTCGGGCCCGGAGGTTGCCGCCGGACAAACTGATGGTAGCGCGTGAAGAATTTCAGAAGATGGAACAAATGGGCATTGTCCGTCGTTCCGACAGCTCGTGGGCCTCTCCAAAGCATCTGGGGGGTGGAGACCATGTGGAGATTACCGGCGCCTTAACGCCGTCACCATGGCAGACCGCTACCCCATACCGCACATCCAGGACTTCTCGTCTAGGCTGGAAGGTACCACGGTATTCTCCAAAATTGATTTGGTGCGGGGCTACCACCAGATTCCTGTGCATCCGGAAGACATACCAAAGACTGCCATGATCACTCCGTTCGGGTTGTTCGAATGGTTGCGTATGCCTTTCGGTTTGAATAACGCGGCACAGGCTTTCCAGCGGCTTATGGACCATGTTGGTCGGGGATTGTCTTTTGTTTTCATTTATTTAGATGATATCCTGGTCGCCAGTCGCTCGGAGCAGGAACACCTGGTCCATTTGCGGATCGTGTTCCAGCGGCTTCAAGACCACGGGCTCATCATCCACCCCTCCAAGTGGCAATTTGGCCTCCCCTCTATTGATTTCTTAGGACACCAGATCACCTCAGCCGGCGCCACTCCTTTGCCCGAAAAATTGGAGGCTGTTCGTGCCTTCCCGCATCCCACCACAGTAAAGGGGTTGCAGGAGTTCGTGGGGATGGTGAATTTTTATCACAGGTTCGTGCCGGCAGCGGCACGGATCATGCGTCCGCTCTTCCAGTGTCTCGCAGGCAAACCTGCCGAGTTGGAGTGGTCTGCGGCCGCTGAGACGGCCTTTGAGGCAGCTAAAGTGGCTCTGGCAGACGCCACCATGCTCGTCCACCCAAGCGCCTCCGCCCCCACGGCCCTGACGGTCGATGCGTCGGACGTGGCGGTGGGAGGGGTTTTGGAACAGCATGTAGATGGCAGTTGGCAGCCTTTGGCGTTTTTCAGCCGACAGCTTATTCCGGCTGAGCTGAAATATAGCGCCTTTGACCGAGAGCTTCTGGCTCTCTATTTAGCTGTCCGCCACTTTAGGTATTTTCTGGAAGGCCGCCCATTTGTGGCCTTTACTGACCACAAGCCATTGACTTTTGCTTTTTCGAAAGTGGCCGACCCATGGTCGGCCCGCCAGTAGCGGCACCTGACTGCCATCTCCGAGTTTACCACCGACGTCCGTCACATCGCGGGTAAGCGTAATGCCCTTGCTGATGCCCTGTCCAGGCCAGCCATTTCCCCAATTTCAGTAGTGGAATGCGAGGTAGATTTCCAGGAGCTTGCGGAGGCACAGCGCCTGGCAGACACTGCCTCAGTATACCAGTCCACCACTTCGGGGTTGAAGCTGGCCCAAGTGGCTTGCGGGCCGAAGGGCACAAAAGTCTGGTGTGATGTTTCCCTTCCCCGCCCTAGGCCGGTGGTGCCGGCCGCCCTCCAGCGCCGGGTGTTTGAGGCCATTCATGGGCTGGCGCACCCGTCCATTCGCTCCACCTCTGCCTTAGTAGCCGCTCGGTTTGTGTGGCATGGCCTGCGGAAGCAAGTAGCCGCTTGGGCCCGATCCTGTGTTCCCTGCCAGACCGCTAAAGTTCACCGACATGTCCAACCTCCGGTGCAGGAGTTTGCGGTCCCTGCGGTCCGTTTTTTCCATATTCACGTTGATTTAGTTGGGCCTTTACCTTCCTCCAGGGGCTACACTCACCTACTCACGGTGGTTGACCGATTTACCCGTTGGCCGGAGGCCTTCCCGTTGTCTGACACCTCCGCCGCCTCTTGTGCCCGGGCTCTGGCCCTCCATTGGGTGGCCCGTTTCGGTGTTCCATCCGTCATTACCACCGACCGGGGGTCCCAGTTCACCTCTGCCCTTTGGGCTACGCTAGCGGAGCTGTACGGTTCCCGGTTGCAGCAGACCACGGCGTACCACCCACAGGCTAATGGGCTCATGGAGCGGTTTCACAGGCAACTGAAGGCGGCCCTCAGAGTGCCCGGGGATTTCCTTCTGGAGTCCTCTGGTCAGCAGCCCTCGGTTCCGTCGGTTTTAGCATCCCTCCGGGCGCGAGTGGGTTCCCTGGCTCCGGTTCCTACTTCACGTCACGGGTGTCCCATGGTGCATGAACCGCCTGCCTTGAAGGTCTGTGAATTTGTGTTTCTGCGTAGAGATGCCCATCGTTCCCCGTTCCAGAG
Source organism: Rhinoraja longicauda (assembly GCF_053455715.1). Classification (NCBI taxonomy): domain Eukaryota; kingdom Metazoa; phylum Chordata; class Chondrichthyes; order Rajiformes; family Arhynchobatidae; genus Rhinoraja; species Rhinoraja longicauda. The sequence goes on along the minus strand of NC_135961.1, from coordinate 34,464,724 downwards.
GGTCTATGAAGGACCGTTCCGCGTGTTTCGTAAAGGGACGGTCACCTTCACCTTGGATGTTGGGGGCAGGAGTGAGCTCGTCTCTGTGTCCAGGCTCAAACCTGCACACTTGGATCAGGACTGCCCTGTCCTGGTCGGCCAACCGCCTCGGCGGGGCCGTCCTCCTGCAATTCCACCTGATCCCGGACTCCCTGCTCCTGTGGTTCCTGCAGCCCCTCTCCTTACTCGATCTGGTCGCGAAATCCGGCTCCATGCTAGATTCCGTACCTCGGGTTCTGGGGGGTACATGTAGCGACCATAGGGATTGGTCCTGAGAGTCGAAACCTCGGATTGGCCAGCAAGGTCAGGTGGTGGTTTTGGCGCCCAAAACTAGTCAGTGGGAAGAGAACTTCGAAGCGGACAGTTTGAGTTAATGGTTGTCTGCAATCTCGTTTGTTATACTTTGTAATTGAATATTGCTGCCGCAATAAACTTCTTTAACGAAGAACAAGCCTCCAGACTCGCCATATTATATACTCATGGATGGATGCTTCTGTTTTTACTTCAACAAAGTGGAAAACCAACTTTATTTCAAAAAGCATAAATGGAGCCAGAGGACAGCAGAGATCATGATATGCCCTTAAATTGTCACTAGGTTGGTTGCAAAGCTATTGTGTTCAATGTCACAGAGAAAAATATAAAATGGCATTAACTTTTAAGCTGGTGCCTTTAACTGGCATTTAACTTTGCAGTTAACTTTACAGTTTAGTTTAATTTAGTTTAGAGATACAACATGGAAACAGGCTCTTCGGCCCACGGAGTCCATGCCAACCAGCAATAACCCATCACACTAGTTCTATCCCACGTGCTACAGAGGCCAAATGACCTACAAACCAGCATGTCTTCAGGATTTGGGGGAACCGGAGCACCTGGAGAAAACCCACGCGGTCACGGGGAGAACGGCTAACTCTGTGTAGACTGCACCCAAAATCAGGATTGAACCCGGGCCTCTAGCGCTGTAAAGCAGCAACTCTACAGCCGTGCCACTGTGCCACCCATTCTTAATCTGCATTTGTCTCTTCACATTCATAATATCTTCAGGAAGTTGTACTTTAACCTGTGTGACTCTAGATTGCCAGTTCTAAATGCCATAAATCTTATCTTCAGCAGATGACTAATCTCCTGCTTCATCCAGGGCTTCAGGTTGGGGAATATTCAGAATATTGTTGTAGGCGCACAAACACGTCCACACATTTGTTTGTGACATATTTATTCCGGTTCACTGATGGATCCTTGAACATGGCGGCACTGTGGCATAGACGTCAGAGACCTGGGTTCCATCTTGATCTCGAGTGCTGACTGTGTGCAGTTTGCACATTTTCCCTGTGACCGTGTGGGTTTCCTCCAGGTGCTCCGGTTTCCTCCCACATCCTAAAGACATAGGGGTTTGTCGGTTAATTGGCCTCTGGTTTTTAGGGAGTGGATGCGAAAGTGCGATAATACAGAACTAGTGTGAATAATACAGAACTAGTGTGATTGATGATTGGCGTGCACCCGGTGGACTAAGGGCCTGTTTCATGCTGTACCTCGACACTAAACTAACCTAAACTAATGGCCTGATCCACCAAATCGAAGCAGTCCTGTAACAACACTCCTCTGCCGACACTGATCATCTCTTCATTATCCTCGTCACAGTCTCTGTCGGACGGCAGGAAGCAGAAGCACAGCCAGGTGGTCAGGTGCAGCCAAGGGGTGGAACAACAGGCATCCCTGATGGTGGTATAGCAGTGGTGAGTGTGTTGGGTGCTCAGGTGTTCATGGTGTTGTGTGGATGGTAATTAGGCAGATACTTATTCAAGCCAGAGACACAAGGAACTGCAGATGCTGGTTTACAACAAAAAAGACACAAAGTGCTGGAGTAACGTGGCAGGTTGGACAGCATCTCTGGCCAACATGGATAGGTGATGTTTCGGGTCAGGACCATTCTTTAACTCTGTTTGACATCCCTAGTCATGATGAGGAAGATTTTGGGGTACATCATTTTGTGCCTGGCGATCGCTGTTTTCAATTCTTCAGTGTTAGCTTGACATCTACTTAAGGTGGGATATGGACTCCAGTCAGGATGATGGCAGAGAACTCTCGGCAGATAGAACAATGGGCACTTGATCGCCAGATGTTCTTGGTCAGGGAAGAAGGCTGCTATCTCCAACACCATGAGTTCATCATGAACCAGATGTGCTCACCTCTTCCTTTACCTGATGTCACCATCCAATCCATGTGGTGGACGGAAAACCCTCAGGCTGCACTGTTGTGTCTGGAGATTTGGGGATGAGCAATATCTCTATGAAACAGAGTACACAAGAGACCCTCATGTCCCTCATGCAACAGTCTTGATCTTCTGTCTTGGTCTCCAGCAAATATACATTGGCCAGAAGGATGCAAGGGAGGAGGCTGAGAGGTCGGCACAATGGCGCAGCGGTAGAGTTGCTACCTTACAGTGCCAGAGACCCGTGTTCAATCCTGGTTGTGGGTGCATAAATGTCTGTATGGAGTCTGCTCGTTCTCCCCATGACCGCGTGGGTTTTCACCAGGTGCTTCGGTTTCCTCCCACACTGCAAAGACATACAGGTTTGTAGGATAATTGGCTTTGGTAAAAATTGTAAATTGTCCCTAGTGTGTACGTGGTGATCACTGGTCGACGCGGACTCGGTGGGCCGAATGGTCTGTTTCCGCACTGTATATCTAAAGTCCAAAGTCTAAATGTCACATGCCCTGATGGCCAGTCCTACCTGAAGACCTCCCCATCAACCATATTTTCTAGCATACTTCGTTTTTGTTTTAGAGATACTGAGTGGAAACAGGCCCTTCAGCCCACCGAGTCTGCACCTACCAGCAATCCCCGTACACTAACACTATCCTACGCACTAGAGACAATGTACAATTTTTAGCAAAACCAACTAACCTACAAACCTGTGTGTCTTTGGAGTGTGGGAGGAAACCGGAACACCTGGAGAAAACCCACGGTCACGGGGACAAGGTACAAACTCTGTAGACAGCACCCTTAGTAAGGATCGAACCCGGGTCTCTGGCGCTGTAAGGCAGCAACTCTACCGCTGCACCAGTATGAAACCCCGATCTCCAGATTACAACCAAACTCACATCCAATGAGGTAATAGAAGTCTACTGAAAGAACAATTCTGCAGCCTCATCTGCTCTGGACTGGAACAGATCTCAGTGTTTGTGATAATGCTCTCCACACTGCATAAATACACTGTCTTGTGCAAAGGCCCTTGCATCCTGTAGCCAGGTGAAAACTCAGATCACTTAATCCTCTGCACTCCTCTATTTCTTCACCCATTTCATGCCTCCTCTCCAATGCATTGTTGACCATAATGAAGATAGGAAGATTTTTGATTGGACTTCCACAGGTGCAAAAATTTGCAAGTTGCAATTATCTTTGATTTATGTTGGCAACGTCCTGAGTTCCCAACCATCACAAAACAATGTCAACCAAATATTTCCTGTGCTATCAAGAAACAGCTACTAGCATTGGCAATCACAAGGGCGAGAGATCTTGATAACTCATGGCTGTAGAACTAAAGGATTGTTCTCTCAAACTTGATGCAGCTAAGCTATTTCAGTGGAGCCACAATAAAGTCAGATGCCTGGCAATTTAGAAATGACCAAATATATCTGCTTACCAAAAGCAGGAACAAAATCAATCAATCCAATTTGATACAGACCAAATGCAGGCAAATGGAATTCACTTGGATGGGGTATCTTGGTCAACAAGGACGAGTTGGGCTGAAGGGCCTGTTTCTGTGCCATTTGACTCTGACTAATTAATGTTCCATTAGTCCATTTTCAATCAACGGTAAATTGATGAAAGATATAAGGGCAGCACAGTGGTGCTGCTGTTAGATCCACTGCCTCACAGCAGCAGAGTCCTGGGTTTGATACTGACCTCAGGTGCAGTCTGTATGGAGTTTGTACCTGCTCCCTGTGACTACGCGGGTTTCCTCCGAGTGCTCCTGTTTCCTCCCACATCCCAACAACCTGCAGGTGTGTAGGTTTAATTGGCCTCTGTAATTACCCCTAGTGTGTAGGTAGTAGATATGAAAGTGGGATAACATGGACCTAGTGTGAATGGGTGAATGGTTGCCGTGGACTCGGTGGACTCGGTGGGCCGAAGGTCCTGTTTCCATGCTGTGCCTTTCAATCAGTCAATTATGTACTGTTATTATTGGCAATTATGCAGCAAGCATCTAAGAAAACAATGTTATGTTGGCTTTCATAGCAAGTGGATTTGAATACAGAATCAAGTAGATCTTGCTATAATTTTACATGAGATTTTGCTGAAAAAACATTTGGAGCATTCCGTACAGTTTTGATCTCCTGAGCAGAGAAAAAACATACTTGCAAAAGAGGCAATGAATCAAATTGATTATTAGGACGATGGGCGTACGGTATGAGGAGAGATAAGATTGACTAGGTTTGCATCATTAACGCTGAGAACAATGAGAGAGAAACTAGTTGAATTTTACGGAATTCTAATACTACTGGATATGGAGAGGATGTCTTTCTTAGTTGCAATATCTACATAGAACAGCACAGCACAGGAAGAGGCTCATTGGTCCACAATGTCCATGCTGAATATGATGCCACGATAAAGTAATCTCCTCTGCCTGCACGTGTCCCATATCGCTGCATTCCTCGTATATAAATGTCCCTATCTAAAACCCTATTAAACGCCACTACTGTATCTGCCTCCACCATGACACTGGGAGCGCGTTCCATGCACCCACCACCTTGTGTAAAAAGTTACCAAACACATCTTTAAATTTTGCTCCTCTCACCTTAAAGTTATGCCCTCTAGTCTTTGACATTTCCACCCTGGGAGACAGGTTCTGACTTTTTACCCTATCTACACCTCTCATAAATACTTCTATCAAGTCTCCCCACAGTCTCCGATGCTCCAGAGCAAACAAAACAATATGTCTAGAGCAGTTACAAAGTAAGAAATGTAATATTAAGAGCTGGAGAAATTTCTTCTCTGAAGAGAGTGGAGAACCTGCGGAACTCATTATCACAGAAAGCTGTGGAGACTCTCACCAGAATACGGCCTGGGTTAGAGGGTTGCAACTAGAGCGAGAGGTTGGATAGAATTGGATTGTTTTCTCTGGAACGTCGGAGGTTGAGGGGAGGCTTGATAGAAAGTGCATAACATTATGAGAGGTAGAGATAGGGAAGACAGTCAGAACCTCTTTCCCAGGATGGAAATGTCCAACACAACAGGGCATTGATATAAGTTGAGAGGGGGAGAGTTTAATGGAGATATGCAGTGGAGATTTTACACAGAGAGTGGTGGGAACCTAGACCCATTGCCAAGCGTGATGATGGAAGCAGATACAATAGTGGCGTTGAAGTGGATTGTAGATAAGCACGTAGAAATGCAGGGAATAGGGATATGGATCATATACAGGCAGATGAGATCAGGTTAACATGCTCGGAAGGAACATTGAGGGCCAAAGGGCCTATTCCTGTGCCAAAATGCATGAGGGGAGAGTACGAATATGGCTTAGAGGTGAATGAGCAGCCCTCATTGTGCTGATCCATTGCCACCAGAGGAAGAATACCATCAATAATATTTCAGGCAAAGAAAGGTTTGTCTGGATTTACTGTAGAAAATTTGATGAAACATTGTTGACATAATTACCATGATAATGCTCAGCAAAAGGCCTTTGTGAAGGGTTTTATATCATAAGGATGTGAAAATGATATTATTTTAAATGTTTATTTCCACTTTTACAGATTTCACAAATAAATAGTAACATATCATGTTGAAAGGTGCACGCACATTCACAATGTAATATGCAACATCGTAACTGAAGATGTGAAATTACACCTCAGCTTATGCAATTATCTTTGCAACAATTTACATAATTTGTCAACCATTTGCACAGTTATGTCAGGTTCTGAATATTATCTACAGTATTATGACGGGGGCTTCTGCTTGTTCTTGGTATTCTTTAGCAATCATCCAAAATGTATCAGAAAGCAATGTGCTTAACATTGAGACATGATTGACATTGACTGTGGCCCTTGGTTCTGGACTCCCCAACATTGGGAACATTTTTCCTGCATTTTCCTGCATCCTGCACATGATCCATATCCCTCCATTCTTTGTGTAAGGAAGAACTGCAGATGCTGGTTTAAATCGAAGGTAGACACAAAATGCTGGAGTAACTCAGCGGGACAGATAGCATCTGTGGAGAGAAGGAATGGGTGATGTTTCGAGTCGAGAACCTTTTTCAGACTTCTTGTCTCCTTCCATTCTTTGGTGGAAGTAGAGAAGCATTCCTTCAAGGAGCAATAATGTAAAAAGGAAACAATTTGCTTAGTTAGTTTGTTTGGAAAAATGACGTTGGCTGCAAAAGTTCAGTGATGCATTTCACGTTGTTACACTGTGGCAAACACAGGCAGAGTGTCAATCGTTCCTTCACAGCAGAAATTTCCCTTCAATTTTTGATATTTTGACAAACAACAATGTCTCTTTTTTTCCTGCTGAATCTGTGTGCAACAAAAGTATAATTTCCCAGTACTTTCAACATTTATGAAAGGGTTTTGAGGTGCACAACAGGGATGAAAAAAGTACGATAATGAAAGATGGAGTTAAATCTGATGCTTCAGGAAAATGTTTTTTTTGTTGGAATAATTACACTACCAAAGGAATGGGTCTGCACTGAATTGCTTTATAAAATAGCCTAACGGCATATTAAAATGTCAGACTAGTCTTCTCTGAAGCATTATTTTGCATGAATTAGATGAGAGCAATTTTCAATGCCTTGTACGGATTGAAAATTTTATGCAAAAGAGCAAGGCTTTGAAATTCTGTCAACATTAATCTAGCAGAAGATTTTTTGTTTGCAGGATTTTAAGAGTCTTGTAAGGGGGAACATAAAACAGTATGGCACACATACAGGCTCTTCGGCCCACAATGCCTGTGCCGAACATAATGCCAGGACCAATTCTTATCTGCCTCAACAACATCCATATCCCACCATTCTCTGCATATCCATATGCTTGTCCACAAGTCTCTTAAATGCTACTATCATATCTGCCTCCACCCCCTGCAGTGCATTCCAAGCACTCACCACCTTCTGTGTAAAAATGTTGCTTGGCACATCTCCGATAGTATTTGATATTTTGATCTTAGGAAAAAGGTTCTGACTGCCTATGCTATCAAACTGCCTCAAAAATCCCCTCTGGCAGAATAATCAGCCCTATGTCTATCCAAATTGATATATCTTATCCCTCAGAATACTCTTCAGAAACGCCTACCACAGATGATAGGCTCACTGTCCAGAATTCCTTGGCTATTCCTTGCAGCCCTTCTGAACTAGAGGCACAATATTAGCCACCCTCCAGTCCTCTGGTACCTCACCCGTGTTTAATGATGATTCATGTACTGTATCTCAGCCAGGGTGCCTGCAATTTATTCTCTAGCTTCCCACATGGAAACAGTAAACGTTAATGCCCATTATCCAGTTTTGCTGTAATGTCCTGAGGAACAGAAAACCTTTAAAAGTTTAATTTGACTGATTTTTTTACGCCAGCATGGATTTAAATCTCTAAGATTGCTTTGAGCTTAATTTGGCTTTATTAAATTTCAAGGAAGGAAGGAAGAGATGTGCAAACTTTTCCGACCTCAGAATGTTCTACGTGCTTTGCACCCGATGTAATATTTTTGTAATGCTTCCCACAGACACAGATAAATGATCAGATATTGAGTTTCAGTAAGGGAGCTGATGGAGGATTTTGATCCAAAAGGCCAACTACTCCTGACTATTCCTTTCGACCATTTCCCCCCCCCGCCCCAATCCCAATCCCAACCGATCCACTCCCCACAGATGCACTGTTTCTTCAGTATATTGCTGTGTTCCTGTAATGCTAATAGAGGGCTAAATATTGTCCAGGTCACTCAACATTGTCGCAGCAGTAGAGCTGCTGCCTTACAGTGCCAGATACCCAGCTTCAATCCTGACTACGGATGCTGTCTGTGTGAAGTTTGTACGTTCTCCCTGGGACTGCGTGGGTTTTCTCTGGCTGCTCCGGTTTCCTCCCACTTTCCAAAGACGTGTGGGTTTGGCGGTTAATTAGCTTCTGTAAATTGTCCTTAGGGTGTAGGATAGAACTAGTGTACGGGTGATTGTTGGACGGCGCTAAATTAAACAAAACTAAACCGCACCACCCTATACAGATGCACTGAGTTTTTAGTTTTTACTTTTAGTTTTTGAGATACAGCATAGAAACAGGCCCTTCGGCCCACCAACAACCCCATACACTAGCTCTATCCCATACACGAGGGACAATTTACAATTTTTTAACAAAGCCAATTCACCTCTAAACCTGTACCTGGGAGGAAATCGGAGCACCCGGGGAAAGCCCGTGTGGTAACAGGGAGAATGTACAAACTCCATACAGGCAGCAGCCGTAGTTAGGATTAAATTCAGGCCTCTGATGCTGTAAGGCAGCAACTCTACTGATGTGCAACCGTGCTGCCCATGTACCTTCAGTACATTGTTTGTTGTTTCACTAATACTGATTGAGAGCTACGCATTATCCAGGTGACTTCGCATTGTCCCAATGGCTTGTGTGGGAGACATGGGCTATTCCTTTCGACCAATACCCTCCCCCCCTCCCCAATCCCAACCCCTCCGCTCCACTCCTTACAGATGCACTGAGTTTCTTCAGTATATTGCTGTGTTTCTGTAATGCTACGAGGGGGCTAAGTATTGTCCAGGTCAGGCAGCATTGTCACAGCGGTAGAGCTGCTGCCTTACTGCGTCAGATACCAGGGTTCAATCCTGACTACGGGTGCTATCCGTGTGGAGTTTGTACGTTCTCACAGCTTATCATCTCATCTGCAGGACCCACCCTTGACCAATGCAGCACTCATTCAGTACTATCAACTCCGGTAAGATTTCAACTCACAATTTTGAACTCAGAGGTTAAGAGTTACAGACTATGACAGCTAGGAAACAGGTCCTTATCTTGGTACAGTTAACGCCTAACTCCTTATTTGTCAATTAAAGGCAACCTTGGATGACGTAACTAAAAAAAAAGTTTTTTAAAAGCTCTGTGAGTTCTGACTAGAATTGGAAGTTAGCAATTTTGTTTGTGAGAACGGAAGCAAAGAGCAAACAAACGTCGTTTGGTTGCTGTACAGCTGGAGATGGCTTGTCGAAAGAACTTGATTTATTTTTTTCTTGTGGGTTTGTTACAATTGACAATGATATCTGGTCAAACTCTTAAACAGGAAGAATACAAGGCATCCTGGACTGAAGAAAAGGTAGGGACAAAGATTTCACTATGAAACAACTACATTGGTAGAGATTTTAAAGTAGAGCATATCTCTTTGGCTTTCGAATGGTGTTGCCATTAGAAGGTCATGAATCACAGTATTACTAATGCAGTGGTTAGGAAATAGAATCATACAGCATGGAAGCAGGCCCTTCAACTGAACCTTTCTATGCCGAGATGGTTGATTTACTGAAAGATACAGCATGGAAACAGGTCCTTCGGCCCATCGAGTTCATGCCGACTATCGATCACCCCTTTACACATCCCACTTTCGCTTCCACTCCCTATACACTCGGGGTAATTTCCAATGCCAATTAACCTACAAACCCGCAGGTCTTTGGTATATGGGAAGAAACTAGAGCACCCAAAGGAAACCCACTGAGTCTCAGGGAGAATGTGAAAAACCCATACAGATAGTAACCGAGGTCGGGATCGAATCCAGGTCTCTGGCACTTTGAGGCAGCAGCTCTATCAGCTGGATGAAGGTTTACAGTATTCAACATGGCTTATTTTCCTTTTGATTGTCTGTCAATACAAGCAGAAGTAAATTCATGCAAAATCCCAATGTGAAAGTAAATGTGGGTGTAGCAGCAAACTTCTGGGCCCCATAGCAGTAGCGTCCACATCGCAGGGCTGGAAACTGGAAGTGTCTTGAGCTAATTCTGCTACCACCATCGTCTATTGTACCGGATGATAGCTCCCGCTGATTGTCGCCGGAAGCTGGCGTCCTTTTCAGGACGGACGATGACAGTGATGTCAACATTTGAAACATGGATGATGGACACGAAAGAAGAAGAAGAAGAAGCAAACTTCTGGCCATCTGAACAAAGCAGGTCAAGAAGTCAGGTAACAGGTTGAGTTCGGAGAGAATAGAAGTTTTGCTATTATTAAACTTTCTGCAGAGCACAATACAGTCACGGAATGCTGAACATGTATTGATTCAGACAAACGGTAGTGCAACAAGGGGGCAAAGGGATTGGGCTAAGATATTACAGGGACATTTCACACCTCTGAAATGATAGGTAATGATCACCTTGAACTGCAGCAAACCTAATCCTCTCCCATTCTCTTTCTAGTACCACAGTTGATATTTATCAAGGTTTTGGGTATCAATAATCACTAGAAGATTAACTTGAACAGCCCTGTCAATATACAAAAGAAACAGTAGGACAATTTGTAATTTCGTTTTTTAGAGGCACGGTGTGGAAATAGGCCCTTTGTCCCACCAACCCTGTGCCGACCAGCAATCACCCAAACACTAGTTCTATCCGACATACGAGGGACATTTTACAGAAGCCAATTAACCTACAAACCTGCACGTCTTTGGAATGTGGGAGGAAACTGAAACACCTAAAGAAAACCCACGTGGGACAGGGAGAACGTACAAACTCCATACAGATAGCACTCAAGGTCAGAATCGAACCCGGGTCTCTGGCGCTGTAAGGCAGCAACTCTACCGCTAAGCCACTGTGAGAGACAAAGGCTCAGCCCATACCTACACACCAAATACAAAGCTTGATTCAAGAACCTGAATGATTCCCAGCATTTCCCTAAATGATTACTATCATAAAAAGTTTAGGAAGTCAGATTTATCCAGGAATGAAAAACATTCCTGATGTAGCCTTTGCCACCCTCCCACCATCTACTGACTCCTCCACTGTCAACCATCTGCTTCCCTCCCTCTGTCATCTGCCTGATTCGGAGATATCAAAGTGCCAGTATACATCAACAAGGAGGGAGGGCTGGGAGTAGGCAGCAGGACTGCAATCATTTTGGAAAAACTGAGAAAAAAAACCCAACCCTGAGAAAGATTCACATTGAATTCTCCAATTTTAGGTAACTAACTCTTCCCCCACTCCTTTTTCTCCTCCACTCTTTGTGTCCCATCTGGACTCGCACCTATTCCGCCCCCCCCCTTCCAGTTACATTCCTTCCTCCGGCTTCACAATTCCAACCTCCTCTGGCCTTATCACATGGCTTCTGTCTTTTCTTTCTGACATTTGTCCAACCATTTATCTATCAACATCCTCCCTCACCTGTATCCAACTATCTCTCGCCAGACTTTGTCCGGCCCCTCCTCTCTCCCAGCATTCTCCCCCCACCCTATCACAATCATCTGCAGAAGTGTCCAGACCTGAAACACCACATCCCTGTTCTCCAGGGATGCTGCCTGACCCGCTGAGTTACTATAGCATTTACTTCTGAGAAATATTCATTGTGGCTTCAGATTTCCTGGAGATAGTCCAGATGGGATCAGGTCCTTTAACTAACAAAGAGAATCACCAGCAAAATTCACATTACATAATGGGAGAACTTGAATTGGTCTCAGACATATCTCTGCCACCCCCCTGCGCCCCTCCCCTCATGACCTACTTCAAGGCACTCATGGGCCTCATTTGCCATTTTGAATGTTTGCCCAAGTAGCATGTCATGTTTTCTATTGACAACCAATTCAATATGTAGAAGTGAATTGCATTCGGAAAAAAACTCAATTGAATTTGGAATCTTTGATAAAAAACAGAAAATGTTGGAAAAGCTTAATAAGTCAGGCAGCTTCTATGGAACAAGAAACAATTAATGTTTCAGGTCAAAATTTTTTTTGTCAGAATTTAGAAAAAGAGAACACAAATAGGGCGGCACGGTGGCACAGCGGGAGAATTGTTGCCTTACAGTGCCAGACACCCGGGTTCGATCCTGACTACAGGTGCTGTCTGTATGGAGTTTGCATGTTGTACCCGTGACAGCATGGGTTTTGCCTGGGTGTTCCAGTTTCTTCCCACACTCCAAAAATGTGCTGGTTTGAAGGTTAATTTGACTTCTGTAAAAAATGTCACGTGTGTGTAGGATAGTGCTAGTGTACGAGGATCGCTAGTCAGTGCGGACTCGGTGGGCCGAAGGGCTAGTTTCCGCACTGTATCTCTAAACTAAACTAAACTAAACTAAAAGTGTAAACTCCGCACTGACAGTAGTTAAGGTTGATATTGAAGAGAAGGGTCGCTGGCAACGTGAGGCAGCAGCACTATGCAAGGTAGCCTTAAGGAAGGTAGACACAAAATGCTGGAGTAACTCAGCGGGACGGGCAGCATCTCTGGAGGGAAGGAATGGGTGACGTTTCGGGTCGAGACCCTTCTTCAGACTGATGTCAAGGGAGTGGGCGGGACAGAGATAGAATGTAGTCGGAGACAGTGAGACTGGTGGTAGAACTGGGAAGGGGTAGGGGATGGACAGAGAGGGAAAGCAATGGCTATTTGAAGTCTTTAGGAAGATTGCTTGCATTTGCTCACAGTTAGCCTGTGATGCCTATACATCTCCAAAGGCAATTATCTTCATTCCGCACGCTCTGTCAAGTATTGGAGAATTTGTTATGTCTCTTGCGATTGGTACAGGGTTTTGGGATATCATTAATGAACATAAAAATAAATCCTATTATAAATGAACTAAAAGAATGGATATGTCGTACTGTTTTAATAGTAGATTTTTTAAACATATCTTTATATTTTTTGGTGTGACTTCAAATCATCAGCTGCACCATCAGGCCAAGGACATGAAAGCCTCTGCTATCAAAAACATTGCTGCACTGACTAATGTTTCTTTGATGTGGCAACAATATCTGAGACCAATGCTTAGGGAGAGATATCCAGGGTCTGCTGGAATTACTGTCGTGCGTCAGGTGAGTGTAAAACACAATGAATTTTGCTGTTGAAATTAAATAACATGCTTAAAGATATGAGGTGAGGGCAGATATGTAGTTCCTTGTGAATTAATCTTGCGTAATTGGGAAGATGGAAGAGTGAGCCAACCAAGACAGTTAAAATGTTAAGAAAATTCAATACGCTAGTACAGTGAAATTTGTAAAGGACAAAAGGCAAGCGAGACGCAAACTTCAATGTTATGCATAAAGAATAAAGATCAAAACATACAAATATGATTGCAGTCATTTATAAAATATTCAAACTAAATAGAAACAGAAAAAATTGAAAGCCCTCATATTTTGAAATACCGATGTGAAAGATTACAATGCATTTTAATAAAGCTATGCTTTTTAGGCTCATGTAGATTGCCAAGAGTAATTGCAGCTATATATAACATCAGAACGTTTCCAAATTGAGTGCCAAACTCAAGGAAAGTTTAAACTATACTTTACAATTAGATTCCTTTGATGCATACAGCAAGTCAAAGATTTAATCAAGATGGTAGATGTCAGAATCAGATAGTCAAGAGTCCATTTCCCAGGGTGTAATTAAAAAAATAATGGGCATAGTCATACAGCATCGAAACAGGCCCTTCGGAGCAACATGTCGACCAAGATGCCCCATTTATACTAATCCCAGCTGCCTTTGTTTGACCTGTGTCACTCTAAACCTTTCCTATCCATGTTCATCCAGAACTTTGTGTTTTGCTCAAGCTTCCAGCATTTATTAGTTCCTTATGCCTCCTCTCTCTCCTCCCTCGAACCTTTTCTACTTGGGCATGTGCGCACTCACTGGCTCAAAATTGAGAGAAGGAGATTTATGTGACCATTTACATAAAGTGCTAGGTGCCTGGAACGTGCTGCGGAAACAGATATGATAGCAAGGTTTAAGAAGTACTAAGATAGATACATGAACAGGAAGGAAATTGAGAGATGAAGACCACGTGGAGGCGGATGTGCAGTTTAAATAGATACAGACATCATGTGCCGAAGGCACAGTTCCTGGATTTTAGACTTTAGACTTGAGATACAGAGCAGAAACAGGCCTTTCTGTCCACAGAGTTTGCATGGACCAGAGTTCACCCCGTGTATTAGCACTATCCTACACACAAGTGACAATTTTACAATTTTACCGAAGCCAAGTAACCTACAAAACTATACATCTTTGGAGTGTGGGAGGCAACCAGAGCACCCAGAGAAAATACTCTGCTATTCTGTGCAATGTTCTAAATTTAAAAATAATTGTTCCCCTTGAACACTGAATATTTCAAAACATCTACTCATCGTAACCAAAGTATAAATCCCTTTAATGTAATTTACTCAATTATAGCGGGAGGACTTGGTGAGAACATGAAAAATAGATTCATAGTCACAAACGGCGTCCATCTTGTCCAACGTGTAAATGCCCCATCTAAGTTAGTCCCAGTTGCCTGCATTAGGCCCATATCCCTCACAAGCTTTTCTATCCTTGTACTTGTCCAAATCTCTTTTAAATGCTGTTATCGTATCTGCCTCAACGACCTCCTCTGACAACATGTTCCTGATACTGGTCACCTTTTGTGTGAATGAGTTAATGTCACTGATTGATGAATTATAACCATACTTTTGGTGAAAAATCATTGACCTGAAACATTATTCTGACTGCAGGCTTTCAACCTGTTTTCTTGCATTTTCTATTTTTATTTCAATTTCCAGCCTCAGCAGTGTTTGTAATTTGAAAAACAAAATAGAAGGGTTATTAAAGAAATGAACTGAAAGGAAAGGGTGACATGAATTAATTGAAATGCTTTGCGTAATCTGGCAAATCTCATACCAGTTTCAGTAGCTGTAAGGCTAACTTAGGATCCTCCTGACTCATCTATTTTTTTTGGATCTAGCACTAATTAAGTTTTATTAAATAATTTTCTCTCCACAGCACATCAAAGATTGTTTAGATGAACTCCAAGCTGGCTGGACAACTGTAGAGGATACTTTCCAAGAATCAATACCCTATGGAACGATTACATTTTCAAATATTATCAGTACCCTCAATACTACAGCCAAGCGAAGGTTGGTGCTGGCCTGTCACCACGATTCAAAATACTTCAACAAGTGGTGGTATAACAGAGTCTACATTGGTGCCACAGACTCTGGCGTGCCCTGTTCTATGTTGCTGGAACTGGCTCGTGCATTGGACTATTTGCTATTTAAGATGAAGGTATGACTTAAGAGATGCTAAATCAAAGGACCAGATAATTAACTTGTTTAAATATCACATGCAATTCTGTGTCCCAGGAACAACTGAACCAGCCACATCTTTGTTCAAGAACTGGTTCCAGCCACACAGTGGGCTACATTCACAACTCAAGAAATAGTAGTGAGTTGTGGACGTAGCCCAGACCGTCACACAAACTAACCTCCCATTGACTCCATCTACACTTCACACTGCCTCGGCAAAGCCACCAGCATAATCAATAGTCAATAGTCATTTATTTGTCACATACACATAAATGTGTAGTGAAATGAAACATTACTCGCAGTTCAACAATAAGACCAATAAGAATAATCAATAAAAATGCAATAACACATACAATCACAAACTAACACCAAACAAAAGAAACATCCATCACAGTGAGTCTCCTCCAGTCCCTCCTCACTGTGATGGAAGGCCAGAATGTATTTTTCTCTTCCCCTGCCGTCTTCTCCCGCGGTCAGGCTGTTGAAGTTACCACGTCGGGGCGGTCGGGGCTCCCAACATTGAAGCCCCCGCCGGGTGGAGAAAATCCCGCAGCCTATTTCAGGCCGCGCCAGACGGTGAAAGGCCCGCGGCCTGAAATAGGCCGCGGGATTTTCTCAAGGATTAGTCTCACCCTGGACACTCCCTCTTCTCCCCTCTCCCATCGGACAAGAGGTACAGAAGTTTGAAAATGCATACCTCCAGATTCTGGAACAGTTTCTTCCCAAAGATAGATACAAATTGTTGGAGTAACTCAGCAGGTCTCTGCAGAAAAAGGACTAGCGACGTCTCTGGTCTGGACCTTTCTTCAGAGCTGCTGCCAGACCTGCTGAGTTACTCCAATACTTTGTGTCTATCTTTGATATAAACCAGCATCTGCAGTTCTTTTTTTGCAGTTGCTTCCCAGTTGTTATCAGGCAACTGAACTGTCTTCTCACCAGCTAAAGAGCGGTCCTGACCTCCCATCTACCTAATTGGAGACCTTTAAACTATCTTTAATTGGACATTATTGCACTCTTGCACTAATTGTTATACCTTCTATCCAATATCTGTGTACTGTGGACGGTTTGAATCTAATCATGTATAGTCTATTAGTCTATAGTCTTTAAAACATAAAGGTTTTTCACTGTAACTTGGTACACGTGACAATAATAAACTGAACTAGATGAAACTAAACTATGCCTGTGGAAACAAGGAACTGCAAATGCTGGTTCATACACAAGAGGCCATAAAGTGCTGGAGTAACTCAGCGGGTCAAACAGCACCTCTGGAGAACGTGGATAAGTGACATTTCAGGTCGAGACCCTTATTTAGAGAATTGTCGAAGGTTCCCAGCCCAAAACAACATCTATCCATGTTCTCCAGCCACATACATACTATAACCACAACAGCAGTTCAGAGGCATGGCAGCCAGCAACAAGTGACTCACCTCCTGACACTCCATATATTTTCCACATCTACACGGCACAAGTCAGGAGCATGATGGATTTTCTCCTGTTGCCCGGATAAGTGGTCTTCGACAACTGTCAAGAAATTTGACACCATCCATCACATATTCATCTCACCACAGGCACACAGCGATTGTATTATATGCCATTTTAGTCCCCCAAAAATGTTGACAGCTGCTCTCAAACTCACAATTTCTATCCTCAAGAAGGACAAAGAAAGCAGGAAGATGGACACAAAATACTGGAGTAACTCAGCAGGTCAGGCTGCACTTCTGGAGAAAAGAACTAGGTGATTTTTCGGGTCAGAACCCTTCTTCATTATGGAGATGTGAGGTGTAGAGGTACTTCAGACACCAGTCTGAAGAAGGATTCTGATCTGAAATGTCACTTATTCCTTTCCTCCAGAGATGCTGCCTGACCCGCTGAGTTACTCCAGCATTTTGTGTCTATCTATGGTATAAACCTCCAGTTACTTTCTGCAGTTCCTTCCTGCAAGGAGAAAGCAGGAATATGTGAACACCACCACCTGCAGATTCCTCTCCAAGTTATGAAGTGTTCGTGTTCTGACTTAGAATTTTATCCTTTGCCCTGTCTTAGAACCTTATCCATTGGAATTCCTCTCCAACAGCAAAGTAGCATTATCTTCACTAGAAGGACTGCCACTGTTCTAGGCAATGGCTTACCACCACCTCCTGAAGGGGAATTAGAGATAGACAATAATTAGTGTCTTGCAAGCCCAAACCATATCCCAAAATGGTCAACAAATAAATAAAAATCCTAATGCTTGTAAGCTTTCTAAAAAGTGGTTGTCCTTGTCGCAACATTCTTAAATATTAATATGTTTTACCTAAACATTTAAAGAATATTTACTTTTAATCAGAGCACACAAAATAATACCAGCACCAACAGTCAATACCAATTCTGATAATAATTACAGTAACATACATAGAAACAGAAAATAGGTGCAGGAGTAGGCCAGAAGGCCCTTCGAGCATTCAATATGGTTCTGGCTGATCATCCAAAATCAGTACCCGGTTCTGTTTTTTTCCCCGTATCCCTTGATTCCCTTATCCCTAAGAGCCAAATTTAGTACTCTCTTGAAAACAAGTTGTTGCAGAAGTCTACGTGATTATTTTAACCAATTATTAATCTTTTAAAGGTACTATCCAAGCATTAACAAATATCTGATAAACTCAAATCCAGGAAACCAATTTAAGACCACAATGATGTACTGATTAATTTTCAGGGAGATATTTATTGACAAATGTGCAAATAAATTATTTACATTATTAGCAGTGTTCAATGTCTCACTATCTACATCTGGGAGAATCACTGTTTCTATTTCAGAAGTACTGTTTCAATTACTTCTGTTTCTCCTCTCCCCCTCCTCTTCCACCTACATTTCTTCCTCTAGCTTCACGATTCACAACTCTTCAATCCTTTTGTCTCATTTCTTTTATCATTTTAACTCTGGCCTCTGTCCAACGATATTCCTACCAATCCACCCCCTCCCTCCATCACCTGTATCAACCTATCCCCTGCCATGCTTTCACCTGGCCCTTCTCTCTTCCAGCTTCCTACCTCCACCCCCCTACAATCAATCTGAAGAAGGGTTATGATCCAAAACGTCACCTATCCATGTTCTCCAGAAATACTGCCTGTTCGGCTGAATTACTTCAGCACTGTATCTTTTTCTGTAAACCAGCATCTACAGTTCCTTGTTTCTGCAGAAGCACTGGTTATCAGAAACTCATCCTATGCAGTTACATAATGACTTTGGCTACTAGACTACGTCAGAATTTGGTCATTCAGTGGTAGTTCTATACAGTACTTATATTTCAATTATTCTGCTTGATTAGAATACTCCAGGAAGACCAGACCTAACCTTGCAGCTCATTTTTTTTGATGGACAAGAGGCACTGGAATATTGGTCTGAGAATGACTCACTTTATGGTTTTCGACATTTGGCAAATAAGATGGAGAGGATTGCACACCCACCTGGTTCAACAAAAACTAATCAACTGCATGCAATTGTAAGTATGATCCATATTTGAGGCAGGGAGAGTGTGAGAAGCAATTGTCAACACAATAGCCAAAAGATATTTCAATAGAAAGTTCCAAAAGATCAATGCTAACAATCATTGATGACAGAGGAGTTCTTAAACAACAAGTAAATCTATTTTCAATGCATATTATCTATGTGAAGTTGGACTGCATGTATCAGTGTATCCAGAAACTGATTGCAGAAAACTAAAAAGTTACTCTAAAAATAGATACAAAGTGCTGAAGTAACTCAGCGGTTCAGGCAGCATCTCTGGAGAACATTTGGACAGGTGAGGTTTTGGGTTGGGATCCTTCTTTGGATTGATTGTTGTAGAGGGAGAAAGCTGGAAGAGAGGTGGTGGTGGACAGAGACTGGCTGTATTACTCTGCTGGTTTATTGAGGAAGCCTATTAATCCTATCAATTCAATGAAATGTTGAACTGAGACCATCTGTTTTCTTTGATAAACAAAATTCTATAGCATTATTCTTGTTTAAAAAACAAGGAACCAACCAGATAATATTGATCAATATTTATACCATCACTAAATTTGGTTACTATCTATTGTCGTTGGCGATAGCTGTGCACAAAATGACCGTTGCTTCTTTTGTTTCAACTGTGATGAACACTTCCAAAATAATTCATTATTGTAAAGTTCTTTTAAGTGTCTAGACAGAGACGGCATAACATACTTTTACACACATGATGTCAATGTGTGCAACCCATGCCACTGTGAGGTCAGCAAGCCTGACTGTAAGATCAAACTATCTACTTATTGGCTGTGAGTTCAGAGGTCTAGTTATAACCAGACCAGATTAGAATATCAATTTAATATTTAGGTCGTTTTGGAGTGTTTGATTAATGGCGAGATATGTTTGGAGTTGATTAATTAATCAATTAACAATAGCACGGCATTGGATTTCTCATATTACTATTAGTGTGAGATTGATGTTTTATTTATGCTGGTGTAAGATTAGAATGTTTGTATTAACAATAACATGAAGTAGCAGTGACTGTTTAATAGCAACTAGACCAAGTGGACCCGTTGGGGCCAAACCTCTCCTGCATAGGTGCAGCACCCTCTCTTCCCCCCTCCCCCTCCCCTCCCTTCCCTCCCCCTCTTCCCCTCCCCTCCCCCCTCCCTTCCCCTCCATCTCCGTCAACCCCCCTTATCTTCCCTCTTCCCCCCTCCCTCCCCCTCTCTCCCGTTGTCTTTAAAATGTGAATAACTTAAAAAATATAACACTGATTTCAATGAAACTTTTTCCATTAGCACCAATGGGACGATGGTGAGTAAGGTGGGCCTAAAATTGTTGCACTATCGTGTACCGTTTTGGCTGTAGTTCAGGAACAAATAAACAAACAAACGAGAGTTTTAGTATATAGCTGTGAGATTAAACTACATTTGATGCTGCTTTTACTATTTGGTTGCCTGACTTGCGTGACAAATTTGCAGATGATACTGCTGTATGTTAGATCAGTATTAGTATTCTGGACCATAGTCATTAGCTTCAGGCAGATCTTATTGTAAGGAATGTTCAGAATAAAAAATGCTGAATATTTAACCTGGATAACTGTGGTATTACACAAACTGGCAATACAAATACTTAACGATTGTACAAACTGAAAGGAAAGGCAGTAAGGTGGAAAAATAATTGTCTGTGCATTCTAGTGCATGAGTCATTGAGTTTAAGAAACCTGATTATTTTGACCTTGTACAGACTTTATCAGGTTTCACTTTTAAAATTGTGTTGACTTTTGTGCTGACGCTTGATCAAATTGCGGTTTGGCAATGGTGCAAATGTCTAATTCCCATTATGACGTGATTTGATTTTTGGATTGGTCACACTTAGAATTAAAGGTTATCCTAAGGTTATCTTATCTAAAAGGAATTTACGGTGCTCCATGAAGAGTTTGTTCAAATTCCAGGAACCACAATCTGTCTGAAGAAAGGTCCCGACCCGAAACATCGCCTATTTATGTTCTCCAGAGATGCTGCCTGTGTGGAGTTCGCATGTTCTCCCTGTAACCAAATCGGTTTCCTCTGTGTGCTCTGGTTACCTCCCAATTTCATACACAAAGATATACAGGGTTGTAGGTTAATTGGCTTCTGTAAATTGCCCCCAGTGTGTAGGGAGTGTATGCAAAACTGGGAAAACATTGAACTCGTGTGAATGGGCGATCAATGGTTGGTGTGGCCACTCTGGCCTGTGGGTATGGTTTCATGCTGTATTTCAAAACTAAAGTAAAGTAAACTAAACTAATTTAACAATTCTTTGTATTACCATTAGGACCTATTCATCTTGTTGGACTTAATTGGTGCGGCAAATCCAAGATTCCCAAGTTATTTTCCAAATACAGTACGGTGGCATAAAAAACTGCAACAAATAGGTAATTAAAGTTCATAAAATATTAGTTATCAATACATTGGTGGCTTTAATATGTTACTATTATATTAATAACATGGGGAGGTTTCAGCAACCTTTCCCTCAGAGAAATTGGAACAATATGGTTGGAGCAGACTTTACAAAACACTCATGATCTCATTTGGCTCCACACATAAATCCCCTCCTTTGTCCTTGAATGGATGGACCTGTTCTTTCGTGTATGTGTATGTGACAAATAAATTTGACTTGAAAATTTGACTTGACTTGAGCTAGCCTCTTGTTACTAACATAAATATAATATACTGGGAAATACAACATAGAACCAAATTCCACGGGAACAGGTCCTTCATCTCACAATGTCTGTGCCAAACATGATGCCAAGACCAACTCTTATCTACCTACATATAACCCAGATCCCTCCACTCCCTGTATATCCATGTGCCTAAACAAAAGTATCTTAAATGCCACTATCGTATCTGCCTCCACTACCATCCCTGGCAGTGCATATCAGGTACTCTCTATTTTTTAAAAACTTGACCTGTACATCTCCATTAAACATTGCCCCTCTCAATATGCCCTCTAATATTTGATATTTCCATCCTGAGAAAAAAAGGTTCTGACTGTCTACCCTTCATATTTGCATAGATTCTACACTAGCTGATTCAGATCATAATAGGTAAACCAAAAGCCCTTTCTAATTTTTGTAAGTGTTGTCAAGGAATGATGAAAAAATGGGGAATTGTGTTGTTCATAGGCAGGTTTATCATTCTTAGCGTTTCGGAAATAGAACTAAGGGAAGGAGGAATTGACATAGGAATGGGAAATATTTAGCAAACTGAAATATGTTCTTAATGGAAAAAACATGAAAGTTGAAAAATGAATCTGAGCAGGTTTTCCTTTCTCCATTATGCTCTTAATTAACTTTTCATTACTGTAATGAAAAGCAGCAAAATTTCAGACTGGCCTGTGGTGTTACGAAGAGTAAAAATAATGTCGATATTATTCTAGTCATGAAATGTCAGAACCCTTTTCCCAGGGTGCATGGGTCAATGACTAGTGGGCATTATTTTAACATGAGAGGGGCAAAGTTTAAAGGAGACTGGACGGGCGTGGACCTGTTGGGTCCAAATCTCTCCTGCGACCACTCCTGTGGGCGTGGCAACCCCGTTGGGTGCAAACCTCTCCTGCGGGCCCAGCAACCCTCCCCAACTGACGATCTGTGGACCCGTTGCCGGCTGGTGAGTGTCCCCCGGGGCCATGGGCAGGCAAGGGAGGACAGGGAAGGGGAGAGGGAGCCACTCGCGTCGGCCCCGGACGTTCATCACATTGGCCAGAGCGAGCCGTGAACCCGTTGGGTGGAAGCCTCTCCTGCAGCGGCAGCTCAGTGGAGACGGTCATCTTGCTTGACCCACTGCCGCCGCGCTGCACCATGGGAGGAAAGGGGGAGAGCACATTTATTAAAGTTTATGAAGTTAATTGTTTTTAAAAAGTAACAAAACTGATTTATTGAGACCGCGGGGGAATGGTGAGTAAGGTGGGCCTAAAATTGTTGCTCTATCATGTACCGTTTTAGCTGTATTTCGAGAATAAATCTATCCACAAACAAGATGAGAGTTTTAGTAATATACTAGGCCAAGTGGACCCATTTGGCCCATTCCTCGTTGGGTTCCCACTATGACATGGAAAAATCGCGTCTGTTCTTTAAATAACCTAAACACAATTTCAGTTGTTAATGAAAATGTAAGAATTAAATCAATTTTTTTTAGAATAAAATTAGTTGATCTTGACTATGCTCGGCACACACATTGTGGGCTGAAGGTTCTGCGCTGTATTTTTCTATGTTCTGATGGAGTAACTAAAAAAAATGGGAGAACTGGAGAGAAGATGATACTAGATCGCAAGAGATCATTAATCAGGAGCATGAATTTATCAACCAGTGGATAGCTCACTCCCAATCGTTAATGTGAGATTTAGAATACATTTGATTTTAATGTCACTCATGTAGATTACTTTTGCCCCTAGAAAATCTTAATGATGTGAATTTTTCAATGTTGTAACCACAAAGTAATTATGTACTGATACTGCAAGGAAACTAAGATACCTCTAAATTGCAACATACCAACTTAATTAACTTTGTCTAACAGAGCAAAAGCTGCATCGTCTGGGGATACTGAAAGAACATCCCGACGAGGTGAAGTATTTCTGGACAAAAATGCCATCTGCGTACATTAATGATGATCACGATCCATTTTCACAAAGAGGTACGTTGTGGATTAGGACAAGGGGGGAAGAAACTGGGAGGAGGAAACATTTCCTCTGTAATGTGTGGTAAAACTGTTAATCCATTTATACTCAGTGTGACCTCCTAGATTATGTACATTGTACCCCAATTTATTGGCAACTGAATAAGACCAATTGGATAATGTTTTTGAAGAACTGGCTCAGGTAAGTCGGGTAAATGGCCTCTTGCTGGCTGTGGGATTCAATGATACTTCATATTTGTTTCATACCTTTTTCATTCACCTGCCTGTGGCTGTGCAAAGCTGGCCTGAAGAGACAGAACTCTGTTCAGAATATATACTTCGATGGTCTTTTGTGGTATTCAGAGTATCACCCGAAAGTATCTCCCAAAATGATATAAATACAATAATAACATAGTGAAAAAAATTAGAAGTAAGATAAGAACGTAGAGAGTTAAAAGAGTGCAGGAAAAGAAAAGAAACATCTAAAACTACAACTACAATTAGTCAATTGGCAAAAAATTCAAGGTCTTCCGTAGCTTGTGACAAAATTAATACTAGCTCCGGTTTAAAAAATATATATTTTTAGAAGCAAGGGGAAATAAACAGGACAGGCCCAAAGGAATTTAATCCAAAATAGGCCAGTTTTCCCCCCTAGGGTGTATTAGTTAAATGTTAAAAGTAAGATTTACATGAGTCAAGTGTTACTTGAACTTCTTATTGGTAGTGATTAATAATATTTTTTTATTAATAGTAGTTAGTAAAGATTAATAGTCATATAGCTTGTTCACTGGTCTTGGAACTTTAAATTATAATGCCTTATAGCCCAATCAGTTCTCTGCCAGTAATTACAGCCGTGGAGTGGTATTCATCCCTTCAGCGAGTTTTCAATCTCTCGGGCGAATTCGAATGCTTTATTGTGATCAGTATAAAAGGTTTCTGTCTGCTTGTAGGTGACTCGCAATTTGGCCGGGTACAACATTCCGAATCTGAGCGATGGGATCTTCCTCAAAATTGATCTTGTCTCGTTAAAAAGTGCTCTTTTCTTTACCACCTCAGCAGGATAATCTCTAAAAATACAGATATTGTCGCCTTGGAATGATAAGTTTCTGTTGGTAGCGATTCTCGACAAAATATCTTCTAAGACGTGAGAGTAGTGTACCTTTAATATCATATGCCTTGGGGGAGCGTCAGCAGCTGGCCGAGCTCTCAGTGCTCTGTGGGCTCGATCCAGCAAAGGTTTTGTGTCCAGTTTCAAAACATCCCGTAGGAGTTCAGCAGTGAAATCACAGAGGTTTTTATCTTTCTCTTGGCCTTCTTTAACGCCAACAATCCTTAGGTTCTGACGTTTAGAGCGACCCTCTAAGTCAATGCATTTTTCGGTTACTTTCGGTAGTAGATCAGATAGGCGTTGAGTCTCCGTTAATACCCTTTTTGTTGTTTCAGCGCTTGTCTCAGCTAGAACTTCCAACTCGCGTATAGCCCGTCATGTTGATGTACCGTAGTAGTAATATGCTCCAACTTACTGGTAAAGTCGGAATCCAGCTTTTGTAGTTTAGAGTTTACTTCCACCATATGTTCGTTCATACTATCACATATTCCTTTTTTCACTGATGATAACTTCTCACTGATGATAGTTGATATTTCTCCCTTCAATCCTTTCAACGATATTAATTCATCTTTCATTTCCTGAAAATCATCCTTCATACTTGAAAGCTCCTCACCAACTATGGTTCGAAATTCCTCCAATCCAATTTTTTTAGGCTGTGGCTTTCGGGGCTGTTTGGGAATTTCTTCTTGGGTCGGCACTGGAATTGAGGCTGAGGCTGATGCTTCCATCTGACCTGATTCTTCTTCTGGCAGCCTGGCCTTGCCAGCTCATTTTGCAGCAGTTTTTAACGGGGGAGTGCGACTTATCGACATATAAACGGTAGGAGTCACGGTCTGATGACTTCACTCACCCTTCGTTGAAAGTTATCGGCAAATTTCAGTGGACCCGTCCCGTTCTTTCCCCTTTAAGATCGGATTTTCTTCGGAGCTAATTGACACGTGGCTTTATCAGAGCATAGCGCCACCGGAAGTCAACCTCCACTCAAGAAGAATGCTATGGTTCATGTGACAAACCGTTTACTTTATCATAGACCATTTAATCTTTAAGATGCAAGATACTACTACGAAATCTGGGGGTAAAGGTATTACATTTTGTAGCTGGAATGTCAAGGGCATTAATGAACCAATCAAAAGAGGTAAAGTACTTTCACATCTAAAATCAATTAATGCTGATATAATGTTTCTTCAGGAAACCCATCTCAAAAACATTACACATAATAGACTGAAAGGCAAATGGATTGACAAATTATTTCATTCATCATTCTCCATTAAATCAAGAGGGGTAGCCATTTTAATCCGTAAGGGTATACAATTCAAACACAGTTTGCAGCCCGGTGGTATGAACGTCGACTTCTCCAACTTCAGATAGCTCATCTGTCCCTCCCTTCCCCTCCTCCTTCCCAGATCTCCCTCTATCTTCCTGTCTCCACCTATATCCTTCCTTTGTCCCGCCCCCCTGACATCAGTCTGAAGAAGGGTCTCGACCCGAAACGTCACCCATTCCTTCTCTCCCGAGATGCTGCCTGACCTGCTGAGTTACTCCAGCATTTTGTGAATAAATCGATTTGTACCAGCATCTGCAGTTATTTTCTTATACCTCTTCTATTGTTGATACCGAAGGTAGATATGTCATATTAGTGGGTGAACTGTATTCTACAAAACTGATATTGGTGAATATCTATGCACCAGACTTTGACAACCCGCTATTTTTTAAGAAAATATTTAATACTATTCCAGAATTTGGACAATACAATTTGATAATTGGAGGAGATTTAAATTGTACATTAGATCCTTATTTGGATAGATCGTCAACTCAAAGGAAAATAAAATCCAAGTCATGTGAATTATTAAATTCATATATAAACAGTGCAAATATAAAAGACGTTTGGAGAATTGAAAACCCCTCAGGCCGTGAGTATTCTTTTTATTCACCAGTGCACAAAACATATTCAAGAATTGACTACTTCTTAGTGGACTCCAAACTCATTCCTTATACGTATAATTCAAAATATCATAACATTATTATATCCGATCATTCCCCTCTAACATTTAGGGTAAAACTACAAGGAGTAACGGAGAAACAGACTAATTGGAGATTCAACCCACAAATCTTAAACGAAACAGCATGTTACGACTATCTCAACTTGCAGATTAAAACCTTTTTTCAGACAAATGATCTCCCTGAAACATCTGCCTCCCTGCTCTGGGAAACATTCAAAGCGTTTGTGAGAGGATGTATTATTGCCTTTCAGGCTTCCCAAAACAAGAAGAACCGAGCTGAACAACATGAGCTAGAAAGACAGATAAAACAGCTAGACACAACAAACGCGATCGCTCCTTCTATTTTAATACATAATGAAATTGCTGCTGTTAAATATAGGTTAAATCATATACTTTCAGCTCAAATCTTAAGGCTTTTTCAGCATACTAAACAAATATATTTTGAATTTGGAGATAAGCCACAGAAATTGCTAGCTCGACAACTCCGTAAATTAGAAGACGAATCCACAATTCATAAAATCAGATCAGACAACGGAGACTTGCTTAAATTACCCAAGAACATTAACGAGAGATTTTTGCAATTTTATCAGACATTATACTCATCAAACATAATAGATAGCCCTGCGAATATGCAAAACTTTCTGCAGAAATGTAACCTCTCTGGTTTAAATGACAATGAGAGAAATTTACTGGGCGCAGAAATAACTACGAATGACATTGAAGAGGTCATTAAGTCCTTGAAAAATGGGAAGACCCCTGGTCCTGATGGCTTAAATAATGAATTTTATAAAAAATTTAGTGACTTGATCTCCCCACGCTTACAAACTGTACGCCTTTAAACAACAGATATTACCACAAACTTTGACTGAATCAACAATAATACTTATCCCTAAAAAATATAAGGATTCTGAAGACCCTGGTTCGTATAGAGCCATAGCTCTTTTAAATACTGATCAGAAGATATTAGCTAAAGTTTTAGCCCATAGATTAAGTTTAGTTATTGATAAATTAATACACCCTGACCAATCAGGCTTTATATCCAAACGATATTCTTTCTATAACCTAAGGCGCTTGTTCAATATAATATACTCAAATAGAATATTAAACGAAGACTTAGCAATCATTTCGCTAGACGCTGAAAAAGCATTTGATCAAGTGGAATGGCCCTATCTTTTCTCCGTGATGGAAAAATTCCAACTCGGTGAAAACTTTTGCTCATGGGTGAAACTTTTATATAAAACTCCAACAGCTAGAATACTGACAAACCAAATGTTGTCACCAAAATTTCACTTATCCAGAGGTTGTAGACAAGGATGTCCACTATCTCCGCTTTTATTTGCCCTCGTTATAGAACCACTCGCCGAGAGTATCAGATCACACCCAGACATTCACGGCTATAACACTAAACATACAATTAACAAAATTTCCTTATATGCGAATGATGTACTATTATACATCACAAACCCTGAAATTAGCATTCCGAATTTACTAAATCTCATAACTCAATTTGGCTCATTCTCCGGAGATAGAATTAATTGGTACAAAAGCGAAATTATGCCAATTACGGAACAAAATCCGGCTATACTTCAACAATTCCCTTTTAAAATTGCCTATGAAAAGTTCAAATACCTTGGAATCTACGTGACTAGGAAATATACTTCTTTATTTAAATCAAATTTCCCTTCTTTAGTTACTAAATTACATAGAAATATCCAATTTTCTCTAAATTTTCTCTGTATCTCTAAATCTAAAAAAAATCTAATTTTGGAAAACACTCCCCATTTCACTAGCTGGTCGAATTAATGCTATAAAGATGATCTTCCTCCCACAGCTACTATACTTATTTCAAGCAATCCCGATACACCTTCCAAAAAAGATTTTTCAAAAAAATTGATTCAATTATTACTAATTTTATTTGGGATTATAAGACCCATAGAATAAATAAAATACATTTATGCAAGCCTAAAATTAATGGAGGATTCGCTTTACCAAACTTCCTATTTTATTACTGGGCAGTTAATATTAAAAATATAACCTTCTGGCTGGACGACATTGATCGGCAACCAGATTGGTTAAAGTTGGAGAAGGAGGATTGCTTACCATTTGACATTGGTGCGACCTTATTCGCCCCAATAACTTTGAATAAAAAAACATATGGAGGAAACCCGATTATACATAGTGTTATCCGTATTTGGAAACAATTAAAACTCACTTTAAAATGGAGTAATTTATCTTTCTTCCTACCCATTGCAAATAACCCTTCTTTCAAACCGTCTGTCTCAGATAGAGGATTCATTCAATGGAAAAGTGATGCAGCACCCTCCCCTCCCCCACTCCCCCTCCCCTCCCCCACTCCCCCTCCCCTCCCCTTCCCTCCCCCTCCCTCCTCCGCCCCTACCCTCCCCCTCCCCCCTCCCCTTCCACCTCCCTCCTCCCCCCTCTCCCCACCCCCTCCCTCCGCCACCCCTCTCTCTCCCTCATCCACCCCTCTCCCTCCCTCCTCCCCCTCCCTCCCTTCACCCCCCTCCCCTCCCTCCTCCACCCCTCCCCTTCCCCCCCTCCTCCCTCCTCCCTCTCCCCACCCCCCTCCATCCCCCCTCCTCCACCCCTCTCCCTCCTTCCTCCCCTTCCCCCTTCCCCTCCCCCTCAACTCCCCCTTATCCTCCTCCCCCCTCCCTCCCTCCCTCCCTAGGAGATAGATTTAAACTTTAAAATGTGAATAACTTTAAATATATAACACTGATTTCAATGAAACTTCTTCCATTAACACCAAAGGGATGACAATAAGTAAAGTGGGCCTAAAATTGTCACGCTATCGTGTACCATTTTGGCTGTAGTTCAGGAACAAACAAATGAGAGTTTTAGTATATAGATGATGATTAGACTCTTTTGTTAACACAGACTATGCTCTTTTCTCTTAAAGGCATAGATCTTGAGGAAATGTACATTTGCTGAGAATCTTGAATTCTTGAAGTGCTTGCCATAGTTGGTCTACTGCCAATTCCTTTAATATCATGTTCCAACATTTGTATTCAATTCTCTTCCTAAAAGCAAGAAATTAGCTTTATTCAACTTCAAAATTTTAGTTTCTAACTGATCCGTATTTCTCTCTAATTGTACAGACAATTCTACTGTATGTAATCTCTTTTGCATGGAATATTAACCACAAGATTACTGATTAATCTTGTCCCATTGCACAAAAAAAAGTCTAAGACAGCTTGTTCCCTAGTTGGTTTCATGATGTACAGTTCTAAAAAAAAATGTACACTACCATATTGTTATCGTTATTAGATAAAAATTAAAACAGAAAGTCTATGTGTTCCTTCTTGCTAAGCGAATCAACTGCTTAGTAGTACAGGATTTCACTGAAAATGTAAGGGGGAGAATGAAATGGTGATTAATAATGCAAGTCAGAAAAGGAAAGATTGAGACAGTCGATTCCGTAGTGACAACAGCAGTGAATGATTAGAGTTTCATGGCAAGATCAAAAAAGTATCTGAAGAATGAATGTCTTTGAGTAGTTTGTTAAAGTTCATACATTTCATGATCATATGTTATACGGAAAAAAAAAAATCAATGCAAACCATCACTGTTTTTGTTTTATAGGTGTTCCCATTCTGCATATCATCCCTACCCCCTTTCCTCAAGTGTGGCACAGCTTGGAGGATAATGAAATCAATCTAGATTCAATCACCGTTGATAACCTTAACAAAATACTGCAGATATTTGTTTATGAGTATCTCAGACTGTAATTTGCTCCTAGCACAACAAAAAATAGTAATTATGATTATTAAGTACTTCAAACAAAGTAGAAGTTGGCAGCAGTAGTCCCAGTAGCCTTAATGAAGGTAGGATTTACAAAGTAACAAAACTTGCTCTCTATTAATACTAGTTCACATTTAATTCATTGATCCAATACTCAATGTTGCTAACCAACAAAAGATTCATCTTGACTATTTGTGGTAAAAATGGATATCAATTGATGCTAACTAATGAAAGCTTCAAGCTATGCATTCTTGGAACACAAGGCACACACTGTATCAGTTTTTTTGGTGACTTTGTTTTAGTATAGTTTAAAATATTTGTTGGTGAAATGTAGAAGTTAAATGCCTTGAAAATATATCTTTTTGTTATCATTGTTTATATTTAACCATTTTGGTAACATGTACTAGTGTAATTGTAAAATGGGTGTAAGTGTTTTAAGATGTGACTAGATCATCAGTTCAATGTTTGTTGTTTGAAGTTCTAAATGTGGAAAAGATGATCCTACATAGGTTAAGAAAAGCACAGCTACAAAGATAACTACATGGCATAAATACATGAAAAGCCAAACTACATGGTAGTTTATAAAAAAAACTTCAGAATTAAAAGTTTTGGATTATCTTTGTATTTTAAACCGAGAAATAAACTCTTTTGAGTTGCTGATGATAATGAAGGGTGCCATTGCAGAGCTTCCACCAAGAAGTGCTTGGATTAACCTGGCCTCAAAATACCTGTCAACAGAAGTGTTGCCACAAGAAGATCCACATTGAAGCTTTGCAACTCCGACACCTCTGTGACAGTTAACTCCCAGCTTACAGCAACTGCAAAATGTCCATAGTTTATTAAATCATCCAGAAATGGCATTTGTGAGAGGACCCTTAGATTCTCTAACAAGAAGAACTGGGACCAGTTTATGAAAATGACCAAGAAACTGTGGAACTAACTACAAATGGACGTTCTCTCAGATTGGAAAGTAAGAAATGTACAAATATTTAATACATAGCTTTTCCTAACCTGCAAATTATTTAAAGTTGATGTCAACAAAGTAGCTTTTATTTAGAAGTGATAGTAATTTTAACCCTGACCCTACTTACTAACTCGGACCTTTCTCATAGGCCTCGAAGGGAGACCCTAAGAACAAATATTAAAATCCATAAATCCCTTTATTGAGAATAGCAGTGTCTTCGCATTCATACATAGTCTGGGTGTGCCACTTAATTTGGAACTCATGGGTACCTTGCTGGTTCACCATTTAAAATTATGGCCACTGGTATCACTTTGAAACATGTTCAGAAGGAGATTTGCTCTGGCTGCACATATGATAAGATGTTAATTATGCCACTGTTG
This sequence comes from Rhinoraja longicauda, assembly GCF_053455715.1. Lineage (NCBI taxonomy): Eukaryota > Metazoa > Chordata > Chondrichthyes > Rajiformes > Arhynchobatidae > Rhinoraja > Rhinoraja longicauda. The sequence continues at coordinate 34,433,139 of NC_135961.1, read as the reverse complement.
CATAATTTTAATTGTAAACATTTAAAATCTATTCAGAAAGTGCGAAGTGTACCCAAATTCTGAGTATTATTTCAAATCTTGATTTCTTTGAAACTTTGTATTACTTTGAGCCACCTATTGAATTCAATAGTTTTAAGAATTCAACTTAAAAAAATGTTATTCCCTTTCAATAAATGGCATCGTCATTCCATTGTTGCAGTCCAGAGAGATAGTCTGAATAGGAGATATCAGAACAAAACAAAGAAAGGTAACCCCAAGTGAACTTGAGAGTGGCAGGAATATTGTTTGTATTTAAAATCGGTTTTGTAACTTATTAAACCAACTTTATTTTGCTGATAACATTGATTCTGTACTATATGTGAATTAAAACTAAGTTTCACTTCTGTTGCTGAGGGAAACCTTATATTCTGTCGATTAATAAAACTAACTCAAAGATCTGACTCGGTTTTTTTCTTGTTTTGAGCAGTCCTGTCAGTTTTTCTTATTTGTTTTGTTTAATATGTAACAAATAACACAACCACAAATCACATGCTGGATCATGTATTTCAAAACACTCCAATTGTGTTTTTCTCTCTGGCTATGCTTTCTCAATAGAAGGCAGCGATTGAAAGAGGAGTAGGATCCAAAAGCAGTGACTCAGCCAGGATCACCTTTGGATTATTCACCTTCTCTGCCCAAAGTGCCCAAGCTAACCCTAGACATGTCCGACTGAAATGTGTGCATGGGGCGGTATTTCTTCAAGAGTCAGAGTCATACAGCATTGAAACAGGCACTGCGGTCTAACTTGCCCATGCTAACCAAGATGCCCCATCTATACTAGACCCACCTGCCTGCGTTTGCCCATTTTCCTCTCACGCTTTCCTATCCATGTACCTATCCAAATATCTTTTAAATCTTAATATAGGACCTGCCTCAACTACCTCCTCTGGCTGCTCGTTCCATATACCCACCACCATCTGTGATAAAGTTTCCCCTCAGGTTCCAGTTAATCTTTCCCTGCTCATCTTAAACCTATATCTTCTGGTTCTTGATTACCCTACTCTGGGTAAAAGATACAGTGCATTTGCCTTATCTATTCCTTTCATGATCTATACGAACACCCCTCTTCCTCCTGAGCTCCAAGGAATAAAGTCCTAGTTTGTTTGCCCAACCTTCCCCATTAGCTCAGGCTCTCGAGTCCTGGCAACTGTTAATTTATTGGTAATTATATATTTGTTGTGCTATTAAGAATAAGGGGTAGGCCATTTAGAACGGAGATGAGGAAGAACTTTTCCAGTCAGAGAGTGGTGAAGGTGTGGAATTCTCTGCCTCAGAAGGCAGTGGAGGCCGGTTCGTTGGATGCTTTCAAGAGAGAGCTGGATAGAGCTCTTAAGGATAGTGGAGTGAGGGGGTATGGGGAGAAGGCAGGAACGGGGTACTGATTGAGAGTGATCAGCCATGATCGCATTGAATGGCGGTGCTGGCTCGAAGGGCTGAATGGCCTACTCCTGCACCTATTGTCTATTGTCTATTGTCTATTGTCTATTGTGTTAATGTGTCTGTAAAGCTGCAGCAAGCGAGAATTTCATTGTTCTGTTCCCGGTGCATATGACATTTAAACATGTTTGACTCAAAATGATTTTAGGATGTACTGATTTTGAAGGTTCATAATCTCAATTTTGTACAAAATCTGATATATTTAAAGGAAAATCAGGGAACAAGTTTAATATTCTCATGCATCTCCCAGTCTTTGGATTAAAAAGTGCCTTTAGGAAAAGATTGCTGGCTTTGTGGTTCACTTTGATTAAAAAAAAACTCCAATCTGGCAAAGATAAAGCAAAGGAAAGATGTAGCTTCCCAACAATGAATGTATTACAGAATAAAACGCCACACCATTCTTTTCTTCAAATGGAGAACTAGATATATATTTTTCTCCCTTCTGCTGAAAAGATATTGTTTTATAATTTGCACTTGGCTGTGGTTTGTGCTTTAGAGTTTCTCTTAATTATAGCTAATGCATTTAATAATGACAGCTTCTGAAACAAAAATCACTGGAGAATGAAGAGACATAGCAGTTACCATGACAACAAATGCAATCCAGAATTTCACCAGAAAATGAAAAATTATTCCTGTAGGCTCTCATTCACTTACAGTAAAAACTGTATCGTCTGAAGGGATTTAATAAGTATGAAATAAAATATCAGTAAATGCCAATAAATATTGTAAAATACAAAAAAAATGATTTTAGCAGCTATCAATAGGTAAAGTGATTAGAGAGAGGTTATGGAGAATTTTCTTCACCAAGAGGTGAATGGGGGTCTTGACAGCCTGAAAGTGGGTAGAGACAGATATTCTCCTCATTAGATTTATATTTAGATGTGGATCCAATCTAAGCTACATGGTGAAGACAAGCAAACATTAGGCTTAAGAGATGTTCCTTGGCAATTTGACCTCTGGTTTCACTTAAATCTAACATTTATTCTGGTTGGTTGGACATGATTGGATATCCCTGGAGTGCAGCAAAGGCATTGAAATATCATTTATCACTATCAACATCTATTCAAAGATATGCCAAGCAAGAGCTCAGCAAAAAAAACACCCAGTAACCTGAAGCAGAGCAGGAAAAGATTCAACCAGTATGGTATGAACTGAAGGGAGTAAAGTGGGGATGGGAAATAAGCCAAACCAAATAACCAAGGAACTGATAACAGCAGAGACATTTCTGAGGTACTTAAACTGAAGTTATTTTTTCCTGTGCCAAAAATTTAAACACTAGTTCAGTACTGTACTGATGAACTGCTCAACTCATGGAATTGGTGCCCTGATCCTGACCTTGGGTACTCTGTGTGAAATTTGCACGTTCTCCCTGTGACCACAAGGGTTTCCTCCGGGTGCTTCGATTCCCTTCACATCCCAAATACGTGCAGGTTAGTAGGTTAATTGGCCTCAGTGTGGAATATACATGTTCTCCCAGTGACAGCGAGGGTTTCCATCGGGTGCTTTGGTTTCCTCCCACATCCCAAATTTGTGCGGGTTGATAGGTTAATTGGCCTCTGAAATTGCCCCAGTGTGTCAGAGATGGATGAGAAAGTGGGATTACATAGAACTAGTGTGAACAAGTGATCGATGGTCGGCAAGAACTTATTGGGCCAAAGGGACTGCTCCCATACTTTATCGTAAGATCACGTGATAGGAGTAGAACTAGACCATTCGGCCCATCAAGTTTACTCCACCATTCAATCATGGCTGATCAATCTCTCCCTCATAACCCCATTCTCCTGCCTTCTCCCCATAACTTCTGACACCCATACTAAACAATAATCTATCTATCTCTGCCTTAAATATATCCATTGTCTTTGCCTTTGGCAGAATTCTACAGATTCACCATCCTCTGACTAAAGAAATTCCTTCCTAAAAGAACGTCCTTTAAATCTGAGGCTATGACCTCCAGTCCTAGACTCTCCCACTAGTGGGAACATCCTCTCCACATTCATTCTATCCAAGCCTTTTACTATTCTTTTTTTCATTATCTTTCAATCAATCAATCAACTTCCATTTCCCTCCACAGCTACTGCCTGACCCAGTGAGTTGCTCCAGCAGATTGTTTGTTGCTCCAGATTCCAGTAACTACAGTCTCTTGTGTTCGCAAATCTTCCTGTAATGCTCATAAATGGGAGAAATATTGCTAGAATTGGGGCACTGTTCAAAGATAAATATAGACAGAGTTTGTTTTTTTAAAGCACAAAGACAAAAAAAAAATGTTAAACCTTCAGTGGAAAACATTCTGTAATCAACAATGAACCAAAAATGTTTTTAACTACTGATGAATAATGGCTGAAAATTGATCGAAATTTCCATCCAGCTTCTCATGAAAAGCTGTAAGAACTTTACTTTTTAAGAAACTTTTAAAACTGACTGGGAAGTGAACAAGTAGTAGCACAAAGAACTGCAGATGCTGGTTTACAAAAAAACAACGTTGAAGGGTCAGGCAGCATCTCTGGAGAAAATGGATAGGTGACATTTTGGACTGGGACCCTTCATCAGTCCACAGGGAAGTGAACTATCTGTGAAAGGAGTGTGACACAAATAAAACTGATCCAAGTAAACTGCTTACTTTCTGTGGCATGACTTCACAAAATTTACACTAATTAAATGATGAAATTCATGGAGCTGCATGGGCCAATTTGAGAGGGAGGCATTGCATCAATCAGTTATTATGGCATGCGTTTTACATCAAAAAAGTAAGTCGTTCTTGCCTGCCACTGAGTTCCAAAACAAGCACAGATTAATCTGAACTTTCCCTGTCAAGAACTTGTAGAGACAAGCTGGGTTCATCCATTGTGAAGAGGCCTTAGCAGGCTGGTCAATGACATGATGGGATTATGTGTGTGTATGGCTATACGGGTCACAGTCAGACTAAGTTCAACCAACAAAACAGCTGAAAAACAGCCACCTCCCCACCTGTTAAAGTCATCAAAGAGACTGAATATTTCAGATCTTTAAAAACTATTAAAAAGAATCAAAACTATAATTTTGTTTTAAATGACAAAAATAAAATGTTTAAAAATACAAAGGGAGTTAAATATTCAAACAATTTTACATCCGAAATGAGCAAATACTTTACAGTCTTTCCCTTTGGTTGAAATCAATAGTGATATAATTGTTAAGGCAAGGTCCAACATAGTGTAGATTTTCAAGGGAAATTCACTGCATAATTGAAGAGAAAAGTACTTGTGATGATATTCCTACAAGAAACCACTAACAGCTACATTAAGACTTCATTGTGAAGAAATGCCAAAGCCACAAACAGATTTGCAGGGGAATATTGGATACGACATGGAAATCGCTAGTACATCCCTACAAAATGGAAGACACGTGTTTAAACAATGTTAGTTGAAGGCGAAGTACAGCCTTGGAGAGCAGGGAAACCTTCCTACTCAAAATTGATCGCAAATAATTTGAGGTCCTCTGGCTACCAATTATCAAAATGAAAATATTAAATCTTCAAAGTGGTGGAAGGGAGGATCTTTCAAATTATACCAAAAAAAGGAGATCTGCTGGAACTCAGCAGGCCAAGGGCAGCATTTATGGAGGAAATGGTCAGTCACTATTTATAAAGCACCAAGTACCTTTCTCTTCATTATGCAGTGAATTTCCCTTGAAAATCTACGAGAGGAGAGGAAGAGAGAGGGGTAGAGAGGGGGGGGGGGGAGAGGGAGGGAGGAGAGAGGGGGGGGAGAGAGAGAGGGGAGAGAGAGGAGAGAGAGAGAGAGAGAGGAGAGAGAGAGAGAGAGAGAGAGAGAAGAGAGAGAGAGAGAGAGTAGAGAGAGGGGGGGGGGGGGGGAGGAAGGGAGAGGGAGAGATGATGAGAGAGAGAGAGAGAGAGAGAGAGAGAGAGAGGAGAGAGAGAGAGAGAGAGAGAGAGAGAGAGAGAGAGGAGAGAGAGAGAGAGAGAGAGAAGAGAGAGAGAGAGAGAAAGAGAGAAGAGAGAGAGAGAGAGAGAGAGAGAAGAGAGAGGAGAGAGAGGAGAGAGAGAGAGATTAGCTGGGGATGGAGGTGGGGGTGACAGAGGGTTAGAGAGAAAGAGATTTTGTATGTTTTGCATGGTCAATACTTGAAAGAGTAGATTAAGATCAATATGTGTGTTTTTATTACCTTATTTTGATTTCATTTTTGATAAAATAACATCTTATTACTTTGGATACTTGGTGTGATGCCTTTTTAATAGGAATGCGCCTTAATAGGAATGCTCCCCACTGTTCATACATTGAAATTAATGGAGAACATTTAAAAAAAAATTATGTGGGCATTTTTCTGGAATGTAGCCCTTTCATTAATCATGTGAAATCTGTAGCTGAGGATGTCATTTCAAGTCCACTGCCAAATGAACCATATATTTTTAAAACAGTCATACAAAACATTGAAGGAGGTATATGCTTAGACACCACTTGCGCAACCAAGTTTGGTTCCGATCCATTCAGCCCCTGTCAAGAAAGCCGACTCCTACATTCCAAAACCTGGCAGGTCGTGGCTAATTGAGCAAATTTTGTGATGAGGATTTCTTACAAGTTTAGGCAGTGAGTTCCATCTTATTTTTTTCGTTTAAATCTTTGCTACCTGGTTTTTCTACCTCTGTGTTTTTTAAGCAGATGCTCTTATTAAATGCACTTTGATTGACTCTACCCTTGGCTTTTCTGCTTCAAGAAAACCCCCAACCTTTCCTCACAGCTCCAATTTTCAGCCCTGATAACATCCTCCAGAGATGCTGCCTGACCAGCTGAATTACTCCAACATTTTGTCTATCTTCAGTGTAAACCAGCACAACAGAACTAGTTCTCTCTCTCCACCTTCGAGTAATTGTTAGTTCTCATCACTCTTGCATGCTTTTGATATCATTTGTTTCAATATTGTGGAGATATGGTGAGCAAATCGAATGGCTCGTGTGCATTTATGGATTCCTATAAAATGGTTCAATGCTTCAACACATGTTCATGTGTTTATTGTTACACTAAGCTAGTTGCAGTTAAATTATTTGCCTTTCAGTAAAATCACACTCTACACAAGCATAATCATATATAAAATAAATTGCAACGACTGCAGTGTAGTTAACTTCACCAAAGGAGCACATAAAGAGTCGCCACGTTTACGGACACCTGGTTATCTGGGGATAGAATGTAACTCCGCCAGAGTCACCACATGCACATCAGCATAACCAGTCGCTGTCCACGCACCGACTGGGACCTGTTTGCACAGCAGGCGACCTGCGGTTCAGAGGTAGACTTGGAGGAATACACATCCACTGTGCTCTCCTACATCAACTGCTGTGTAGAGAATGTCACGGAGGACAAGGAAATAAAGATGTTCCCAAACCGGAAACCCTGGATGAATAAGGAGGTACAGAACCTGCTGAGGGCACGCAACAATGCCTTTAAATCTGGCGACACTTCAGCATACAGTGTTGCCAGAACAAACCTGAACAGAGGTATTAAAAGGGCCAAAGACACCCACAGGCAACGGGTGGAAGGCCACTTCAACACCACGGACACCAGAAGCATGTGGCTGGGTGTCAGGGACATCACTGGCTACAAGAGCAGCCCTGCCTGCCCCCACAGCGATATGACACTAACCAACGAGCTAAACACCTTTTTTGCCCGCTTCGAAACTGGAAACAACACCTTGAGTGGAAAAACCCTAGCCGTGGCGGAGGGACTGGTCTTGCAACTAAGCACACAGGAAGTACAACGTGCTCTGCAAAGGGTCAACCCACGCAAGGCTGCAGGCCCGGATGGAGTTCAAGGAAGGGTACTTAAGGACTGTGCTGAACAGTTGGCTGAGGTATTCACCAGGATCTTTAACCTGTCACTATCTCTGGCTACGGTCCCCAAGTGCCTGAAGTTGGCTACCATAGTGCCGGTGCCGAAAAAAAAGCAAAGATCACCAACCTGAACGACTACCGTCCGGTTGCTCTAACTCCGATAGTCATGAAGTGCTTTGAAAGGCTGGTCCTCTCACACATCAAATCCAGCATCCCTGACTCACTGGACCCACATCAATTTGCATACAGGGCAAATAGATCCACAGAGGACACCATCTCTCTGGCTCTTCACACTGTCCTGACTCACCTGGAGAGACAGGGCACGTACGTGAGGATGCTATTCATTGACTATAGCTCTGCCTTCAACACGGTCATCCCCACCAAGCTCATCACCAAACTCCACCAGCTAGGCCTCAACTCGTCATTATGCGACTGGATCCTGGACTCCTGCTGGAGCGACCGCAGGCAGTGAGAATGGACCCGCACCTGTCCTCCACTATCACCCTGTGTACCGGCACACCACAGGGCTGTGTTCTGAGCCCCATGCTCTACTCCCTCTTCACACACGACTGTGTTCCTGCATTCGACACCAACACCATTGTCAAGTTTGCAGATGACACAACGGTGATCGGGCTGATCACCAACGGTGATGAAACAAAATACAGAGCGGAGGTGCAGAACCTGGCGGACTGGTGCTCCGATAACAACCTGTTCCTAAATACCACCAAGACCAAGGAGCTGATCATCAACTTCCGTAGGTCACATAACGGGGAATACGCCCCGATCTTTATCAACGGGGACAGTGTGGAGAGAGTGTCCAGCTTCAAGTTTCTGGGCACTCACGTTTCGGAGGACCTAACATGGTCCAATAACACTGCTGCGCTGGTCAAGAAGGCACAGCAATGACTGTTCTACCTAAGAACACTGAAAAAGTCTGGTCTACCCCAACAGCTGCTGACAACATTCTACCGCTGCACCATAGAGAGCATCCTAACACATGGCATCCCTGTGTGGTACCTCAGCTGCACGGAGGCAGAGAGGAAAGCTCTTCAGCGGGTAGTCCATAGAGCTCAGAGGACCATCGGAACACAGCTACCAGCCTTGGAGGGCATCTACAACACACAATGCCTCAGAAAAGCCACCAGCATCCACAAAGACTCTTCACACCCCTGCAACAGTCTGTTTGAACTCTTTCCATCGGGCAGACGATACAAGGCCTTCTATGCCCGCACCTCCAGACTCAGGAACAGCTTCATCCCCAGGGCCATAGCTGCTATGAACCGGTCCTGTTGAGCCGGATGGTCACATCGCACAGTGATCCGGCACAGATCTACTTGCACTTTATTCTGTTTTAAAACTGTTACAATTTGTTTCATTGGGTTGTTTAAATTAATACTGACTAGCTAATTAAATTATTGCATCGTATGGGAGGCGCATTCCCAATCTCGTTGTACCCCTGTACAATGACAATAAAGATATATTGTATTGTAAGAATAAGAAAATAACTGCAGATGCTGGTACATTGCTGGTATATTGTATTGTATTAACCAGTGATCCAAAACAAACCCCCACCAGTCGCCACGTTGAAGCCACACGTCAGATTGCACAACGTGGGTATCCAGCTCCTCCCCGCCCCCGCCCGTCCCCCCCCCTCTCCGCGGGCCAACCGATTGGCTTTCCGCGCTGCCGATCATTCACGCACGCGATGGTAACGCCCACGTCCCGCCCCTTCTGCAGCGCGACCCACCCATTGGTGCAACTGGAAGTCCCGCCTCCCTCGCTATTGGTCAGCGGGGACGTCAATCCCACCACCAACCGCCACTTCCCGCCCCCGAGACGTCAATCGCGGCATCAACTGTCTGCCTCGCTCTTATTCCACACTTGAAGGTGGCGGCATCAAGGGGGAGGGGCAAAGCAAACCAAAGCCAAGCCAAGCCTACTTTCTACTTACTCGGCCGATCAGGATGATCATGCCGACTCCATGACCATGTTAGACGACTTTCTTTCCTCGTCAACCTGTGCATCCTGTCAGCTGGGAGCCGGGGTCGGCGTGGTCCGCGCGTTGCTGTGGTAACGCCCCCCCCTCCCCCCTCCCCCCAGTGAAGGCTGCGCCTGCCGTCAGCCCGGTGGTTCTGTTGCCCCGGTGACCAGCCGGACGGCCGTTGCGGGCCGGTCCGTGCACCTGCCCGTTGCTGCGCGGCCGCCGCCACCGCTCCCCTCAGCTTCAGCTTCAGCCTCCGCCATGGGCCACGGAATGAAGTGCGGGCTGGCCATCTCGTTCTGCGCCGTTTTCATGGCTTATTGGTACCGGCAGCAGGTAGACCGCGAGCTGGACTCGCGGCTGGAGACGGTGCTGTCGTCGCTGCTGAAAGCCGAAAGCAAAGTGGACCTGAACCGGCGGCCTCGAGTGGCAGTAGGTGAGGAAACGGAGGTGCGATCGGTCGACTGTTCGATGAAGTGCCCTCTTCTCTGTGCGCAAAGCACCAAGTGTTGCAGGGATGGAGCAACGCAGCGGGCCAGGAGGCATCTGTGGAAGAATGGACAGCTTGTGGACCCGAAACGTCGTCTGCCCATTTCGCCCCACAGATGCTGCCTGACGCGCTGTGTTCAGCACATTGTGTTTTGCTCAGGATTCCAGCATCTACAGTTGTTTTTTTCTATCACCCTAATTATATCGTATCAACAATTAACTTCTCCAAGACAAAATGTGTTGGAAGATCTCTGCAGATCTGGTTTAAAGGGAAGATGGACACAAAAAGTTGGAGTAACTCAGCGGCTCAGGCAACATCTCTGGTGAAAAAGTTTCCGCTGGGATCTTTCTTTCTTCAGACTCCCGACCCGAAACGTCACTTATTTATTTTCTCCAGAGATGCTTCCTGACCCGTTGAATTACCCCAGCGCTTTGTTTCTACAAGATATATGAGTTCTTTAAGGTACTGTCGTCTGTAAGCGTTCACCTACTCTCAGTTGTAAAAAATAATGCTGGAAATACCGAGTATGTCGAGAGAGCTGAAAAAATATTTTAAAAATAAGTTGCAAAGGCATGTCAAGAGTTTTATTTAGGTCGTAAATGATTTAGTTGAGACTTGTATTCTTACAGTATTTCAAGTGTTTAATTATCATATGTACAATGAAATTCTTACTTGCAGCAACAGCCCCAGGACTGTATATACACAGTACTCAGTAGATAATATAATAAACAGACAAAACGTTCAATAAATAAAACATGTGTAGGAAGGAACTACCGATGCTGGTTTAAACCGAAGATAGACACAAAATGCTGGAGTAACTCAGCGGGCCAGGCTGCATCTTTGGAGAGAAGGAATGGGTTACATTTCGGGTCAAGACACTTCTTCAGACTGAGAGTAAGGGGAAACATTATTGATTGTTATTAGCCCATTTTTCTATCTTCTGTTGTGCAATGAGACAGAATTGCTTGAATATTTGGCAATAGTAAGGAAGAATTGGAGAGTTTTTACAGACAATATTGCTAAACTAAGGACCCTGAATGAAAATAGGATTTTTAAAAAGAAAAAAACGCATGTGCTTGGAGCTGCAAAGTGACACCTAAAATATTAGGGTCTCGATCAGAAATGTCACCCATTCCTTCTCTCCAGAGATGCTTCCTGTCCTGCTGAGTTACTCCAGCATTTTGTGACTATCTATGACTATCTGCAGTTCCTTACTACACATCTAAAATATTAATATGGGCAGCACCTATCGTAGAGGATAATAGCTCCAGGGAGCAGTTGGGCAGACTTAGATTGTTTTTTCTGGAACATGGGAGGTTGCGGGGAGACCTGATAGAAATATATAAAATTATGAGAAGCATAAATAGAGGTCAGAGGCTTTTCCCCAGGATGAAAAAAATCAAATACCAGAGGGCATGGTTTTAAGGTGAGAGGGGCAAGGATTAAAGAAGACTTTTTACATGGAGATAACGAGTGCCTGAAATGCGCTGCCAGGAGTAGTGGTTGATGCAGATATGATAAGTGGCATTTAAGAGACTTGGTGCATTTGAATATGCAAGGTATGGAGTGATATGGATTATCTGCGGGCAGATAAAGTTGATCTTGGCATCATATTCAGCACAGGCATCGTGGGACGAAGAACCTGTTCTTGTGCTGTGATCATGTTATTAAGTTAAGAACAGTTAATGTTTTGGCTCCATGGTTAAGAAATTGGAGATAAAGTGAGGACTGTGATATTAAGGGAAAGGGGCGAGGGAAGGATTAACTAAAAGGGAAATTAAGGAAACCTAATGTGGACCAAGAAATATAAATGGCAACAATAATTATTTGTATTGTTGAAATCTGAATTCAAAAGGTATGAATAGATTCTATCGGAAGAGATACTGTTCTTTGATCTTGCTTGGTTATTGAGAGAGGCAAGATCATTGACTGCAGTGACTTTAATGAAGATATTTGGATTTTCTCTAGCCACTGGCAACGTCCCAGTGGATTGGAGAACAGCCGATGCAGTTGCTTAGTTTAAGAAGGGAAGTAAAGATAATCCAGTAAATTATAGGGTGATGAGCTTCACGTAAGTGGTAGGGATGCTATTAGAGAGGATTGTGCATTTGGAAGAGAATAAGGGATAATGGTCAGCATGGCGCCTGCGGCAGTCATATCTTACAAAGGTTATTGAGTTTTTTGAGGAGGTGTTAAAGGTGATTATAGGGCAATGGGTGTTGCCTACATAAGTTTTAATAAGGCATTTGAGAAAGTCCTTCATAATAGGCTTATCTGGAAGATTAAGATGGGATTCATCATGATTTGGTCATTTGGATTCAGAACTGGCTTACTCAAAACAAAAACAGGGTTGTGGTAGAAGAGTGTTAATTTTGCTGGAGGCTGATAACCAGTGTTTGCAGACAACTTAAATTGTTGGAGTTGCAGTTAGTGAGAAAGGCTGTCAAAGTATATCAGCAACAGAAATGGGTGGCGAAATGGCGGATAAACCTTAATCTGAGCAAGTGTGAGGTGTTGTACTTCAGGTGGTCATTGGGAGGAGAAAGTGTACAGTTAAAGATTCGACCCAACAGCATTGATATACAAAGGGATTTTGTGGTCCATGTTCCTAGCTCCCTGAAAGTGGCAACTCAAGCAGATAGTGGTAAAGAAGGTGTATGGTATGTTTGCCTTCCTTGGTAAGGACATTAAATATAAGAGTCAGGAAGTCATGTTGGTGTTTTATAGGAATTTGTTTAGGCCACATTTGAAGTATTATGTGCAGTTCTAGTCACCCATTCAAGGAAAGATGTGACAGTTTTGGAGAGGTTGCAGAAGAGGTTTACCAGAATGCTGTCTGGATTAGAGGTTTTAGCAATAAAGGTTGGACAAATTTGGATTGTTTCTCTGGATTGAGCGGGAAACTGATAGAAGTATATAAAGTTATGAGAGGCATAGATCGGATAGATGATCAGAACTTTTTTTTCCGGGACAGAAATGTAAAAGACTAGAAGGCATAACTTTAAGGTGTGAGGCGCAAAATATAAAGGATATGTACAGGGCAGGTTTTTTTTTTACACGGGTGGTGGGTGGGTGAAATGCGCTGCCAGTGGTGATGGTAGAGGCAGATACAATAGTTTCCTTTAAGAGGCTATTGCTTAGGCACGAGGATATGCAGGAAATGCACAAACTGTTGTCACACCTACCAAGATACTGTCTGAAACATTTCTGCTTTCCAGGCAAATCATACCTTACAAAAGTACATTAAGGGAGTGTAAGAGAAAAAAGAAACTGCAAAATAAAGTGTTACCGCTACAGAAAAATTCAAGATTTTAAAAAAAGGGCTGCAATGTGGTAAATTGTGAGATCAGGAACTCCTCCTTTGTATCTGAGAGGCTCAGTCACGAGTTTGATACCAACATGGAAGCAGATGTTCTTGAACCTGCTATCATGCTGATACATCTGGTACATGCTTTTGTAGTTTCTTGTTGGGCTTCTCGGGATTATGGTGTTGAATAGGAAAGATAGACACAAAATGCTGGAGTAACTCAGCGGGTCAGGGAGCATCTCTGGAGAAATTGAATAGGTGATGTTTCGATTCAGGACCCTTCTGTCAAAAAATAGGAGTCTAACATAAATGTCCTTGCTATCTAAATGTTCCAGTGATGAGTGTAGAGCTGGATCGATCCTAATACTCTGCCTCCTCTCAGTTAACTATTTCAAGTCCATAACTCGTTGACAGTCACATGTAAAAATGGTGGTAAACAAAGTGTATGGCATTATTGTCTTCATCATTTTGCGCATTGTTGTATAAAAATTGGCAAGTCATATTGCCGAGGAATAGCATTTTTTGTATAAACATACATACGAGTTCTTTCGGTCTGGGTAGAAAATACTTCAGTGCATGAACTTAGGTCTCCAGCCTAACATCAGAAAGCTGTAAGAGTGGATGTAGATCCAGAAATTGAGGGGGGAATGACAGACGTTTGAAGGAAAGTTTTTCAGGATATTAGAGCCAGAGTTTGGAAGCATGGGGGTTGTTTTGGTATTGGGGCAAGGGACTCTAGTGGTCTAGTCTATTTAAAATTGTTAGATTCCAACTTGCACTGCCTTTTACCCTCTGCTATATTTTCATGCATGTATATCCTCATCACCATGCCTTTTTGTATTTAATCATATTGAATTCTTTCTCTTTTTAATATTGTTGGTTGATCTGTCTACTTTTATCATTAATTGAATGGCGTAATTTCTTGCTGGGGACCAGGACTACAGACACTTTATTTCAACTGAATGCACTGTGCAAGCTTGTCAGTTTTATGCACTTTGATAATCATGGTTAATAAGTTATGTAAACATACACCCAGTGTCAAAGTAAATCAGAGAATAGCTTTGTAATAAAAAAAAATGTACTTTGTACATGGATAAAGTGCAAGCTCTGCACATATGTTTTTTAATGATAAGGAAAATAATGAACAATCTAGATAAATAAAGCAGCAGCGAAAATAGAGAAGAAAAGATCCTTGTGCCCTTGGCGCTGGTCAGGCAAGCTTGGGAGACTATAATATCATGTAAAAGTTCATAAGTTCTAGGAGCAGAATTAGGTCATTTGACCCATCAAGTCTACTCCGCCATTCAATCATGGCTGATCTATCTTTCCCTCTCAACCCCATTCTCCTGCCTTCTCCCGATAAACCATGACACCTTTACTAATCAAGAATCTGTTAATCTCCGCCTTAAAAATATCCATTGACTTGCCCTCCACAGCCACATGTGGCAATAAATTCCACAGATTCCGCACCCTCTGACGAAAGAAATTCCTTATCTTTCTAAAGGCACGACCTTTTATTCTGAGGCTGTGGCCTCTGGTCCTAGACTCTCCCAATAGTGGAACCATCCTCTCCACATTTGCTCTAACCAGGCCTTTCACTCTTCGGTAAGTTTCAATAAGTTCCCCCAGCCTTCTAAACTGCAGTGAGTACTGGCCCAGTGCCATCAAACACTTATCATATGTTAACCCAATCATTCCTGGGATCTTTCTCATAAGCCTCCTCTGGATCCTCTCCAATCTAGGCCATCTTCCTCAGATATGGGGCCCAAAATTGCTCACAATACTCCAAATGCGGTGTGACTGTAAATTATATAGCCTCAGGATTACATCCCTGTTTCTATATTCTAGTCCTCTTGTAATAAATGCTAGAATTGCATTTGCCTTCCTCACTACAGATTTGACTTGCAAATTAACTTTTTGGGAATCCTGCACCAGCACTCCCAAGTCCCTTTGCACCTCCAATTTCTGAATTCTCTCCCCATTTAGAAAATAGTCTGTGCCTTATTACAAATGCAATTGCAAATTTTTTAATGTGTTTTATCTCATTTACAGTTCCACATGCTATGGTAACAGATTGAGAAGCCTGCTGGACCTACTTTAAAAAGTGCTGATTGACAATATAATTTGTTTAAATTACTGGTTTTAAATAGGTTGTTCTTGAGATTGATCCCTAAATATTATTTTGGCTAATTTGGATCATTAATCTGCATCTTGTTTATTAAATTTCTGTTGAACATTGGATACCTGGGCTGCCACATTCAACTATATTAACATTGAAGGTGTTTATATTGGGTCCAGTATTGCTGTAAACTGAATGTTGAAGGTGAAGCTTAAGGGCCTGTCCCACTTAGGCGATTTTAAGGCGACTGCCGGCGACTAGGTTGTCGCCGACAGTTCGCCGGAGTGTCGCGGGCATGATCGTGAGGAGTCTTCAAAGAATCGTAGTGGATCTCGGCACGTCCCTGAGAAATTCTCCGGATAGAAATTGCTCGGCTACAGCTGGCTTGTCGCCGGGTATCGTTGCTTATTGCGGGCGCTGTCGCATGCTGTCCCCAGGTTTGCTAGGTTGTTGCAGATGCATTTAGAAGCATGTAATATTAAATTAAGTAAAGTCATTTGAAGATACCATAAAATACTTGTGTTTAACCAATTTATTTACCGTCAGGACATTTGACAGTAGATTGGAGGCGACAGTTTGACGGTCAGGTAAGCGTGGGAATTTTGCGATGTTTATGGCCATCAGCGATTACTTTTAAAGTAGGCTCCCAACCCAGATATTCACCCAGAAACCAGATATGCATCTCCCGTACATTTTCAGAATGCCCACACTCCGCACTAAAATCCATTTAAATATGTTTAAAATTAAAGTCTTAATACTGCTATTAGTAAACTGGAAGTCAATCCAGTTTATGCCTTGTTACCGTGAAGCTTGGTTTTCAAGTAACCTGGGCAATTTGTTATATTTCAAAACTCTCAAGTAATTACAGACTTGTCAGTGATTTCAGCGAAAATTAGGACACTGAAGAAGCATTGATAAGCGTGGGAATTTCGGGATGTTTCCGAAGACGGTGTAATCTCTTAGCCAGGTACTAGTTTCACAAAAAAAGAAACGTATCGACCTGACTCGGCATTGTCCTGGTCATTGTCGTAGGGAAAAAGAACATTTCGGCGATCTGCTACGACTTTGACAGTCGCCGGCAGTCGCCTAAAAAATCGCCTAAGTGGGACAGGCCCTTTACAAACTTGGGTCTTGGATGTTTTTGATACATTTTATAACTCATCTAGAGTTATTTATTTATTGGGAGAATAATTCTAACCACAAGTTAATAACATTTAATGCAAGACATTGACCAAAATGAGCTGGACTTTTGTCTTTTATAATGATGAATAAAGGCCATTTATATTGATGATCTCAGTGGCAAGCTCTTTATAGTTACGGATTGCTAATTAAGACCAGGAAGAAAATGTGATAATTTGATGATAAAGTAATTACAAAAAATATATATACTTGTCAATTCCTTACATTTTTGTTGTAGCTCATTCAGCACTGTATTAAAAAAAGTGGAAAAGACCAATGTTGCTTATTATCAGCCATGCTCTGTCCTGCCCCTCTATTCTCCCAGGTTTCTTTCCCATCCCACTGCAATCAGGCTGAAAAAGGGTTCCAACCCGAAACGTCGCCTATCCATGTTCTCTAGAGATGCTGCCTGACCCGCTGAGTTACTCCAGCATTTTATGTCTTATTTATTTTAAACTAGTGGTAATTCTTCATTTATGTATAAAATATAGGATTTCTTTAAAAATTAACTTTGCAGCGAGCAGATTATTTGCTTTCTCAGTGGCAGCTTTCACCTTGCATGAAAATCCCAAAGTTACGATTAGTTTTGTTGTGTGATGGCAATGGTGTTGACTGTTTCAACATAATTGACATTCCAAGATATGGGCCCCAGAATACTCCTGCACTTATTTGCATCCTTCAGATCTCCCTGCTGGTTAACTGAGCTTTGATGTGATTCAGTTCATATGATTTTCCTGAGGTAAATTTTGGATGGTTCTCGTGTCCCTTTCCTGTGTTGAGCATAGAAACATAGAAAATAGGTGCAGTAGGAGGCCATTTGGCCCTTAGAGCCAGCACCACCATTCATTGTGATCATGGCTGATCATCCACAATCAATAACCCGCGTCTGCCTTCTCCCCATATCCCTTGATTCCGCTAGCCCCTAGAGCTCTATCTACCTCTCTTTTAAATTCATCCGGTGAATTGGTCTCTCCTGCCTCCTGTGGAAGAGAATTCAACAAATTCCCAACTCTCTGGGTGTTCATACACTGACTGTTTGCCCTTGTGATCAGGATGATATTTATTTTTGTTATCGATGAACATACCGTTGACATTTATCATGGAAAATGACTGTTAACATTCAGTCACTGATAAAAAAAATCCTTTTTTTAAAAGGCTGAGACACCTATATTTATTCTTGTACTTGAATACATAAAATTATTAAATAGCCATGGAAAGGGAAGCAGCCATTAACAGCAAAACACAGCCTTGAGAGGAAGTAATGTGCAGGATGATAATTTTGGAAAGATAGCTTCTAAAATATCATATGGCTGCAAGAACAAAATGCATGGACGTAAAATCCAGAAAGAAAACTGAAGTGTTGAATAAAAAAATAATGCAACAAAAAACTTTAGTAAATTTGTAAGAGAAACACTGAATTTAAGGCTGCAAATATATGATCTATCTACAATCTTTAATCAATATAATAGCATATATTTAACAACACAAATATTTTCTTTCATCTGACAATTAGAGCTATTTATAGACTGAAATCATTGTTTTGCTCTGGTAGTGATTAACAAAGCACTATTCCTGCACATAAAGGCCATTTGGCTTCTCCACTGAAGTTCCCTTTTGTTTGATAATGTTAATGATGAAACTTGTAAATGAGGAAGGCTTTTTGGCATATTAATAGTTCAGTAATTTTAATAGAAATGTGTGGTCTGAAAAATGGCACATTTAATTGCATAGTTAGGTGTATATCAATTAAATTAAACAAGATTGGAAATCTGAATTTAAAATTAGAATTGTTTCCCTTACTCTCCTTAGCTCCAGCCTAATGCTGTAATCTGCACAAACCCCGATTTAGAACCTTCCCCAAAGTTCCAGACTGATCCTTATTCATAACTACCTGAAAATGCTCACTGTTCTCACAATACTCTTTCACAAGCTTCCAGTTCGGGGGAAAAAAACAGCCTTCTGGCATCACTGTTTTCAACCATGAAGCCATTTCTGTATCACGTTATTGAGGTCCAGTGCCTTCATGTGGTCTGTCAGGAGCTCCAGCTGAGCACAGTTCCCATAGGTGTAGTTCTCAGGGATACTGGAAGTTTCCCTGATCTCCCACATCCTGCAGTAGTAGCAGAGCACTCCCCTTACTCAATAGTCAATAGTCAATAGTCGTTTATTTGTTACATACACATAAATGTGTAGTAAAATGAAACATTACCCGCAGTTGAACAATAAGACCAATAAGATTAATCAATAAAAATGCAATAACACATACAATCACAACTAACACCAAACAAAAAGAAACATCCATCACAGTGAGTCTCCTCCAGTCCCTCCTCACTGTGATGGAAGGCCAGAATGTCTTTTTCTCTTCCCCTGCCGTCTTCTCCCGCGGTCAGGCTGTTGGATTTGCCACGTCGGGGCGGTCGGGGCTCCCGATATTGAAGCCCCCGCTGGGCGGTGAAAGGTCAACGGCCTATTTCAGGCCGCGCCGGACGGTGAAAGGTCCGTGGCGGGCCGACCCAAGCCCCGCGATTCGGGGCGGGCGAACACGCTGCCTCTGCCGCTGCCGGAGCTCCCGATGTCGGCCCCCATCCAGGGGTCTGCGGGCTTCCGACGTCCACGCGGCCCGCGCCGGAGCCTCCGGAGACGAGTCGCAGCCGCGCCCGCAACATCCGCAGGCAGCCAGCGCCACAGGTGGTGAGTCCGCGCCGCGGGCTCTGCGAACCAGAGCCCCAGGTGTTCCCAGGTGAATGGCCGGTGGTAGGCCGCAACGGGAACGGAGACACGACACAGAACAAGGGTCACGTCTCCGTTCTGGAGAGAGAATGTTACAGTTCCCGTTCCCTCCCACACCCCCCCCCCCCCCCCCAAAACATAACATACAACACTACATCATATTAAACTACAATTCAGACAAAAACAACAAAAAACACAAAAGACAGACGGACTGCAGGCAAGCCGCAGCTGCGACGGCAGCGCTGGCTCCTCCCCGATGTCTGCCAATGTCACTGCACTAAAGCTAAAGAGGAAGTGGTGAAAAAGGAGATCTTGCCATATCTTACTTTTCACTTCCACTAAGCCTCTTCGCGGCAGCCTCTTGAACAAAAACATCAGCATTTACCTCAAAACACAGTACTTGCACCTCAAACACAGCTTCTCCCATGTAAGATGGAATCAAAGGGAACTGCAGATGTTGGTTTACACCATAGTTAGACATAAAATGCTGAAGTACCTCAGCAGGCCAGGAAGCAACTCTGGAGAAAATGGATTGGTGACGTTTTGGGTCACGAGTCTGGAGAGGGGTCCCAAGCGGAAACGTCAACTATCCATTTTATCCAGAGTTACTCCAGCACTTTGTGTCTATCTCTTCCAACGATGGCTGATCCACGGGTTCCTGCCTTTCTTTTATGCACTACTAGTGGCAGTCAATGCCAGAATTTAATGGCTGATTTTTCAGTCTCCTTTGCTGCTCCTCTCAGCAGTGTATCTCATTGCTGAAACTGGCATGGCCTTGCGTTAATGGCTCCTTAGTCTCCTCGGCTGCTGCTGAAGCTTGCTATATTAGAGGTGAGGATATCTTTCACGCGAGGCCCCATTTACATTCAGTTGTCTCTGATGGGCAAGTTGCTTAGCCTGATTGCTCCAGGCTATACACTATTTCACACTGTTCCAAGCTCCATCACTCTTCCAAGAATTCACCTAGTGGATATGAAATTGATTCAAGGATATTCTCAAATTCTCCTTAGTTGGGGAGTTGGAGTGTGAAATACTAACTTGCTCTTGGCCCATAACAGCTCCAAGGAGCAATCGTGATACCAATAATAACCTTGTGAATCGAAGCTCTGTATAAGTGGCAGTAAAGGAACCAACCCCCCTCCTCCCGGTGCCACCTGCAAAACTACTCACCCACTTACCCTGACAAGCACTGCTGCCCACCTGTGGTATAGTCTGTGGGTCCCACATTCGCCTCACCTTGGAACTCTCAAAACTGAGGTGGATGAAAGCTGTCTTTCACCAAGCAAGACTGCCGAAGGTGGTTCAGAAAAGAAAGTACCCTTTCCCGATTGCAGTTCCAGCCATTATCTTTTACAGGCCATAATGCTATTCTGATTGGTTTTCTGCTTCTGTTCCTTTAATTGTTGAAGTTTTCCAGTTTCTTTAGTCCTTTTAGGCCTCTGGTCTTGGCTTACTATTTCTGTCATGTCTACTCCAGGATCTTAGCTTTGTTGAGTGTTTCACTGTTCCCTCAGGCCAATGTCTTTGAACTCAGCCATGGGAATGATGCCAGATCTTTGTACCTGTTGCGATTCTTGCATTAAACCTTGCACGACCAGCAGTATATCAAAATTAAGGCAAATAACTACATACCTTGGATGGTTTGCTTTTGAGCCAAAAGTTGGTTGATTCAAATATCACTTTACAACAAAAATCCTGAGGTGACACACCTCTGCAGTTTGTCATGAATAAATAATAGAGCTGCACTAAAGGTTGTGATGTCTTTCAGATGAGATACTAAACTGAGATTCTCTTGTCCCTCAAACTTGTGTCTCAAATAACTGTTTCACAGTAGAGTTTGGGATTTCCCTGAGTACCTGAGGAATATTGTGTGGAAAGGATGCTGGTTCATAACAAAGATAGACACAAAGTGTTGGAGTAGCTCAGCGGGTCAGGCAACATCTCTGGAGAAAAAGGATGGGTAACCTTTTTGGTCAGGACCCTTCTTCAAACCCTTTTTCTCCAGATATTCTGCCTGACCTGCTGAGTTACTCCAGCACTTTGTGTCTATCTACCTGAGGAATATTATTTAATAGTCAAGAGTGTTTTATTGCCATATGTCCTGAAATGGAACAATAAAATTCTTACTTGCCTGTAGCACAACATGTGACCTAAACATGCACAAATTAGCTGCTGCATTTGCTAAATTTTACTAATCATCTCATTTTTTCCTATGGTCTTGATGTAGGTTTTGGAGGCTGTCTTGACATTGTTGCAGATGGAATTGCTCTCCTTAACAAAGCGGGCATCAAGCCAAGCAGGAATCCTGTGCACCATAATTACATCACATCAGAGGAACAATTGGCAGAAAGCTTTGCATACTTCTTTCCTCCAGGAGCTGCATCAGAGTAAGGAAATGACATGAATGAGACTTACTAAATTAAATGTGTACTTGGTTGTTGTAACAAATATATATCTTGGTGATGGTGAAAACATCAGTGGATTGGAGAATAGAGCAACACAGTATCGCCAGTGACCCGGGTTTGATCCTGTCCTCGGGTGCTGCCTGTGTAAACTTTGCATGTTCTCCCTGTGGCCACATGGGTTTCCTCTGGGTGCTCTGGTTTCCTCCCACATCCCAAAGATGTGAAGGGTTTGTAGGTTAATTGGCCTCTGTAGATTGCCCCTAATGAATTGGAAATAGATGAGAAAGTGGGATAACATCGAACTTGTGTGAACGGATGATGAATGGTTTGCATGGACTCGATGTTGCCTGACCCGCTGAGCAACTTCTGCCCTTCGTGTCCTCTTAAAAATTAGGAATTTTTAAAATGAAGAAAACAAAATTTAGTTGATTAGTTGCTGAATAAAGGAGACAAATTGTAAATAACAGAGAACAATTGGGCAGAGCACTTACCTTGATTGAACATGATTTACCTTGCCAGAAACAGGATAAGAGGAAGAATTGCCTTATAAAGCAGGAGGTGGATAATATTTTTAAAGAGATAACCTTTTTAAGATCTGGGAATAGGTTGGGGAGTATATTTATGAGTTAGCACCAATACTTTGGGGCAAGTTGTAGCTTCCTAGTTCGTTTTAAAATGCTGTAATCGTATTCACAGTAATTGTTATTGATAGATTCCTGGTGTTATTTTCAGGCGCTTTATTTCCAATGAGACACTGTTTCGTAAACTGGTGAAAGCCACTCAAGGTCTTCCTCGAGTACGATGGTCGTTAGGTGGAAATGCACCAGTCATGGCAAATCGTCTCGCAAAGGAAGGATGTGAAGTGCTCATGGGGAGCCGTCTAACACCTGACCTCATTGAAGTCCTTGAAGAGCACGTAACCGGTTTGTGCCAATAAACACGTATTTGGGTTGTTCATTTCCGTGATGTAGGAAAAACAATTTTTACATCAACAACTTGAACCTATAGAACACCTTCACTTATCAGCGAGTCCCAACCTGCGTCTAGTTTGCATTCAAGAAAAAAAAGTTGTGACCTTGGAATTGAGAAATGAGATGAATAATAGAAAATTTGAATTGAAATTTTTTAAGATCGCAATAGATGGAGAGACTTTGATACGTTCCGAACGATAGGACCGTGTCGCTAACATTTTTTGTCATCAGGAGTTTCAGGAACAGTTTAGAGAGGGCTTATAAGGTTGAAGGAATTTTGGAGAAACAGCTTGTGCATGTGGATTGGAATTTGAAGTTAAATGGATCGATGACAGATCCAGAGAATATCAATGACGAGCGAAAACACTTGAGTACAGTGTGGATCAACAGCTGAGATTGTTGTTGAAGTACTTCATTTTGGAAGAAAAGACAGGCTGGTATTGAGAGCTTATATCACTGATCAAAGCCTTCCTTTTATTTGAGGTATAACCATCGAGTGTGTAGAAATAGCTGTGCAGGGAATGGAGGGGTATGGATCACATGCAAACAGAGGAGATTAGTTTAACTTGGCATCATGTTTGGTACAAACATTGTGGGCCAAAGAGCCTGTCTTGTGCTGTGCTATACTATTCTATGTTCTATGTAAATTCAAAAAGTTCTACCAAAACAACAAACATAAGAGTTGCAACAAGTTGTGAATCCTTAAAATGGATCATCTAAATGACTTGGTCTTGGAATAGGTTCAATTTAAATCACACATCTTCCACTGACATTCTGTGCTGCTTGGCATTGTTTTATTTGTAGAAATATTACAATTTGGATAATAACAGAAAGGCCAGTGCTTGGTTTTAATGTAACCAAAACTGCTATTTCATCTTGTCATCTAACCTAGTTTGGGAGGAGGTGGGGGGTGGGACTTTTTAAACATATCTCATGCTAATTTTTTAACAGGATAAGACTTTGGCTTTATCTTTTTCTTAGCTTTCCTGCATCAGTCTGTTGATGAAGAACTGTTCTTTGGTGACTTCTTCCAGGATTGTGACCGTGATGTTTAAATTTAAGGTGCTCATTAGTAGTTGGTAGTCTTGTGCTTTTTACTCCATTTTTCTCATAATTCCTCCCAACTCATACATTATACAGTCCATTAGACATCTGATGCTGAGGGTTAATTTAGTTGTGCAGACACTTCAAGCCTGTGGTACGAATAAGTAATTCCTGTGTTTTGCTATGGAAATGAGGAACTGCAGATGCTGGTTTACAAAAAGAGATACAAAGTGCTGGAGTGACAGCAGGTCAGGCATCATCCCTGGAGAACATGGGTAGGTGATGTTTTGGGTCGGGACCCTTCTCAGTCCTGACCTGAAACATCGCTTGTCCATTCTCTAGGGATGCTGCCTGACCTGCGAGTTTATGCACTTTGTGTCTTTTTTTTCCAAGTTTTGCTGTTTATCAAATTGATCTTGCAAAGACTAGAAACTTGAGACCAGAAAACCTTGCCATTCCTTTGATCAACACTCGCATCTATTCTTGTAAGCAATAGCGTATAGTTCAGCTACTGATAATGGATGAAACTGGAAAATCTGGGGTACAACTGGTGCTAGTCCTATAATGGTGTTCCATATATTTTGTTTTGAATGGCTTGATCATGCCACACTTTAAATGAGTTTTTTAATCCCTTCTAGTGACAAGCAAGCCAGTGGATGAAACTGACATTCATCTTATCCTGGAATATTCATCTGGCTCCAAATGGGGACAACTAGTGTCAAGAAGAGCAAACAGGTATGTGGTACAATCAACAGTCAATTGATGCAGGACAAATGACTAAATGAACACATAGCTGTTATAAAATATTGTTGTATAGAGCAAATACCAGTAATCCATATTTTGTTTACACACCAATGCTTGCAAAGTAAAAGAGAATGTGTCTGAAAATATCTGCAAAGACATTTACATCAGAAAGTCGTAGTTTTCATTAAGTCCCAATATTTTCCCTTCTGATTTTGCAATATTCTGATACTTCTTCTGAGGAATACTCTTTTTACTTTTGGGATCTAGGTGACTCTTGCAAGATCACTATTTATTGCCAGTCACAAATTCTTCAGTCTGATTGTGAACAAGGTTGTCTTCGGCCAGAGAATGCTATTGATGAGTTTGTAAACTGGGCAGCAATCTAACAGCTGAAATTTTATTTTGAAGAAAGTGAGGTAGTGCATTTTAGAAGGACTAATGAGGGTATAATATACATAATAAAGGGGCAGATCCTAGGAAGTACTGAGGAACTGAGATCTTGGAGCCCAAGGATGCACTGGAGAGGATGCAAAAGAGATTCACCAAGTTGTTGTCTGGATTGGAGCATTACAGAGACCCGGGTTTGATCTTGACCACGGGTGCTTTTGTGTGGAATTTGCATGTTCTCCCTGCGACCTCATTTGTTTCCTCTCTGTGCTCCGGTTTCCCTGCATGTCCTAAAGATGTGTGAGTTTGTGATAATATAGAATTAGTGTGAGTTGGTGATCAATGGTTGGACATGATGTGCCAAAGTGCCTGATTCCATGCTATATCTCTAAAACTAAAGCTATAAAGACTGGAGAAACTAGGATTATAATTACTGGAATAATCTTAGGCTCCTTATTCAGTAGATCATGCTCTCTAATATCTGCTATTTCAATGTCTCCCCCTCCCCACCTCCTCTCCCAGCATTCTGAAGAGACAATTCATTCTGTGATTCATTATTTCATTCTTCCATCTCTGTCAACACACTCCCTTTCTCAGTGCACCTTCTCGGGCAACTGCAGCAGTTGAAGGTGGCTCACCACTACCTTTCCAATGGCAACCACGTTCTGGAAAAATGAGTAAAGAAAATTAGTCATCGATGCCCAAGTTCAGATGAACTTAGTGTTTTAATGTGAAGCATGTTTGAATTTGCATGTGGACCAAGAAATTATTACTCTCGCGTAAGGTGATTTTTATGTGCGGTTGCGTGTGCATGTTGCAGTAGTTGTAAATTTTCCTCTCATGGGTTCTAGGTATGCTAATTTTATCTAATGTGACAAGTTGGCAGCTTTAACTGCTAAAATGCCAATCTTTAAATTGTAGGTTCATTGTCCATAGCGACATATCCAATCCAGTTTTAGAGTCACTGGAGGACTTTCAGACTCAATTTAAACAGTTCAATCCATCCCTTCTGGTAGTTGGTGGACTTCAAATGATGGATCATTTTCCATTTAGACCAGGTGAGTGCAAAATACATTTCTTTAATTGTTGCTGCTTTAATATTTTTTTTGCTAATTGTTTATGGAGCTTGTCAGGGTACATATCTGAAAATATAGTTTGTCATGATTCTTACCTCAATATTTATGTTACTGCTGTATTTTATGTTTAATATTCAAATGTTGATTTCACTGTGAAACAAAGTATTAAAATATTTTCCCCATTATTCATAATTCCCTTTACAGACATATTATCAAATTCCTTTAATATTTATTCTTTCAAGACTTTCTCAATCAAAGATTCCTTCAATCATTCTACGTATGATTCTAATCTAGATCCCACTGTATTTTGTGCTCATATCTCTAATACTTGCTGGGATGTTCAAGTAGATGAATGTGCAGAGAATGGAGGGATATGGATCACGCGCATGGAGAGGAGATTAATTTAAATTGACATCGTTCGGCACAGATATTTGTGGGCTGAAAGGCCTGTTCCTGTTCTGTACTCATTTTAAGCACCAATGGACAGTTTCATGATTCGATGTATGTAGACCCTTGAAATTGACCCTGTTAGCGTAGGGTGATGACAAATTCAAGACTAATCTCTTTTGGGCTGAGGACAGCTAGCACAAACATTGGAATTAGATGCATGCTACCTTGCTATACCAAACAATATGTTGCAGTATTTTACCTCTTAAGTTTTTGCGTTTGTGCCATTTGACCACCAGTGTGATTTCGTTGGTCTCATTCAGTTTCAGGAATACATTATTCTGGCATTAGAAATTTAAATGGGCTCATGTTCCATTAAGCTGTCTCAATGACCACCACCCAATAGCTCTAACATCGGCCCTATTGAAGATTGGTTGGAATTGGTTCGTAACATTTCCTCCAGCCCGACCCTCAGTGCTTCTTAAGCTCATATGCTTAGTCCCTTGCGCTACTCACTATGCATCCATGACTGTGAGGCCAAATACAATGCCAACTCGATCTTTAAATCCACAGACGATACCACTATTGTAGGCCAGATCTAAACATGATGAGACAAAGTATAACAGAGATTGAGAATCTAGTATCATGGTGTTGGGACAATAACCTAGCCCTTAATGTATAGGAAGGAAGTACAGATGTTGGTTTACACCAAAGATAGACACAAAATGTAATGGGACTGATGAGATTGGTCCTCTGAGACATGGCATGTACTTGAATTAGGCATAAGCAAACCATGACCGTTTGCATTCATTATTTGATGGTCATACTGCTCCCCTCACTGTTGCCCTCCCTACCTTTAACTGGCTCTGCTTCTCCCAAAGCAAATTTTAAAATCTTAATGACACAAAGCGCTGGAGTAACATAATGAGTATGGCAGCATCCCTGGAAAACATGAATAGGTGACGTTTGGATTGGGTTCCTTCTTCAAAGACCATACTAAAATCTTAAACTGCTTCCCTAAATTCTTGCTGTTTACTTTCTTAGCTGCATAGTGTCACTGTCATTTTCACCCCTGTTCTACCTTTGACCAAAACCTCTGGGATGTTTTAGTTTTGTTCTGAAATACTTTATGATACCCTCCTCTTTTGCAAGTCACTTTTGATAAATATCTCTCAAGATGTTGCTTTCAAACCCTTCTTGACTTTCATTGCTGATTAGTGTCACATTACTTTTGCTTCTGAGTGATTTGAGATTGAAAGAGAAAATATGCCTCGTAATTTTATATCTCCCCCATCTGGTTATCTTTCAACCTCCTTTATTCCAGCGAAATCAAATCCAACCTATCCCATAACTCAAGTCCTCCATTCCAGGTTACATCCTGGCAAATCATCTTTGCACTTCCTCCATTGCAACCACATCCTTCTGACAAACACGACTCCCAAGTGCAGTCTACTCAGGGTTTTGTAAAGATGCTAATTTATATCCTCTGCCTTGACCTATGAATGCAGGCATATCATACATCTGTGTTGCAACTTTCAGGGAACATAAAGGTCTCTTTGTTCATCAACATTCTTTTGCATCTACCATTTACTGCATGTATCCTGCCCTAATCTGACGGTTTGCAAAATGAGTCGCCTCACACTTGTCCAGATTACATTCCATCTCCCATTGCTCGAACAAACTTTGCATCTCATCTATATTCTGCTGTGGGCTGTGACACCCTTTCTCACATTCCTCACCACCATCAACGTTTGTGGACTTTCCGATCTCTTTTGCCCGGCCTGAACCTGATTTAATTCCTGGTGATGGATTGTGAGATCCACTTACTGGGCTGGATGCAGAGGGGAAATCCTCCTGGCCCTCTGTACTCTTGGATTGGTGTGACCTCTCTGTGGTGACTAACCTTCAGGCAGTGTGGTGCAGAGGCCATACCCAGAACATCCTTGAGAGGTTTTGACTGAAGACATAACCAAAGAGTGATTATCAAAATTATCAAGCATCTTCAGAAGTATGAAAGTATTAAAATTTGAATCAAATATTAACTGAAGATTTTTTAAAGTTAAATCACAGTAATTTAGGAAATGGTAACTGGAAGAGCTGCATCTACACAGCTCCAGTTTGAACGTGGGTTCGACCCTGACCTTGGGTGCTGTCTGTGTAGAGTTTGCACATTCTTCCTGTGACCGTGTGACTTTCCTCCAGGTGCTCTGGCTTCCTCCCATGTCCCAAAGGCGTGCGGCACAGGATGAAAGTGGTTCAACTGGGAGCAAACAGCCAGTTAGGCTATTGAGGTTTAATTCTGTTTGGGGGGAATTAAAAAAAATATATATTTTCTTGGGGGTTAATATTTGTTGGTGAGTTGTTTTCCAATGGTGACTGAGCTACTCTTTTCCCAACTCTTGAATAGTTTGGGAGTCTATTTAAACAATCTTATAAATGAAATGTATCAATTTCAAAGCTGTTCCCAGGTTGAATATTTTTGTTGTCTGTACTGGTCTATATATGAATAATGACGAGTTCAGTTTTTGGTCACATTTCTCATAAAATGTGCTGGTGTTGTAAATAAACAAAATAATAGAACATTAAAAGGTTCATTGAGTTGGTCAAAGCAAGAATTGGAAGTTAATTAATTCTTGTGTAATGCAGTTTTTGTACAATTTGTTTTTATCATTTTCTTGCCTTTTTTTCTGTTTTGGAGGGATGCTTACAATTCTAATTTAGAGTGGTAAAGATCTAACGGGTACCCTTACTAAATTTGTTGCAAAAACTGAAAACAGTTGCTTCAGTTCTAATCGCATGATTTACTTCCCTGATAATTTACTATTGTGGCTAACTATCAAAATTATTTTGGTAACAGGTCAACTTGAAGAGCGGCTAAAATTGCTCCGGGATCTCATGTTATCAGTTGACAGCACCACTAGAATCCATTTTGAAATGGCCTCCTTTGTAGATGACATGCTTCTGAACAATCTTTTCACATATATCATCACTAACGTAGACTCTCTTGGGATGAATGAACAGGAGTTACCCAATCTGCTCAGCATGTTAAAGGGGGCCAACGTCACTGTCCTGTCCGATTCGTATCCAAGAGTGGCAAGTATACTCGATCAAATGCGGGAAGTTTATCGCATCTTAAATTCTCAGGAGATAATGGGCGCACAACACAAGCTCACACGGCTGCATGTTCATACTCTTGCTTTCCAAGCAATCATTATTGCCAAAGGGTCCTTTTGGAGGAACACCATGTCAGCAACTGCCAAAGCTTCATTAACTGCAAACCGACACGTTTGCGGCTCACCAAATATTGACCCCAGCAAAGCGAAGTTGATCATGGATGATTCTTTTTCTGTAAGTCGTGAGCAAGGAAGTAAGAAAATTCCACTCAAAGAAAACCGACCTGTTTCGTGCTGGGAAGAGCATGATTATGAGATCTGTGTTGCTCCAGTGCTGGTATGTACTGAGGTGTACCAGACCGTCGGTGGTGGTGACAATATTTCTGCAGCCAGCTTGGTTCTTCAGATCTAGTGATCTCTCAGGATTTGAAGAGAACTCGCATGCATTTAACCATTGCTGTCTTCCTCAATGAGTATGATTCACGAAGAACTGCTTGTATCTTTCCACCAACCACCTTCCCTTCTACATACACCCCGTCATCCTTAAAAATAAATCTCATTAGATGATCTGCCTATTGTTACATGAGCATCATGTAATCATGAATCAGGGTTCTGAGAATTGTTTAAGAATACTTAAATAATTAAATACTAATTTTAGGCACTTTTTGTATAAATCGCTCAGTCTCAGTTCCTGAATAGTTGGGAGCAAAATCTCTGATTTTTTTTCTCCCTCAATTTATTTTTTGAATAGTCATGGCTGAGTAATTAAGTAATAGTATTTACTCTTTGTCAACCTCAACCTTTTTCTTTGGAAGGGGGGGATATGCTGATCTCCAACCAGCACTGCACAATATTACGCTGACTGGTATAATGCAACAAATCCGCCTCCAGGTATTATTTTTAAAATCTCCATTGCTGTCAATTTTGCAAGTTATGAATTTTTCTGGTGCAAAATGGTCCTGTGCTGCTTTTTGCTTTTAAACCGTCTATCAGGAAATTTGTACATTCTACTTATATCTTGCACCTTTTGCAGGTCCCCAGTGATGCATCTGTCACAAGCTCTTGCTATGGTTTACTACAATGAGAAGAGTAGGCAAGGTTTAAATGTTCCTTCCAGGTGCTCTCATCTTTTGACCCAGATCATTCACCTAGCTCATTCCTTTTATTTTCTGTAGCAATTTCATGCTGAATTCAGTTTTTATGGAAAATGGCACCAGTTTGCAACCTCACCAAAATGGTGTCATTGGTCTGCCTAACTGCATGCTCCCAAAATATATCTGATGTTGCTCTAACTGAAGCATTATCTCCACACTGCCCGTTCCTAATGGATCACCATATTTCTACTGGGAACACTGATCATTGTCCCTTATTCCAGCTGGAGATCAGCTAATTCATACAAGAAAGGATTACGGGTTGTATTTTTCTGGTTAATCATTTGGTATCTTGCCTCGTGTTGAATTTTGCCACTCATCTGAGCCATACAGAACCCGATGTTTTTAAAGGCAAAAGTTAAAATGAGAGAGTGTATTGGATTTAAACAAAGCCTTCTAATAGGGAATTCATTTCCCGTGCTGAGATTCTGTGTAAATTCCAGGGGAAAAAAAAAATTTGCGGGCTATTTTGTATTTTTAATATCCAAAGGATGTGTTGTTTCCTCATTACAGGAAAAGTAACTTGAATATATATATATATTCTTATTCCTTATATCACATCTTCAAAATAACAGGAAATTGTACTGAATTACATGTAAATGTATCTACATTAGTCCAAAAATCAGTATTTGACATGGTATTGACATCACAATCTAGGAGCAAATTCAAACTCTTAATCCAAGAACATAAATATTTGTAGAGAAAAGGATCAATAGCAAAATACAAAGAACTTTAGTTTTCCGTTTACTTTGTGGTTGAGAGACATTTTTAGGTTTAGCTTTGACAGAAGAGGACTTATAAATATTGATTTATGAATCGAATTAACATGAAGAAAGTAGGTAAATGATTAATCGGCTAATCCATCAGATGCAGCATTAATGAAACTTGTATTTCAATGGCGTAAAAATTTAGTCCAACAAGTAATTGAGGGGTTTGGGTGGAAAATTAGGAAAAGTTAAAATGGTAAAATAAATGGTAAAATATTTAAAATAAAGTGATAGGTGTGCAGTGCTTTGGGGGAATGGTGCAAACACCAGTCAGGAATGAAATAATTGGTTACTTCTTCCTACCCTATTTATCATTCAATTATTTAATAAGATGGAAAACAAACTCATTAGTAAATATGCACATTTAAATATAATAGTTTTTAAACAAGTGAGTACATATTATTTTTTTCTAAAATAGCCACAAGGGCCCACATTGTTTAATGGTGTAGATTTTATTTGCTGCCGTCACGGTGAAAGTAATGACCACTTTGATTCCCCACATATGCAAAGCACAAACTATAAATGATTTAATCTTCCGAGGGCTGAGGGTTGTTTTACATCCTTATTCACTGGGATTGCAGGAAGTCTAATGAATTCATGAAAACTTAGTGTGCTACACATCAATACTGTCAAATGCCCTTACAATTTCATGCTTTATTACGCAATGTTAAATGAGTATAAAATAAGCCAGAATTATTGTGTGTAATTGTAATCTCTGGTTGATTAAAAATCTTTCGTTTTATTTATATGGATTATTATTCCATCAGACACATTTCTATATAGAATAGATCTTTAAGTTTAATGCAATTTCAGCTGTGACCTAAAAAAACTTTCAGTTGTTAGAAAATTAAAGGGAGCAGTGTGCTTTTTTTCTGGCAACGATGATTGCATTTCAGAGTAGTTTTGATGAGATGAAACAAGAAAATACTCAAACTCTCAATCCAAATTGTGATGCAAGTAAAGATTTAATTTCATTCCTCATATAGTAATAAACCTTTCTCTGATGGGGAGAATTCAAATCAAGTGAAATTGGTATGTTTTTTTCCATTCCATTACACCACCCACCACAAAAGTGAGGTAAATATTACGTTAATAAAATTTAAGACTGATGGTGATAGATTTAGAATAAGTCCTCAATGGTGTAGAGGTACAGATAATATAATTATGGCACAGATAATTACAGATTATGTATTAAACTATGCTGCATAACACTTCCCTGTTCCGAGATTTGCTAAGATTAACAGTACCAATAACAATGGGAAAAAAAAGATTGACTTAAGAATGAGCGAAACTGAATTGTGTTATGGCATATTGTGAAAATGGCATACAGCCAATATCTTGTTGTGCAGGTTTAGAAATATAGTCTGAGGTTGCATCGATATGTCACTGAAACTTTAATTTCATTGTACCAATGGACTTAGTACATTTAAGAACTATTGAGTAAGTTAACAACCATGTGATCTTTTACTGCATTCAAAGTGCTAAATAAATAAAAGTTTTTTGGTAAGAGTCTGATGAAGGGTCCCAACCCGAAATGTCATCTGTCTGTTTTCCCTCTACAGATGCTGCCTGGGCCACTGTGTCCCAACAGCTGTTTATATATTTTTAAACTTTATTCCAGTAATCAACCGTCTCTTGCTTCTAAATGGGCTCTCCTTGTGAATATTTATTTGTGTGATCAAATGTCGTAATTTGACAATTTCCATCCTCTCACTCTGCTTGTCACTTAAGCATATGCAAAGTAATTTTGATTAGTATAATTAACTCTGGACTTGGGTTTCATTAAGCCACTAGGCAATGAAGAGGCTTTTGGCTCATATCCTCTTCTACAGGGTATGTATTGGAAAAATTCGGAAGACCAAACTGCTTCAAGCTAATTACAAAAGCTCAGGTGTTTTATCTGTTTTTTAAATTCAAACATATCTTCCAGGGGTTCTATTTTCACTAACTACAGTGAATATGAGAGAGCCAATTGCTGAAGTATATACAGTACCAAGAAACTGCTGGGTTTAAAATGTATTTTGCCTTTAATGAAAACTTATCCTTGTGGATGTGAATGTTTAGATAAATAATTTTATGAATTGGATTTTTTCTACTGATTTAAGTACTGAAATTATTCTGAACTGTTTATTTCTGGTCATCTTATCACTTAATTCATTGCTACATTCTGCAGTAATTGAGTAACAATGAGCCATTCTACTGTTTATCACATTGAAAATAGACCAATACAGTTCATACAAAATATAAATAGTTCACAGAATAGGATTTCATTTTCCATCAAAAAATTTCAGATAATCAGCTTTTCCAGGTTGTCTCTGGCTCATCAACCCGTAATTCACTCACCTTCCTATCTCCACTGCCTTGCTGGGTATTTCCAGCAACTGTCATATATATTTCAGTTCCAGTAGTTTATTTTCTCCTGTCCTATTCATGTCTTTTTTACATCTTAAACAATAATTTCCCATTAATAAGCCTTCCATTTTTTTTCATCTCACTATTTACAATATTATCTTTTATTCTTCACCCTACAGACCCCTTTCCCTTCTCTGCAACTTAAAATAGTCTTGTTTTCTTGCCTTTCCTAATTCTGATGTAAGATCATTGACCTTAAATACTAACTTTGTCACTCCATGTACTAGGGGCAGAGTTAGGCCATTCGGCATATCAAGTCTACTCCGCCATTTAATCATGGCTGATCTATCCTTCCATCTCAACCCCAGTTTCCTGTCTTCTCCCCATAACCGCTGACACTCCTACTAAGAATATGGCAATCTCAGCCTTAAAAATATCCATTGACGGTCTCCACAGCCATCCGTGGCAATGAATTCCATAGATTCACCACCCTCTGACTAAAGAAATTTCTCATCTCTCCTTATTCTTTTATTCTGAGGCTATGGCCACTAGTGAAAATATCCTTTCCGCATTCACTCCATCCAGACATTTCATTATTCTGCAAGTTTTAATGAGGTCCCCCCTCATCCTAAACTTCTCCACTGATGCTTTCCATCCTAAATGGTTTCTGTTTTCATATTGCTAGTATCTGCAATATTTTGCTTTTTCTTTTAATAGCTAGAATGAAAATCATATTTTATTTCTCTGAGGGGACTGTATATTGTATTCTGCTAGTTTGTCTTTTTGTACTATAAAAGAATTCCAGTTTATCAACAGCCAGCAATTAATGTTTAAAATTTATCAACATTTTTTAAATTCGTGTACATAAGCTTGATAACTGATCTGGTTTGGAGAACATTGTGCTGATTCAAATGTAATCACTTTTAAAATAAAGGACAATTGAGTTTGGAACTTAGTTGAAACCACTCAGTGAGCCTTTGTAAGTTTGCATTTCTAAGATGTGATCTATAGAATAGGAATGCCAGAGCCAGAAGGAGTGTGCTTTTTTTTTTGTGGTTGATAAAGGCCCAGTGGTGACATTCTTTGGAATAATTAGCTATTTTGTTTTAAAAATGTGAATTTGTTTTTGTTGGCATGATAATAAAGATTGTGAATTACGAACTATCAGAATTATTCTGTGCTTATGTTTTGCTTTCCTTTTCTCACTTCAGGTGAAATGTTCTTTTATTGTACTGGATTTTATTTCCAATAAAGTGATGTTTAATACTTAATGTTTGACTTCTTGTCCAGAAATGATGCATCAATTTGACTGGTGTTGTGATGGGCAGGGGGTGTTGAGACTTTTAATGGTAGGACTAGTTTAAACTATTAAAACTTTGCTATTATAAACAATGCTACTATGCTGGAGGTTTTACATGATTCTGAAATGTATAGGTCGGATCAATAGCAAAAATAATCCTTTCCTGTAATGGAACAAAACGTATTCTAACCATATAGATTTTGCACATTGTTCATCAGCTATTTTCAAAGTTGGAACTCTAGTGGTTGTATTATCTTGAAACTCTTCCTCTCCTCTCAGCTTGGTGGGCAAAAGACTGCATTCATCCTATCAATTCCCGTATGATTTTAAACTCCAAGTAATGAAGTCCTACAGTAGTGTATACGATCAGTGAAAATCGAAAGCAATAAGAAACGTAAGCAGTCCAGAATTAATGCTGACTATGAATCTAGAGTGCCATAACAAGATATTTATATAACCACCTTTTTAAAAAATTAGATCTGTTAAAAGAATACGCACCAGCACTTACTTGTCTTAGGTTATTGGAAGTGGACCTAGGAGATTACCCATCAAAAAGAAAAAATATACACCTAGTGATATTGGCCGAGTGGTTTTAACTTTTGTCAAGGGAAGATTGGCCATAATATTCCCAACAGGAAATTTAACAATGTGGAATAAACGTCTAAAGAAAAGGGGAGAAAAACAGCAGATTCTTATATTGTTTAATTCCATCCTTAAATACATTGAAGTTTCATAAATTCTATTGAGTTCAGAAGTACCTGAACCAGAATTTCTGTAACATTATCAGCACCGTGGTCAAGAAATGCAGGAAGACTCAATGTTTAAGACTAACGTAGCAAATTGTGCTCAATTAAGACAAACCATAATTGAAGTGTCAAGAATCAGTATCATATCCCAAAATGGGTCCAAGCCATTTCTCTACATCTTCTATTCTCATCTGCTTTCTGACTGCGTAATCTTCAACCTGTAAATCAACATCACATATGAATATCAAAATTTAAAACAGAACATCAAAACAAGTGGATATCCAAGAGGATAATACAAAATGTACAAACTGAATGCTTACTAGACTAATTAATATCTGCAATAGGTTGGACAGGCTGCGTTTGTATCTACCAGAGCCGGCAAGTGTTATTTCACCACAGGACAAATGACTACTAAACCGAACCAAAAATGGACTTTTGTAGGCCATGATAAACTTACCACGTGGGATTCTTATGCTCAAACCTCTCTTTGGTTTGCAAGGTTTTGAGTTCCATCATTTTTATATTCATAAACTGAACCACCTCTCCAAATATGTACAAGAATTCTCATTCTGTACAGTTTATTATCTTCCCCTCCCATCAGTGATCAAACCCAAAATAACAGGGAGTGGCTTGGACTGCCTGGTCTTATACTTAGCAGCTTGAAAGATGACTCATTTGGTTCTTTCCCTTTCTCGGAATGTATCCAAATTTTGTTCTATTGCTGCACCATTCAGCCACAGTACCATCAATAAATTGCAAACCCGAAAATCCACAGCTATTTATTTCACCATTTTAAAACACTGAAATCTTAATGCAACCAAACCTGAAGAGGTTGCTGCCAAGTCCGGCCTCTGCTCATCCTGTGCACCGGAGAGGAGGAAATTGGACAGAGGGCTGGTAAGTGCAACGGCGAGGGAAGCAGTGCATGTCTTTGACGGTGGAGAGGGCTGCTGGAGGCCCTGCAGCAGCGTGGAGCTCGGCCCATTGAGGTGCAGGTGTATCCCAACTGCAGGCTCGGCTCTTCTGGAGAGGGAAGGCCGTCGAGCCCAGCCCCTACTCACCCTGTGGATTGGGAATTGGAGAGGAGGTAGAAGGAGACGGTGAGGGACACTGGGCAAAAGGCCCAGTAAGAAGAACCAGGGGGGTCTTACCTTCCGCGACCTTGAGTCCTGCGTCAGCTGTGGGAGGAGCCCTCTAGGGAACGAGGGCTGAAGAGGGCCAGGTGTGGAGAGGGACACTGAATCGCGGGACGACCGGAATGGAGGCAACGATTGCAAAAGCCCTTTGCAAAATGACTCCTCTTACATATGGACTTGGTGGACTGTTCTGTGCATATTGTACTAATTGGGTGACTGTGCTTATGTACGGGGAAAGTCTTGCTGAGCTGTATTCAAAAACTGTTTTTCACTGTGCCTAGTACACGTGACAATAAAAAAAACATCGAAACCAACTGCCCTTCCATTGGCTCCATTTAGACATCAGGCTGCCTCGACAAGGCCAGCAGCATAATCAAGGACCAATCTCACCCCAAACACTCACTCTTCTCCCCTCTCCCATCAGGCAAGAGGTACAGAAGTGTGAAAATACATACCTCCAGATTCAGGGATAGTTTCTTCCCAGCTGTTACAGGCAACTGAACCATCCTATCAACAACTAAAGAGCAGTCCTGAGCTCCTAACTGGAGATCCGCTGGAGACTATCTTTACTAGACTTCAATTTGCACTAAACATTATTCCCTTTATCATGAATTTGTGCACCGTGGATGGCTTGATTGTAATCATGAGTAGTAGTCTTTCCGCAACAAAAGCTTTTCATTGTACCTCGGTACACGTGACAATAAACTAAACACAATAAGCACATGGCAAGGAAACAGAAGCAGTATCTTAGCACTTTAACACGTCAGAATCAAACTTAAGTTCAATTGGAAATAATCTTGGGGAAATTTTCCCAAAGAGGAACAGATTTATTTAGCTTATATTTCTTTTTCTGTCATTAACATACATGAAAAGTAACAGGAAACTGCCACCAAGTCTGCATTGCCATTCTATATAACGCCTAATCTATGCTGGTCTCTAATCTTCTTCTGATCCTGTGTCCCCACAGCCCTCAATTCCTCAAGCCGGATATTTAAAAAAATTATCCAACTCCCTTTTAAATCCATCGCATGATCTCTTCTCCACACCCTAGGGCAGGGGCCTCCAAACTTCAGCATGAGGGCCACATTTTTCCAGGCCGTAGAAAAAAGTAAAGAAATGTCAGTTTTATAAATTTAATGAGGTTTATATGGCAACAAATAAATAATATTCAATTTTTAAAAAGAGCTTGAAATATTGGAATATATATATACCGTAGGTACACAATTATTTATAAAACAGAAAAAAATACAGTGGGCATGCAGACAGTATAGAAATATATATAATGGCGGTGACCACATGTGTGTCACCATCGCAGCGACTCACAGATGGGCACTCTGTAAGAAATCATTAAAATTTAAAATTATTAAGTCAGCAGCTGCATACAAGCCCTCAACTTGATAGCCTACCTAACGCGTAAGTTTGGAAACTGCCGAGATCGGCCCTGTAGACCGGAGAACCGGGGAGGAGGGAGCCGCTGGCGACGATGGACACGATGAGTGGGCCAGTAGGAGAGGGGTAACTCCTCCAGCGCCTGCAAGGTCGGCTGCAGAAGGAGTTTCCCCCGGGACACAGAAGCGGTTGGTCGGGCGAGGAGAGGGACGTCGATCGATGGGCCGAGCCAGTCGAGGGCGACGCAGGAGGCCCTGCAGCAGCCTGGGGCTCATCTGGATCAGGGAGCCGCTCCAGTACATCCACGCGCAGACCAGACTTTGGCCTTTTGTAAACGGTGCCAAAATATGGTGGTGACTTATGATCTGCGCTAAAAACAATTCACTGTGCAGTGCACATGTGACAATAAACAACCATTCATATAGGCCGCTAAAAAAAAGGTTTCCACGCTGCCACAGAACCCGCAGCACGGAACGTGCTTGCTGCAGGCTGGATAAAATCTCGTGGCGGGCCACAGTTTGGAGACCGCTGCCCTAGGGTATAGAATTCCAGAGATTCTGCACCCTCTGCACTTTTCTAAGCACCTCTATTTGAAATAATCAACCTCTTATATTGTAACAATTAGTTTAGTTTATTGTCAAGGTACAGTGAAAAGCTTTTGTTGCGAGCTAACCAGTCAGCGGTAATACAATACATGATTGCAATCGAGCTATCCATGTTGTACATGATAAAGGGAATAATGTGAATAACATTTAGTACAAGATAAAGTCTAATCAAATGAGAAAGATTCCTACATTTCAACTATGTTCCCCATTTCCCATGGATGTAATAATAGATTGAACATTTTCTGGAACACACTACTGTACAAAATTGAAACCTACCTGTTCCTTAGTAACTTTTCCAACTGCAAAGTACATAGATTCTGGACTGGAAAAGTAAAGCCCTGAGACTGCAGCTGCCGGAGTCATGGCCAAGGATTCTGTCATTGCAATTCCTAGGCAGAAAATAAGGAGAAATCCTTTCACTTGTGTCCAGAAGGAGAAAATCCAGAAAAAGTAAATCTTCAACTGGATAGAACATTAAAATAACATGCAGACCTTTTTAGATAATTCACTTGATAAAAATTTAGTTAAGGTATGAACATTGAATTCTCCAATTATAGATACCAGCTAACAACCCCCCCGACCCCTCCCCTTACTCCTCGCCCCCTCCTCTGGACTAGCATCCATTTCTTCCCTCCCCCTTCCCACATTTCATTCTCTGGCTTCACAATTCGCATCTCTTCAATCCATCTGCTTTATATCTTCTGGCTTTGTTCCAACCATAAAAAAACACCTCACTTGTGTCCACCTGCCACTCTTTATCCTGCCTCTCCTCTCTTACTGCTTCCAGTTGCTCTTGCACGCAACAATTCTTAAACCGATGTAAGGGTCCACCTTGTCGATGGAAGGGTCTTACCTGTGCTCTCCTCGACTTTAGCTAGTTTCCACATTGTTATCTTTTCAGTGTGATCCGGCTGGGTTGGGTACCCTGGAGCTGGGCGGATTCCCACATATTTTATTCTGTGCAGATCGGTAACAGTCAGGTTTTCTTCAGGGGAATAGCCCCAAAATTCCTTACGGACTCTTTCATGCATTTCTTCAGCAAAGGCCTTTGAATTAAGAAAAGAACGTTTCTGAATTATTTTGCAACTGGCCCATATCCCTATAAACCGTATTCCTATAAACCTCGAGTTAAAAAAAACCAAAGTGCTAGAGTAACTCAGCAGGTCAGGCAGCATCTCTGGAGAACATGAATAGGTGATGTTTTGGGTCGGGGTCCTTGTTCAGATTGATTGAATGTAGAGGGGGGTAAAAGCTAGAAGAAAGATGGGGATGGGATAAAGCCTTGTGAGTGATAGATGGATACAGGAGAGGGGGGTTGATTTGCAAATGGGTGGACAAAGCCCAGAAATGAAAAGGAGACAAGAGGTATGAATTGCCAGAAGAAACATCATCTATCCATGTTATTCAAAGATGCTGCCTGACCTGCTGTGGGATTCCAGCATCTGCAGTGTCTTCCTCCAAACCTTTCCTATCCAGTGGTAGGATGAGGAGAAGCTGAAGTTCAATGTTCAACACACCGTGGCAAGGCAAATCTGACTTCAGGAAGATACTACCAACACTTTTCTCCCCATTTAATGGTGTTCTCTAGTAATGGTGCTCCTATTACTGGCACCTACATTCACAGGCCCAGTAATTTTAGTTATTACAATGACCAAAGCTGTTGTTTCGATGTAGAAACAAGGAACACCAGATGCTGGTTTACAAAAAAAGAGACAAAATGCTACAGTAACTCAATGGGTCAGGCAGTATCTGTGGGGAACATAGATAGGTGACGTTTTGGGTCGGGGCCCTTCTTTAGACTGGTTGTAGAGGTGGGGTGGAGGAAAGAAAGCTGGGAGAGAGAGGAAGCACAAAGCATGTCAGGTAATAGGTGAACACAAGCGAGGGTGAATTTAGACAGGTGAGGTGGTTGGACAAAAGGCTAGAGAGTAAAACAGAAGGGTGAGGGGAAAGAATTGAAGAGTTGGGAATTATGAAGCCAGAGGAAGGAATTATAGGGAGGGGTGAAATAAGTGAGAGATTTTTTGCAATGTTGGGAATGCTACTTCATAACCTGGTCAGGTGGCACAGTGGTAGAGTTGCTGCCTTACAACGCCAGAGACCCGGGTTTGATCCTGACTACTGGTGCTTGTCTGTACGGAGTTTGTACGTTCTCCTCGTGA
This sequence comes from Rhinoraja longicauda, assembly GCF_053455715.1. Lineage (NCBI taxonomy): Eukaryota > Metazoa > Chordata > Chondrichthyes > Rajiformes > Arhynchobatidae > Rhinoraja > Rhinoraja longicauda. The sequence continues at coordinate 34,392,304 of NC_135961.1, read as the reverse complement.
CCTGCGTGTGTTTTCTCTGAGAAGCTCTGGTTTTCTCCCACACTCCAAAGTACAGGTTTGGTTAAATTGTAAAATGTCCCTAGTGTGTGTAGAATAGTGTTAGTATGCGGGGATATCTGGTCGGCGAGGACTTGGTGGGCCAAAGGGCCTGTTTCTACGCTGTATCTTTACATTAAATTAAACCTCCAAGATAAAAAAAACAAGGAAGTTGGCTTCACCTTAATTTTACAGTTCTTAGTAAAGAGGTAAGAAAGTCTCTGCTTGACCTACCCTGCTAGGAAAAACAGATGCGGTACAGGTAAATTTGCAAAACAAAAATCTGCCTGCATCCTAATAGTTAACCTGTAATTATGCAGAGAAACAGTCAGGATGCAGATAAAACAGTGCAGTCATTCAGCATACTGCCCCATCATGCCCTGAATCCAGCCCAAACCATTAGAATTAAACTCCACTCTCAAGTATTTGTTGATTGGTTCACAACATTAATTTGTAAAGCTCTGCAAGCATAACTCATGTCCACTTTTGAACTTCTTTCAAGAGACAAAATGCAAAAAAAGGCTCAGTTGTTCATCATCAAATACTTTCAAATCAAAATTATAAAATGAAAGAAAAAACTAACAGGACATTTGAAGCAACAGCAATCCTGGTAATTAGTGATTTGCTCTGAAACATATGAGCCACTACTAACACTAATACATAGATACATAGACAATAAGTGCAGGAGTAGGCCATTCGGCCCTTCAAGCTTCTAAGAAAGCTCATGGCATGTTGGCCTTCATAACGAGAGGATTTGAGTGTAGGAGTAAGGAGGTCCTTCTGCAGTTGTATAGGGGCCTGGTGAGATCACATCTGGAGTATTGTGTGCAGTTTGTGCAATTTGAGGAAGGACATCCATGCTATTGAGGCAGTGCAGCGTAGGTTCACGAGGATGGCGGGACTGCCAAATGAGGAAAGATTGGAAAAGACTGGGCTTGTATTCACTGGAATTTAGAAGGATGACAGGATCTCTTATAGAATAGAAACATATAAAATTATAAAAGGACTGAACAAGCTAGATGCAGGAAAAAATGTTTCCAATGTTGGGGGAGTCCAGAACCAGGGGCCACAGTCTAAGAATAAAGGGGAGGCCATTTACAACTGAGGTGAGAAAAAACTTTTTCACCCAGAGTTGTGAATTTGTGGAAATCTCTGCCACAGAAGGCAGTGGAGACCAATTCACTGGATGAATTTAAAAGAGGGTTAGATAGAGCTCTAGGGGCTAGTGGAATCAAGGGATATGGGGAGAAGATAGGCACGGGGTTACTGATTGTGGATGATCAGCTATGATCACAATGAATGACGGTGCACGCTCGAAGGGCCAAATGGCCTCCTCATGCACCTATTTTCTGTTTCTATGAGCCAGCACTGCCATTCAATGTGATCATGGCTGATCATCCACAATCACTGCCCTTCTCTCCATATCCCTTGATTACGCTAGCCTTAATTGCTCTATCTAACTCTCTTTTGAATGCATCCAGTGAATCAGCCGCCACTGCCTTCTGTGGCAGAGAATTCCATAAATTCACAACTCTGTGTGAAAAAGTTGTTCCTCGTCTCAGTTCTCAATGGTCTACCCCTTATTCTTAAACTGTGGCCCCTGGTTCTGGACTCCCCCAACATCGGGAACATGTTTCCTGCTTCTAGCCTGTCCAATCCCTTAATAGTTTTATATGTTTCTATAAGATCCTCTCTCATCTTTCTAAATTCCAGTGAAGACAAGCCCAGTCGCTCCATTCTTTCATCATAGAAAATAGGTGCAGGAGGAGGCCATTTGGCCTTTCGAGCCAGCACCGCCATTCATTGTGATCATGGCTGATCATCTACAATCAGTAACCTGTGCCTGCCTTCTCCCCATATCCCTTGATTCCACTAGACATATGACAGAATGTTTCACCAATGTAAGTACAATTAACATTCATTTATCCTGCATCTATCTGTACATTGGACAGCTCGATTTTAATCGTGTATAGTCGTTCTGCTGACTGGATATCACGGAACAAAAAGCTTGTCACTGTACCTCAGTACACGTGACAATAAACTAAACTTCTGGAGGAAGTTTTGGTTCAACAACATGGCACAATAAATACATTGCTGCTAACTTTAATAGACACCAAACTACGCAGGTCTTCCATGTCACCAGATTATTTTCTGTGCCCTTGGATTTATGTTTGCAGTTAATATTAATGCCCATTCATGATTATGAATAGGACTTATTAAGATGAAGGACATATTATGATTTGGGACATACTCGGGTTTTAAGGCTCCAGAAGGGATTTAATTTTTTGTAATGGCTTGCTGCCTGGGTTCGATCCTCACTACGGGTGCTGTCTGTATAGAGTTGCACATTCTCCCTAAAACCGCGTGGGTTTTCTATGGATGCTCCGGTTTTCTCCAAAGACATACAGGGTTGTAGGTTAACTGGCTTTGGCAAAATTGTAAATTGTCCCTAATGTGTAGAAAAGTGCTAGTGTACTATCGTGGGTCGGTGCAGACTCGGTGGGCCAAAGGGCCTGTTTCCGTGCTGTATCTCTAAAATATCTCAAAAGTAAAGAATCTCCCCCGCATTCAATCATGGCTGATCTATTTTTCCCCCTCAAACCCATTCTCCTGCCTTCACTCCGTAGCCTTTGATGCCCTTCCTCATCAAGAACCTATAAATCTCCGCTTTAACGCGAGGTAATTAATTTGGCCTGCGTAATGCAAATAGTGTTCCCTAATTCAACCATTATATCCAATTTGCAGTATTGAAACATGCGTTACAATAGAATTACCTGTACCAACTATCAGATACCATTTGAAAATCTGATTCATTAAGTTCATTAAGGTTCTTAAGTGAATGGTCACGATGAGTTAATATTATAGTTACTCAATTTTGAGGCTCACCTCAGCCAGTCTGTCCGCCAGTGCTTTCACCATGATGCTACTGTAGTCATCACCCTCCGTTTCGTACTGTTTGCTCAGCTGCTCAGCACCAAAGCAGGCCACGGCAAACATGCCGATGTAATCCGGCACCCCCGAGTCCCTGGGTGCAATGAAGTCGGAAATGCAGCAGTATTTTTCTGCACTGAAGGAGTCCTTCTCGGCCTGGAAAAGATGGAAGATAAGACATCTGTGTTTATTGGCAAACAAAAATTATTAGAATTACATTACTCCACCTGGGTGAGAACTGTCGACGAGACAAAATAAGAATTTACGCTATAGTTTAACAGTACATTGAAAATTCTGTGTCCATCCACTGTAATTGCAAAATGACTCGCAGCAATGTGATTTGTGGGCGGCACAGTGGCAGAGTTGCTGCCTTACATCACACTGCCTTAGACTCCCCATCACCTGGTCCCTTTCCCAGTTAAGACCCACAGCTGCATTTGGCTAATAGGGAACAAATGAAGAATTGTATTTAAATTTGCCCAGTCTGTTCTTACTACCAGAGTAGGAAATGTTTTACTAATTGAGGAACTAAAGGAGCTGTTCTCAATCTTAAAGAAAAAAGTCATACCTGTTGCCGTAAACCATGAAACTTTGCCACTGGTTCACCAGTGTGAGGGAAATTATCCTCTGCATACAAGTCTACGTCATCCCCAACACTCTGAGCTGGCCAGAACCCTATAATTCCTCTGGCCTTCAATTTCTTCTCTTCAATCAGTTTTTTCATCAGATTCTGCGCATCTTGAAAAACCTTCTTGGCTTCTTCACCTACAGGTTGACAGGTTATATTCCATGAGGGTACTGCTTTTTGAGGGAGGGTATGAGTCAGACATATCCTTGCCTGTGTATGGCAGCCTCTGGTCTAATCTTGAGTGCTTGTTATGGCCAATGAATTCAACAAAATGAAAACAAACATCACAGCGAAGGTCACCCTTCATATTATTCACACCAACAAAAAGGGACAAAGTCCTGGAGCAACTCAGCGGGTTTGGCAGCACCCCTGGAGAACATGGATAGGTGACGTTTCGGGTCAAGACCCATCTGAAGAAGTGTCTCACATCACCTAGCCTATATCCAACTACCCTCCTCACAAAAAACCCTCCTCACATGTCTCAATGTATTACCTAAGGAAGGCACAAGTGCTGGAGTAAAACAACGGGTCAGGCAGTACCTCTGGAGGAAAAGAATAGGCGACGTTTTGGGATTCTTCTTCAGACTTCCAGGCTTTGTCCTGCCTCTCCTCGTTCCCAACTTTCCCCCCTCCCCCACAATTAGTTTGAAGAAGTGTTCAGACCCGATATATCACAGATCCATGTTCTCCAGGGATACTTCCTGACCAGCTGAGTTACTCCAGGCAATTTGTGTCTTTTTTTTGTAAGCCAGCATCTGCAGTTCTTCGTTCCTATATTATTCACACCAATTGGAATGGCTAACAAATGGCCATCACTCAAGAGACAACAAATGATTAAGAAATAAATGAAGAGAGTGACTTTAACAATGAGCCTTAATTAATTAGAACTAACCAACTGTTTTGTCCTTGAAGATTTTGGGAAATCCTCGATTTGGGTACCTTCCTTTTAGCTGCCAAACGTCAAAGAAAGGTTTCCAGTCAATAAAGCTCATCACTCTCCACAGGTTGTAATCATTAAAGGTCCGGGTGCCAATAAACATCGGCTTCACTACAAAAGAACAACATGATTACAATTACTTTGAGGGGAAACAGCTTCAAGTTTAATTTAGTTTAGAGATACAGCGCGGAAACAGGCCCTTCATCCCACCAAGTCCACGCCGACCAGTGATCACCCATACACCAGTTCCATCCTACACACTAGCACAATTTACAGAAGCCAAATAACCTACAAACCCACACGTCTTTGGAATATGGGAGGAAACAGGAGCACCTGGAGAAAGCTAATGCAGTTACAGGGAGAATGTATAAACTCTGTACAGACAGCACCCATAGTCAGAATCAAACCCGGGTCTCTGGCACTGTCAGGCAGCAACTCTACTGCTGTGCCACCGTGCCGCCCTAAAGTGCAATCATTATTTTATTTCCATCTTTTAACATCTACTCTCAATCAGTCTCTTAATGAACATTCACGTCACTGTAACTGACACCATCAAACACATTTATCGAAAGCTGCCAAAGATTTATTATCTGCATGTAACCATAGTAAGAATGTACACCTTCGTATCTTGGAGAAACAAGGAACTGCAGATGCTGGAATCTTGAGCGCTGGAGGAACTCAACGGGTCAGGCAGCATTTTGTGGAGAGACTGGACAGGCGGCGATTAAGGTCTGGATCTTATTTCAGACTGGAGAAGGGTTCAGACCAGAAACGCTGCTTGTTAATTCCCTCCACCAATGCTGCCTGACCTGCTGTTCCTCCAGCATGGAGAAGAGCTCCCAGATGGGCAGCAAAGGGAGTGAAGAGAGAGAAAATATCCAGACATTTTCAAATTCCCCTCCCTCTTCTCCCCTCTTCCATCAGGCAAGAGGTACAGAAGTTTGAAAACACACTCCTCCAGATTCAGGGACAGTTTCCTCCCAGCTGTTATCAAGCAATTGAACCAACCTCTCACCACGAGAGCAGTCCCAAACTCCCAGCCATGTCATTGGAAACCCCATGGACAATCATTAATTGGACTTTACTGGACTTTATCTTGCAATAAACATTATACCCTTTTATACTGTATTTGTATACTGGGGATGGCTTGATTATAATCATGTTAAGTCTTTACGTTGACTGAATAGAAAAGCAACAAAAACCTTTTCATTGTACCTCGGTACTCATGACAATAATAGTTAACTAAACTAAACTTTGGCCATGAGATGGGTGTGTGAAGGCAGGAAGCAAGATTTATAAAGTAGAATGAGGATTAGGTGATGTATTGACATAAAGTTCTCAGTTTCCACAGGAATGTCCTGTGGGACATTATGCCCAAATCTGATACTGACCTGGTTTCGGAAAGGAGAGCCAGTCGATGTGAAATCCTTGACTCCTGGCTTGCTCTAAAGTTAAGTATTTTCTGTCCTGCAAATGGTAAAGATTTCCCAATCAATAAACAGACAAGCCATCTGCCACACTAACTACACGCATCCAATTGCACCCTTTGGAGCAGAATCATCACTTAAAAGAATACAGTAACGGAATGAGAAAAATCTATTTGCTCGTCCTCAGTTATTTTGAGCTCAAAAGAAATTTTCTTCCAATCATACAGCACAGAAACAGGCCTTGCAGCCCACTTCGTCCTTGCTGCCCATTACTAACCCACCTACACTAATCGTATCTGCTATCACTAAGTTTAGTTTAGTTTAGAGATATAGAGCGGAAACAGGCACTTCGGCCCACCGAGGCTGCGCCGACCAGTGATCACCCCGTACACTAGCACACACTACATACAAGGGAGAATTTACTCATTTTACCAAAGCCAATTAACCTACAAACCTGCACGTCCTTGGAATATGGGAGGAAACCAGGGCACCTGGGGGGAAATCGACGTGGGGAGAACGTACAAACTCTGTATAAACCGTGCACATAGTCAGGATTGAACCAGTCTCTGGCGCTGTAAGGCAACAGCTATCAATGCGAAATCTTGTCGCCCCAAAATCTATCCAACCTCTCCCTGTAGCCAAAACCCTCTAATGTAGGCAGCATTCTAGTAAATTCTTAGCACTTTTTATTCTCAGTAAATAGTTTATTTCCGTCCTACAGGAGGGACAGGAGAGATACAGGAGCTACATCCCCTCAACTCTCTAATGAGCACATTGATTCAATAAAATAATCAAAATAATGACCATTAAATACTTATAGTAATTCTGTTGAATCTCTTCATATTCTTCAGTTATTTCCGCAAAGTAGTCATCTTTCAGGTCATCATCTAAAAGTTGAGAGCACTAAAATTAAAAAATAAGAATAATGACAAACCACAAGCTAAGACACATTGAAACACACTCAAACGTTACACAACTAGACATTTAAATTACACACAGAGTAGGTAATATTCAAAATATTCCTGCCACGTACATTCAGAGAAGAAACAGGCTTGTTTCTGTAACAATGAGTTTAAGAAAACCATGATCAAGGGGACTCCATTGATTCAAGATGACCAATTTCTACTTTCTCATGGGCATCAGGGTTGGCTCAGGCTCATGAATTTCCAAAATGTATGAAGATTTTTTTTGCAGTTTTTTTTGTATTTACTTTTTACTCTGAATAAATTGTATTTTTGAAATTTAAGAAATCTAGAATTCCCAATACCCTTAACAAACAGTTGCTGTTTCAAAATAGTCAGGGCCAGAGCACGATATTGCCTGAGTCAGATCAGTTCGTTTTAAGGCCATCAATGATGTTTGCTTGTTATGTGGCAGAAAGAGACTGTAATAAGTAGCACATTAACATACTGACATTTCTGTGAGAATCTGAGTGATTAAAATTGGTCTGTTTACTACTTTAATGATGGTGGATGTGATTGTCAGTTGTACGTAATAGACAAGATCTAGATATAAGTGCATCTGTCATGAGAATGTATAACATCTTTGGTTAGATAAGTTTGTGAATTTGTACAAAAACTGGTAATTAGTTGAAATGGTTGCAAGAGTAGCTCCATATTACGAAAAGGCAAGGAATACAATACAAAGTGAAATAAGCAATGTACAATAGAACCCAAAAAGAATAAAACGTCCTCAAAATAATCAGGTACAAAAAGCACGCAGGTACAATCTGATATGACTTACCACAACAACACTTTTAGAAGCATCTAGAACATGGATTGCTGGTGCATTATATCTTGGTGCAATTTTGACAGCTGTGTGCGTTCTGAAAAACACGAAAGGTGATTTACATATAAATAAATGTCGATTAGATTAAGACCAAGTACAACCACGATAGTCGGGAAAAACAGTTATTCGTTTGGATAAGGAAGCGAGAACCTTTGTTGTACAGATCAGGAAGATTCTGTATAAATGTTTAACCCCTTAATTGGGTGATTGCGCACATGGTTGATAACATGACGGCTAGTGACATTGTGGAGAGCAGGGAAGGTTTCCCAGGGCTACTGTAGCATACACATCAGGTGGAAAGCTGGGCAGATCCTTGGCAGATGGGATTTCATCTCAATAAATGCTGGGCCATGCATCTAGGAAAGTCAAGAAGGGGTAGGACATCAAGGCATATCAATGGATAGAGGGACCTTGGTTCATGTCCATAGTTCCCTAAAAGTGGCAATGCAGGGACATAGGAAAGTGAACGAGGCATATGGCATACGAGCATTGGGATGTCAGTACATAGAATGTAAAAGTTGGGACATCATGTTATGATTTTACAAAGTACTAGTTTGGCTGCACTTGGGGATACTGTGTGCAGTTCAGGTCACTACACTATACAGTAGGCATTATGCTGGAGAGAGTGCAGAGGAAATTCACCAAGATATTACCTGGATTAGAGCTTTAGTTACAGGGAGAGATTGAATTAGCTGGATTTGTTTACCTGGGGTGAACAAGGCCAAGAGATGACCTGATAGGTATAATGGTGTCTGATTACTGTGTGGAGGATACATGGGAACACCAAGATTGTTTTTTTTTTTTTTTTTTTAAGATAAATTTTTATTGGAGATAGGTACATAACCTGTTTACATCTTTACAGTCATACATTTTTAAATTGATAATATTGTCAATTATTATTATATTGTCTCCAATACCTTTTGCCCCTTTTTTTTTTTTTGAAACTAGATAGAACTAAAGAAATAGATGAAGTAAAGAAAGAAAAGAGAGAGAAGAAAAATAAAAACAAAAACAAATTAAAAAAAAAAAAGATAAGGAAAAAGTTAGTTAAAGAAGAATGGAAAAATTTATTAAAATAACAAAAACTTCATTCGAGATATATTCGTACATTTCAAAGTATAGCATTTCATCCATTCTTTAGTCCGAGTGCTAGTCAGGTTCCTGTGCTGAACTATTCTGACCCTTTAAGTAATCAATAAAAGGAGACCATGTTCCAATGAATAATTCCTGTTTGTCCAACAGGGAAAATCTGATTCTTTCCACGTTTAAGGTCTCCGTCATTTCTATAATCCACATTTTGATTGTGGGGGCCGTAGTGCCTTTCCAAAATTTTAGAATTAATTTTTTTCCTGTTATTAAACTATAATCAATAAAGTTTCTTTGTGTTGTTCTAAATGTTTGATTTAATTCTAATATTCCGAGTATAATTAATTTTGGATCTGGGTCCAATTGTGTGCTGGTTACTTTAGATATTATGCTAAAAATATTTACCCAGAATTTTTTAATTTTTATACAGTTTGCAAACATATGAAATAATGTAGCTTCTAAATGTTGACATTTATCACATTTAGGTGAGATATGTTGGAAAATTTTATGTAGTTTTGTTTTTGAATAGTGTAACCTATGTATTACTTTAAATTGTATTAGAGAATGTCTGGCGTTTAGTGAACACTGATGTATATGTTGCAAACTTTCTTCCCAAGTATCTTTCGTTATTACTTGGTTTAATTCTTTTTCCCATTTTTGTCTGTATAAGTCCGTGGAGGGAATGTCACTGTCTAATAAGATATTATATATATAAGATATTAATTTTTCTGTATTAGGATGTTTGTTCCAACATTCATCAAGAATTTCTGAATTTCTAATTCGAAAATTTTGGGAGTTCGATTTTACATAATCTCTAAGTTGAAGATATCTGAAATAATCATTTCCACGAAGACCATAAGTCTGTTGCAACTCCTGAAATGTCAGAAAGGTGCCTTCCTTATAAAGTTGTCCCATATTTTTAATTCCATAATCCTTCCATTGTGTAAAACCCCCGTCTACCCATGAAGGCTTGAACTAAGGATTATTCACAATTGGAAGAAAAAGTGATAAATTATCTAATTTTAATGTCTTTTTTAATTGTTTCCAAATTCGTATAGCACTAAATATTATAGGGTTTTCCCTATAAATTTTTTTGTTTAATTTAGACGTAGCAAATAATATCGGACCAATATCAAAAGGTAAACAATCTTCCTTTTCCATTTTTAACCAGTCTGGTTGATGATCTATTTCTTCCAACCAGAAATTCATATTTTTAATATTAACTGCCCAGAAATAAAACAAAAAATTGGGTAAAGCCAGGCCTCCATTTATTTTTGATTTACACAAGTGTCTTTTGTTTATCCTATGATTCTTATAATCCCAGATAAAATCATTAACAATAGAGTCCAATTTAAAAAAAAAGTTTTTTGTCAGATATATCGGAATTGTCTGAAAAAGGTATAATATTTGCGGTAAAAAAATCATTTTTATGGCATTAATTTTGCCAACCATTGAGATAGGGAGTGTTTTCCAATATTGAATATTCTTATGTAGTTTGTTCAGTAATGGGGGGAAATTTGCTTTAAATAATGATGTATATATCTTAGTTACATAGATACCTAGATATTTAAATTTTTCATTTACTATTTTAAATGGAAATTGTTGTATTATCTGTTTATTATGTTCCCTTATTGGCATAATTTCGCTTTTATTCCAATTTATTCTGTATCCTGAAAGTGAACCAAATTGGGTTATTAGCTTTAATAAGTTTGGAATACTAATTTCTGGTTTTGTAATGTAAATTAATACGTCATCTGCGTATAGAGAAATTTTATTCACTGTGTCCTTTGTGTTATATCCATGTATTTCCGGATGCCCCCTAACTCTTTCTGCCAGTGGCTCAATAGCAAGCGCAAATAATAATGGGGATAACGGGCATCCTTGTCTACAACCTCTAGATAGGCTAAATTTCGATGACAACCTTTGGTTTGTAAATATTCTGGCCGTGGGGTTTGTATATAACAGTTTTATCCATGTACAGAATTTCTCCCCTAGCTGCATATTTTCCATCACCGAAAATAAATAAGACCATTCAACCTGATCAAATGCTTTTTCAGCATCAAGTGAGATTATTGCTAGATCTTCATTAATAATTCTCTTGGAATATATAATATTAAATAATCTTCTTAGATTATAGTATGAGTATCGTTTCTGAATGAAGCCTGTTTGGTCAGGGTGTATTAATTTATTCATCACTGTACTTAATCTATACGCTAGTATTTTAGTTAAAATTTTTTGATCTGTATTTAAAAGTGCAATTGCTCTGTATGATCCCGGGTCTTCCGGATCTTTATCAGCTTTAGGAATAAGTGTTATTATAGATTCATTTAGAGTGTCTGGAAGTTTCTGTTGAGTATATATATACTCATACAGTCTATGTAAACGTGGGCTAAGCAAATCATAAAATTTTTTATAAAATTCGGAGCCTAAACCATCTGGTCCTACTGCTTTACCATTTTTTAAAGAACCAATAGACTCCTCAATATCCTTTGTCGTAATCTCCCTTTCTAATACTTCTCTATCGTTTGAATCTAAACCTTTTAAATTACATTTTTTTAAAAAGTCTGCTATTCCTTCTGATTGTGCTACGGTTTTAGTTGAATAAAGGCTCTGATAATATTGGAGAAATCTATCATTTATGTCCTTGGGCATTTTTAATAATTCTCCTGTCTCTGTTCTAATTTTATGAATTATTTTTTCCCCTTCCATTTTTCGTAACTGACGTGCTAATAGTTTTTGTGGTTTGTCTCCAAATTCAAAATGTAATTGTTTTGTTTTTTGATAGAGTTTTATTACTTGTTCTGAATACATTTTATTTAATTTATATTTCAATACCGCAATTTTATTATATTTTAGAGTAGATGGCATTCTCGCATTTTCTATATCTAGTTGTTTGATTTCACTTTCCAATGTTTGTTGCCTAATCCTGTTCTCTTTATTATAAAAAGCTTGAGCAGAAATTAATGTACCTCGAACATACGCTTTAAACGTTTCCCACATAAGAGAAATAGGTGTGTCAGGGTTGTCATTTACCTCAAAAAATATTTGAATCTGTTTAATAATATATTCCTGGCATGACTTTTCGTTCACAATTTGTGGGTTAAATCTCCAATATGCTTGTTTCTCGGACATTCCATTTAATTTAATCATGAATGTTACAGGTGCATGATCTGAAATTATAATGTTATGATATTTAGAATTATAAATAAATGGAATAAACGTAGAGTCAACTAAAAAATAATCTATTCTTGAGTATGTTTTGTGTACTGGTGAGTAAAATGAATATTCCCGTCCAATTGGGTTTTCTATTCTCCAGACATCCTTAATATTAGTGGTATTAATAAATGAATTTAGAAATACACTTGATTGAGATTTTACTTTTTTTTGCATTGATGATCTATCTAAGTATGAATCTAATGTACAATTGAAGTCTCCTCCAATTATTAATTTATATTGTGTAAATTCAGGAATTTTATTAAATGTTTTATTAAAGAACATAGGGTTATCGAAATTAGGCCCGTAAACATTAAGAAGAATCACTTTTTCTCCATTTAACTCTCCAACTAATATAATATATCTACCATCAATATCCACTATTGTTGAGGAGTTCTTAAAAGGTATTCCTTTACGAATTAGTATTGCAACTCCTCTGGACTTGTGGGAAAAGGAGGAATGATATGATTCAGCAATCCACTTAGCTTTAAGTCTATATTGAGATTCCTTCTTAAGGTGTGTTTCTTGAAGAAATATTATATCAGTTTTGATTAAATTTAGATGTGCCAAAACTTTGCCTCTCTTAATTGGTTCATTGATTCCCTTGACATTCCAACTACAAAATGTTATTCCCTGACCCCCTCTTGTCATATTAATATCTTGCATATTGTTTCTAAGGTGGTCTATAACCGAGCAGAAGGTACAACACACAGAACCTGACCCTGCTCCCGAACCTCGAATAGATGAATTTAAAATCATATACATCGCTCTTCCGAGCACATCTCCTTGTATTTGTCTTATTTTTCCATTCAAACATTAAGTTATAAAAATATTTAAAAAGAGAAAAGTGATAGAGTTGATTAATATAGGGTGAAAGAAAAGAAACTACCTCTACAATTAGTGTAGTTAGTGATAGCCACACTAACGTGGCTAGAATTCTAAAGACTTCCGTAGCCTTTGTAAAAAAAAAAATTCCAGCTCCGTGCGCAAAGGAAATAAAGGGTTATTTCTAACATTCATATATCTTCTTTGGGAGTAACAAACTTATTTACCTACCCATACATACACACACCCGATATCCACATATATATATATATACATCCCCATATGTATGCATACTTAAGCACGTATCCTTGCAGAAAAATTTTAGAACAGCAAAAATTCACTACGTTTATTCTCTACATATCATATTAATTTTTTCCGCTAAATCTATCATAAATTTAATTTTAAATTAAAAATTAAAGAGAAAAACCGTCAAACTTTATTTTGACTTAGGCTAATTTACCTCTTGCATATCTTCCTATATAATATAATTGTGTAATACATTTCTATGTTAATCGAAGACTGTTAATTATTAATCATTGTTATCAATCATATACAGTATTAAATTTTTATGATTAATGTTAATGTTAATAATTTTGTTAATAGTTTTTAGTGGTAATATAGATATTTAATAAGTATTGGTTGTTACATATATCGTTAGATATGAGTATCCAGATAATAACAATGATTAGTAAACAGAGAAAACAAAAAAGATCACGGTTTTATCCAATGTCCTCCATCCATTTCGGTTTCCGGATATCCTCAAAGCTCTTAAAAGAACTTTAACGGTCCTTTTAGATCTGGCGGGACTCCTAAGGAGTAATGTAAATTCTTCAGTCTATGATCATGTTACCGACATCTTTAGCATATTCCAGTGCTTTTTCGTGGTCTGTAAAAAAAAGCTCCTTGGACTTGTAGGAGACTCTTAGTCTTGCGGGATAAAGCAAACTGTATCTCAAATCAGGTACCTTCTTCAAAATTCTCTTTGTCTCAATGAACTGCCCTCTTTTCTTGTAGACTTCTGCCGAATAATCTCGGTAGATACTGAATCTTGCACCTTCAAAAAGGAGCTGTCCGCCTCGAACCATTTTCTTCATTATATCATCAAATTCATGATCCAGTTGCACCTTTACGATAATTTGTCTTGGATGGGCATCATCCTGTGTACGTTTTCGCTGCGCTCTATGAGCTCGACCGAGTGAAGGTTTGTAATCCAATTTTAAGGCTTTTTGTAAAAGGTCTGCCACAAAATCCCGAGTACCCATTTCTTTCTCACTTCCTTCTTTCACCCCTACAATTCTTAAATTCTTACGTCTTTGACGCCCCTCCAAATCGGTACATTTATCATTTAATTTAGTCACCATATCTGAGAGGCGTTGGTTTTCAGTAAGGAGTCGACTTACAGTTTCCTCACTTGTCGTCGCCCATTTCTCCAGTTCGGTTATCGCTGTTCGATGTTGATCAAGTTCATAATGAACGGGGTCCACCTCCGTTTTAACCTTCGTTTCCACCGAAACAAGCCTGGCTTCCAGTACTTCCATTTGAGCTTTGACCTCTTCCTCCCTCGACCTCTTCCAGATTTCCAGCATGTGCTGAACGGTAGAAATCATTTCTGCTTTAAAACCCAACCTAAAAGAGTCAAATTCATCTTTAAATTTCTCACCAAAGGTTTCCATTTCGGCAGCAAGAAAAGTTTTAAGATCCTCCATTTCGGACTTTTTCGGTTTCATTTTCTTCAGAGGGTCTTCCTGGGCCTTCGTTGTAATTGAGGCCGAGGCCTCTGAAGGGCCTTCCTCTTCCATCTGCGTTTTTTTACCGGCTCTTTTTTGTGTCCCACGGGGGGGGGGTGCGTTGTAACGCCATACCTTAAAGTCGTGCGCCTGATGACATCCCGCAGGCAGCCGTTCAGATTGCGATCACTGCAGGTAAAACCCGATTTTCTCCCATTTTTTTTTCCCTCGGCACGGAGCTAGTTGGCGCTGGACTCAAGCCTCCATAGCGCCACCGGAAGTCACCAAGATTGTTTTAAAGTAATTTTTAAGTGGTTCCCGATTTAAATTGCCGTGTAACTAATTCAGCCCATTAATACAAATATAGATCGCTAATTCATCAGTTGTGTTATATTCAATTTGCATTATGTAAATAGGTGTTTTGTTCAACGACCTGTTGGATAAAATATAGCAAGGTCCAGTCAGATGGTAATGAGACTATTGATGAACAACTGGTATGAACAGAGCAAGTTGCTGATGGTAAAGATAGACACAAAGTGCTGGAGTAACAGAGTAATGGAAACAGATGACTGAAGAAGGGTCCTGATTCAAAATGTCACCCATCCTTTTCTTTAGAGATGCTGCCTGACCCGCTGAGTCACTGTAGCACTTTGTGTCTATCTTTGGTGTAAACCAGCATCTGCAGCTTCTACAAGTTGTTGATGGTAGCCGATGAAAGATAGCCATAACTGATTACTGTGTTTCTCATTTGTGAAAATAAGCAGTGACATTACAGAGGCACATTGAAAGGTATCATCTCATGAAAGCTGACGGATTGGCATTGTAGACCACTCTTGAATTTAACTAGCTCATACAAAAGTACGACACACCTATTCTTTATGGACTTTGACCGAGTCATGCTGATACAATTATGAAGACCTGCCTACAGGTTCCTTGCAAGTACAATTATTCTTTGCTCTTCTGAGGAATGCAAGTTCATTAACCAATCTGTCAAATGCTTGCAGTTTATCTCTCTCTCAAAGATGTGTGTGAAAAGGGCAACTAGAATGAATTGGGTTTTTTGTCTACTATATGTAAAAGTTGAAAGCAGCTTTATTTCTTGAATTATAATATTATTAGTTCTGAGTTCACTGTTAGATAATCAAGCATTATTTAAAAATAAATACCAGTGTAATTTTTGGGAAGGCTGCAAGTTCTCCTCAAGAAAAAGCAATAGGCTACAAACGACGAGCTGACCTTAAATCAAATGCGGCAATCAAGTTAATATGCTGCCATAAAAATTAACCTAAATCTGTCAAATAAATGAAAAATGACTTTGTAAATGAGCATAAATGCAACGCAAGCAACAACTTCATATTAATGGATCAGAAAATGTTTCAAATACGTAGTCACTATCTGTTAAGGAACATTTTATGAAATACTAAATAACAGAATAAAGGTTAATTATCTCAATTTACAAAAGCTTTTATCAGCAGTTCTAGTTTTTGCAAGATATCACTGGATTCAAGATGTACTGTCCTCATTCAAAGCTGTTTTCCTCCCATTATTGCTGAGCAATATACTGTGCCCTCCATAATGTTTGAGACAAAGGCCATCATTTATTTATTTGGCTCTGTACACCACAATTTGAGATTTGTAATAGAAAAAAATCACATGGTTAAAGTGCACATTGTCAGATTTTATTAAAGGGTATTTTTATACATTTTAGTTTCACCATGTAGAAATTACAGCTGTGTTTATACATAGTCCCCCCCATTTCAGGGCACCATAATGTTTGGGACACATGGCTTCACAGGTGTTTGGAATTGCTCAGGTGTGTTTAATTGCCTCCTAATTGCAGGTATAAGAGAGCTCTCAGCACTGAGTCTTTCCATCACCTTTGGAAGCTTTTATTGATGTTTATCAACATGAGGACCAAAGTTGTGCCAATGAAAGTCAAAGAAGCCATTATGAGACTGAGAAACAAGAATAAAACTGTTAGAGACATCAGCCAAACCTTAGGCTTACCAAAATCAACTGTTTGGAACATCATTAAGAAGAAAGAGAGCACTGGTGAGCTTACTATTCACATAGGGACTGGCAGGCCAAGGAAAATCTCCACAACTGATGACAGAAGAATTCTATAATAAAGAAAAATCCCCAAACACCTGTCCGTCAGATCAGAAACACTCTTCAGGGGTCAGGCGTGGATTTGTCAATGACCACTGTCCACAGAAGACTTCATGAATAGAAATACAGAGGCTACACTGCAAGAATGCAAACCACTGGTTAGCCGCAAAAATAGGATGGCCAGGTTACAGTTTGCCAAGAAGAACTTAAAAGTGCAACCACAGTTCTGGAAAAAGGTCTTGTGGACAAATGAGAAGATGATAACTTATATCAGAGTGATGGCAAGAGAAAAGTATGGAGGAGAGAAGGAACTGCCCAAGATCCAAAGCAAACCACCTCATCTGTGAAACACGAAGGTGGGGGTGTTATGGCCTGGGCATGCATGGCTGCTGAAGTTACTGGCTCACTTATCTTCATTGATGATACAACTGCTGATGGTAGTAGCAGAATGAATTCTGAAGTGCATCGACACATCCTATCTGCTCAAGTTCAAACAAATGCCTCAAAACTCATTGGCCGGCAGTTCATTGTACAGCAAGACAATGATCCCAAACATACTGCTAAAGCAACAAATGAGTTTTTCAAAAAAGCAACAAATGAGTTTTTCAAAGCTAAAAAATGGTAAATTCTCGAGTGGCCAAGTCAATCACCCGATCTGAACCCAATTGAGCATGCCTTTTATATGCTGAAGCGAAAACTGAAGGGGACTAGCCCCCAAAACAAGCATAAGCTATAGATGGCTGCAATACAGGCCTGGCAGAGCATCACCAGAGAAGACACCCAGCAACTGGTGATGTTCATGAATCGCAGACTTCAAGATTCTCAGCAAGGGATAAAATTGCAACCAGACAAAATAGCTAGGAAGCCAAATTCAAATCAGGAGATAAGATGCTGGTTGATAAGGAAATCTGATCATTTCTGTCTATTGCTTGCACAAAGATTTTTGTACCTGAACAGTTCAATATTTTATTGCTGTTCAGTTTATATTGTGATAACTTTAAAGGGGTAAATGATGAACCACTGTTCTGCCTAGTTACTATTACTAGTTACTGTTCTGCCTGTCTGATTAAGGGTCTCGATTCACAACGTAACTCATCGTTTCTCTCCAGAGATGCTGCCTGTCCTGCTGAGTTACTCCAGCACTTTGTGTCTACCTTCGATTTAAACCAGCATCTGCTAGTTCTTTCTTACACATCAATTACCCATGTTCTCCTGTCATGCTGCCTGACCCACTGAGTTACTCCAGCACTTTGTGTCCTTCTGCCTAGTTACTTACTTCGAGGTTGTGGCTCCACCGATCAGTAAAGGCATTTTCAAACCTATCCGTTCCATTTCTTTGGCAACATGTATCATTTCATCCAAAGATGGCGTGATAAGACCAGACAGCCCAATAATATCTGCCAAAAGAAAGTATAGGACACATTCACGAATCTGCTTTAACAACTAAACCACTGGTGGCACCGCGGTTCATTTGCTGCCTTGCAGGGCCAGAGAACCAGGTTCGATCCTGACAACGGGAGCTGTTTGCAGGGAGTTTGTATGTTCTCTCCGTGACCGCATGCGTTTTCTCTGGGGGCTCTGGTTTCCTCCCACACCCCAAAGACGTACAGGTTTGTAGGTTAATTGGCCTTGGTAAAACTGGTAAATTGTCCCTCGTGTATCGGATAGTGCTAGTGTACGGGAATCACTGGTCAGTGTGGTCTCGGTGGGCCAAAGGGCCTGTTTCAGCGCTGTATCTCTAAACTAAATCAAGCTGTTTTGGCAAATTGCAAAATCAAGTTCTGGGATCAAAGCTGTGATTTGATCACACAAGCTTAACCAGAGTTGTGGAAAGACAGGTGAAGACCAGGAAATGACTGAAAAATAGTTCTCAAGCTACTTTGACTGAGTGAGGTCACGGAAATGGAAAAGTGATAAAATTGATGTTTACGTTTAAAAATGTTAAGATGCCAATTTACTCTTGCACACCTCCAAAGAACTAGCTGTTGAATGTTCTTGTAAAACTTATAATCTTGTTCCTATCTTTCTTGCCCAATGTACCCTGTGCTCAGAGTGGAGGGGGAAACACAGGAAAATGGGCAGCGCAAAGAATTCTTTAAAAAAAAAATCTATTTATGTATTAGTGTTGGAGCAATATCTCCAAGATACAGGATGCTATTGTATGCAGGGGTTCCAATGAAAGGTTTTGATGCAAAACGTTGACAATTCCTTTCCCTCCACCGATGTTGCTCGACTTGCTGAATTCCACTAGCAGTTTGTCTTTTGCCCTAGGTTTCCAGCATCTGCAATCTAGTATGTCTACATGCTAATATATTTACCTGCTTTATTCTCGATAGCAGCTTGGAGTATTTTATCACATGGAGTCATAACTCCCAGGTCAATTACTCTGAAATTAAAGTAAAAATATATATTTTAAATGAATTCATAACTGATTCAGTGACTACCAGTTTAAGAATAGCTTCTGCCCAACAATCAACAATCTCACGAACACTGCACAACACTAACCTCAGCTATGAACTGTGAGCTGTATTTGATTGCACTCAGTACTTTGGGTTGTTTTGCATGAGTATTGGAGTTATTCATTCTTTTTTTTGTTTAATGTATTATCTATGTGCATTGTGTTTACATGTCTTTTACGTTGCTGCACGTTAGAATTTTATTTTTCTGTTGTTGGTACATAAGACAATTAAATGCTCTTGACTCTTGACAGTGAGCCATAGAATCTGTGCTCAACTTTAGGGAATGATGTTTAGTTTTAGTTCCATCTAGTTTATTATTGTCATGTGTACTGAGGAACAGTGAAAAGCTTTTCTTTGCATGCTATCCAGTCAAAGATGACTATACATGAATACAATCAAGCCGTCCACTGTGCGCAGATATAGGTGCAACATTTAATGCAATTGAGGGCGTGCAGCGTAGGTTTACTAGGTTAATTCCCGGAATGGCGGGACTGTCATATGTTGAAAGACTGGAGCGACTAGGTTTGTATACACTGGAATTTAGAAGGATGAGAGGGGATCTTATCGAAACGTATAAGATTATTAAGGGGTTGGACATGTTGGAGGCAGGAAACATGTTCCCAATGTTGGGGGAGTCCAGAACCAGGGGCCACAGTTTAAGAATAAGGGGTAGGCCATTTAGAACAGAGATGAGGAAAAACGTTTTTAGTCAGAGAGTTGTGAATCTGTGGAATTCTCTGCCTCAGAGGGCAGTGGAGGCCAATTCTCTGAATACATTCAAGAGAGAGCTAGATAGAGCTCTTAAGGATAGCAGAGTCAGGGGGTATGGGGAGAAAGCAGGAACGGGGTACTGATTGAGAATGATCAGCCATGATCACATTGAATGGCGGTGCTGGCTCGAAGGGCCGAATGGCCTACTCCTGCACCTATTGTCTATTGTCCAATTAAAGATAGTTCAAAGGTCTCCAATGAGGTAGATTGTAGGTCAGGACCGTTCCCTAGTTCACTTGCCAGATAACAGCTGGGAAGAAACTGTCCCTGAATCTGGAGATACGAGTTTTCACACTTCTGTACCGCTTGCCTGATGAGAGAGGGTAAAAGAGGGAGTGTCGGGTGCGAGACCTGTCCTTGATTATGCTGGTGGCATTGCCGAGGCAGCGTGATGTGTAGATAGAGTCAATGGAAGGGAGGTCGGTTTGCATGATTTATACATTCCTTTACTAGTACATTCCGATAGCAATGTCCTGAAGTTGAGATGATGTACTTCCAACACAATTTTTCTTTGACTTTCAAGTAGCCATAACGAGAACAAACAAAAAAATGTGAGGAAGCAAGATAACATATAAGTTTACCGGAAATTATTGCAGCCCAGCACCACCCTAACAATATTCTTGCCAATGTCATGAACATCACCCTTGACAGTGGCTAACACAATGGTCCCTTGGTATGGGTTCTGCAAAAGAACAAAACCCTTTGATTAATTGCATTTGAAATGAATTACTAGGATAAGATTGCCTTAGTTTTTACTATAAATTATATATGCAATCTTAATTCAAAGAAAGACAGAAGGCAAACACGTTAATCCAAACTCTTCACACAGGACACAAGTTGTGAGGATTGGAGCAACATGAAGACTCGAGGAGCCGTACATGCTGGAATCTTCAGCAAAACACAAAATGCAGGGATTCGGGTCAGGACCCTCCTTCTGACACTTCATCAGTCTAAAGAAGGCTCCTGACCTGAAATGCCACCTGTGCTGCAGATCTGAGAATGTGTTACCATTCTGATGTCTGTTATAAAAAGGTAGCTGAACTCAAATAGTCAAAATCATATTTTGTAGTCAATAGTCATACCGCACGTAACAGACCCTTTAGCTCAACTAATCCATTACGACCAAGATGCCCCATCTCAGCTACTCCCACTTGCCCGAGTTTTACCCATATCCCTCGAATCCTTTCCTCGTCATGTATCTGTCCAAGTGTATTTTAAATGCCGTTGTAGTATCCACCTCAACTACGTCCTCTGGCAGTTCATTCCATATGCTCACCAGCCTCTGAGTGCAAACGTTGCCCCTCAGATTTTTATGAAATCTTGCCCCTCTCACCTTAAAACAGATGTGCTTTTGTTTTTCATTGCCCTACCCTGGAGACCTTTTAAAATAATTAAATTACACCATCTTCTGTGTGCAATTTTAAATGAACAAAACTTACTGGCTTAGCCAGTAACACCTAGATCCCAAAAGGGTATAAACGAAAGAAAAAAGTGTTCTGACTCCAGTTAGAGAAACAAGGACTTACAATTTCTTTGAATTGGCCTGGCTGCATCAGCATTTCCTCTCTCTCTTTCTCCATGAAAGGGGTCAGATATTTCACAGCTTTCTTCATTACGCGAGCAGATTTAATGACCTGATGGCACAAAGTAAATTCTATTTACAAGACATTGAGAAACAAAACAGTGCAGATTTGGGGTTTAATATTTAAAAATTAACTAAATACGGATAGATAAATAAATGAAGAAAGCGAATGGAATGTTGGCCATAACAAGAGGATTTCAGTATAGGAGTAAAGAGGTTCTTCTGCAGTTGTATAGGGCCCTGGTATGACCACATCTGGAATACTGTGTACAGTTTTGGTTTCCTCATTTGAGGAAGGACAATCCATGTAATTGAGGCAGTGCTGCGTAGGTTCACGAGATTGATCCCTGGGATGGCGGGACTGTCATATGAGGAAAGATTGAAAAGATTAGGCTTGTATTCACTGGAGTTTAGAAGGATGAGAGGGGATCTTATAGAAACATATAAAATTATAAAAGGACTGGACAAGCTAGATGCAGGAAAAATGTTCCCAATGTTGGGCGAGTCCAGAACCAGGGGCCACAGTCTTAGAATGAAGGGGAGGCCATTTAAAACTGAGGTGAGAAAAAACTTTTTCACCCAGAGAATTGTGAATTTGTGGAATTCTCCTCCTGCACCTATTTTCTATGTTTCTATGGATATTCCCCGTCACTTAAGTAAAC
This sequence comes from Rhinoraja longicauda, assembly GCF_053455715.1. Lineage (NCBI taxonomy): Eukaryota > Metazoa > Chordata > Chondrichthyes > Rajiformes > Arhynchobatidae > Rhinoraja > Rhinoraja longicauda. The sequence goes on along the minus strand of NC_135961.1, from coordinate 34,370,123 downwards.
TCGCACTTACGTACACAATTCTATACTCAGTCCTGAGTGCAATCAAGGCAGTTTGTAATTTCCACAACACTATACGATCAAGTTTACATCGAAAACAAACCGATAATGTCGGCAGTGCTTACCCAGAAGACCAGGTGCTGCAGAAAGTGTTCCAAAGGTGAGACTGATCTCAAGCTGGCAATGGCAGCGTGCTTACCCAGAAGTCCATGCGCTGCAGAAAGTGCCCCGGATGCAGCAGGACGCCACTGAGAAAGTTAATACTCTCAATGATGGATACAAAGTGCTGGAGTACCTCAGTGCACCAGGCAGCATCTCTGGAGAACATGGACGGGCAACGTTTTGGGTCGAGACCCTTCTTCAGAATTAGTGTTATTTCGGGCAGGGGATGGGGGTGATGATTCCAAGTTACTTAAATTTGGACTTATGTGAGGGTTCACAGATCATAACCCTTACGTGAGTCGGGGTGTGCCTGTACCCCAAAATGATCAAAATACTTTGTCATCTGCATTGGCAAATACATTTTGCCTTTTAATAGAGCAACAAAATGGATCCCAGACTTACCTGTGGAAGAAACATCTTTCCTGCTCCGAACAATTCCCCCACAGCTTTCATCCCATTCATCAGAGGTCCTTCGACTACATGCAAGGGCCTGGGGTAACTTTGCAGATCGGCTTTTGCTTCTGCTGTATCTTCTATGACATATTTGTCTATACCCTACAGGGTGATGACAGATTTTTTAACTCTTGCAGCAAACATAAGCAAAAAGGACAGTGAGGAAGATGGATGCACTCGAGCCTTTACCTTAATGAGGGCATATTTGAGACGTTCCTCAACAGTTCCATTCCTCCATTCGTCAGTAGTTACCACTACTTTTCCACCTTTGGCATGATTCTACAAGAATTAAAGAACCATGTTCTTTTGTTGGATATGCTTTAGTTTGTTACACTGTAATGGGCAAAATTAAATGCACCACACGCAGAAACTATGATATAATTTTCACTAAGTCAGTCGGCGGAAAATTACCTTGATTAGATTTTCATTTGGGAAACTTGTAAGTCCCTTGATTAGCACGAGAAAACAAATTTGTTCCAGTGGTGCCAGATTAATTACGAATAAAAGTATTTTCAGTGTGTTTGTATGCGTAGGTTTTTTTTATGCTTCCTACAATGGAAGACTGGAACCCATCCATTTCTCTAATGGAAGTTCTGAACTCTAATGCCCAATTCACACATTTCTGCTACATTGCAGAGTGGCTCTTTAATTGAGACTGAACGGAGACATAGCAAATGAAGCTACTGGGAACTCAACCTCCCCAATCACAGCTTTGAATTTGAATTTCTAATCCTCACATTAAAATGTGTTCATGGCATTGTCTTCCCCTGTCACTGTAACTCCGCTACCTCTATCATCCCCCGCAGAAACCAGCATTCCTGTAAACATTGTCTCGTACAAAATTTATGAAACATTTAGGCAGCTATATGGATAGGATAGGTTTTTGAGGGATATGGGCTAAATGCAGGCAGGTGGGACTAGTGTAGATGGGGCATGTTGGTCAGCGTGGGCAAGTTGGGTAAAGGGCCCGTTTCGACGCTGTACAACTGACTCTATGACATCCTTATTCCTGTTCTCCATAAACATCAGCCACACATTCAGCTGCCAAAGCAACAAATTTGAATTCCCTTCCTAAGTTTCACCCCCTACATAGAAACATAGAAAATAGGTGCAGGAGTAGGCCATTCGGCCCTTCGAGCCTGCACCGCCATTCAATATGATCATGGCTGATCATCCAGCTCAGTAGCCTGTACCTGCCTTCTCTCCATACCCCCTGATCCCTTTAGCAAAAAGGGCCACATCTAACTCCCTCTTAAATATAGCCAATGAACTGGCCTCAACTACCTTCTGTGGCAGAGAATTCCACAGACTCACCACTCTCTGTGTGAAGAAATGTTTTCTCATCTCGGTCCTAAAAGACTTCCCCCTTATCCTTAAGCTGTGACCCCTGGTTCTGGACTCCCCCAACATCGGGAACAATCTTCCCGCATCTAGCCTCTCCAACCCCTTAAGAATTTTATATGTTTCTATAAGATCCCCCCTCAGTCTTCTAAATTCTAGCGAGTACAAGCCCAGTCTATCCAGTCTTTCCTCATATGCAAGTCCCGCCATCCCAGGGATTAATCTGGTGAACCTTCTCTGTACTCCCTCTAAGGCAAGAACGTCTTTCCTCAGGTTAGGAGACCAAAACTGCACACAATACTCCAGGTGCGGTCTCACGAAGGCCCTGTACAACTGCAGCAGAACCTCCCTGCTCCTAAACTCAAATCCTCTTGCTATGAATGCCAACATACCATTCGCTTTCTTCACTGCCTGCTGCACCTGCATGCTTGCTTTCAATGACTGGTGCACCATGACACCCAGGTCACGTTGCATCTCCCCTTCTCCCAATCGGTCACCATTCAGGTAATACTCTGCTTTCCTGCTCTTGCCGCCAAAGTGGATAACCTCACATTTATCCACATTATATTGCATCTGCCATGCATTTGCCCACTCGCCTAATCTATCCAAGTCACTCTGCAGCCTCCTAGCATCCTCCTCGCAGCTAACACTGCCACCCAGCTTCGTGTCATCCGCAAACTTAGAAATGTTGCATTCAATTCCCTCGTCCAAATCATTAATATACACTGTAAATAACTGGGGTCCCAGCACTGAGCCTTGTGGTACCCCACTAGTCACTGCCTGCCATTCCGAAAAGGACCCGTTTATTCCTACTCTTTGCTTCCTGTCCGCCAACCAATTTTCTATCCACCTCAAAACTGAACCCTCAATACCGTGTGCTTTAAGTTTGTACACCAATCTCCTATGTGGGACCTTGTCGAAGGCCTTCTGAAAGTCCAGATATAACACATCAACTGGTTCTCCCTTATCCACTCTACTAGTTACATCCTCGAAAAATTCTATAAGATTCGTCAGACATGATTTGCCTTTGGTAAATCCATGCTGACTTTGTCCGATGATTTCACCACTTTCCAAATGTGATGCTATCACATCTTTAATAACTGACTCTAGCATTTTCCCCACTACTGATGTTAGGCTAACTGGTCTATAATTCCCTGTTTTCTCTCTCCCTCCCTTTTTAAAAAGTGGGGTTACATTAGCTACCCTCCAGTCCTCAGGAACTACTCCAGAATCTAAAGAGTTTTGAAAAATTATCACTAATGCATCCACTATTTCTGAGGCTACTTCCTTAAGCACTCTGGGATGCAGCCTATTTGGCCCTGGGGATTTATCTGCCTTTAATCCATTTAATTTACCTAACACCACTTCCCGACTAACCTGGATTTCCCTAAGTTCCTCCATCTCATTAGACCACCGGTCCCCCGCTATTTCCGGCAGACGGTTTATGTCTTCCTTAGTGAAGACAGAACCAAAGTATTTGTTCAATTGGTCTGCCATCTCCTTGTTCCCAATGATCAATTCACCTGTTTCCGACTGCAAGGGACCTACATTTGCCTTAACTAATCTTTTTCTCTTAACATATCTATAAAAGCTTTTGCAGTCTGTTTTTATGTTCCTTGCCAGTTTTCCCTCATAATCTATTTTCCCTTTCCTAATTAAGCCCTTTGTCCTCCTCTGCTGGACTCTGAATTTCTCCCAGTCCTCTGGTATGCTACTTTTTCTGGCTAATCTGTATGCTTCATCTTTTGTTTTAATACTATCCTTGATTTCCCTTGTTAGCCACGGATGCACTACCTTTCCTGGTTTGTTCTTTTGCCAAACTGGGATGAACACTTGTTGTAGTTCATCCATGCGACCTTTAAATGCCTTCCATTGCATGTCCACCGTCAACCCTTTCAGCATCAATCGCCAGTCTATCTTGGACAATTCACGCCTCATACCCTCAAAGTTACCTTTCTTTAAGTTCAGAACACTTGTTTCTGTATCGACTTTGTCACTCTCCATCCTAATGAAGAACTCTACCATATTATGATCACTCTTGCCCAAGGGGCCTCGCACAACAAGACTGCTAACTAACCCTTCCTCATTACTCAATACCCAGTCTAGAATGGCCTGTTCTCTCGTTGGTTCCTCGACATGTTGGTTTAGAAAACCATCTCTCAAACATTCCAAGAAATCCTCTTCCTCAGCACCCCTGCCAGTTTGGTTCACCCAATCTATATGTAGATTGAAGTCACCCATTATAACTGCTGCACCTTTAATGCATGCATTTCTAATTTCCTGCTTGATGCCATCCCCAACCTCACTACTGCTGTTAGGTGGCCTGTACACAACTCCCACTAGCGTTTTCTGCCCCTTAGTGTTTCGTAGCTCTACCCATATCGATTCCACTTCCTCCAAGCTAATGTCCTTCCTTTCCACTGCTTTAATCTCCTCTCTAACCAGTAACGCTACCCCACCTCCTTTTCCTTTCTGTCTATCCCGCCTGAATATAGAATATCCCTGGATGTTGAGCTCCCAGCCTTGGTCACCCTGGAGCCATGTCTCCGTAATCCCAACTATATCATAATCATTAATAACTATCTCCACATTTAATTCATCCACCTTATTACGTATACTCCTTGCATTGAGACACAAAGCCTTCAGGCTTGTTTTTACAACTCTCTTACCCCTTGTACGATTATGTTGAAAAGTGTCCCTTTTTGATTTTTGCCCTGGATTTGTTTGCCTACCACTTTTACTTTTCACCTTGCTACCTGTTGCTTCTACCCTCATTTTACACCCCTCTGTCTCTCTGCTCCTGCTCCCATCCCCCTGCCACATTAATTTAAATCCTCCCCGACAGCATTAGCAAACACTGCCCCTAGGACATTGGTTCCATTCCAGCTCAGGTGCAGACCGTCCTGTTTGTACTGGTCCCACCTCTCCCAGAACTGGTTCCAATGTCCTAAAAATTTGAATCCCTCCCCCTTGCACCATTTTTCAAGCCACGTATTCATCTGAAACATCCTCCTATTCCTACTCTGACTAGCACGTGGCACTGGTAGTAATCCAGAGATTATTACCTTTGAGGTCCTACTTTTTAGTTTATCTCCTAGCTCTCTAAATTCACCTTGTAGGACCTCATCCCGTTTTTTACCTAAATCGTTGGTGCCAACGTGCACCACGACAACTGGCTGCTCACCCTCCCCCTTCAGAATGTCCTGCAGCCGCTCAGAGATATCCCTGACCCTTGCACCAGGGAGGCAACATACCATCCTGGAGTCTCGTTTGCGGCTGCAGAAACGCCTATCTATTCCCCTTACAATTGAATCCCCTATCACTATAGCCCTTCCACTCTTTTTCCTCCCCTCTTTTGCCGCAGAGCCACCCACGGTGCCATGAACTTGGCTGCTGCTGCCTTCCCCTGATGAGCCATCTCCCCCAACAGTATCCAAAATGGCATATCTGTTTAGGAGGGAGATGACCGCAGGGGACTCCTACTGAGCTGCCCCTGTAAAAGAAAAACATTTCTGTAAACCAAGCTTTTAACCATTCTTCTGCTCCCATTTCTCTCAGTGTTTGTTTGATTACACCTCCGAAACTACAAAATGATTTTAAAAAAAAGATTACGTGCATACAAGTTTTATTATGGGGAAGTATGCAATTTCAAAAAGTATACCATTAACTTGCGATTTGAAACATACAGCACAAGAACAGGCCCTTCCGCCCATAATGTCTGTTCCAAACATGATGCCAAGACCAACTCTTATCTACTTGCACATAATCCATATCTCTCCATTCCTTGTATGTCCATATGCATAATAAAACTAGGAAAAAGCACACTTAGATTTTGTCAGCATCACTCAGTGGTTTTTATTCCAAAGCTACCCGTACATGTCCTTACCTGTGCATAATGCAGCAATTTCTCAGTAGCTTCAGGGTCTTTGTTCCAGATCAAATTCTCACACATCTCCAGAAGTTCTTTGTCAATATCATCATAAACAGGGAGGTTTCCTGCATTCACAATTCCCATATCCATCCCTGCCTAAAGAAAGACATATTACAAAAATGTTGCGGTAGATGAGTGAAAGATTTGCGATAAAAATACGTCAACAAGTACACCGAGTACCAGCCATTTGTTATATCGTCACGGGCAGACAGGGTGATGACAGTGGTGTTTGGCAGAAAAAGATACAAAGTACTAGAGTAACTCCACGAGTCAAGCAGCACCTCTGGAGAACGAGAATAGATGATGTTTCGGGTCAGGACCCTTCATTCCAATCAATTTTCAGGGTTCCGTCCAGAAATGTCACCTATAAATGTTCTCCAGAGATGTTGCTTGAAGTGTTGAGTTACTTCAGTACTTTGTGCCCTTTTGTGTAAACCAGCATCTGCAGTTCCTTGTTTCTGCAAGGTGTTTGGGAGGCTTGTCTTCATTGGTCAGGTATTGAGTACAGGAGTTGGGATGTCAAATTGCTGCTGTGCAAGATAATTGGCAAGGCCACATTCTAAAGTACTGTGTATTGATCTTTGGTTACACTGATGTCATTAAATTGGAAAGGGTGCAAAGTGGATTCACGAGGATGTTACAGGGTCTGTGGGGGTTTGAGTTATAAGGGAGGCAAGGATAGCTTCGGTATTTTTTCCCTAGGGCATAGGAGGCTGAAGGGTGACAATGTATAAAAACATGAGGGTATAGATGCATGAGGGTATACATGGAAGGTGCTGCCAGAAGAGGAAGAGGCAGGTATAATAACAACATTTAAAATATAATTGGACAGCAAAGCTGCAGCACAAATTTCATTGTTCCGTTCTCAGCGCATATGACAATTAAACATTCTTGAATCTAGACTAATTTTACCTTAAACTGCCCTTCTGTGTTTGAAATGCCAACAACATGAAAAAAGAGTACATCAACCCTGTCTATGCCTTTTATAATTTGATACACCTCCATCTGGTCAACCCTCAGCCTCCTTTGCTCCAGTGAAAACAAACACAGCCTATTCAAGACACAAGTGCAGGTCTGGTGAACCCGGATAGGTGCCCTTTTGGATACGACCTGATCGAGTCTGAAGAAGGGACCTGACCCAAAACGTCACCTATCCATGTTCTCCAAAGAACCTGCCTGACCTGCTGAGTTACTCCAACACTTTATGTATGCAAAAACAAATAATTTCACTGTACATGTGACAATAAAGTATCATTGAAACATTGTGCCTTGTTCTGTAAATCAGCATCTGCAGTTTCTTATGTCCCTAGCCTTTTCAATCTCTCCCCATAATGAAATTCCTTTAATCCTGGCAACATTCTGGTGACCCCATTCTCTCCCAAAATGATGTCGTTGAAAGAGTATTCATGAATATTAGCTTTGTACCTTTATTGCATGGTAAAGGAATACGCTGTGCATGGCCTCTCGGATTGCCTCCATTCCACGAAATGCGAAGGACAGATTTGAAAGACCTCCACTTACTCTGGCTCCAGGCAATGCTCCCTTTATGAAAATAAAAAACGATGAGCAAATCAAGATAAAATACAAGAGAAAGTGATTGCATTTATTATAAGAGAAAGAATGATATACTGTGAGCACTTTTAATTCATATCGACTCACAATGAACGTATAGACTGAGAAATACAAGATTTAGACAAGACAGAATGGATAATGTAGCATCAAGGATGGGTAGTTGCAAGTGCCTCAAAGACTGGAAATAAATGGAATATATATACAGCTCATTCATCTCCTTAAAGGGAAGATAAAAAATAGAATTAAACCTAAAATACAAATAACTACTTGCACACTGGAAAAAGACAAAGTCAAAGTAAAGCAAATGTTCATAAGTTAGAGGAGCAGAATTAGGCCATTCGGCCCATCCAGTCTACTCCGCCATTCAGTCAAGACCGATCTATCTTTCCCTCACAAACCCATTCCCCTGCCTTCTCCCCATAACTCCTGACACCCGTATTAATCAAGAATCTAAGTCTCCGCCTTAAAAAATATACATTGACTTGGCCTCCACAGTCATCTGTATAATACTATTGAAATTGTAAACCTCTGGCACCAACTTGAATTTTTACAGCTCCATGTAAGACATATTATTCCAAATAATACTATTTGCTAGGACTCATTTGGGTTCAAGAAAGAAATAATAAAAAGGGTTCTTTTAATGATTTTTAATGTTCTTATCATTTAAATATTTACCAGCATTCAATTGAAGAGCACCCTAAACGTCAAGTAATATCTTAATTCCAGGAGCACGGTACCGGTGTTGCACGGTACCGGTGTTGCACGGTACCGGTGTTGCACAGTACCGGTGTTGCATGCTTGAGCTGAAGGCTTCACAATTTCTCCCATAGTCTCAATGTATGCAGACCAACACAACCTTCATCTGATTTGTGTGTAAGTCCAGGCCAGTCAGTGAAGTTTCAGTTAAAAATAGTTAGTATTATGCTAAAGGTCTAGCATATTGTGCATCTGTATTGTAACGCTGCTGCAGTTGCAGTGGCAAGTGGTTTGGTAAAATCTCATTTGTAATCAATCCATGATATGAAATAGCAGGATTTTAAAAAATCAACACATTTTGCTCCTATATTCTGAAAAACTCTGTTTTTCAATTATATCTATATCAATTTATTTCAAAATGTGTCAGGCTGCATTGTGCAGAGTAGGTGCTTCCATTTTAATTGTTTTGTTTTATACATACTTTCCTGGAAATATGATTTCTAGCCCCACCAGATGAAAGGAAAATTATGTAAATCCTTTTCGCTACACAATTCGAAACTCTCTAATCCTTTGTCTCACATCTTGTGTGTTCCTCCCTGTCCTTTCTCCACCCATCTGCCTAACAAAATCCCCCCTCACCTGTGTTCACCTATGGCTAGCCCGAAAGACTCGCATTGAATTCTCCAATTTTAGGTAACTAATTATAACCCCCTCTCCCCTTCTCTCCCCCCTCTCTTTGTGCCCCACCTGGACTTGCACCCATTTCATCCCTTCTACCATCTAACTTCCAGCTACATTCCTTTCTCTGGCTTCACAATTCGCACCTCTTCTACCCTTATCATGCCCTCTGTCTTTACATCTGTGACATTTGTCCAACCATTTGCCCACCAAAACCCACCCTCACCTGTGTTCACCTGTCACCTGCCATGCTCTGTCCTGCCCCTCCACTCTTCTAGCTTTCTTCCCCCCCCCCCACCCCTACAATCAGTCGTCTGAAGTGTTCCGACCTGAAACATCACCTATCCATGCTCTCCGGGGATGCTGGATGACCCGTTGAGTTACTCCAGCATTTTGTCTCTTTCTTTGGTAAACCAGCATCTGCAATTCCTTGTTTCCATAGATGAAGTAATCAATCATCTCCTTATGCCCTATTCAGTTCCTCATGGTGATTTGAGGTGGATCTACGCTTTCATGCATGGACTTACCTTCATAATTGAAGTAGCTTTCATGAAATTTACAGCATAGAGATTGTGCTCCTCCATTCCAGTTCCAATAGTGAGTATATTTGGATCAAATATGATATCACTGGGGTTAAATTTGACTTTGTTCACAAGCAAGTGATACGCTCTAGTGCACACTGCCACTTTGGATTCAATATCGGTCGCCTGAACAAGATAACAGAAGGTTCAGAATTTGCGAGCACATTCCAATAGTTCCTTAAACACACACAACTTCTGAATGCTCAACTCCAGCCTTCATTCAGGAGGCTTGCAGAAAGAAATGAATTGAGAAATTCATGAAAGATGCAGCTAAAATAAATAATGGTCATGCAACCATTTTTATCTGTGCATTTGCCAACCCAATAGCCCACAGAACTTGCAGACATTGAGTGGTTGCAGTGCTGGTTGCTTGGAAAAACGAGATCCTAAGGCATCTCCATTGTAGCCGCAGTTTAAGAGGATGTTGCGGAGAATTAGGATAATGGGGGCGAGGAGGAAGGATGTAAAGCTCGTGTGTCTGGAAGCAGCATATGGGATTGATTAACCCGATCAAGAAATCATGTCTTATGTCAGGCAAATGTCAAAAGTGTGAAGTGAATTGCACTGAGAAATGCCCGGGTCAATTTGCTGATTGACCTAAAAATAAACACTAATGAGACCTGACATAGGCAAAGTTGCTTTGATGGCAATTCACACATGAAAAGTTTCAGTGGATCAGTTTCTGGGAGATACTCAATAACCAGATGACATCTAGTGGCAAAACCTCACTCTTACAACAAACCAACAAAAGAAGGTTTCCAAAACATCACCTATCCATGTGTCCAGAGATGCTGCCTGACCTGACAAGTTACTCCAGCACTTTGTGTCCAACTAGGGTCAAAAGTGAGCAAATGAGACCAGCTACGGGTGGCACAGTGGCGTAGCAGTACAGCTATTGCCTTACAGCGCCAGAGACCCGGGTTCGATCCTGACTAGGGGTGCTTGTCTGTATGGAGTTTGTACATTCTCCCCATGACCTACGTGGATTTTCACCGAGATCTTTGGTTTCCTCCCACACTCCAAAGATGTACAGGTTTGTAGGTTAATTGGCTTGGTATACATGTAAATTGCGCCTAGTGTGTAGGATAGTGTTAATGTGCGGGGATTGCTGGTCGGTGCGGACTCGGTGGGCTGAAGGGCCTGTTTCCGCGCTGCATCTCTAAACTAATCTAAAAAGATGGGTGTCATGGATGTGTTGGGACAAAAGGCATATTTCAGTGCTGTTTGACAGACTCTATAACATTAAGTTCTATGCAAAGGTTGTTGGACAATGCAGCAAGAAAACAATAACCAGTTCTTTGTTTTATCCAACTCACTTACCTGTCCTTTCTCATCAAATGCCATTATCACAACAGCAGCTCCAAACTGTTTAATTATACGTGCTTTCTTCAGAAAGTCTTCCTCTCCTTCCTTCAAACTGATACTATTAACAAGGCATTTGCCCTGGCAACACCTCAAACCTGCTTCAATCACACTGAACTTTGAAGAATCTATGCAAACTGGGACCTTAAAGAGAAAAACAAACAAGTGCTTGCGGTTCAAAGATGATCACCAATGTCATTGATCAGTTTAGTTTAGTGTCACGTGAACTGAGGAACAGTGAGAAGCGTTTTTCTTGCGTGCTACCCAATCAGTGGAAAGACTGTACGTGACTGCAATCAAGCCGTCAACAGTGTGCAGATACAGGATAAAGGGAATACCGTTTAGTGCAAGATAAAGTCCAGTAAAGTACGATAAAAAATAGTCCGAGGTCTCCAAAGTGTACTAATACGAGATATTTGGAGTATTATGTGCAGTTCTCGTCGCCACACTATAGGACGTTTATGGAGCCTTTGCAGAGGGCGCAGGAGAAGTTCCAACAAGATATTGGAGACGGAGGGAATTATAGATGTTGGAATCTTAAGCAAAAGTACAAACAGTGGCTTAAAAAAAGACACAAAGTGCTGGAGGAACTCAGCGGGTCAGGCAGCCTCTGCAGTAGGAATGGATAAGCAATGTTTTAGGTCAGGACCCTCGTTTCCACAAGTGCTACTTGACCCCCTAAGTTACTCCAGCACTTCATGTTTTGTTCACCAAGATAGTGATAAGGATTATTATCTCGCAAGCATCAGAAGCTGAGGGGATACAAGAGAAATATAATTACATAGTTAGGGTAGTATTTTCCCAGGATGGAAATGTCATGCTAGATGGCACAGGTTCAGATGCGAGATGAAAAATTTAAAGGAGTTGTTCGAAACAAGTATTTTTCCACAGCGTGGTAGATGCCAGGGGAGGTAGTAGAAGCAGAAATGAAGGAGACTCAGAAGGGTCCCGACCTGAAACGTCACGTATCCATGTCCACCAGGGATGCTGCCTGACTCGCTGAGTTATTCCAGCACTGTGTGTCTTTTTAAGACAGCAATGTTGAAGAGGCAGTTAAACAGACATATGAACAGGTAGAGAATAGAGAGATACAGACCCTGTGCAGTCACGTAGAGTAAGTTTAGTTAGACGTCGTGGTCAGCACAGACTTGGTGGGCAAACTGCTCTGCAAGACTTGATTAACCAGCTGTCACTCTGATATTGCTTCCGCTATCATAAGCACATTGCTTTTAGACAATTATTGTACTGACCTTAGCAATATCTGGTTCCGTTGATACAAGGTTACAAAATCTGGTCATCGCACTCTCGCCATCTAACATTCCATCATCCATGTTGATATCCAGGATTTGAGCTCCCTTATTGACTTGGATCTTGGCTATATTCAAGGCTTCCTACAGTCAGATTGAAATAATAGAATAATAGGCCTTTCAACATCACTCAGTTTAGTTTAGTTTAGAGATACAGCGCGCAAACAGGCCTTTCGGCCCACTGAGTCTGCACCGACCAGCGATCCCCACACATTAACACCATCGTACACACTAAAGGGACAATTTTACATTTATACCAAGCCAAGCCAATTAACACACTTGTGCGTCTTGGGAGTGTGTGAAGAAACAGAAGATCTCGAAGGACACTCATGCGGTCACAGGACGAACATACAAACTCCGTACAGACAACACCCATAAACGGGATCGAACCCGGGTCTCTGGCATCGCAAGCGCTGTAAGGCAGCAACTCTACAGCTGCGCCACCATGCTGCCCACAAAGTCAGAAAGTAACATAATTCACAGCTTACAGTCAACCAACTCTGAGGTGCTGATGACTTAGCTCTGTCGTAAAGGGCAACTATTCTTCCGGGTACCAGTTTTAAATTGTGTAGGAAGGAACTGCAGATGCTGGTTTATACCCGAAGATAGACATAAAGTGCTGGAGTAACTCAGCGGGTCAGGCAGCATCTCTGGAGAAAAAGAACGGGTGACATTTCGGGTCGGGCGCTTCTTTAAACTGAAGAAGGGGTCTGACCCAAAAGGATACTCATCCTTTTTCTACAGAGATGCTGCCTGACCCGCTGAGTTACTCCAGCACTTTGTGTTTATCTTCAGTTTTAAATTGTGTTCTTTCAAAAATCTTTCCTTGAAAAACAAAGATGCAGACCAATATGGTGATGAAACCCATCATCTTCTGATAGAATCACAATTTCACATCGGCTTGTCACAATATCAAGCATGTTAGGAGCATGTTCAGAGCACAAGGTTTTGTCAGCACCTTTACTCCGACATCTCTGAATGCAACAACATCTCTTCCTCCTATATCGAAAAACATTTACTGGAGAACTTGCCAAATCTTCTTGGACTCCAGTTCCTAAACCAGCACAGGAACAAGCCTTTCAGCCCATGATGTCGATGCCAACCATGAAGACAATTTAAACTGCATATCTGCCCGCAAGTGGTCTACATGTTTCAATTCCCTGCTTGTTTGTGCATCTGTCTAAACATCTCTTAAACATCACCATTGTATCCGCTTCCACCACTTCTCCTCGCAGCACGTCCGAGGCATCCACCACTCTGTAAAAAAAAACTTCCCGCTAAATCTCCTTTAAACTTTATCCTTCTCATCTTAAAGCTGTGTCCTCTGGTAGATGACATTTATACCCTGGTAAAAAGACGGACTCAACTGTTTATGCCTCAAATCTCCTTTAAACCTTTCCTCTATCACCTTAAACATGTGCCCACATGCACTTGACATTTATACCCTGCCTGCTCATATCTCTCGTAATTTATATACTTTTATCAGGTTGCCCCTCAGCCTCCAACTCTCCATGGAAAACAATCCAAGTTTGTGCAACCTTTTCCAGTAGCCAGTACTCTCTAAACCACAACATTCTCTTCTCCGCAGTCCAAAGTCTCCACATCCTTTCTGTAATGAACAGAACAGCATGCAATGCTCCGAACCAAAGTCTTGTACAGCATCAACATGCGTTTACAGTCCTTGTACTCAACACGCTATCCAAAGACAAGCATGCCATATGCTTTCTTTACAACCCGATCAATTTGTGTTGCCATTTTCAAGGAGCAATGGACTTGCAAAACGTATGACCTTTGTGGCTAGAAGGGCAGGAACATAAAACTTACAAGGAAGTACCACCTACAAATCACACTCTCATACACGCTATGCTAACTTGGAAAATTATCACCGTATCTCCTCCATTAATGGATTACAATGCTAAAACTCTGATAACAGCATCACGAGAGTACCTTTATCACAATTACTGGACAGATTAAAGAAGGGCAACATATCCCTTCCTCAATATACCTCTCCAACGATGTATGTACCACGATATCATTTTAATAAACTGGTATTTATCAATAATATGACCCCTTAAAGTGGGATTTGTGCACAAATTTCCTTCCTCTTGCCACAAAGGTGTCAAATTCCAAGTACAGAACTTTTCTCAGTTTTTGAGGCATTTATGGATTTACAAAAAAATGACATTTGAAAATAGAACGACACTTTACCTCATAATTACCTGCCATGATAAGTCTAGCAAACATTCGGGATCCTGCCACGTTACAACGCTCTCCAATGTTGACAAAGTTGGTGTATGAGCCAATTCTGAAAGGTTCAAGACCTAAACAAAACAACAAAATATAAATACAACAGCTACTTGCTGTGCAGCATAATGTAAAGCAAATATTGATCAAGATAGAATGGTTTAGATTTATTATTGTCACATGTAACCGAGGTACAGTGAAAAGCTTTGTTGTGCATGCTCTCTAAACAGATCAAATACACCATACATAGATACAATCAGTTCAAACTCAAGTACAATAGATAGAGCAAGCAATAGATAAAGGGGAAGATACATAGTGAAGAATAAAGTTCTCAGCATTGTAGCACATCAGTTCTTTCGACAAAGTCCAATATCCTCAATGGGCTAAAGGTGAATTGGACAGTACCCTAGCTAGGACCATTCAAAAGCCTTCTCAAACAGAGAAGTTGTTTCAGAGTCTGGTGGGGCACACTTTCAAGCTTCTGTACTATAAAGGCGTATCTACTGTAAATGTAGAATGTGTGCAATTAATGTAAGAATGATGCAGTTGATGCCATTCATAGATTATGGACATAGCATCTTTATGATTTCACCACAAAATCCTGCGTGCACATTTCAACGTAGTATCCTAAACTTTAACAGTGACATGCACCTCAGCAGTAGGTGTAAAAAAATTGCATGAGGCACCTGAATAAACCAGACTTTCCCCATTTTCCTCAAACAATAGCATTAAAAACTCAAATTACAATATTTGCAATATGTGGTTTATTCAACTTGGCAACTTAGCAACTCAGAATCATACATCTCAAAAGCAATCAAATGTATCAGCCTTGCCAGTTGATCCTGAAAAAATAATTTAAGAAGTTCCACAACTCAGAGAGATAAGGCAAGAAAACTGTTTATCAAAGACGGCACAATGGGACAGCTAGGAACTGCTGCCTCATAGCCCCAGAGACGCTCAATCCTGACCGTGGGAATTTGCATATTCTCACTGTGACCGCGTAGGTTTCCTCCGGGTGCTCCGGTTTCCTCCCACATACCAAAGGCATGTGGGTTTGTAGGTTAATTGGCTTCTGTAAATTGCCCCTAGTGTGTAGAGAGTGGATGCGAAAGTGGGAGAACATAGACATAGACTTCACTCAATGGATAGGAACAAATCAAACAGATGGAGGCAGGGGCAGGAGAAAGAACTCAAAAGAGCATTTGAAAGTTTCAATACATCTGAGAAACTTTTAGAGTCAAGAGACCAAGGCAGTGGCTCGGTTAGACACAAGATTCAAGGATGAGGGAACACATCTGACAGCAGAGTTCCAGAAGAAAATTGGAAAATTTGAAAAGGATTTGCACTGGGAAAAGCATGGCAGAGAGAGCAGAGTTATTTGCTCAGTGGAAGGATTCAGAAGGTTAGCTTGGAAGAACCAATGAATTATTATTAAAAATCATAGGTTTTTCAACAGCCAATCTGCAGGAACATTATTTTAATATTTCCTAAATTGATAGGTAAATTCCCCTGATATATGTGAAGGCAGGCCTGATCCCAAAAATTTGAACTTCAATTATATTTAGACAGGTAATTTTGGGGTGGTACAGTGGGACAGTGCCGCCTTACAGTGCTAGAGACCTAGGTTTGATCCTGACTGTGGGTGGTGTCTGCGCGGAGTTTGAATGTTCTCCCTGTGACTGCGTGGGTTTTCTCTGGGTGCTCCCGTTGCCTCTCACACTCCAAGGATGTTCAGGTTTATAGACTAATTGGTTTCGGTAAATTGTATATTGTCCCTAGTATATAGGATAGTGCTAGTGTATGGGGTGACCGCTAGTCAGCATGGACTCGGTGGGCCAAAGGGGCTCTTTCTGCACCGTGTCTCCAAAGTCTAAAGGTAAACAGGCCGTTTGGCTCACTGAGTCGACTGTGACCGACAACCACCAATTTGCACTATTCCCACACTAATCTAATCCAACTTTATTTTCTCCACATTGTCATCAATTTTCTCCAGATTCTACCACTCATTTACACGCTATGGGCAATTTACAGAAGCCAATTAACCTATCAATTACACAACTTTGGGATGTAGAGGAAAACTACAGTACCCACAGGAAACCCAAGAGAGAACGTGCAAACTCCAGACACCCAGTTGAAAGGCTGGAGCAATTAGGCTTGTATACACTGGAATTTAGAAGGATGAGGGGGGATCTTATTGAAACATATAAGATAATTAGAGGCAGGAAACATGTTCCCAATGTTGGGGGAGTCCAGAACAAGGGGCCACAGTTTAAGAATAAGGGGTAGGCCATTTAGAACGGAGATGAGGAAGAACTTTTTCAGTCAGAGAGTGGTGAAGGTGTGGAATTCTCTGCCTCAGAAGGCAGTGGAGGCCAATTCGTTGGATGCTTTCAAGAGAGAGCTGGATAGAGCTCTTAAGGATAGCGGAGTGAGGGGGTATGGGGAGAAGGCAGGAACGGGGTACTGATTGAGAGTGATCAGCCATGATCGCATTGAATGGCGGTGCTGGCTCGAAGGGCTGAATGGCCTACTCCTGCACCTATTGTCTATTGTCTACCCAAGGTCAGGATTGAAATCATGTCTCTGGCGCTGTGAGGCAGCGGCTCTGTTTTTTAAAAACATTTCAATTATTTTTAGTCAATTGTTTTGAGGTATTTGAATTGGTCTAATTGTGGAGCAATGGGGAAGAGTTGATTCTAGGATGTATCCGTCCATCCTTAACCTGTAAGAGACTGCAGGAGGATCTGATAGTGATATAAAATTATGAGAGGCACAGATAGGATAGACTGTGAGAACCTTTTTCCCCAGGATGTAAAATGAAATCTAGAGGGCACAGCTTTAAGGTGAAAGGGACCAAGTTTAAAAAAGATATACAGGGCAAGTTTTATTTTTCCACAGTGGGTAGTGAGTGCCTGAACTGTGCAGCCAGGGGTGGTACTTCAGGCAGATACAATAGTGATATTTAAGAGTCTTTTGGATAGGCATATAAATATGCAGGGAATGGGGGGGGGGGGAAGGATTTTATGCAGGAAGATAGGAGTTGGTCTTGACATCATGTTCGGTGCAGGCACTGTGAGCTGAAGGGCCTGTTCTTGTCCTGTAGAGTTCTACATTCTATGCTCTATCCAAGAGCAACACAAATTGGAGTTATCGGCAGATTTCATGTATTAATCTACTTACCGGAGAGCAGCAAGAAGTCTTCAAAAACACGAGGATGAGGAGGAATCCTTGGCCTACATTTCTGGACTGCTTCTGCTATTGCCCTAAAAATACAACAAAGTGGAACCATTAAGTAATCAGGATATTTCAAATTGCAAACCTAATACAGCACAGATATAACCAGCTGGAACACTAAGAAGTTTGTGTTTATGGTTTACACAAACTTTCTACCAGAAATTGTAACGCTTCGAAGATTCAATGAACTGCAGATGCTGGAATCTTGAGCAAGACACAAAGTGTTGGAGGCACTCAGCAGGAGAGGAATGGAGAGAATGGAGAGGTAACGTTTCAGATTGGCTCCTGAAATGCAGCCTGAGTTTCTCCAGAACTTTGTGTTATATAATGTCTCTCGTTTGGCTGGTTTATCAGCTAATTATTGTCTTACTACTGCAAAAGGCTTCAAATCATCTTCTATTGCTTAAATGATGCGGTCACCATTTTAATCCCCTTACAAAATACTGAGGTAAGTCCTCCTTACTATCCAAAAGCAAAAAAAAAAGAATTTGCAAATCTGAATTAAAAATCTGAAAATGCTGGAGTCATTCACATTACATGCGAGAATGAAACAGGATGAACATTTTATATGTTTCAATAAAAAATTATCAATATGATGACTATTTTCTTTGGAATGGAGATTAGGCAGATTTAATTGAAAAATGTAAAATTAAGGGAAGCCTAACTAATTTAAAGAGAAACAACCTAGTTCTCTTTGCAGAGAATCAGACGGAAATGCTGCCTGACCTACTGAGTATCTGTTAATATTACATTATTAATTATTTCTGCAATTTGGAACATGGAACAGTACAGCACATGAAAGGGCCTTTTGGCCCACAATGACTACACCAAACATGATGCCAAGATCAATTCTTATCTCCCTGCACATAATCCATATCTCTCCATTCCCTGCATATATGTGCGCCTCTCCAAATGTTTCTTAAATGCCACAATCGCATCTGCCTCAATCACCACCCCTGCAGCATATTCCAGGTACTCACCACCCTCTGTGTAAAAAAGTTGCTTCTCACATCTCCTTTAAACTTTGCTCCCCTCACCTTAATTCTTTGTCCTCTAGTATTTAATTTTTACATCCTGGGGAAAAGGTTTTGACTGTCTATCCTATGTAAGCCTCTCATAATTTTATATACTTCCATCAGGTTTTCGCTCAACCTCCGAGCATTCCAGAGAGAACAATCCAAGAATGTCCAACCTCTTCCTGTAGCTAATATCCTTTAATCCATTATGGTAAACCTCCTCTGCGCACTTTCCAAAGCCTCCACATCTTCCTGTAACGGGGTGACTAGAACTGCACGCAGTATTCCAAAAGCGGCCGAACCAGTCCCATATTTTTAATCTAATGACAGGCATCACAAAACGATGCCTTGCAAAAAGGACGTCACACTCTGAAAATCTTTCTGTGGATATACCAGTGAGAAAGAAAACTGACTTTCATCAATTTTGACATATTTCGTGAGGAGTAACCTGTCTCTTTTAATTTGATTGACAAATACTTGGTACGGGTGTCAAGGGTTATGGGGAGAAGGCAGAAGAACAGGGTTGAGAGGGAAAGATAGATCAGCCATGAATGAATGGCGGAGTAGACTCGTTGGGCCGAATGGCTTACTGCTGCTCCTATGACATGAACATGAATTTCAGCAAGTTTTCAAACTGTTTGCAAAATTTTTTTAAATACCGTATATGAGCTGGAGTAGTTCCACAGCAACCTCCAACGATGTTCACTAGCCCATCCATGGCAAATTCCTGAAACAGACGATCAAAAGAATCAGATTCGTCCTCCAATTTCACATTCTATATTCAAAATAAAACTTCAAACTGGACACACGGAGGATTTTTCTTCTGGCTGACGAGTCTTGAACCAGGGCTCCTTGTTTTAGAATAAGGGGCAGGCCATTTAGAACTGAGAGAAAAAAAATAAATTCCCAGAGAGTGACAAGTTGGTAAACTTCTGGGGGAATTCCAGAGTGGTGTGGAGGCTCGATCACTGAGTTTGTTCCAGAGATCAACTTATTTATAGATATTAAGGGAATCAAGGAATATGCGTGTAGAACAGGAAAATGACACTGATGTTGGAAACCAGCTTTGATCCTGATGAATGATGGGAGCTTGCATAAAGAACAAAAGGATCTATTCCTGATTTTTCCCACATTCTAATCCATACAATGAGGAAGTAATGCATTTGGGTAGGGCAAACAAGGCAGAGAATACACAATAGATGGTGTGTATTATTGTAGTAGCATAGAGCATCAGAAAGATCTTGGACTAAGATGGGCTTTCAAAAGGGCTGTAACTAAGGAGTGTATGAAGGCTTCTGCGATATCTGCCTTTATTAGCTGAAGCACAGCAAGCAGGAACAGGCAGGTCATGCTGGAAATGCGTAAAAAATACGACTCAGAAATACACTGCAGAAAAGATATGGTAGCACAAGAGAGTGCAGAAGCGGTTTACAATGATGTTGGTAGGACTGGAGAATCAGAGTTCACTTTTGAGCAAAGGATACTATTGGGAGATTTAATTCAGATGTACAAGTTTTAGAGAAAGAAAGATGAGGAGGAATTTCTTTGGTCAGAGGGTAGTGAATCTGTGGAATTCATTCCCACGGATGGCTGTGGAGGCCGTCAATGGATAATCTTAAGGCGGAGATTGACTGATTCTTGATTAGTAAGTGTGTCAGGGGTCGTGGAAGGCAGGAGAATGGGGTTGAGAGGGAAAGATCAGTCATGATTGAATGGACAAGTACACTTGATGGGCCGAATGGCCTAATTATGCTCTAGAACTTATGAAGAGAGTACTACAGCAACCGCCTTCCAGCCTATGCCTGCATACCTAAAGAAAATTGAAAGATTATGTTTTGTTCTCATCATCATTCTTCAGCAAGCACTTGGCAAGAAAACAGGCAAGTTTCAATTCAAACACCAGTGATGTCTTTAATTATCTACATTGCGACAGGCGTGTGCTACATCTGTGCAGGAGAACAAAGACTGAGAAGGAAATATGATGGGAGAGACTTCCACATGCGAATACAAGCGGTTAGATTTCAGATGATGTGCAATACCTTCAGGTGTTTTGACGTGATTCCGGGTGTTTCGTCATAGCCTCCAAATGAATTAGGAAGTCCTGGAGTTAAACAAAAATGGAGATACAATAGACTCTAAATTTTTCAGTTGAGCTTTTGAAAAAAGCCATCATTTTTCCCAATAGTCTCCATTTGCATGACTACTCCAATTAGGAGAGCAGATGTTTGATTATTATTTAAGGCAGAGATAAACAGGTACGATAAAAAGGGGGTGTAGATTACCATGGGTAGACTATAATATGATGCTGACATTACAATCACATAAGCCACAATCTTATTAAATGGCACAGCATACTTGAGGACCCAAGTCACCTCCTCCTGTTCTTAGTTCCATTAATTTCCAAACAAAGAGCTGCAGATACTGGTTAATACACAATACTACACAAAGTGTTAGAGTAATGGCAGGTCAGGCAGCATTTCTGGAGAACATGGATAGATGATGTTTCAGGTAGAGACCCTACATCCGTCTGAAGAAGGGTCCCGACCCAAAACGTCACCTATCCATGTTCTCCAGAGATGTTGCCTGACCTGCTGAGTTACTTGAGCACTTTGTGACCATTCATTTTCTCTTCGTGGGACCCAATTTCTCACATATTGGTTGGCACATATACCAGTCTAAAAAAACCCAGCTTAAAAGAAATCCATTGGTTGCAAGATTGCCTTAAGAACATACATGCATGATTTCTATTTTTCCATACATTTCTCCAACTGACCCAATCAACCTCAAGTCCCAATGGCGAACAGGGACTTGTCAAAGACACGAGGAAATGTGAATGCTGTTTTTTTTTAAAAGACACAATGCACTGGAGTAATTCAGTGGGTCAGGCAGCAACTGGAGAAAATAGTTAGGTGACGTTTCGGGTCTGAACCTTCTTCAGACTGATTATAGTTAGAAAGGGAAGGAGAAAGAGGATGGGCGGCGGAGAAAGCTGGAAGCAGGACAAAATGTGTAAGGAGGAATTGCAGATGTGGGTTTAAAACATAGACAGACACAAAAGTCTGGAGTAACTCAGCGGGTCAGGCAGCATCTCTAGAGAAAAGGAATAGGTGACGTTTCAGGCCGAGACCCTTCTTCAGATGAATGAAGCAGGTGGATACAGGTAGGGTTTTTTTGATAGAATATTTCCCAACACTGAAAAACTATTTGAGCTAATGATTCAGAATGAAAGCACCCCACAACATTGAGGGCGTGAGGCTACATACAATACGTATTTATGCTGACATCACTACAACATTTGCTAATTGTTATCCTGCCTCTTTGATACTGATTTCTCAGACTGTATTAAAAGCCATACGAACCTGCATTAGGGTAACATAACACATAGGCGGGTGTGCATTTTCCAATTGCTTCTATGAATGGTCTCATTTCCACAGCTCCCAAGGCACAATTTAATCCTATGCTGGGAGGAAAATACTTCTTTTACATAAGGTAAATCATTTATAATTTCTTCAGAAAATACAACCTTCAATCCCTGCATTTTTACTCTGCCTTTTTCTCAAGGGAATTCATAAATAAATCTCATTTCTGCATGCTAGTCTGGAACATCAACATGACTGCAGATAAAAAGAATGTGATGATCGATGGTATTAATCAGGGCTACGTCTTTAAAGTGGGGCAAGATTCTGGAAGAATTGGGTATTGGTATTTCTTTATTATTATCATGTGTACCAAGGTACATTGAAAAGCTTTTGTTTGCGTCCTATCCCATTAAATCAGGTCATACTATACATGAGCACAATCAAGTCACGCACAAGTACAACAGGCAGTGCAAAAAGACAAATATCAGACTGCACAATGTAGTTTACAGCATTGTAGTGTTACAGTTTCAGAGAAAAAGTCCAATGTTCGCAATGAGGTAGGTTGGAAGACGGTATAAAAACGTTAATTTATGGGAGGGCTGTTCAATAGTATAACAATAGGAAGAAACTGTTCCTGAGTCAGGAACATTTATTTTGACGCTAAATACCAATGAAACCATCTCATCTGCAGCACTATAACTGGCAGAAGTAAGGGTTAACTTCTTCAGACGGCACAATGTGATTATCATCTGCTCGAGAAGCTAGAAATAGCAGGCGTGCAGGATGCAGGATGCAAATCAATGCGTCATTTAGCTTCACAAATAGCTACAACATGCACATAATTGGACAATTTCAAAGTTACAGCTGCCTGCTATGGACAATGCAGAGAATAATAAATCATTATTTTTGTGGAAGGTCTAAAATTCAAATCTGTTAATAATTGCTCATCACCAACCAGAAAACAAATCGAGAAAGCTGTTTAAATGGATGGGAAAGTTAAGGAAATTAATTAACTAACTACAAATGCTGAATTCTATCTCACTGAAAGGAGGTTGGGCTAGGAAAAGGAAATCAATGAAAATTGTTTTGATTGAGCATAAATAATGGGAAGTCAGTTGTAAATTGTTGATATTTATGCTGATGACAATTGATGAGAAGGAACACTACTTGGCCATAAATACAGAAAGTACTAACTGTTGCAGATTTTAAAAGACATCAAATAAGGAAGAGTTCAACAGCTGGATATCGACTGATACATATTCAGGCAATACTTTCCAGCCAAACCTTCGTAACATTCCTTCAACCCTTCCAGATAGTTTACAAAAAGAGGCTTATTGATGACAAAACCACTTGTCAAAGTTAACCCAAACAACACGGTTGAAAATAGTGAATTTAACAATCATTAAAATGGTGCAAAGATAGATGTAACTTTGGTGGGATAATTTTGTGCCCAATTACAAGTTAAATCCATGTTGCAGCATTTTAACGATTATGTTAAATTTACTATTTTCAACCTTATTGTTTAGCTTAAACTTGACCACTGGTCTCATTTGTATTACTGTAGCATAAAAGTCAATGGGTGTTGACACAGAGATTCCTACTACTCTGTAAAAGTGATCCAAAATTAAATTATAATGTTCATGAGTATTATTTACAAAATGCGTCTGTTGGATTCAAATCAGGTAGCACAAGTTGTACGGTTGTTACACATTTCATATTGTGTGACAGGACAGGTGCCTTGGATTATGTTATATGCGAAGTATTTGAAAGGCGAGCACAAACTATTAAAATAGAGCTCTAGTACCAAATATAGTCAAGAACACGTTTCACCCAACTGCGTCTCTACAGAGGACTGCTGCTGCTGGTCAGATTTTTAAACTTTCCACTGAATCTCAGTTACTTGAACAATTATTTATTTCAGCACAGATTCTGCCTGATCTATGAGAAGGTTAAATTTAGATTATTATTGTCACATGTACTGAGGTACAGTGAAAAGCTTTTTGCCGCGTGCTACCCAGTTAGCGAAAAGACTGTACATGATTGCAAACAAGCCCGTCCACAGTGTACCGATACACGATAAAGGGAATGACATATAGTGCAAGATAAAGTCAGATTAATGATAGTCTGAAGGTCTCCAAAGCAGTAGATGGTAGGTCAGGACTGCCCTCAAGGTGGTGATAAAATGTAACATAAGAGTAGTGCAGTCACAAAAGGTACCGTTAGATGCAAGTTTCTTTCTTTGCTGACATTCAGTTATCTTACCCAAGCGGCTCTACGTGGGATACACTGATGACAAATGCCTCTGCTGTCTGACCAGAGAGAGTGCGGCCACTCTTATCAACAATTGTTCCAGAAATCTGTAGCAAATCAACAACACACTATTCAGCCAAAACAAGATCACTGGGGGATGAACAGAAAACAACAAAAAACAAAACACATAAGTACCTTATACTTACAAAAATATGCCTGGGCTCATATTCCTCAAGGAACAACTGTTGTATGGCAAACAGGGCAGCCTGGGCAGAGAACATAACATTAGCAAAACAATCATCTTAAATCAGTAGATGTTGACATAGCTTTCCAAGGATGTAACAATTTCCCAAAATTGGAATGAAAAATTGCATAATATATTCCCACACTAAATGCCTGTGGGACACAAAGTGCTGGAGTAAATCAGCAGATCAGGCAGCATCTCTGGAGAATATGGATATGTGATGTTTCAGGTCAGGACACTACTTCAGACTGAAGTTTGTAAGTTACTAGACCAAGTGGACCCATTGGGCCCAAACCTCTCCTGCATTGGTGCAGCACCCTCTCTTTCTCTCCCCTCAACTCCCTCCCCCTCCCCTCCCTTTCCTCCCTTTCCCCACTCCACCCCCCTCATCCTCCCTCCTCTCCCCCCCTCCCTCGGAGATAGATTTAAACTTTAAAATGTGAATAACTTTAAAAATATAACACCGATTTCAATGAAACTTCTTCCATTAGCAACAAAGGGATGACGGTGTTAGGTGGGCCTAAAATTGTCGCGCTAATAGATTTAGATTTATTGTGTATCGTTTTGGCTGTAGTTCAGGAACAAACAAACAAGAGTTTTAGTATATAGATAGATAGGAGCAGAATTAGGCCATTTGGCATATCGTCTACTCTCATTCAATCATAGGAAGGTTCTCAACCTAAAACATCACCTATTCATGTTCTCAGGAAGTGCTGCCTAATCTGCTGAGTTACTCCAGCACTTTATATCCTTATGCGTATTATCCAGCATCTGCAGTTCCTTGTTTCTACAAATCCCTGTGGCTTGCTGACGAGAACATACTGATGATAACAATCTTCTGCCTGTGTTTGCATCTTCTTCTAAAGTCCACAATCAGTTCATTGGTCTTACTGACATTGAGAGCCAGGTTGCTGTGCTGGCACCATTTGGTCCATCGTTTGATCTTGAGGTGCTCCTATACTGATTCTTATTGAGGAAGAAGTATTTCTGCCAAATCGAACAGACTGTGGTCTGTGGATGAGGAAGTCGAAGATCCAATTGCAGAGGGATGCGCAGAGACCCAGTTCCATGAACTTGGTAACCAGCTTGGAGGGGCTGATGGCATTGAATGCCGAGCTGTAGTCTATAAACAACAGCCTGACATATGTGTTTTATTGTCCAAGTGGTCCAGTGCAGTGTGGAGAGCCAGTGAGATTGCATCCTCTGTTGACCTGGGTGGCGGTGAACGAAATGTAGTGGGTCGAGGTTCTTGTTGAGGTAGGAGTTGATATGCACCATAACCAACCTCTCAAAGCACTTTATCACCACGGACGTTAGTGCCACTGGTTGATAGTTGTTGAGGCATGTCACCTTATTCTACCGGTATTATTGATGCCTTCTTAAAACAGGTGGGAACCTCAGACCTCAGTAATGAGAGGTTGAAAATGTCCGCAAAAACCCCAGCCAGTTGGTCTGCACAGGTTTTGAGAACTCGACCGGGTGTACCATCAGGTTCAGGCACTTTCTGAGGGTTTACCCCCCCTGAAGTAGCTTGTGACGTTGGCCTCTGTAACTGTAACTGTACTACCATCAGGGCATATTGGGGCTCGGGAAGGCACATCAATGTTCCCCCCATTAAAGCGTGCATAGAACGCATTGAGCTCATCAGGGAGTGATGCTTCACTGTCGCTTGAGCTGCCTCCTGATTTTGCCTTGTAGGAGGTGATGGCATTCAAGCCATGCCACAGTTGCCAAACATCCACCTCATCCTCCAACTTAGAGCGAGTCCCTTTTGACCTTTTTGATGGCTTTGTCAAGGTTGTATCTGGACTTCTTGTATACTTCTGCGTCGCCAGAACTGAATGCCCAGGATCTGGTCCTCAGAAGAATGCAGATCTCCTGGTTCATCCAAATCCTCGGATGGTTTTTGTAGGGACACAGTCCTCCTCACATTTCCTTATGAAGTCTGTAACGACTGTGGCGTATTCATTCAGGTTCATTGCCGAGTCCTTGAACATTGCCCAGTCTACTGACTCCAAGCAATCCCGGAGTCATTCATTCCGCTTCCTCTGTGCAGTCCTCACCTCTGGGGGTGCGCTTTCCAGTTGCTACCATGTATGCAGGAAGAAGCAGCACCGCTGAATGGTCGGATTCAGTGATCCAGTGAATTCAGCCACAGTGATCAGCAGCTACACCCTAGAATTATTCAAACTCATGGTATTAACATCCACAAACAAAGCAGTCCCGGAAGAAAAACAGCTCCTGTGCAAGTGCAAGCCTGGGCTTTTGAGGTTACAACTTTCTGGGAGGACTGAAAGTGCAACAGGATTTAGAAAAGGAAGATAAGGTTAATAAATACTTTCAGGATTACTTTCAGCGTTGGCTGGGACTTGGTGCATCTCTTACCTTTGCATTTGCTGTATCAAAAATGGTCTCCACTAGGAGGATGTCAACACCACCATCAAGCAAGCCTCTGGCCTGTTCCTCATACGCCTCAACTAACTCATCAAATGCTGCAAAATAGATTTATTAATAGTGAGACTTCAAAGGACAGGCATTGGATAAAAATATCAGAACTAGGCTCTTCCAAAGAAAACACTGCGTGCAGTTCAGTTTTTCTGCTAGTCTTTCTTTAAAAGACTTGAGCTAAAAGGGCGGCGCAGTGGTGGAGTTGCTGCCTTCCAGCACTAGAGACCAGGTTTGATCCTGACCACAGATGCCGTCTGTATGGAGTTTGTATGTTCTTCCTGTGACCGCGTTGGGCTTTCTTTAGATGCACTGGTATAAGGGTGGTGGGTGCGTGGAATGAGTTGCCAGAGGAGGTATTTGAGGCACATACAATAATAACATTTAAAAAGACACCTGGATAGGTCTATAGATAGGAAAGGTTCAGAGGGATATGGGCCACAAGCGGGCAAATGGGGCTTGCTTAGATGGGGCATCTTGAATGGCCTGGACGTGTTGGGCTAACAGGACTGATTGAATGGCGGAGCAGACTCAATGGACCGAATGGCCTAATTCTACTCCCATGTTATGCCTAATTCAGTGCTATTGTCCAACCAAGTTCAAAAGCCAAATGCTTAATGTAGTTCTGGCCAAACATCTGTCCAATTTTCACAAAAATTCAAACTTTCTGTAAATTAGTTATCTTTGATGCTTGCATTACATCCCTCTTTTGAGTTCTGTGCTGTAGTCTGCCTCCGCCCTCCCAACAAAACAGCACTGCTATTCACAGGCCAATAATAGCTTCTTACGGTTTATGGAGTCATAGAGCTATACAGCACGGAAACAGATCCTTCAGCCTACCTTGTCCATGCTGACCAATTTGACAATTTCTTGGCAAGTTCCATTTGCCTGCATTTGGTCCATATCCCTCTGAATCCTTCCTATCCATATATCTGCCCAAATGTCCTTTTAAAATCTTGATTATATCCACATCCATAGCTTCCTCTGGCAGTTCGTTACAGATGTGAAATACCCTCCGAGTGAAAATGTTACCCCCAAGGTCACTCTTGAATCTCTCCCCTCTCAATATATGACTGCTGTCTAATTTTAGAAGTTTCTACCTTGGGGAAAAAGACTGAGCGCTCATTTTAGCCATGCCCTCATGACCTTGTACACCTTAGTAACGTCACCCCTCAGCCTCCCACGTTTCCAAGAAAAAAAGTCCTAGCCTATTGAACTTCTCCCTAAAACTCAAGCCTGCAAGTCCAGGTGACATCCTCATGTCTTCTGCACCTTTTCAATCTTAATGACATCCTTCCTATAACTGGGCGACTGGGACGACACATAGTATTCCAAATCTGATCTTATTGACTAATACAGCTGCATCATGATGCCCCAGATTTTCCAATCAATACCCTTCCCAATGAAGGCAAGTGTGTCAAACATCATCTTCACTATCTTGTCCACCTGGCCACCACTTTCAGGGAACCAGGCACCTGTACTCCCAGATCTCCATGTTCTGTAACGCTCTCCAAGGGTCTACCATTTACGATGCAAGTCCTGCCTTGGTTTGACATTTCAAAGCGCAACACTTCACACTTGTCAGAATTAAATTCCATTTGCTATTCCTTAGTGTCATTTACTAACATGTTCACTACACTGTCTTCCTATCTATGCTATATTTATGAAAATAAGACTATACCAGAATAAAGTTTGATAACTGGATCAACTACTCTTGTAACACAAACTAGAGTTTTTAAAGACTGATGTCAGGTGAGGGGGCGGGACAAAGATAGGATGTAGATGGAGACAGGAAGACTAGTAGGAGAACTGGGAAGGGGGAGGGGATAGAGAGGGAAAGCAGGGACTACCTGAAGTGGGAGAAGTCAACATTCAAACCGCTGGGGTGTACTTGGTCGGACAATAACACAGAATCAGGCTGGGTCAATGCTGTGCACCCATGCCAAAAGTGCTTTAAGCGCATGAATTGCACAAAATAGGAGTAGAATTAGGCCATTCGGTCCATCGAGTCTGCTCCGCCATTCAATCATGGCTGATCTATTTTTCCCTCTCAACCCCATTCGCCTGGGGTTCGGACTTGCCTGCGCCTCCATCTTTTACCACGTGGTTTCCAGCTCCGGTTCCTACACCCCAGCTGTTTGAACATTGACTTCTCCCACCAGGTAGTCCCTGCTTCCCCTCTCTATCCCATCCCCCTTCCCAGTTCTCCTACTAGTTTTCCTGTCTCCATCTACATCCTATCTTTGTCCCGCCCCCTCCCCTGACATCAGTCTGAAGAAGGGTCAACCCGAAATGTCACCCATTCCTTCTCTCCTGAGATGCTGCCTGACCTGCTGAGTTACTCCACCAATTTGTGTCTACCTTTAATTTAAACCAACAAACAGCAATTTTCTCCGAGAGTTCTTAAACTCTGTCTTGAAGACAAGTCGAGTTTATTGTCATCTGCACAAGTACGGCAAGGTACGGGTACAATGAAAATCTTGCTTGCAGCAGCATCACAAGCAGAGACTCAGACGCACAAAAACATAAATTACATAACATTTCTGCAAGACCTTAAAAAGACAATGCAAAAAAAAACAAAAAAACATTAATGCGAATGACTGACCCAGCCCGCGCCATCACCTAATAATTTCTCGTTTTTAACCGCTTTATTACAATGGAAATGACTTTCATACTTATATTTCTGTAGTCTGGTCTCTCCACTGATGGGGATATTGACAACGTTTTGTTGGTTGGTCCTATAGCCCCCGCCACAAATCTTTTGATACCTGTAACAAGCAACATTGCAGATGAAAGCCAAGCCATATTGGAAGCCCTGTAGATGATAAACTGTATTAGATGAATCTTAATTACATTTACCCTTTTAAGCCAAATTTAGATTAAAGCGCAGGTAGACAAGTTGGTCTCTCAAACCTGATCTATGATTTAGTGAGATTACCTTTAGACTGTGGGTGTCTCTTGGAATGTCTCGCAAAAGTGGTGGCTCTTCAATAACTATCAACAGGACGGTCGGGGTAAGCACTGCAGCCCGTGTTATCAAGATACCAAAGATAGATAAATGGCAATGAAGGAACAGTGATATATATCACGATGCTACCTGACTTGGAGAGGATCCTGCCACCCCAGTAACAGACTGTTCCAGATGCTACGGTCAGGCAAACGCCTCCGCTGTCACGCTGTGAAAATTGAGAGGATGAGACGGAGTTTCTTCCCACAGGCCATCAGGACTGTCAACTTTTATAACTCCAGAGACTACATTTTCGTCTACACTATGGTAACTTATTAACTTTATTTATATGCTGTAACTGAAATTCTTTTTTGTGCACAATCCGCAGGCATTGCCACTTTCATTTCACTGCACATCGTGTATGTGTATGTGACAAATAAACTTGACTTGACTTGCGGTGCAGTTACTGCGTTCCTTGTGTAATCTTTGTAGTTGGATAGACGTCGCGGGTTTGGTTGGTGCTGTGGGACAGGTTTAGCGAACAAATGTAGTGCATTTGGTAGATGGTATACACGACTGATTCATTGCATTAAATCGTACCAATCACAAAGGCTGTGTGGATCTGCGTGGTGCTACACCTTTCATACACTCTATCCCACTCCTGATTTTGCTTTTCTGCTACCTGCCAAGCCGTTTTGCCTTCGCTGAAAGTGAAGAACAAATGCTCCACATCTGCTGGACATTCTTTTTTTTAAATTTTATTTTTTTAAAAATATTTTATTTAAGTTTTAACAGAACCCATACGTTATACATTATACATTTCATAGTAAACAATAGTAAACAATAGTCACTAACCTATAACTTCGATTATACACGTATTGTTCTGTATTTTGTCCCCTCCCCCCACCCCCCCCGCCCCCCCACCCATCAGTTAAAAAGAAAGAAAAAGAAAAAGCAGAAGAAAGAAGGAGGGGTCACTTCCGAGTAATTTCTTTTTAAATTCTTGCTAGGTAACAAGGCAATCCTGAGTTTAAGTACTTCCTATTCTTAATCCTAAATTTGCCATGAATGGGTTCCACACCTTCAAAAAGAAGTCGTATCCATTTCTCAGATTATACGTTGCTTTTTCTAATGGGATACAAATCCGCATTTCTGCATGCCATCTTTCGAATCTTATTTCATTTTGTTCTTTCCATGTAACCGCAACACATTTTTTGGCTCCTGCTAATGATATTTTGAGAAATCTTTCCTGATGTTTATCGAGACTTAGCTTTGGTGTTATTCCTTTTGTATCTCCTAGCAAAAACAACCTTGGATCCATTGGTATAATCTTATTCATCAATTGCTCTAAAAACTTTTTTAGGTCTTGCCAAAAAGGAGTTACCTTCTGACATGCCCAAGTAGAGTGTATAAAAGTGCCCACGTCTTGGTTGCATCTAAAACACCTTTCAGTTGAATTTAGTTTAAATTTATTTAATTTTTCCGGGGTTAAATATAGTTGCTGCAAAAAATTATACTGCACTAAGTTATACCTCACATTAATAGTATTTTTCATAATATCTAGACACAGTCTTTCCCAACTTGGTTCATCAATAATAATATTAAGATCTGTTTCCCATCTTTGTCTTGCTTTATTAATTCCTATCTTTGGACTAGCTATCTGTAGTAGTTTATACATTGATGATATAATTTTTTTAATTCCCTTACCCTGAATCAAGGATTCGATTCCTTTAATCTGAAATAGAGACATTGAATTTCCTAACTTTTCCCTTAAAAAAGATTGTAATTGATAATAGAAAAAAATACTATTCCCTGGAATTTGATATTTATTTCTCAATTGAGAAAATGTCAAAAAGATATTCCCTTCATAGCAATCTCCTATATTTTTAATACCCTTCTGTTCCCAGAGTTGTAGTATTTGATTATTCCAAGCAAACGGCAATAATCCATTTTTTACTAATGGAGTTTTAGCTGTTAAAAAAAAATATTTTATCCTTAACTTTAACTGTTTTCAACAATGTATTAATTAAATGTTTTAGCAAGGGTGACTCTTTATCCTTAACTAATATCTTCGCTTCCCATTTATATATAAATTCTTCTGGACAAGACTCTTTTATTTTATCCATTTCAATTTTAACCCATGCTGTTTTTCCACCCTCTTGATAAAAGGATGAAATAAAACTCATTTGCGCTGCCAGGTAGTAATTTTTAAAATTTGGTAATTGCAATCCACCTAATTCAAATTTCCATGTTAATTTTTCCAAAGACACTCTTGGCATTTTACCTTTCCAAAGAAAATTCCTCACAATTTTGTTCAATTCTTGGAAAAATTTATTTGGCAAAGGTATAGGCAGTGTTGAAAATAAATACTGTATCCTCGGAAAAATATTCATCTTAATAGTTAACTCTCCCTATCAATGTAATTGGAAGATTCATCCATTTCTTCAGGTCCTCATCTATTTTTTTTATTAGTGGTTTATAATTTAATTTATACAAATTATTTAACTTATTATCTACTTTAACTCCTAAAAACTTAATGCCTTCTTTTTGCCATTTAAACTGACTTTCTCTTTTACATTGATCATAATTGCCTTCAACAAGAGGCATTATTTCAGTTTTATCTTTATTAATTTTATATCCTGATACTTTCCCATATTCTTCCAGTCTAGAATATAGTTTTCTTAAGGATTCCAATGGTCTAGTAAGACAAATTAAGACATCATCTGCAAATAAAGTAATCTTGTGATCTTCCTGGTTAACTTTAAATCCTTTAATATCTAAATCTGATCTTATTAGCTCTGCCAGAGGTTCAATGGCCAATACAAATAAAGCTGGTGACAAGGGACATCCCTGTCTACTAGATCTTTCCAAATTAAATGATTGAGAAGATTGGCCATTTGTCACCACTTTGGCTTTATGTTGTTTATAAAGAGCTTTTACCCAGTTAATAAAACTGTTTCCTAATCGGTACTTCTCTAATACTTTAAATAAAAAATCCCATTCTAACCTGTCAAACGCCTTTTCAGCATCTAAAGCAACAGCTACGCTCAATTCCTTTCTTTTCTGTGCTAAATGTAAAATATTTATAAATCTTGCTACATTATCAGATATTTTCCTTTTTTTGACAAATCCAGTTTGGTCCTCTTTAACCAGCTTCGGTAAATATTCTGCCATTCTCCTTGCTAAAAGTTTAGCAACTATTTTATAATCTACATTCAACAATGATATTGGTCTATAAGAAGATGCATTTAAAGGGTCTTTCCCTTTTTTTTAAATTACAATTATAATTGCCAATGAGAAGGAGTCTGGTAATGTAGATGTTTTCTCCGCTTGATGTATCACTTCCATAAATAGTGGTAACAACAACTCTTTAAATTTTTTATAGAACTCAGGCGGAAAACCATCTTCCCCTGGAGATTTATTACTTGGTAAAGAATATAGTACTTCCTCCACCTCTCTCAAAGTAAAGGAGGCATTTAGTCCCATCTGCTCCTCATTAGATTGTTGGTAATCGTATCTTGGATAAAAAATTATTTATCTTAATTTCATCCTTTTCAGATTCAGAATGGTAGAGATTAGTGTAGAATTGCTTAAATACCTCATTGATTTCTCTAGGTTTATAAGTAATAATGTTCTGATCTGTTCTAATTGAATTTATTGTTCTTGATATTTGTTCTTCTTTCAGTTGCCATGCCAATACCTTGTGGGCTCTTTCTCCTAATTCATAATATCTTTGGTTAGTTCGTAATATTAGTTTTTCAGTTCTGTGAGTGTGTAATGTATTGTATTGAAATTTTTTATTTGCAAGTTGTGTTTTTTTTGTATCTGAAGAAGTTTTCTGTAAGTCTTTTTCTAATAGTGATTTCTTTTTCTAATACAGTGATTTCTTTTTCTAATCTTTCAGATTCCTTCCTATAGTCTTTCTTTATCTTAGATGAGTAGCTTATAATTTGGCCTCTCAAATAAGCCTTCATTGCATCCCAAACAATAAATTTATCATCCACTGAATTTAAATTAGTCTCCAAATATAATTCAATTTGTCCTCGAATAAAATCACAAAAGTCTTGCCTTTTCAATAGTAAAGAGTTGAGTCTCCATCTATACACTGATTGCTCTTTATCTGGCATCGTAATTTTCATTAATAATGGTGAGTGATCCGATAACAATCTAGCCTTGTAATCTATTTGTATTATTCTACCGCTTAATTGAGCTGAAATCAAAAATAGATCTATTCTAGAATATGTATCATGTCTATTGGAATAAAAAGAGTAATCTCTTTCCTTGGGATGGCTTTTCCTCCAAACATCTATTAAATTTAAACTTTCCATTAAATTCAAGGTTGTCTTCGCTGCTCTTGTCCTTGTCGTTGTCCTTGATGATCTATCCATTACTGGATCTAAACAAAAATTGAAATCTCCCCCTATCAATATATTTTCATGTGCTTCCGCTAGATTTAGAAAAGTATCCTGCACAAACTTCTCATCATCTGTATTTGGTGCATATATATTCATTAAAGTCCACAATTCTGAGAAAATTTGACAATGTACGATTATAAATCTACCTACTGGGTCACTTACAATATTTTGTATCTTAATTGGTAGCGTTTTCTTAAATAGGATCGCAACCCCTCTTGCTTTTGAATTAAAAGAAGATGCTACCAAACTTCCTACCCAATCTCTCTTTAACTTTTGATGTTCTTTTTCCGTTAGATGTGTTTCTTGTAAGAAAGCTATATCCACTTCCAATTTTTTCATCTGTGTTAAAATTCTCTTCCTTTTTATCGGTCCATTTAACCCACATTCTTGATGCCACAATCGGAAACAAGATAGTCCAGACAGTCTGGAGTTGAAGTGGTACCGCTGACTGGGATGCTGAAGATATTTTCACCTGGTGCTTCCTACAAAATATTTAATTTCTTGAGGACTTCTGGCAGAGGGTAGTGAATCTCTGGAATCCTCTACCTCAGGGAGCTGTGGAGGCTGGATCATTCCAGATTTACAGTAAAGGCAGATATGTTTTTGAAAGTTCGGGGAACTGGGCACTCTGAGGATCTGACACAGTCTAAGAGTTAAGACCTGGGTAGATTTGCCGTGACATTATTAAATGGCAGGGCAAGTGTAAGTCGCCGGATAACCTTCCTCTGTTCCTATTTGTGTCCATGTTCATTCATCAGATCATCTGCACAATTAATGACCTTCTAATATACCAAACTTACCCTAAAAGACATTAATAGAGTTAGAATTGAAAAGCTGATTGACGATCATACATATATTCAAGGGAAAGTTACTTGCAATGTTTCTCTACATTTCTACGGCCAGCAATATTTTGCGAGTCTGATTTGGTTTAACCTAATAGAAGCATTAGGTAATAGACCATATTATTTATCTACATGCATTAAAATTCACCAGGCTAAGAACCAACCGAATTTTACCGAACATGCACAAAAGAAATTTGGCGTAAACAATCAAAACAGCAAATATATTTCATCATAACCCATTCTTCTTTATTCCATTCCATTAGTATACCCTCTCCCTCATATACCTCCTCAGTACTGCTTAAGCAAATCTGCGCTATTTATTTTAACTACACACTATGCTTACAAATTTCACCTCACTACTTGGATAAAGGTGTTTCTGCATTCTCTTTCTGATTCCTTGGCCTACATTTATACGTCTATTTGACCACAAAGATATAAGGATGACCTGTTTGTGCTCCCACATCATCAGCCACCTGTCTGGCCAGCTCTGCTGAGATTCTGTTTAGTCGATATGCCTGGAATGGAGAAGATCAACATATGTTCAACATGAAATACCTAGAACTCATTATCACAGCAAGATGAAAGGGCATTTAATACACATCTTTTATCACATCTCAAAACATTTAATAACCAATTGATTTGTTTAAGTAAGGCCTTGGGGACTGTGATGCGGGAGAATATAATATGCTCTTAGATCCCATAAACTAATCAATGCCAGATAAAAGCTTTTATTCATGGAAAGACACAAAGCGCTGGAGTAACTAAACGGGTTATGCAGCATCTCTGGAGAACATGGTTAGGTCACATTTCAGGTCAGGACTTTTCTTCAGACTGATTGTAGTGGTGGGGGGGGGGGGGGGGGGGGAGATAGGGGGGGAAGAAAGCTGGAAGCTGCAAGAGAGCTGGAAGCTGGAAGAGAATTGGGCACCTTTGCCCAACCATTTATACATCAGAACCCCCTCCCCTCATCCAGCTATCACTTGTCAGGCTTTGTCCTGCCCCCACCTTTCTTTCTGCTTTCTCTCTCTCCACCTCCCTCCACTCTTCAGAGTGAAGAAGGGTCCCGACCCGAAACGTCACCTATCCATGTTCTCCAGAGATGCTGCCCGACCCGCTGAGTTACTCCACAATTTGTCATTCAGTGACATTTCGGTCGGGACTTCTTGACTGATCACAGTTATCTGGTTAATGAGTGAATGGGAGCAAATAGAGTGAAAACATAGATAACTGTCAGAGTTATGAAATACAGAGCAGGAAAATGTGCCTGGCGAGACACAAAGGGCATGTGTTCAACTCCCAGAGAAAAAAATAAGTACGATAATTATGATACTCTTAATGAGAGTTTCTAACTGAGAGCTGATCCTCACATGCTTCTGGAAAATAGCTTCCTTGATTGGTCACATGCAAGACATATGTTGTAGCTATTTTATACAAATAGCACTAAACTTATAAATAACAATCTTAGCTGTGAAAAATGCTACACTACTGGAGTCAGAATCATACAGCATGGAAACAGGCCCTTCAGGTCAACTCTTCTTGTCGACCAAGATGCACCACCTAAACTAGTCCCATTTACCCTTGTTTGGTCCATATCCCTCTAAATCATTCAGGCCCATTCTGAGACCGCCACAGTATTAAAAAAGGGTTAAGAATCCAACCCTTTCTGTGAATCTGTGGAATTCATTGCCACAGAAGGCTGTGGAGGCTGAGATTGTTAGGCAGAGATTGATAGATTCTTAATTAGTATGCGTGTCGGGAGTTATGTGGAGAAGGCAGGAATGGGGTTGAGAGGGCAAGATAGATCAGCCATGATTGAATGGCAGAGTAGAATTAATTCAGCACCTATAATTTATGAACTTTCTCTTCTTTTACCACTCCAAAAGAGCTAATGCTAAACCATATGGACAATGCACCCTCAAGCAATAGCTTGAAGCAAGGAGGAAAAAAGTGATTTAAATGAAAAACAAGATGTTCTCTTCTTGCACTTTTTTTGTCCATGGCATCTAATTTCAGTTATCAGGAAGATTTCTCACCAAATGTTGTAATCCATAGTCAGCTTGTGCAACTGTTGTACTACTGAAGGTGTTTGTCTCCACTATATCCGCTCCAGCCAGCAAATATTCCTAAAATAAAAAACACGCTTTGCTGAGAAAAGGAAATAAAATAAATGATGGTGTTAAACATTTTAAATCAACTTTTATGAAATTACTATTTCTATTTTGGCTTTGCTTCGGGGAGAGTGGAGGATAACTCTGATAGGGGTTTCAAGAGGATAAACTGGACAAAGAGTGAATGGGAACCATGTTTTCTTCGTGTAATTAGTCGGGTATAAATCTTTCATTTATCTTCATCATACCACCACAATGCATAGTTAACTTGAATAGTACCCAACCTCCTGAGAAGATGACAGTGACCTGCATTCTTGAATTGCTTTAATCCTTCTGGTACAAAGCACCTTTGCGCAGGAATTCAAGGATAGTGACCCAAGTGTGAGGAGTGTGAAATTTACTTCAGAATGGTTTGCTTGGAGAATAATTTGCATTTAGTATATATTCACCCGTTTCCCTCTCACACTCCTGCAGATTGCTGGAGTTAAACGTTGGCGAGATATTGCTGCAAATGCCTTGCTCAGTTGATGCAGTACATTTTATGTATTTTGCACATAATACATTTTTTTTGAGTATGCAAGAATGTTTTAAACCTGATTTCCCTGTCTGTTCCCATTTCAAAATGACAAACCCAGAGCTCTGCCTGCTTCATCACTCCAAGTCTCTTCAGGCCATCAGGTCTCAATAGTGAATCTTCCCCTCACTCCCGTGGCTCAGTTTTTTAAGTTTATTTTAGTTTAGAGACCCAGCATGGAAACAGGCCCTTTGGCCCACTGAGGCAGCGCCGATCAGCGATCCCCACACACTAACCTCCACACTGGGAACAATTTACAATTTAACCAAGCCAAACCTGCACGCCTTTGGAGTGTGGGAGGAAACTGGAGGTCCCGGAGAAAACC
Organism: Rhinoraja longicauda; assembly: GCF_053455715.1. Taxonomy (NCBI): domain Eukaryota; kingdom Metazoa; phylum Chordata; class Chondrichthyes; order Rajiformes; family Arhynchobatidae; genus Rhinoraja; species Rhinoraja longicauda. Next base: position 34,332,040 of record NC_135961.1, on the reverse strand, counting down.
CATGCAGGTCACGGGGAGAACGTACAAACTCTTTTCAGACAGCACCCGTAGTCAGGATCGAGCCCAGGACTTTGGCGCTGTAAGGCAGCAACTCTACCACTGTGCCATCATTTTGTCCTTGCTATCTTACAATCAGTCTACATTCCAAAGAGGGTGTTGGATCAGGGACTAGAGTCAGAGCTGTATAGCACAGAAACAGGTTCGTCGGCTCAGCCCGTCCATGCTGCAAGTTGCCTAACCAAGCTAGTTCAACTTATCCCCCAGAACTTTTGGAACAGGCCCATAGGCCCACAATCAATGTCCGTGCCGAGCATGATGTTGATTTTCTCTGCCTGCTCGTGATCCATATCCCTCTATTCCCTACACATTCACGTGCCTATCTAAAAGCCTCTTGATTGCCACTTTTGTATCTGCCGCCACCATCACCCCAATTAGAGTATTAGTAGAGAAAATAGTGATGGAGAAGTAAGAAAAAATCAAGCAAATGGAGAAGAAGAATATTGCATGGAAGACAAAGACAGAAGGAAAGATTGTTGATTTCTAAGTGTGGAAAAAAATCACCAAAATTAGTGATCCCTCCCCCACATCCTCCAGCTTTTGTGGCCCCAGTCTCAGTGGTACTGACCCCGTGTTTTCACTCGACTTCACATTTCCAAGACAAAACATCTAGCCCTCCCGTCTCTCTGCAGATCAGATGAGCTGCAAAAATCAGAACCTACTGTCTCAGGTGCTAGGCTTTTATTCAGCAAAACGATCGCCCAGTTTATGTTTAGTCTCGCCGATGTACAAGAGTCCACATCTTGAACAACGGATACAGATGAGGTTGGAGGAGGTGCAAGAGTCAAGTCAAGTCAAGTCAATTTTATTTGTATAGCACATTTAAAAACAACCCACGTTGACCAAAGTGCTGTACATCTGATTAGGTTCCAATGGAAAAAAAATGAAACATACAGTAGCACGCAAACAGTTCACAGCGCCTCCTCAATGAGCCTCAAAGGCTAGGGAGTAGAGATAGGTTTTGAGCCTGGACTTAAAGGAGTCGATGGAGGGGGCAGTTCTGATGGGGAGAGGGATGCTGTTCCACAGTCTAGGAGCTGCAACCGCAAAAGCGCAGTCACCCCTGAGCTTAAGCCTAGACCGCGGGATAGTGAGTAGCCCCAAGTCGGCCGACCTGAGGGACCTGTAGTTAGAGAGGGGGGGTTAGAAGATTTTTGATGTAGGGGGGGGAGTGTCCATTTAGGGCTTTATACGTGAATAGGAGGAGCTTGAAGTTGATTCTGTACCGTACAGGGAGCCAGTGGAGAGAGGCCAGAATCGGGGTGATGTGGTCCCTTTTACGAGTACCCGTCAGGAGTCTCGCTGCGGCGTTTTGGACCAGTTGCAGGCGGGACAGGGAAGATTGGCTGATCCCAGTGTATAGGGAGTTGCAGTAGTCTAGGCGGGAGGAAATGAAAGCGTGAATGATTTTTTCTGTGTCGTCGAATTGGAGGAAAGGTTTGATTTTAGCTATGGTTCGAAGTTGGAAGAAGCTGGCTTTTACCACAGCGTTGACTTGCTTATCAAATTTTAATGCAGAGTCAAATATCATGCCGAGGTTTTTGACATGCGGTTTGACTAGGCAGGATAGACTTCCAAGACTGCCTGTTATCAATTTGATGGAGTCGGGGGGGGGGGGGGGGGGGGGGGCGAATAGGATGACCTCAGACTTGCTCTCATTTAATTGGAGGAAGTTCTGTGCCATCCAACATTTTATGTCCTCAAGGCAGTGTAAGAGGCTGTTTAAATTTGACTGGTTGTTGGGTTTCAGGGGGAGGTAAAGCTGAGTGTCATCGGCATAGCAGTGGAAAGAAATGCCGTGCCTTTGAATGATTTGGCCAAGGGGGAGCATGTATAAAGAGAAGAGAATGGGGCCTAGGATGGAGCCTTGTGGAACTCCGCAGGAGAGGCTAGCTGGAGCAGAGGAATAACTGCCTAACCTAAGAGAACCTCTGCCTAACCTGAAAGGACTGTCGGGGTCCCTGGACAGAGTCGAGGAAGGAGATATAGGGACAGGGACTCCGTCACTTCTTTTTTTTTGGTAAACCAGCATCTGCAGTTCCTTATTTCTATAATTACTATTCCTGTAGCTTTGACCCCAAGGCGAAAGGTTATGCCTTACCTTATGAATTTTGCAGATAATGTCAGATTGTGTTATGCTGAGAAGATCATTGTTCCCCTTTAAAAGTTTTGGATGATCTTTGAATTCGTCACCACGATATTCATCTTCGCCAAGTTTATATTGCTGAATCATGGTGCCCATCCCTCCATCCAACACCATGATGCGCTTTTGCAGAATTCTTTTAAGTTCATCTTGAGGACGATTCCTTATTTCTGGAATTAAGATAGCTTATTTTAAAATCGAGCCAGTTAGAATGCACAATGAAAAAAAAACTAATTCCAGGTCTTCGTCTTGGTTTATTATTGTCACATATACTGAGATGCAGTGGAAAGGCTACTCAAACATTGGGCGGCACAGTTGCGCAGCTGGTACACAGCTCTAGAGCCCAGGTTTGATCCTGACCTGGGTGCTGTTTGTATGGAGTTTGCCCATTCTCCTTGTGACTGTATGGCTTTCTACTGGGTGTTTCGGTTTCCTCCCACATCCCAAAGACTTGCGGATTTGTACATTAATTAAACTCTATAAAAATATGGCCAGGTAAATCAGCTAATCTCTACCTCATTCAGACTACCGCATCGATGGGCAGGTTGTATTTACCCTATGTGGCTGGAGTTCTGCAACTCTGACCAGGCCAGAGGCAGCAGATCCGTTCTCATAGCCAACTTCCACGGCCAAATGGCAGATGGAATTTGCCCCCTGCGGCCGGGACTCTGGAACGCAGATCCATTAAAATAGCCGATTTCAGAGGATGACTTTGCAGTCCAGTATCTCAGTCCCTCGACGGTCTAGGTGGACCGTTACGGTACCATTGGGCCCCTCTCAGAGGCCATGATCCCTGTTGGCCCGGCAGAATGGATAATCCAGAAAGACTCTGGAACAAAGGGTGCTGCAAAATCAGTGCTGGGCCTGTTCAAACATTAACCAGCACTAAGAATTTTTACATGACTTAACAAAAAAACAAATAATTATTTGGATTTTATCAGAAATTAAATTCTACACTTCAACAACTCATTCTCACTATTACACTCCAACTGATTTTTAATGAAACTATCATCATATTAGAATTGGTGATAAAACGCCCACATTAAGATAGATTGGAGCACAGATTTTCCAAAGGCAATAAATGTGCACAATATTTTGTTCTAATATTGTTTGTGTAATATTAATGGCCTCAGGCCATGTCAAGGTTTGACAGGCAGCACAAACTATGGTTGCTTGCCATGTTACATAACAAAACAATCAATTTACAAATAGCAAGGACCCGAAACTGACATGATCAAATCAAAACACATAGTGCTGTAGGAACTCAGCAGGTCAGGCAACATCAGTGGAGCAAATGGACAGACAACGATTCAGGTCGGGGCAGTCCTTCAGCTGTCTTTTATCAAAATATATCTTCCCCATCGACTTGAAAGAGCAAACAGGTGTTCTGAATAACAACACTCCTGAAGCGTTGCATCCCTAATTGCAGGTGTCAAATGAGAAAATATCCTCCGGATTGCAGCAGAAAGCAACAACTAGCTGGTCAGAGATCTGACTCTTTGCTCCATTGCTCTCCCTTGCTTTCTGTCACATCCCTTCTGTATTGAATCCACAACCTCGTGGCTCCAGTGCTGAGAACTATAATCTGCATTCTGTATCTTCCCCTTTGCTCTACCTATTTATTACATTTGAGTTTGTATTGTATTAATGTATAGATAGTATTATCTGATCTGATTGTATAGTGTGCAAAACAAAGTTGTCCACTGTACTTCAGTGTTTCAGTGCATGTGACAATAGTAATAATAATAATAATAATAATAATGTATTTTATTTATATAGCGCTTTTCATATACTCAAAGATGCTTTACAGAGATTTAGAGAACATAGGGAAATTAATAAATAGATAAATAAGTAAATAAATAAACGAACAGAGAAAGGAGACAGAAGGTGAGGTGACCTTCAGTGGTTGAAGGCAGTACTGAACAGGTGAGACTTCAGCGATGTTTTGAATGTGGTGAGTGTGGAGGAGTAAACCTAAACTTTGTTGTCCAGAGGAACCCTCACCTGCAGCCCTTCTCTTGGTCTGCACTACTGCACCCCTTGGTCCTGCAACCACCCCTTTACCCCCTCCCGTTCCCTCCCCTCCACCTGCTCCCCCTCCCTCGCTACCTCTTTCTCTACCCCTATCCTCTCCTTCTTTCCTTCTCTCTCTTTCCTTCTCTCCCTCTCCCCCTACTCCTACCCCATCTCCTACCTCTCTCCCCCTACTCCCACCTCTCTCCCTCTCCTCCTACTACCTCTCTCCCTCTCCCCTCCTACCTCTCCCCTCCTACCTCTCTCCCACTCCCTCTCCCCTACCTCTCTCCCCCTACTCCCACCTCTCTCCCACTGTATGTTTCTTTTTTTTTTCTCCTAATCAGATGTACAGCACTTTGGTCAACGTGGGTTGTTTTTAAATGTGCTATACAAATAAAATTGACTTGACTTGACTTCTCTCCCTCTCCCCCTACTCCTCTCCCCTTACTCCTACCTCTCTCCCCCTACTCCCACCTCTCTCCCTCTCCCCCTACTCCTCTGCCTCTCCCTTACTGCCTCCCTCTCTCCCCCTACTCCCACCTCTCTCCCCCTACTCCCACCTCTCTCCCCCTACTCCCACCTCTCTCCCCCTACTCCCACCTCTCCCCCTACTCCTACCTCTCTCCCTCTCCCCCTACTCCTACCCCTCTCCCCCTACTCCTACCCCTCTCCCCCTACTCCTACCCCTCTCCCCCTACTCCTACCTTTCTCCCTCTCCCCCTACTCCTACCCCTCTCCCCATCTCCTACCTCTTTCCCTCTCCCCCTATTCCTACCTCTCTCTCCCTACTCCTACCTCTCTCACTCTCCTCCCCATCTCCTCCCTCTTTCCCTCTACTCCTACCTCTCTCCCTCTCCCCCTTCTCCTACCCCTCTCCCCGCCCCCCGATCCCATCTCCACTCACCGCCTCCCGTGATGAACGCCGGCACCATGCGTCCCTCGTTTGCCAGCCTCGCAGCTCGCAGCCACGGCCGGCTCAGAGCCCGGGCTCTGCCCGCTCGCACGATCAGCGACACGGTGAAGTTTCTCGCCGACAGCCGGACGCTCGCAACCGCCCCATGGCCGGGCCTCCCCAGTGCGCATGCGCAGATCCGCCAGCAACAACCGCCGCATGGCCGGGCCTTCCCCAGTGCGCAGGCGCTGCACCCGGCCGCCGGCAACAACCCCCAGGCGCCACATCCGGCCGCCGGTAACAACCCCAAGTGCGTATTCGCTTCATCCGGCCGCCGGCAACAATCCCAGGTGCGCAGACGCCGCCCCGCCGGCCGGCAACAACCCACAATAACACAGGTCAGAGAGATGTGTTGGCAGGAACTGCAGATGCTGATTTTAAACCGAAGATAGACAGAAAAAGCTGGAGTAGTCGGAGAGCAGGAGGAATCACAGAGGGGGAATGTTGCATCTCATATTTCACTTAGGCAGCTTACAACCTCTAACTTCAAGTAACCTTTGCATCCCCCTCTCTCCAACACCCCCCACCCCCCTCAGTCGGACCAGCTTCAAAGTGGCCTTGTTGATTCTCATTGTCTGTAACTCGTTCTCACTTAACACACAGCTAACAATGGCCTGTGTGGGAAAGAACTGCAGATGCTGGTTTAAATCGAAGGTAGACACAAAATGCTGGAGTAACTCAGCGGGACAGGCAGCATCTCTGGAGCGAAGGAATGGGTGACGTTTTGGGTCAAGACCCTTCTTCAGACTGATGTCAGGGGAGTGGGGACAGAGGTAGAATGTAGTCGGAGACAGCAGGACTGGTGGGAGACTGGGAAAGGGGAAGGGATGGAGAGAGAAGGAAAGCAAGGACGACTTGAAGTTAGAGAAGTCAATGTTCATACCACTGGGGGGGAAATACCCAAGCAAAATATGAGGTGCTGTTCCTCCAATTTGCACTGGGGCTCACTCTGACAATGGAGGAGGCCCAGGGCAGAAAGGTCAGATTGGGAAGGGGAGTTGAAGTGCTTAGTAACCGGGAGATCAGGTAGGTTAAGACGGACTGAGCAGAGGTGTTGAGCGAAACGATCGCCGAGCCTGCGCTTTGTCTCGCCGATGTAGAGAGGTTGACACCTGGAATAGCGGATACAGTAGATGAGGTTGGAGGAGGTGCAAGTGACCTGGAAAGACTGGGTCCTTGGATGGTGTTTCCTTTATCATCATTACTTTTTTGCAGAACTTTCATTCATTTGTTCTACATCTCTCGTTTCCCTTTCCCCTGACTCAGTCTGAAGAAGGGTCTCGACCCGAAACGTCACATATTCCTTTTCTCCAGAGATGCTGTCTGATCCGCTGAGTTCTTCAATATACATCAGAGCATTGATTGCAGGATAATGATATGAAAGTGGAAATTAAAAATGTTAATGAAATAAATGAAGGTTGTTCATTCACAACATCAGACAAGTTGATCACATGCAGACATTTACAATATAGATAAAAACAGGCAGATGTCAATGTTAGTGACACACTCAAATAAAAACGCTGATACCCTCTGAAGTTTGATTCGAAACCAACATAGTACATAGAGCAACACAGCATAAGAACAGGCCCTTTGGCCCACAATGACGGTGTTGAACATGATGCCAAGACCATCACATATCTATCTGCACATAACCCATATCTCTCTGTTTCTATGCCTATCCCAAAGTCTTCTAAATGCCACTGATGTAACTGCTTCAACTACCACCCCCCACAGTACATTCCGGGCAATGCACCACCCTCTGTATAAAACAAAAACTTGCCCCTCTCACTTTAAAGATTTGTCCTCAATATTTGATTTTTCTATCCTGGGGAAAAGATTCTGTCTATCCATTTATTTCTTCTTTCTTCATCCCCTTTTTGAAGTGGAGGCCCTGGGACTTGAACAGATACATGGAAATTCAAGGTGTTTATATTTAATTGCCTCGATTATATAATTAATAAATAATACAGCAGTCAAATGTACAGTCTTTTTTAACATAATAAAAGGAACTGCAGATGCTGGTTTATACCATAGGGAGACACAAAATGTTGGAGGTACTCAGCGGGTCAGGCAGCGTCACTGGTGAAAATGGATAGGTGACATTTTGGGTCGGGACCCTTCTTCAGACTGTTTCAATCTGAAACATTACCTATTTTCTTCAGAAGTGCAAACTATTGTTTTCGCAAGTGTAAATCAATATATTTTAAAATTTTATTTAGAGATAGTGTGGAAATTGGCCCTTTTGCCAAAGGAGTCTATGCTGACTGTCAATCATATGTTCACACTTGCTCGATGTTATCCCACAGTCTCATCCACTCCCTACACACTAGGGATAATTTACAGGGGCCAATTAACCTACAAACCCCCGCACATCTTTGGGATGTGGGAGGAAACCGGAGCACCAGGACGAAACTCATGTGGTTTAGTTTTAGTTTTGTTTATTGTTACAATTACCGAGGCACTGGGGAAAGCTTTTTAAATAGACCCATAGGTGCAGGAGTAGGCCATTCGGCCCTTCGAGCCAGCACCTTCATTCACCGTAATCATGGCTGATCATGCACAATCAGTACCCCGTTCCTGCCTTCTCCCCATATCCCTTGACTCCGCTATCATTAAGAGCTCTATCTAACTCTCTCTTGAAAGCATCCAGAGAATTGGCCTCCACTGCCTTCTGAGGCAGAGAATTCCACGGCTTTGCAACTCTGAGTGAAAAAGTTTTTCCTCGTCTACGTTCTAAATGGCCTACCCCTTATTCTTAAACTGTGGCCCTTTGTTCAGGATTCCCTCAACATCGGGAACGTGTTTCCTGCCTCTAGCGTGTCTAATTCCTTAATAATCTTATATGTTTCAATAAGATCCCCTCTCAACCTTCTAAATTCCAGAGAATACAAGCCCAGTCGCTCCAGTCTTTCAACGAACGACAGTCCCACCATTCCGGGAATTAACCTCGTGAACCTACGCTGCACTCCCTCAATAGCAAGAATGTCCTTCCTCAAGTTTGGAGACCAAAACTGCACACAATACTCCAGATGTAGTCTCACTAGGACCCTGTACAACTGCAGGAGGACCTCTTTGCTCCTATACTCAACTCCTCTTGTTATGAAAGCCAACATTCCATTGGCTTTCTTCACTGCCCGTTGTACGTGCATGCTTCCTTTCAGTAACTGATGAACAAGGACACCCAGATCTCGTTGTACTTCCCCTTTTCCTAACGACACCATTCAGATAATAATCTACCTTCCTGTTCTTACCACCAAAGTGGATAACCTCACATTTATCCCCATTAAACTGCATCTACCCACGCACACAACCTGTCCAAGTCACCCTGCAACCTCATAGAATCTTCCTCACAGTTCACACTGCCACCCAACCTTGCGTCATCTGCAAATTTGCTAATGTTACTTTTAATCCCGTCATCCAAGTCATTAGTGTATATTGTAAATAGCTGCGGTCCCAGCACCGAGCCTTGCTGTACCCCACTAGTCACTGCCTGCCATTCTGAAAGGGACCCATTTATCCCTACTCTTTGTTTCCTGTCTGCCAACCAATTTCCTATCCATGTCAGTACCCTACCCCCAATACCATGTGCTCTAATTTTGCCCACTAATCTCCTATGTGGGACCATCTTGAAGGCTTTCTGAAAGTCCAGGTACACTACATCCACTGGCTCTCCCCAGTCCATTTTCCTAGTTACATCCTCAAAAAATTCCAGAAGATTAGTCAAGCATGATTTCCCCTTCGTAAATCCATGCTGACTCAGAACGATCCTATTACTGCTATCCAAATACTCTGCAATTTCTTCTTTTATAATTGACTCCAGCATCTTCCCCACCACTGATGTCACACTAACTGGTCTATAATTTCCTGTTTTCTCTCTCCCATGTTGCATGTTCACCAGTTAATAATATTAAATAATATGTAATGCTGTTTAAGCTTACACTAAAGATGTGCAGGTTTGTTCGGTAATTGGCCTCCATAAATTGCCATTTGAGTGTAGGGGTGGATGAAACAAAGGGATAAACTAGAACCAGCGTGAACGGGTGATTGATGGTCAGTATGGACTCAATGGGCCGAAGAACCTGTTTCCATGCTACATCTCTACACTAAATTAAATAGCTTTCCAGTGTGTGCAGTAAGGTATCAGCTTCTGTATAAATGAAGTGATAACCTGACAGTAAATGGACTTATGCAATGAGGCTACAGAGTCAACCAGCAAGTACTCATTTTAATAAAGTTTCAAACATTAGTATCGATAAAAATGCACCGTTTTATTTTACAAAAAAACTTTATATGGGGGAAAAAAGGGACTGGGGACAGCATTTTACTACTTATAGTGTCATACAGCGTGGAAACAGGCCCTTCACCCCAATTGCCAAAGCCCACCAACATGGCCCATCTACACTAGTCCCACCTGTCGAAATGTTTTTAAACAATGTGATAATACCTGCCCCAACTTCATCTGCAGATAGCTTGTTCCATGTACATACCATCCTTTGTGTAAAAATAAGTTGCCCCTCAGGTTCCTATTAAATCGATCCCCCCCTCACCTTAATCTCATGTCCTCTGGTTCTTGATACCCCTACTCTGGGTAAAAGACTGTGCATTTACCCTCTCTATTCCTATCATAATTTTATACACCACTGTAAGATCACTCCTCACTCCAAGGAATAAAATCCTAGCCTGCACAACCTATCCCTGTAGCTCAGGACTCAAGTCCTGGCAACATCCTCGTAAATTTTCTCTGCACCCATCTCAGCTTAACAACATATTTCCTATAACAGGGTGACCAAAACTGAAAACATACTACTTCTTTCCTGAAAAATTTTGTTCCTGCTATAGACGAGGGAGTTTTTTTCCAGTTTTTCCTCCCACAAACTGTAGGGAACAACAAAAAGCCTGGATTTGCAATGTATCAGTTTATAGAAAACAGGCTTTTATTGAGGCTATAAAGCAAAATTTAATATTAAAAGTCACACAGACTGGGAACATGATTGAAGAATTAATGACAGATCTTTGTGTACAATGTGTTACAGATAATGCCTAGTCAGGAGTTCAGATCTCATTTTCATTCCAATGAAAATGTTTAACTGGATTGCAAATCTCATTTCATACAATGTCAAATTCTATCCCGGTCAAAATGCAGCAATTTAAGTTACAGACGTTCTCGATATATTAAGAGTTAAAGTCAATAACCAGATGCTGTAAATTTGAAATAGGACACAAAACACTGAATATATTAAACATTTCAGGAGAGCGAAATATTTCAGGTTGATAATCTTTTATTGTGGGTTTTATGTCAATGCATTTGACAAACAGAAATATGACAAAAGAAAAGGGGTAAGAATCCCTAGAGGGTATGGGGAACAGATCCAATGCCAGACACCTGTGGAGTCAGTAGATATTTTTAAGGTGGACATTGACAGATTCTTGATTACTAAGGGTGTAAGGGATATCGGGTGAAGGCAGGAGAATGGGGTTGAGAGGGAAAGACAGATCAACCATGATTGAATGGCGGAGTAGACTTGATTGGCCGAATGGCCTAATTTTGCTCCTACTGTATAACTGATGAATTTAATTTGCACAATGGGCAGGGAGATAGGTGCCAATCTTGTGGAGCTAACTATTCTTGGCAACTTCAAGCAAGAACCAGATAGATTCACCAATGTATAGCACTGAGGCAATAAGGAAAATGTTCGAAACACAGAAATGCTAGAGTATGAAGAAGGGTCCTGATCCAAAACATTGTGTACCCATCCCTTCCATTAGTGCTGCCTGACCCGCTGAGTTCCTTCAGCACTGTGTGTTTTGCCCCAGAAACTCTTAGCAGGTGCGAAAAGAGGAACAGGGTAAATGCTTCAGATTAGCTGCGCTTCTCATTCCACAGATACTTCCTGACTTGCTGAGTGTATTTGCTATTTTCTGTTTTTATTTCAGATTTTCAGCATCTGCAGTTTACTTTGATTTTCAAAGGACTGAGGTGATTGGGCAAGCAGCTGCCAAAAAGAAAAATGCACTCACAGCTGGTCTATAATTGTGTCTCTTCATTGCTGGCACAAAATGCATTTATGTGATGAACCATTGAGCTTTTCCATGGACATAGTGTTGGAGGAATATGAACTGTTTTTTAAAAGTATTAGTGGTAATTTCCTACATGTGGGTACAAGGTATTGCAGTTGCTGGTTTACTGAAAAAGAGACAAAGTGCTGGAGAACTCAGCAGGTCAGGCAGCATCTCTGGAGAACATGGATAGGTGATGTTTTGGGTTTGAAGAAGGGTCCCAATCAGAAACGCCACCTCCCCATGTTCTCCAGTGATGCTGCATGACCCGTTGAGTTACGGCAGCATTTTGGGTCTTTTTTTGTTTGAATATTCCTATATGTTTGGTGAGCATTTCTATCAAGCAAGTCATCTACGAGTCAGTTTTAATACCAGGAAGAATAAATGTCCACATTTTAAAGTCAAATTATTTATGCATCAGCTTTTGTAGTCACACAGTACCATTAAATACCAATGGATTTCCCCTACATAATATTAATACCTCATTCCAGGCTGACATACTTTCTCATTTTGCTTAGCATAACATCAATTTTAGTCATTCACTTCTAGTATTGCATTCAAGGTTATTCACTAATCTACACTTTCACACTAAAATATTCAGGCGAAGGAAGGAAAGAAAAGGCTGTGTCAGAATTCTTTATTACAGATCGCTTTCACCGTATAGCGCAGTTGCAAACGAGGCATAGTCCAAGGCTCCTGGCACACTAGGTGTCCCTCTGTAGGGTGGCATGCTGGAGATGCAGTATTCAGCCTGTTTGGGTGGCAATTCACGGCTCAATTCCTCAGGCAGAATGTAAGGCTGTTTAAAAAAAAGTGCAATTTTTTCAGTTCAGTTTAAAAGTTTAAGATTAAAGCCTTCTACATTTCTTAGTTGAATTGCTCTTGTTTTCTAAAAATAACCACTTTTCTACATACTGTAGTTGAAAAGTGGGAAACTTCATTTGGAAAAAGGCAATTTTTTTTCTATTTTAGATGGGAGCAGAGATGCAAAGGAGGGCAATAAGGCACCAGAGTGCAGGCTGGAGATTTAACTTACGTGATCAGACAATAGACAATAGGTGCAGGAGGAGGCCATTCGACCCTTCGAGCCAGCACCGCCATTCAATGTGATCATGGCTGATCATTCTCAATCAGTACCCCGTTCCTGCCTTCTCCCCATACCCCTGACTCCGCTATCCTATCAGATATCAGAACTATTAATTACATCAACAAACTTAATGGTTTATTTTAGTTTAGAGACAGAGTGTGGAAACAGCCCCTTCAGTTCACCGTGTCTGCGCTGAACAGCGATGCCCGCACACTACCACTATCCTACACACTAGGAATAATTTACAATTTTACCTAGCCAATTAGCCTACAAACTTATACTTCTTTGGAGTGTGGGAGGAAACCGGAACACCCAGAGAAAACCCACGCAAATCACAGGGAGAGCGGACAAACAACACCCATAATCAAGATCAAACTCGGGTCTCTGGTGCTGTAAGGCAGCAACTCTACCACTACGCTACCATGCCATCCCATCACAGGACATCAAAATGTAAATTCTGAGGTCAAGCAGCATCTGCGTACGGGAGATCACTGGTCGGCACGGACTCGGTGGGCCGAAGGGCCTGTTTCCATGCGAGATCTCTAAACTAAATTAAACCAAATCTACAGAAAGAGAAACAGGTAAGATTATAGGTGTTATGGTTTTCTGTAGATGCTGACTGACCTGCTGAAGGTTTTCAGCAGTTTCTGTTTTTAGTTTAGATTTTCAGAAGCTGCAGGTATTTTTTTTACTTTATAGGAACATCAGTTTTAACATGGAGAAAGAAAACTTTTACAATTCTTAATGGAGGTTGAGGGGAGACCTGTTAGAAGTATATAGAATCGTGAGAGGGTTAGATAGAGTAGATAGTCAGAACCTTTTCCCCAGGGTGGAAATGTCAAAGACTAGCAGGCAAAGCTTTAAGATGAGAGGGACAAAGTTTAAAGAGATGTGTGGGGCAAGGTATTTTTTAAACAGTGGTGGGTGTCTGAACGCATTGCCAGAGGTGGTGGTGGAAGCAAGTATGATGGTATTGAAGAGGGTTTTAGCTATGCATATAGATATGAAGTAAGTAGAGGGATACGAAACACGTATATGCAGAGGAGACATTTAATTTGGTATCATGTTCAATGATTTAATGATACTTTATTGTCACATATATCTAGGTACAGTAAAATCATACAGCAGACCTCACTTAGGGAGTACACAAGTGTCACCACATGTTTGGCACTGACAAAGATATAACATGAACATTGTTCCTGTGATGCACTATTCTACGTTTCCTTTTTAAACCAGAACTTACCTTATCTCCTGCCAGAATCCTGAAGGAAGCCACAACCTGGTCGGCTGTGTCTGTGTCAGCAGTCTCTCGGGTCATGAAAGAGATGAAGGACTGGAAGGTCACTTTGCCGGTATTATTTGGATCAATTAAATTCATGATCCGTGCAAACTCAGCCTCACCCTGCCAAAAGAATCATTAGTTCATTAGTTATAGGAACAGAATTAGGCCATTCAACCCATCAAGTCTATTCTGCCATTCAATCATGGCTGATCTATCTTTCCCTCTCAACCGATTCTCCTGCCATCTCCCCATAACTCCTGACACTCTTACTAATCAAGAATCTGTCAATCTTTGCCTTAAAGAAATATCCATTAACTTGGCCTCCACAGCCTTCTATGGCAATGAATTCTACAGATTCCCCACCCTCTGACTAAACAAATTCCTCCCAATCTTTCTACAGTTATATCCTTTTATTCTGAGACTAAGGCCTCTGATCCTAGACTCTCCCACTAGTGGAATCATCCTTTCCACATCCACTCTCCCCAGGGCTTTCACCATTCGGTAAGTTTCAATTATTTCCCCCTTATTTCCCTCTGGAAGACGACTCCGGACTGTCAAAGCAGCCACAGCCAGACATAAAAACAGCTTTTTTTCCACGAGTGATAGTTCTACTCAATAACCAAAGTCTGTAGTCTCTTTTTTGCTCTGGTTTATTTTCGCCCACATATTTAGACCGTAATGTTGTGTCCTTATTGTTTTGATGTGGTTATGCTTTATTCTTAATTGTTAACTGTATGTTTGTGTTGTCATTTGTGAGCGGAGCACCAAGGCACATTCCTTGTATATGCATACTTGGCCAATAAACTTTCATTCATTCATTCATCCTTCCAAACAGCCATCACCCTTACACAAACTCTATTCTACATGCTACAACTTTACAGCTGCTCCACGATGCCTCCCTATCTCTAAATACTCCAGCTCCCTACTATTTACTGCGTAAATATTATTTGTTTGTTTTTTAATTGTGGGCCAAGGCCAGTTGGATACTATTGAATATATCAGATCTTTTGATAAACATTCAGAAGACGTTAGTTAGCTTAGTTTATTGTCACATATACTGAGGTACAATTAAAAGCTTTCTGTTGTGTGCTTTCCCGTTAGCGGAAAGACTATACATGATTTCAAAATTCATGGTGATCCCAACACTTATTTCTAACCTCAGATATAGTAAACATGCATCTATCGTACCAGATCAAAGCCCATGGAGATGAGACAAGCTCTAAGATCATCAGGATCCATCGCTCCATTCTTCTTCTGTTGAGTAGATCAGCAAGTAAAAGTAAGAGGCGAGGGGTTTCCAACAAGGAGATGGTTAGTTCAAAGCCCACAGATCCAGAGAAGCATCGGCAATGAAGATGGGCACCAAGAGCCAAATGATTCATTTAAAGTCCAAAGGATTCAATTAGGGCCAGAAGTTGTATCATTGTTGTAAAGTGGAAGAGAGCAACTAACACAAAGATAAATCAGACAAACGGGATATAGACGATCATGGGACAAACATGAAACATAGAGGACAACATGGGTGCAAACCAAAGAAAAGGGACAATTAGGACACATTGCAAATGTAAAAAAAGGACAAAATAAAAGAAAATGTATCAGAGTTTTACCTGTATAGATAAAGATAATAAAACATAGTCCAGTTAGTACCTGTTTATCATTTCCAACATGTCCAAGGCTGATGAGGCAGGCTCTGGATAGCTTTGGTCTCAGCTTGCGAGAATTATCATAGTTTCCCACACGGTTGCAGCATGCAATGTAAATATGGTGTTTACTGCCAATTATAAGCATGCAATGCACAGGATCAGAACTGCAACTCACTTAGTTAATGTTTATTAGAACAACAACACTATTTATTAAATGGTCACTTTCACCAAAAATGTCATGTCATGAATAGTACATCTTGCAGTTGCACATGAACTAATTTTTATTCTATCTGTCCCACCCCCCAAATGCTGTTTGAATTGATGTACCCAAGTTAAAATGTGCTGTATTTCACAAAATGAAATTAACATACTGTCTGTCGGTGCTTGCTGTCTGTGTGGAGTTTGCACGTTCTCCCTTTGACCGCGTGGGTTTTCTTTGGGTGCTGTGGGCCCATGGAAGAAACTGGAGCACCCGATTTGAATGCAAATAGTGGAGCAGACCTCACAGCACATTACCCAGCCCATTGGACACATGGTGGCCACCAAATTTCAAAAGGAAGAAGCCATTCATCCCATTGCATCTCTCGGAAGTAATATTTGGTATAATTTTCTCCGCATCCTTTTTGATTTTCCTTTTGCTCACCGAGTCCACACTGACCAGCGATGACCTATACACTAGCACTATCCTACACACTGGGGACAATTTACAATTTACCAAAGTCAATTAACCTACAAGCCTTTACGTCCTTGGAGTGTGGGAGGAAATTGGAGCATCCAGAGAAAGCCCACATGGTCACAGGGAGAACGTACAAACTCCGTACAGACAGTACCCGTAGTCAGGATCAAACTCGGATCTCTGGGGCTGTAAGGCAGCAACTCTGCCACTGCGCCGTCATCCTTTGGCACAAATTGAGTTTCATCCAAATCAAGCAAAATTGGAAGTCAAATCAGCTTAGAATATCTTCAATGTGGACATAATTAAATAAATAAACAGCTGGGAGAAGTTCCACTGTGGCTCTCCCAATTATAATTTCCAACATGTCCAAGGTTGATGATGCACGCTCTGAACTCCTTTGCTTGCAAAAACCATCCTAGTTTTGCAAAGACCGAAAGACTCTAAGACATAGGAGCAGAATTAGGCGATTCAGCACATCAAGTATGCTGGCCACTCAATTCTGGCTGACCTATTTTTCCTTCTCAGCCCCATTCCCCTGCCTTCTCACGGTAACCTCTGACGTCCTTACTGATCAAGAACCGATCAATCTCTGCTATAAATTCCACAGATTTACCACCCTCTGGCTAAAGAAATGTCTCCACATCTCCATTCTAAAGGCATGTCCTTTTATTTTGAGGGTGTGCCCTCTGGTCCTAGACTCTCCCACTACTACCATCAGATCACAAGACACTGGAGCTTTTCACTGTACCTCGGTACGTGACAATAACCTAAACTCAATGAAGCTATTCAGCCCATTAAGTCTACTCCACCATTCAATCGCGGCTGATTTATCTTTCCCTCTCAACTCCATTCTCCTGCCTTCTCCCCATAACCTTTGGTGCCTTCCTAATCAAGAACCTATCATGAAATGCAATAAGAACCACCTTAACCTCTCTACCTCCATTCTATATAGGTCTTTCATTATTCATTAATTGCAGCATGCCATGTTAAACCCATCTCTATGGTCATTCTGGGAGACTGGAGATGCGATTATTTATGGGCGGGGAGGATATGTGTGAGAAAAAAAGCCACCATAAAGTGCAAATTGCTATAAATATTTTAAACATGCTCATCGGAAAAGCATCACACACAATGAAAGGAGCAGTGTACCCTGTCAAAGTGGCTGAATGAAGACCGGAATTCATTCATTTGTTGCTGGGTGATTCCTTTAGCATCTCTGGTTAGAATCTGCGTCTCAATTTCATTGATAGTCCTGGCGATTGTAGTGAGGAGCATTTCCCAGCCGACTCGGATGTGCTGTCAAAGTTAGTAACAAAGATGGCTCTGAAAAATTCAGCTCAGCATCATACCAAGATGCAAACGGCTAGAGTCAAATCTTTCTGCTTTAGAGCATTTCACTTTCTGACTGAGCAAAGATTCAATCGGACGGGGGAAAAAAAGGCTGCTGAAAATGTGGTTGCACACACAGGCCAGCAGCATCTTTGTTGTTGCTGATACATGTAGAAAGCAGAGAAAAAATTATAAAAAGGAAGTTGATACCAAAGGTAATTATATAAATAGTATAGATACTGTATGTATTTACAGTCATACAGCATGGAAACAGGCCCTTCAACCCAACTTGTCCATGCCAACCAAGATGCCCCATGTAAGCTAGTCCCATTTGCCCATGTTTGGGTCATCTACTTCTAAACCTTTCCTATCATGTACCTGTCTAAGTATCTTTTAAATGCTGTTAACGTACCTGCCTCCTCTGGCAGCTCGTTCCACATATCCACCACCCTCCGAGTGAAAAAGTTGCCCTTCAGGTTCCTATTAAATCTTTCCCATCCAACCTGAAACCTATATCCTCTGGTTCTTGATTCCCCCACTCTTGGTAATAGATTCTGTGCATTTATCCTATCTATTCCTGTCATGATTTTACACACCTCTATAAGATCACCCCACAGGCAAGGAATAATGTCCTAGCGTACGCAACCTCTCAAACTAGATAAGCCAGTGAGGGGAAATTGAACAATGGGTTAAACTTATGGTTAGATGAAGTGCGATGGGAAGAGGTCTGATCAGAGCAATGTATACTAAAATGGACTAGATGGGCAGCATGGCTTTTTATTGTGTTGTATATTCTGTAATTCTACACTTTTGCAGGATTACAAATCTCCTGTAAGGTGTCACATTATTCATAAATCCTTCTTCCTCAGGTCCAAAAATATTCATGTTAATACATATTTTGTCCACAACATTTGAGGTGAGGAGGGAAAGATTTAATAGGTACTTGAGGGGTACAGTTTATTTTTTACACAAAGGATAGTGGGTATATGGAGCGAGCTGCCGGAGGTGGTAGATGAGGTAGGTACTGTCACAATATTTAAGATTTGGACAAGTACATGGATAGGATAGGTTTAGAGGGATATTGGCCAAGTGCGGGCCGGTGGTACGAGTGTAGATGGGGCATGTTGGTCGGCATGGGCAAGTTGGGCCAAAGGGCCTGTTTCACATTATAACATAAAATAAGTTGGCTTCCTCGCATAATATAACAAGAGTGAAGATAAACGATTGTTTATATTTTCAATTAAATGGGTGGGAAGATCTAACAATAACATTATTATCTTCTGTGCCATATGTCTCAAACTCCATGCATCCAGTACCTCCATAGTGTAGCCGGTGTGCTTGTTGTCAAAGACGAGGGCCTCTTGAATAAGTTGATGTTCTCCTTCAAGTTTATCCACATTAGGTTTGTAGTTAATGATGACTTCCTCACACTGTTTCAGTTGGTTCATTTGATCTTCCAGGGTTCCACTCATCTCAATAGAACTTTGAGCAATAGCCTGTTGTTAAATTAATTCAGTTACAACACCATTCCACTTTCAAAAATAATTATATTGCCCCACCCTGGCCATTTCTCCTCCTCCCTGCTCCCATCCGGCAGAAGGTTTTGAAGCTTAAAAACGCACACCACCAGACTCGGGAACAGATACTACCTGTTCTCCGTTATCAGGCTTCTGAATGGTCCCTCCATAAGTTTAGTTTAGTTTATTGTCACATGTACCGAGGTACAGTGAAAAGCTTTTGTTGCGTGCTAACCAGTCAGCAGAAACACAGGGTAAGCTAGGGTACTGTCCAATTCACCTCGACCCGACTGTGGATATTCGACTTTGTCTATGGAACAGATGCTCTACAGTGCTGAGACCAATGTCTGCGCTCTGTATCTTCCTGGTCCTGATTCCCACCCTGGTCTTCAATTACTTATTGACCTTTTCAAGATTAGGCTTTTGATTAATCCTTTGGGCAGCTAATTCTCTGGTTAGACATAGTCTTATTGGGATACATTTAAAGGGATTTATGAATGCAAATTTGTGCTACTGCTGACAATGGAGTTGATTTAAAGATACAGCATGGAAACAGGCCCTGCAGCCCACTGTCCATGCTGACCATCGATCACCGTTCACACTAATTATACATTACCCCACTTTCACATTCACACACACAGCAATTTACAGAGGCCAATTAACCTACAAACTCACACGTGTTTGAGATGTGGCAGGAAACCGGAGCACCCGGAGAAACCCACGGGGTTACAAGGAGAATTAGGCAAACTCCATCCAGACTGTTGTGGGCAGCACAGTGGAGCAGCAGTAGAGTTGCTGCCTTGGAGTGTCAGACACCTGGATTCAATCCTGACCACGGGTACTATCTGTACAGAGTTTGTATGTTCTTCCTGTGACTGCGTCGGTTTTCTCCGGGTGCTCTTGTTATCTCCTACATTTCAAAGATGTACAGGCTTGCAGGTTAATTTGCCTCTGTAAACTATTCCTAGAGTATAGGATAGAGCTAGCGTATGGGATGATTGCTGGTCGGCGTGGATTTGGTGGGCTGAAGGGCCTGTTTCTGCACTGTATCTCTAAAGTCCAAATGTACAGAATGGAAACAGGCCATTTAGCTCACTGAGTCCACTGTGACGATCACCAACCAATTTGCACTATTCCTACACTAATCTAACCCAACTTTATTTTCTCCATATTGTCATTAATTTCACCCAGATTCTACCGCTCATTTACACGCTAAAGGGTGATTTTACAGAAGCCAATTAAGCCATGAATCACACATCTTTGGGACGAGGGGAAACCAGGGCATCCAGAGGATCTCTAAACTAAAAATCTGATAAAACCTCTCAGCTCTACCAGGTGTGCTACTGTGCCACCTGGCATATAGACCAAGAATGCAATTTGATAATTCTGGGTTGGGTCATAAGGCAGGTTGGTGACTTACCTCCATCTTGTGCTGGATCCAAGGTCCAACTACGTTAGCCTGGCTGGCAAACTGCCGACGGAGACGCTCGTTGGAATGTTGCCGCACAACCTCCTCCTGCAGGGACGAGTTTCTCTGAGGAACCAGCTGCTTTATCTGTCATTTAAAACATGGGCCAATGAACCCAACCATTAATAGCAAGGAAAAGACACAAAATGCTGCAGTAACTCAGCGTGTCAGGCAGTATCTCTGGAGAACATGGATAGGTGATGTTTCAGGTCGCACCCCAACTTCAGATTTCAGACTCTAACCTTTTGTCGTGCACCCTCTATCTTTTCATCGCTGCTGAAGGACATCAGTCTGAAGAAGGGTCTCAACCAGAAACATCACCTACCCATGTTGTCATGAGATGCTGCGTGACCCGCTGAGTTACTGCAGCATTTTATGTTTATTCTTTAACCTAAGCATTAATGTTTTTTTAACCACATTTGCTTGGATTTTCAAATACAAACTTTTTAAAGATGACCATGGAAGAAAAATCAGAATACCTATTGCATGTGCAATTTCAATATCAAAATCCAAAATAAATCAAACAGTTTATACAGAGGGTGCTGGTCTGATTGTTAGATTAAAAGGTCTTTATGAATGGAAAGTGGTGCTACTGCCGAACTTGATTGAGCTGAATGAATGATACTGCATGGAAACTGGCCCTTTGGCCCACTGATTCCACGCTGATCATTGATCATCCATTCACATGGAACCACCCGAAAGCTCGTCAGACGTTGAATACTGGGATGAAGTCACTGGAATCATCGGGCATGGAGTGCAAAGGGGGGTGAACCGGGAGAATGCCAGCTCCTTTAGGTAGCTGCTGGAGGCACAAGATGCTGGCGAGGAGAAGAGAGAGAGAGAGGGTCGACTGTTCGCGGGCCGAGCCAGCCGTGGGCGACGGAGGGGATTGGGAACCGCTCCGATAGAACAAACACACGGGAATCCAGACTTTGAACTCGATGAAATGGCAATCCACATGGCGGCGACGGTATTATATGCAAAATGAATTTCACTATGTAATGTTTAATTGCATATGTGACAATAAATATCCATTGAATCACATTGTTATCCCACTTTCACATCCACTCCCTGCACACGAGGGACGGTTTACAGAGGCCAATTAACCTACAAACCTGGACATCTTTGGGATGTGGGAGAAAAACAGCACCCTGAGGAAACCCGTACAGTCACAGGGAGAACGTGCAAACTCCACACAGACAGCACCTGAAGTTAGGTTTTAATCCAGCTCTCTGGCCCTGTAAGGTAACAGCTCAGTGGTGCAGCGATATAATTGCTGCCTTACAGCGCCAGAAACCCAGGTTCGATCCTCGCTACAGGTGCTGTCTGTACGGAGTTTGCACATTCTCCCTGTGACGGCGTGTTTTTTCCCGGGTGCTCCGGTTTCTTCCCACATCCCAAAGACGTGCAGGTTTATAGGTTAATTGGCTTCTGTAAATTGCCCCTCATGTGTAGGATGTGAAAGTGGGATAACAGAACTAGTGTACAGCATGGACTCGATGGACTGAAGGGCCTGTTTCCATGCTGTATCTCTGAACTAAACTCAACTCTACCTGCCACCCATTAATATTGATAATCAATAATGAGTGCTGGACCACTGCAATTCTTTCAGTGCCTGGAAAATCCTGACCCAATCAGATGCAGAATTGGCCTAAAGTAACTTGTATTGGGATAGAGCCTCACCCCTCTCCTTTAAACTGTGCCCCTTTCACCTTAAAGCTTCTCCCAAAGGAGACAAATTTATTTTTGCCTCACTTACGTGCATTTTAAAAATAATATCGCCTACCTTCAGAATGCAAAAGCCATACACCAGAAATAAAACTAACAGGTGATAAAAATACAGAGCAGATTCTTCAGCCTCAAGAGAGAAGTAAATCAGTGCTGAAGAAATCAGTACTGGCAAACAAATAACCCATGCTTTCAATATTTTATCATTTTGGTTCTCTTTTCTGAATTCAACAATTTTGTTCATTTTCCTGCATTTTGTTCTTTTTTAAAATCATTTTTAGTCATAGAATCATACAGCATGGAAATGGGCCCATTGGCCCAACTTGCCCATGCCCACCAAAATGACCCATCTACACAAGTCCCATCTGTCCGCGTTTGGCCCGCATACCTTTAAAACTTCCCGAACCATGTACCTGTCCAAATGTATTTAAATGTTGTTATGGTCCGTGCCTTAACTACCTCCTCTGGCAGCTAGTTCCAAATACCCATCACCCTGTGTGTGAGAAATGTTGCCTCTCAGGTTCTTATTTATAGAGTCATAAGAATCAGAGTGATACAGCATGGAAACAGACCCTTTGGCCCAACTTGCCCACACCAGCCAACATGTCCCAGCTACACTAGTCCCACCTGCCTGCGCTTGGTCCAAATCCCTCCAAACTTGTCCTATCCACGGGCTTGTCTAACTGTTTCTTAAAGGTTGGGATAGTCCCAGCCTCAACTACCTCCTCTGGCAGCTTGTTCCATACACCCGCCACCCTTTGTGTGAAAAAGTTACCCTTCAGATTCCTATTAAATCTTTTCCCCTTCACCTTGAGCCTATGTCCTCTGGTCCTTGATTCCCCTACTCTGGGCAAGAGATTCTGTGCATCTACCTGATCTATTCCTCATGATTTTATACATGATTGTATTTGATCTTTCGCTTCTCGCCTTAAACGTACTGTATGTTCTGAAAATAGACTGCTTTATTTAGAGAGCACTTTTCCTGGTCTTACCCTTCCCCATTTGGCATTAATTTCCTCACAGGTTATGGTGGTGTAAGGATTTGCCATCGATGTCAAGATGCCATAGGTCTGCATGATCTTCTGCACTTCATTGAGGATTCCCAGAATGGCTTGTCTCTCACTGTCTGCTTCAGGAAGGGTGGCCTTAAATTGTTCGTGAGCTGCCACAAGATTCTAAACATTGGGAGAAATGTGAAAAATCAAAGCATCATTTTAAAATCATGACCAAATATTGGTGGCACTGATTTATAGCAATTGCAGCTTTCAAACATCATAAATCATAAGACATTGGAACAGAATTCGGCTGTTTGGCCCATCAAGTCTTCTCTGCCATTCGATCATGGGTAATCTATTTTTCTCTCGCAACCCCATCCTTCTGCCTTCTCCCAGCAGCGCTTGATGCCCTTCCTAATCAACATCAGCCTCATGCCTGTCTCTGGTTTATGTTGGGGTGTAAATAACCCCCCTGGAACCCATGGAAGCAGCAACCACATTTCACCCAATTATTATTTTTAAGAAAAACTTTTTTTTTTTTTAATTGATTTTTAAAAAATCCAATAATCCAGAGCACAATGAGATAGTTTAATACCAATGCAAAGACTATTTGTAGCCACATGCATGCTAAGCTATATTTTATCTATCTATCTATCTATCTATCTATCTATCTATCTATCTATCTATCTATCTATCTATCTATCTATATTTATCTATTTATCTAGTGAGTCATATGGCACTACACAGAGTACAAATTGAATGAATCAGCACAGATCACAGCACAGGAACAGGCCCTTCAGCCCACATATCTGTGCCAACCATGATGCCAATCTTCCTGCACATAGTCTTTATCCCCGCATACCTGTCTGTTCACATGATAACTTTATCTACCTCTCTAGATAACTTTAAAATGACTATTGTATCTGCTTCACCTTTCACGGCAGGATGTTCCACGCACCTGACACTGAAATTTCATCAAAGTGAATTTTAATTGAAGCCGGCAATCATTGTCATCCACTGTTTTAAATAAACATACAGTACCTCGATCTCTTCAATGCTGTGAACAATAAACATGTCCTGTAGATCTTCCATTGCTCCTTCCACCCAGTTGATAAAGGGAGAAGCCCTCTTGGCAAACTCTAGGAAGAGCTGATCGATTGTTTCCAGTAACTTTTCGGTTCTCTATAAATTGGATAGACCAGGAACATTTACTTCACTGTTTAGTTTGGTGATACAGCGTGGAAACATGCTCTTCGGCCCACCGAGTCTGCGCCGACCATCGATCACCCGTACTTTAGTTTTATCCAAGACATTAGGGACACTTTACATAGGTCAATTAACCTCTGAAGAAGGGTCTCGACCTGAAACGTCACCCATTCCTTCTCTGCTGCCTGTCCCGCTGAGGTACTCCAGCTTTTTGTGTCAACCTACAAACCTGTATGTGTTTGGAATGTGGGGGGAAACCGGGACACCCAGAAAAAACCCCAGTCATAGGGAGAATGTACAAACTCCATTCAAACAGCACCCAAGGTCAGGATCAAACCCAGGTCTCTGGTGCCATAAGGCAGCCACTCTACTGCTGTGTCACTGTACCCCCCATGGAAGGATTGTGAAATTTAGCATTCCTTAATCATGGAGCTAAAAAAGCTGTTGTGGTTGCACCTGGAGAGCTGGTTGCTCTGTTTAAGAACTCTTCAGAAAAGCAAACCCCCCTGGCATTTCAGTTCTGGTAGGTGCATGACAGAGGGAAGAGGTGCCATGGGCAACACAATTTGAGAGTATCCAATTAATTGGTGCTTTAAGCCATCTCGTGGATTTACGTAAAATGTAATTTTGTTCTCTTGATTGAAAAAGATACAGCATGCCCTTCAGCTGACCGAGTGCACACCTTGCATACGATCGTGCTAGTGTACGGGGTGATCGGCACAGGGTGGTCGGCACGGACTTGGTGGACCAAAGGGCTTGTTTCCGCGCCGTATCTCTAAATCTAAAACAAAACTAAAAATGTGCATCACGTACAAATACTGGTCCCACCAGTAAATATGTATTTTTAAGTTCAGAGATGCTAGTTAAACTACATTGTTATACAACTAGTTAACATTCAAATACATCTTACCTCTAAAGCTTCCCTACGTTTCTGAGTCAGAGTTCCAAAACTATCCCATTTATCACAGATCTTCTGGCATCGTTCATTTATTCCAGCAGCATCGTAATAGTCCAACTCACTTTAAAACAAAAATGATTAGAAAATTGTAAAACAGCAAGTGGCTCTCAATGTACAAATGCAAAATACTGCAGAAAATGACAACAACTGTAGTCTATTATTCTTACACTCGGGTCTCTAGTGCTGTAAGGCAGCAACTCTACCGCTGCGCCAATGTGCCGTCCCTAACTCTGGTCCACTAACTGTGGCAAGTTCAGAAGCAAGGCAGATTTCAGAACACCTTGCAAAGAGAGCTACTTTTAGAGAGATGCAAGTTTTAATGAATATTGTCATCTCTGAAATAGTCCAGAGATATGGCGTGCTATTTTGAGTGTTCAAATAACTGTTGAGGGCAGTCTATCAATACTGCAACTAACCCGATTAAAATAAAAGCATTCTTTTTGTTTTAAATTACAGCCTATTGTGTATCTAATCCTCTGCTCTGAAAATACCACAAATAGTAATTTAGAGCAACATGACTCAAATTACTACAAAAGAGAACCAATTTTTCAGTCTTAAAATAATCTTTTCAAAAAGAGCTTGATATAAACGCCATTCAAATGCATTGAAATGTGATAAAATTGACACCAGGTAATTAAATAAGCCCAGAAATATATCTGAACAACATATATATATTTCCATAAGATAATTTATGAAGACATAGATTTAAAGTGAAGGGGGGACGATTTAATAGGAACCTGAAGGGTAACTTTTTTTTTACACAAAGGGTGGTGGTTGCATGGAATAAGCTGCCACAGGAGGCAGTAGAGGCAGCTACTTTTGCACGTTTAAGAAATATTTAGACAGCTACATGTATAGGATAGGTTTAGAGGGATATGGGCAAACACAGGCAGGTGGGATGAGTGTAGATGGGGCATGTTGGGTTGGTGTGGGCAAGTTTGGCTGAAGGGCCTGTTTCCACGCTATATGACTCTAAGGGGATTAATTTTGTAACGTTTAAGAAACAAAATTAGTTTGGTAGAACACAAAGTGCTGGAGTAACTCAACCGTTCAGGCAGCATCTCTGAAGAACATGGATGGGCGATGTTTCAAAATGGGACCCTTCTTCAGGCTGAAGAGACAATAGACAATATACAATAGGTGCAGGAGTAGGCCATTCGGCCCCTCGAGCCAGCATTACCATTCAATGTGATCATGGCTGATCATTCTCAATCAGTACCCCATTCCTGCCTTCTCCCCATACCCCTGACTCCGCTATCCTTACGTGCTCTATCTAGCTCTCTCTTGAATGCATTCAGCGAACTGGCCTCCACTGCCTTCTGAGGCAGAGAATTCCACAGATTTACAACTCTCTGACTGAAAAAGTTTTTCCTCATCTCCGTTCTAAATGGCCTACCCCTTATTCCTAAACTGTGGCCCCTGGTTCTGGACTCCCCCAACATTGGGAACATGTTTCCTGCCTCTAACGTGTCCAACCCCTTAATAATCTTATATGTTTCGATATGATCCCTTCTCATTCTTCTAAATTCCAGTGTATACAAGCCTAGTCGCTCCAGTCTTTCAACATATGACAGTCCCGCCATTCCGGGAATTAACCTAGTAAACCTACGCTGCACGCCCTCAATAGCAAAAATATCCTTCCTCAAATTTGGAGACCAAAACTGCACACAGTACTCCAGGTGCTGTCTCCCTAGGGCCCTGTACAACTGCAGAAGGACCTCTTTGCTCCTATACTCAACACCTCTTGTTATGAAGGCCAACATTCCATTGGCTTTCTTCACTGCCTGCTGTACCTGCATGCTTCCTTTCAGTGACTGATGCACTAGGACACCCAGATCTCGTTGTACATCCCCTTTTCCTAACTTGACACCATTCAGATAATAATCTGCCTTCCTATTCTTACCACCAAAGTGGATTTCCTCACACTTATCCACATTAAACTGCATCTGCCATGCATCTGCCCACTCACACAACCTGTCCAAGTCACCCTGCAACCTCATAGCATCTTCCTCACAGTTCACACTACCACCCAGCTTTGTATCATCTGCAAATTTGCTAATGGTACTTTTAATCCCTTCATCCAAGTCATTAATGTATATTGTAAATAGCTGCGGTCCCAGCACCGAGCCTTGCGGTACCCCACTAGTCACTGCCTGCCATTCTGAAAGGGATTCCGACCCGACCCAAAACATTGCTTATCTATGTTGACCCATTGTACTGTTTGACCCATTGAGTTACTTGAGCACATTGTGTTATTCGCAAGAATTCCAGCATCTGCAGTTCCCTGTACATACAAAAATACTTTAGTCCTTTTATTTTGATCCCGATTCCAACAGATAGCTAGTGTTGGTCATCTGCCGTCTAATTACCAGGAGATTTCATCACGTTTTATAGCTATTCCACTTTAAATCAATACTGGTGGCTGAT
This sequence comes from Rhinoraja longicauda, assembly GCF_053455715.1. Classification (NCBI taxonomy): domain Eukaryota; kingdom Metazoa; phylum Chordata; class Chondrichthyes; order Rajiformes; family Arhynchobatidae; genus Rhinoraja; species Rhinoraja longicauda. The sequence continues at coordinate 34,304,499 of NC_135961.1, read as the reverse complement.
ATACAGTTATTTGATCATCTGTTGCAGAAATTGGTTAGAACCAATTGGTTGAAATCAGAACCATGAGTGAAATTCAACAACTGAGATGCTGCCTGTACTATCGAGTTCCTCCAGCACTTTGCATTTTGCCTGATATGTAACGTGGTTTATGCCACCAACCAGTCAGTGTTGATGCAGCACTTTCAGATCACGCCATTTCTTTGGCCATTGCCGAACAGTTGAGCCTTATTTCCTGTTAAACAAGGCGAGAAGTGCACTTTGGGTTTGGGTGAGACTCATCCTTCTCAAACGTAAAATTCAGCACTTGCATCAAACTATTTTTAAAATCACTTGTTTTGATTTATAAGAAACACGTTTTGCTGAGTACACCTAGACAAAAAATAGAACCATTTAATCTAGGTGACACCAGTCTTCTCAATTATCCTTCCATTAGCGGAGGTGCTGTCCAATTTGCCTCTCCCCCAGTGCAGACATTTGACTGTCGAGGGAACTGTAGTGCTACAATGTTGAGAACTATATTCTGCACTCCATACCTTCCCCTTTGTTCTACCTGTTGGACTCCAATTTGATTTGATCATGTTTATGCAGAGTATTTTCTGATCAGGTTGGAAAGCATGCAAAACAAAGTTTTTTACTGTTCCTGTGAAAATAATGTGAAAATAATTACCTTAAATATTAACAGTTTTGGAAGGAACTGCAGATATTTATATAGGAACTGCAGGTTTATACCAATTATTAAGCACAAAATTCTGGTGTAACTCAGAGGATCAGAGTATCACTGGAGAACGTGGATAGATAGCGTTTCATGTTGGGACCCTTCTAATAGCAAGGGTTGGGAGAAAGAAAGCTGGAATAGTGGAGCTCGAAATGACCCGAAATGCCACCTATGCATATTGTCCACAGATGCTGACTAACCCAGGTGGCACAGTGACGCAGCGGGAGAGTTGCTGCCTGACAACGCCAGAGACCCACGTTCCATCCTAACCATGGGTGGTGTCTGTATGGAGTTTGTACATTCTTCCTGTGACCATGTGGCTTTTCTCCGGGTGCTCTGATTTCTTCCTACACTCCAAAGATGTTCAAGTTTGTAGGTTAAATGGCCTCAGTAAAATTACATATTGTCTCTACAGTGTACGATAGTGCTAGTGTACGGGGGGGGGATCGCTCTTCAGCGCAGACTTGGTAGACAGAATGGCCTGTTTTCGCTCTATCTCTAAAGTCCAAAGACCTGCTGAATTCCTCCAACAGCGTTTAGTTTAGAGATGCAGCATGGAAACAGGCTCTTCGGTCCACCGAGTCTGCACCGACCCTCGCACTATCCTACTATGGACAATTTACACTTATACCAAGCCAATTAACCTACAAACCTGTACATCTTTGGAGTGTGGGAGGAAACCAAAGATCTCGGAGAAAACCCACGCAGTCACAGGGAGAACGTACAAACTCCATACAGAGTGTTCAGGATTGAACCAGGGTCTCTGGCGCTGCAAGTACTGTAAGGCAGAAATTTTACCGCTGCGCCACTGTGACGCCCATGGTGTGTCTTCTTGTTGTCAGGCTGCAAATGGAACTTACTTCAGCTCCTGTGCGATGGCAGCAATTTGCTCCACGCGGTCCTGATGTGCTGCCAGATCACTCTCAAATGCCTCGTGCTTTTTCAGCAAAGCCCGCACTTCGGTCAAAGTGACAGATTCGTAGTCTTTTTGCACCAAGGTTTGATCTTTCCCTGTGGAAAACAAGAGTCCACATTAACCACCGGGCGGCACGGTGGCGCAGCGGTAGAGTTGCTGCCTTATAGCGAATGCAGCGCCGGAGACTCAGGTTCGATCCTGACTACGGGCGCCATCTGTACGGAGTTTGTACGTTCTCCCCGTGACCTGCGTGGGTTTTCTCCGAGATCTTCGGTTTCCTCCCACACTCCAAAGACGTACAGGTATGTAGGTTAATTGACTGGGTAAATGTAAAAATTGTCCCTAGTGTGTGTAAGATAGTGTTAGTGTGCGGGGATCGCTGGGCGGTGCGGACTTGGTGGGCCGAAAAGGCCTGTTTCCGCGCTGTATCTGAAATATGAAATATAAAATATGAACTTTGTGCCCCAATTACTTTGAACTTGCAAGCGAAAATCAGGGTGCAAGGATATACTTGGGGATTCCAGACAATGGAATTAACAGAGTAGAGGGCGAGATGGGGAATGGAGAACAATGTACTCTATGATCTCAGGGATTCATTGTCTGAATATGGTCTGAGTCATAGAGTCAAAGAGAGTCATAGTCATACAGCGTGGAAACAGGCTCTTTGGTCCACTTGCCCACGCTGACCAACACTGTGGGCAGCACAGTGGCGCAGCGATAGAGTTTCTGTCTTACAGCGCCAGAGACCCGGGTTTGATCCTGATTACGGGTGCTGTCTGTACGGAGTTTGGACGTTCTCCCAATGACCGTGCAGGTTTTCACCGGGTGCTCCATTTCACTCCCACACTCCAAAGACATGCAGGTTTGTAGATTAATTGACTTCGGTAAAAATTGGAAATTGTCCCTAGTGTGTAGGATTAGTGCTTGTGTACAGGATGATCACTGGTCAGTGCAGACTTGGTGGGCCGAAGGGTGTGTTGCTGCACTGTATCTCTAAAACCCCATCACACTCCCGCCTGCCTGCGTTGGCCCATATCCCACTAACCTGTCCTATCCATGAATCTGTCAGAATGTTTAAGCATTGTGATAGTACTTGCCTCTACCTCTTACGGCATCTCGTTCCATTTATCTACCATTCTTTGTGCAAAAAAGTTGCCCCTCAGGTTCCTTTTAAATCTTTCCCTCCTCACCTTAAACCAATGTCTTCTGGTTCTTGATTCCCCTATACTGGGTAAACGATTGTGCATTTACCCTATCTATTCATCTCATGATCTTATACACCTCTATAAGTTCACCCCTCATCCTCCTGCGCTCCAAGGAATAAAGTCCTCGCCTGCCCAACCTCTCCCTATAGCTCAGGCCCTCGAGTCCTTGCAATATCCTCGCTAGTCCTTGCTATCTTCTCTGCACCCTTTCCAGCTTAACAATGGTACTTTATTTGTCGCATGTAGTGAAGTGCAGTGAAATTCATTTTTGCGTATAGTTCAGTACTAGTTTCACTATACATAAGCACTTACACATCTTAGGTACCCCAGATACAGTACAAGTGTATCACAGTAGTACACTGAGACAGTATACAGAGTCACCAGTTTTGGCACCATTATAACAGGGCGACAAAAACTGAACAGAATACCCGCAATGTGGCCTCACATTTAGGACAGACCTATATTCTAAGTCACATCTATGTTCGGTGTAACCCTATGTGTTTGGTACGATTTACTCCAGTTATTCTGGGCTGTGGGTAAGTAATGCCAGGCTTACAGTCGGGTTCTTTGTTTTAATCACAGGCAATCAGAGCAGCAGGTAACGCAATATGCAATCTCCACGTGTCCTAGACAATAGGTGCAGGAGTAGGCCATTCGGCCCCTCGAGCCAGCACCACCATTCAATGTGATCATGGCTGATCATTCTTAATCAGTACCCCGTTCCTGCTTTCTCCCCATACCCCCTGACTCCGCTATCCTCAAGAGCTCTATCTAGCTCTCTCTTGAATGTATTCAGAGAATTGGCCTCCACTGCCCTCTGAGGCAGAGAATTCCAGATTCACAACTCTCTGACTGAAAAAGTTTTTCCTCATCTCTGTTCTAAATGGCCTACCCCTTATTCTTAAACTGTGGCCCCTGGTTCTGGACTCCCCCAACATCCTCCAGGGCACCTTCTTGGTTAGACAAAATAAGCCCCCAATACAACAAGGGGCGGCACAGTGGTACAGCAGCAGAGTTGCTGCCTTACAACGCCAGACATGGGTTCGATCCTGACTACGGGTGCTGTCTGTAACAGAATTTATACATTCCCCTTGTGTCCGCGTGGGTTTTCTCCGGGTGCTCCAGTTTCCTTCCACACTCCAAAGATGTACCGATTTGTAGGATAATTGGCTTCTGCAAAATTGTAAATTGTCCCTACTGTGTAGGATAGTGCGATTGTATGGGATGATCACTGCTCAGAGTGGACTGGGTAGGCTGAAGGACCTGTTTCCATGCTGTTTCTCTCAAGTCTAAAACAATAACCAGAACAAAAATAAAAATGGGTCGACCCGTAATAAAAAGGAACTGCAGGTGCTGACTTATACCAAACATAGACACAAAATGCTAAATAATTCAGCAGGTCAGGCAGTATATCCGGAAATATGTATAGGTGATGTTTCAGGTCAGGACATCACCTATCCATTTTCTCCAGAGATGCTGCCTGACCCGCTGACTTACTCCAGCATTTTGTGTCTATCTTTATAATGAGAAGAGACTGACCATTCAAAATCTCACAAAATAACGACAATACAATTAGTAGTTGTATAAAAATAACCAGAGCAATAATAACAATATTACTCTACGATGAACACAAAAATGCAATCCAACAAACTAAGATTGTATTTAGGGATAATATGGTCAGGGCGAGAGTGTGATGCAGCTGGTAGTGCTGCTGCCTTGCAGCATCCTCGTGTGCAGGGAGTGAAATAATGCCATGTCTTTCAATCAATTAAGTTTTGTATCTTTAGGAACTTGGCAATAATGATATATTGTTATTACTTAGGTTAATATATAGACAATCAGACAGTATTTGGTCACGCAAATTTAGCAGGTGTTTCCTTACCATGTGACCATATTTCCTGAGTCGTTTCTTTCAGTCTGAACTTCTCAGCCAGATATTCCAGGCGTTCCAGTCGTCTTATCTCACTTGTTATTGCTTAGTTTAATTTAGCGATATAGCATGCGAACAGGCCCTTCGGCCCACAGTCCACGTTGACCATTGATTCAACGTCACACTAGTTCCATCTTATCCCACTTTCGCATCCATTCCCCACACGCTAGGGGCACTTTACAGAGGCCAACTAACCTACAAACTCACATGTCTTTGGGATGTGTGAGAAAATCGGAGCACCTGGAGGAAACCCATGTGGTCAAAGGGAGAAAGTGCAAACTCCACACAGACAGCACCCGAGGTCAGGATCAAGGTTAGTTTGGATGTCAGGGGTTATAGGGAGAAGTCAGGAGAATTGGGTTGAGGGGGAATGATAGATCAGCTATGATTGAATGGCAGAGTAGGCGTGATGGGCCGAATGGTGTAATTCTGCTTCTAGAACATATGAACCTGGGTCTCTGCCACTGTGAGGCAGATGCTCTACCTGCTGCAACACTGTGCCGCCCTGTTATACACAAGCACATGTAGACAATCAGACAGTATTTGGTCACGCAAATTTAGCAGGTGTTTCCTTACCATGTGACCATATTTCCTGAGTCGTGGCTTTCTGTCTGAACTTCTCAGCCAGATGTTCCATGCGTTCCAGCCGTCTTATCTCACTCAGAAGCCATTCCTCATAACCCTTCTCTACCTGTTCAAGGCGCTGCCAAGCACTTGCAATGTCCTGGATGGAAGAGGGGGAGGTGAATTGTTTTCTACATCTTTGATCAGGGTATAGATAGTCATAACCTTTTTTCTCCCAGAATAGAATTGTGAAATACTCGAGAATATAATTTTAACCTGAGAGGTGGAAATGTCAAATACTAAAGGACATACCTTTAACGTAAGAGGGGCAAAAGTTAAAGGAGATGAGCAGGGCAAGTTGTAGATTTTATTTATTCATTTATTATATATTATATAGTATGCACAAAGAGAGTGCTATAGGCAGGCTCTCAGTATGCATCAGAGGAATCTAGTTGTTAAGTACCCTATAAAGCTTCCTGTTTGGTACTCAAGATCTGAAATGTTCTAATATTAGACTCTAAGAAGGCGAGAGGGGAAAGTTTAAAGGACATGTGCATGGCACGTTTTTTACTTTGAGGATAGTGGGTGCCAGGAGCTTGCTGCCAGGATTGGTGGGGAAGACATTAATTAGTGGTATTTAAAGACCTTTAGATAGGAATGTGCATATGCAGAATATGGATCACATGCAGGCAGAGAAGATTTATTTAACTTGGCATCATGTTCGGCACAAACATAGCGGGCCGAAGGGTCTATCGCACTACTGCACTGCTACATGTTCAATGTTCCAGTGCCATTTCTTGAATATCCACCTGTGATCACAAGTAAATCCCATCCCCAAGGATCTGCGAAGACAACTCTGAATTGATCACAACAATACGAGAAGAAATCCAGGATTTGAACTTCCCGCAAACCCAAATGAAAAGATCAATTTCTCAACATCAGAAGGCAGCTACACTCTGCTTGGTACTGCAAAGCAAAGTAATGTAACACACCTTCATCCCCTTTTATTCCAACCTTCCATTTATTTCTTCATATGTGAACACTCATATTTTCCATTTATGATTTTAACTCTGAGAAAGGTTCTATCAAACAAGTCGCTGTTACTGTAGGTGGATGGAATGTCGTACACCCTCAATAATTTCATCATCCGGTATTTCAACAAGAACATGGGTATGATATTGATGAGATCTTTCTAAAAGGGCTTGGCAGAGACTGGATGGTCACTCCCTCTTGTCCGCTCTCCCATCAGGCAAGAGGTACAGAAGTACCTCCAGATTCAGGGACAGTTTTTTCCTGTTATTAGGCATTTGAACCATCCTATCAACAACTAGAGAGCGGTCCTAACCTCTGGAGATCCTCAGACTATCATTTAACTGACTTTACCATGCATTAAACCATTCCCATTATCCTGTGTCTGTATACTGTGGACGGCTTGATTGTAATCATGTATTGCCTTTGCGCTGACTGGATGGCACGTAACAAAAACACTTTTCTCTGTACCTTCGTGCACATGACAATAATAAATTAAACTGAACTGTCCAACAATCAGCAGTGATGGGGCAAGGCTAGGATTAGCAAGACCATGATTTTGCCTCTGTGCACAGTAAATGGTTTTGGCCACAAAATATTCACCAAACAATGAACCTGTGACTATGCTGTTATCAACTTTAATGAAAAATCATGCAAACTAGCTTATGGACACCCGGGAAGCCATTCAACATCTAATCTCCTATCCAAGGCTTTTTAAATGGCTTACAGAGACCATCTTGCCCTCAGATGGCATGTAGGCTGGTCTGTTGCTGATCCTCAGCTTGGTCTGCAACGTGTTGAAGTTGATTTCCAGTTGGCATTTCTCTTGGATCTTGGGCGGCTTGTGCAGGCGCCGATAGTCTCGGAAGTCCTCCAACTTCTGCTGCATGGCCTGCATGGTCTTCTCCGAGGTCCGATTCTCCAGCCAAGGGATGGTCCTCTGAATCCACTGCAGGAGCTGCCGGGCACAGGAATTCAACTCACTTTTACCCAAGGTCGGGGAGAATTAAGATTGAGGCAAAGTGCTGGAGTAACTCATAGGTTTTGGAGCAGAATTAGGCCATTCGGCCGATCGTGTCTACTCCTCCATTCAATCATGGCTGATCTATCTTTCCCTCTCAACCCCATTCTCCTGGCTTCTCCCCATAACCCCTGACACCTGTACTGATCAAGAATCTATCAATCCCCACCTTAAAAATATTAATTTACTTGAATTCCACAGATTCATCACCTCCTGACTAAAGGAATTCCACCTCATCTAATTCCTAATGGTACGTCCTTTTATTCTGAGACTGTGGCCTCTGTTCCTAGACTCTATCACTAGTTCCTTCTCAACCCCATTCTTCTGCCTTCTCCCCATAACCATTGACACCTACAAAATGTTATATGGCATGACACCATTGGTCATTCATGTTTTGCTGGCATGATACCTTTGGTCATTAATGTAATATGGGCATTATACCATTGCAATCCCCTCCTAATCTTGGTTATTGAAATAAATTATTTGGAGCAGTTTGTAATGACCGGTGTATATTATAATCACCTGCTTATGACTAGTGATTGCAAGTCAAATTTCTAACCTGATGTCTTGAGACATCAGCCTCTGGTATTAATACAGTCTACCCTCATTATTATGGACCTCTTCTTAACCAAGTCATGTTATAGCAGACGAAACCTGTTGTAACCGAGGCATCTGATCATATCGGGAACAAAGGACTGAGTTTGTTGTTTCACTGAGTGACCGCTGAATGAAATTATGGTATGTAACTTGCTGGAGCAACTCAGCAGGTCAGGCAGCAATCTCTGGAGAACATGGATAGTTGATGTTTTAGGTCGAGACTGTCCTTTGTCTTAAAAAGGATTCCAACCCAAAACATCACCTACAGTATGTATGATCTCCAGTGATGCTGCCTGAGCCACTGAGTTACTCCAACACGGTGTCCTTTTGAAGCTTAAAATGTAATTGGAATAACTGAGAGTTTACCTCACTGGCCAGCTTCTCATAATCTGCCATTGATGTTTCATTCTCCTGATTAACGCCCAGTATCTTACATATCCTGTTGGCTGCCATCTCAGCCTGCGATGAAAGATAAACCATATTTTAGACCAAAACAGGTGCATAAACAACTACTTCATACAGGAAACGGAAGAGTTCAGCTCAGAAAAGTGCAAAGTATTAGATTTAGCTAAGATGTTCACACTTGGAAACATGAAATTTTCAACTAACGTTCAAGCATGAAGCAAACCCCCGCCATTTATTGATCATTCAAAAATTGCTTTATTCCAAAGTTTCCAAGACCGGATGCTACAGTATGTAAGGCATGCTGTTAAAACATGAGAAATAGTTTAAAAGCACACAAAATTTAATCAAAGTAGAAAAGATTGGCAATTCTAAATAAAAGGTAAAGGAGATTTGCAAAGATGGGTATCACATTCAGCATGGGCAAAGTGAACTAAAAAGGACCATTTCTCTGCTGACCATTTCTTGATTCAATGATTCTGTCGTTTTCTGTGTAAAGCAACAATCGGAGAGAAGAGAGGTCATTCCAACATTCTTTCAGCTTTGTGCAGAAACTGCAGTAATTCTGGACTCCTCATGTTCAACATCACAGGAGACTAACTCATTTATTTCCTTGAAATCCTGTAACATTACTTGAAGGCAATTTGAAGCATGAACTACAATTATCAAGGCAGAAAACCAACTGCACAGTTATGAGATTGCACTGTATGAAGTCTAGATTAACGAAGATGCAATTGGAAAATCTGGCACAAAGGTTCGAGACATAATTAAGCGGCACAGTGGCGCAATGGTAGAGTTGCTGCTTTACAGCACCAGAGACCCTGGTTTGATCCTGGGTACTCTATATGGAGCATGTACATTCACCCTGTGACGGTGTGGGTTTTCTCAGGATGCTCCAGTTTCCACCCACACTACAAAGACATACAGGTTTGTAGATTTATTGGCTTTAGTAAGTTGTGAAATTGTCCGTAGTGTGTGTACGTTGGTGTACGGGGTGATATCTGATTTTTGGGGACTTGTTGGGCCGATAGGCCTGTTTCTCTAAATTCTAAAGTCATAAAGCAATCTTTCTCTTGAAACAAGACAAATTCCTTATGTCTAATGGAGACACGAAGAAACTGCAGATGCTGGTTTTACATTTCACTCCTCCTCTTCTGGCCTTTTCTCATATCCTATTGTCTAATTTTCATCTCTGGCCTTTGTCACTTACTCCACCCATCTTCCAATCAAACCCCCATTACCTGCATCCCCCTATCACTTGCCTGGCTTTGTCCCCTCACACCCCCCCCCCACTACAATCAATCTGAAGAACGACCCAACCCGAATAGTTACCTGTCCATTCCCCCCCATAGGTGCTGCCTCGCCTGCTGAGATCCTCCAACACTTTGCATTTCCCTCCAATCTTATATTCTTCCCATTTCTTCTCTCTTTTCCCAGAAGTGTCTGTTCTTATCGAAACATGGTTCCACGGCATGGGAATGTTTCAGAGATGCTGCCTGACCTGCTGAGTTTGTGCCTCTGAAGTTCACAAATTCTAGGAGCAGATTTAGGCCATTTGGCCCATCAAGTCTACTCCGCCATGCAATTATGACTGATCTATCTTTCCCTCTCAACCCCATTCTCCTGCCTTCCATAATGTTTGACGCCCTTAATAATGAAGTGTTTGCTGTTGAAGTGAATTATTTCCTTGTATGTGTAGGAAGGAACTGCAGATGCTGGTTTATATCGAAGATATACACAAAGTGCTGGAGTAGCTTAGCGGGTCAGGCAGCATCTCTGGAGAAAAAGGATGAGTGACATTTTGGGTCACGACCCTTCTTCAGATTCAGTTTTAAATTGTGTTATTTCAAAAATCTTTCCTTGGAAGACAAAGATGCAGACCAATTTGGTTTCCTTACATTGCGGCAATGCAATAAATGTTGTACTGATAACTTCAAATTTAAGTGTGGCTGCACTATCTGTCATGTTAGTGATGATGAGTGAGCGTGAATAATTAATTGGAGCTGGAGAATCAATGCAAAGCACAACATGCACAAATAACAAAAATAAAGTACATTTCAGAAGAAAAGAAAATCAAAGGCAACACTGCAAAATACCTGTTCTGCTCCAGCAAAAGCATGATAGAAACAGGAAACATATGTCATAAGAGCCCTCTGATCAGGTTTAGGTGTGTTCACAATATCTGATGAAGATGATAAATAATAAAGTGACAGATAAGGGAAGGAATAGCAGGAGAACAAGGATGGGATAATCAAGGTGCAACTCGGTAGTCCTTTTGTAAATAAAATACATCAGGGCCATAGCTTGCTCCATTTTCTAAGTTTAATAAATGGCATTTACTTACCCACACATCTTAATACTCCCATTTTAAAAATTAACGACAAAAATAATAAAATTTAGAGTCCTCTTAAAAGAAAATCTCTCTTGTACAATGGCTGTCTTTCATTCTGAAAGTTCCACAGAACCAATGCAGTGAGACGTTCATGGGTTAACTGGTGTGCATTGTCATGCTCTCATTTACTAGATAATCCTTTTGGTAGAGACAAGGGACTGCAGATGCTGGAACATTGTGTAGAGCACAAAGTGCTGGAGTAACAGCAAGTCAGGTAGCATTTTATGAGGTGTAGGAAGGAACTGCAGATGCTGGTATATACCAAAGATAGAGATAATGTGTTGGATTAACTCAGCGGGTCAGACAGCATCTCTGGAGAAAAATGATGAGTGACTTTTTGGGTTGTGACCTTCTTCAAGACTCCACATTTTCAGGTCCTTCATCTCTGGAGGACTAGAGGAAGGCTCTTCATCCAAAACAAAACTTAAGAGTGCTGGAATAACTCAGTGGGCCAGGCAGCAACTTTGGAGAACATGGATAGGTGATGTTCCGGGTTGGGATCCTTCTTCTGACTTGAAGTAGGGTCCTGACACAAACATCACTATCCATGTTCTCCAGGGAAGCTCTCTGACTCAGAGTTACTTCAGTACTTTGTGTCTTTTTTGTAAGCCAGCATCTGCAGTTCCTTGTTTCTACTGATCAAAATCGCCACCTATCCTAGACAATAGGTGCAGGAGTAGGCCATTCAGCCCTTAGAGCCAGCACTACCATTCACCGTGATCATGGCTGATCATCCACAATCAGTAACCCGTTCCTGCCTTCTCCCCCTATCCCTTGACTCCGCTATCATTAAGAGCTCTATCTAACTCTCTCTTGAAAGCATCCAGGGTTTTGGCCTCCACTGCCTTCTGAGGCAGAGAGTTCCACAGCTTCACAACACTCTTGAGTGAAAAAGTTTTTCCTCATCTCCGTTCTGAATGGCCTACCCTTTATTCTTAAACTGTGGCCCCTGGTTCGGGACTCCCCCAACATCGGGAACATGTTTCCTGCCTCTAGCGTGTCCAATCCCTTAATAATATTATCCTGGTCCTCCAAAGACGCTGCCTGGCATGCCAAGTTACACCAGCACTTTGCATTAGGGATAGGGTTGTAATCCTTCCATCAGGGTTCTAATCCTTCCATTACTCTTGATGTGAATTAAGAGGCCTCTAATGGTCACAGGGAATTCGAGAATTACTTGCAGGTGAAGAAATTAACGCTGAAGTAGGCTGAAAACTAAAAGCAGATCAAATGGCAAGAAAGAACATACCAGAAACTGAAATCTAAAATTACTGGAAGAGGGAACAAAAAAGTGAAGGAAAAAAAACCGAAATCCAGCTGAGAAAACAATGGGAGATGTGAAAGCTAGAAATCAGAAAGTTGAAGGTTAAATGTCTGGATGTTCCACAGCTTTTGACCTCACCTTCCTTGCACCCGCAAACGCATGGTAGTAACAGGAAACATAAGTCATAACAGCTCTTTCGTCAAGTCTTGCTGTATTTACAAAATCTGTACAGAAAGAAAATTGTAACTTTACTAAATGTCAAGTTAGATTGATATTTTGGACAAGAAGGGCTCAGATAAATTAGGTACCATCATTCGTTAAAGTACCTACTGAACGATATTGGGAGTTTCCCCTACTCTGGGTAAAGTTACCTAAGGGGTAACCTTTTTACACAAAGGGTGGTGGGTGCATGGAACAAACTGCCAGAGCAGGTAGTTGAGGCAGATACTAACGCAACGTTTCAGAAACATTTGAACAGAAACATGGATAGGATAGGTTTAGAGGGATTTGAACCAAATACTGGCAGGTGGGACTAGTGCAGATGGGACATGTTGGTTGGTGTGGGCAAGTTGGGCCGAACGGGCTGTTTCCACACTGTGACTCTAAGATTCACATCAGTGCGAATCCTCACTCCGCTCTCTGACCTGCATTTTCCCACTGAAGGAGGAGGATGTTGAAGGGTACGACATAATGCTGGTTTACAAAAAAAAAGACACAAAGTGCTGGAGTAACTCAGCAGGTCATTGTGTTGCCATTCCCTGAAAGTATTGTGTGCAGTTCAGGTGGCCCATTACAGCAAGGGCATGGAGGCTTTGGAAAGGGTGCAGAGGAGGTTTACCAGAATGACAGACACAAAAATATGGAGTAATTCAGCAGGTCAGGCAGCATCTATGGAGAAAAAGAACAGGTCAGACAGCATCTCTGGAGAAAAGGAATACCGATACTCCTCGACTTTACCAGAATGACGCCTGGATTAGGGGGTATTAGATACAGGCAGAGTTGAGACAGACTTGTATTGTTTTCTCTGGAATGCCAAAGGTAACAAGGAGATCTGATAGAAGTATATAAACTTATGAGAAGCATAGATAGGGTAGACAACCATAACTTTTTCCCAGGATGGAAAAATCAAATACTAGAGGGCATAGGTTTAAGTTGAGAGTGGCAAAGTTCAAAGGGGATGTGTGGGGCAAGTTTATTTTTTAATACACAGAGGATGGCGAGTGCCTGGAACGTGGTTGAAGCAGACACATTAGTGGCATTTAAAAGACTTTTGGAGAGACATATGGATATGTGGGGAATGGAGGAATATGGGTTATGTGCAGGTAGATAAGTGACCCAAAGTCAGGATCAGACTCAGGTCTCTGGCGCTGTGAGGTAGCAGCTCAACCAGCAGCGCCACCCGAGGTTTTTAAAGTTAAATGGGATAGCGGTGTTTAGGAAGGAAGGAAACGACATAGGTGAAAGCGGAAAATATGTGGCCCCATGGTTGGTTGCAAATGCTGTAGACAATGCATTCCTCAACTCACTGGCAAGCGTTTAAAGTAGCACTTTCTGTTGACTGACATTGTGGCTTAAATATCTGTTGAAGAATCCAGAGGAGGTCAGGCTTGACATCTGCTCTGCTCACTGCTAAACAATTTCTCAGCTTCCCAATTTCTACTCCAAAGGGTTGATATGTGAGCTCTGATTAATGGTCACAATAGGAAAGTCAGAATTGCAACTCGAGAAAACTCTTTACCTTCAGGATCCAGCATTTTAGGAATATCCAGTTCTTTTTCTGCAATCTCAAAAGCAAGGTTCAAGTTGTAAAGTGCATCATCCTATATATAGGAAAGAGTATTGTTATTCAGTGCTAACAAACACTGACAGAAAATTGCAATGCATTCGTCTCCCACTACAGTATATACTACCTGTTTTTTTAGTAGCAGAAACTAAACGATTTAGCTTAACCCAAGTATGATGCCATTAGGTTGATAGTTAATTACATCACAGGGAACAAAGATGTTCCTATCATTTAAACACTACATACGTGATAAATGAAAATTTGGCTTATGGGTAGATCTGTAGCTAAAGCAGTTTCAATGGATATCAATGGATCATTATTACATGTGATATTAATGGGTACTTGGCATCCTCAGAAACGATGCAGCTGTTTAAGAGTGTATAGAAAGGAACTGCTGATGCTGGTATATACCAAAGATAGACACAAAATGCTGGAGTAACTCAGCAGGTCAGGCAGCATCTCTGGAGAAAATGGATAGATGACGTTCTGGGAAGTCCGGCAGTCTGAAAAAGGTTCTAGACCCGAAACACCACCCATCCTTGTGGATGCTGCCTGACCCGCTGAGTTACGCCAGCACTTTATGTCTATCTGTGATGTTTTAGAGGCATTTCGATAGGCACATGGATATGTAGGGATTGGAGCAAATGGATCTTATGCAAGAGATGTGAACTCGGCCACCGATTCGGCAGTCACACAATTTGTATTACTGCACAAAATCAGTATCAACCCAGATTTTTGCTAAATTGCTTTGCAACATCAATAACATTAAAGCACACTTTGCAATAAGTTTAAGGCAGAAACATGTTAAGTACCTCACACAGCTTGTCACATCTAATGAGATTAGTCTTCATGAATGAGACATTAAAGTGCTTACCTATTCTTCCAGCTACATGCATAAAGGCATAACCCAAACACAATGGGGCAACGGTATAGAGGAGCAAGCATGCAGTGAGACAATAAAAATGACAGCAAAGTAACACTTGATACCATAAATGACAACATTTCAGATAAACAATTAACAAGATTGTATGAGAAAACAGACAATTTAAGCAGCTGGACAGAAACTTGTTTTTTTCTTAATTCTGGTGTCGACAGTTTATCCAACCACTGCGTGTTCCAGTCTCCTCCCACATCCCAAAGACATGGGGGTTTGCAGGGTGATTGGCCTCTCTAAATTGCTTCGGGTGTGTAGGGAGTGGATGAGTAAGTGGGATAACATAGAGCTAGTGTGAATGGGTGATTGATGGATGACGTGGACTCGATGGGCCGAAAGGCCTGTGTCCATGCTGTATCTCTAAACTAAATTAAGATACCATAGTTACTTAAAAACCCAGGCTGCCAGTTTCACTGCAGGAGGCCATTTAAGAGATACTTTGGAAATTGAGAATCAATCATTTCTATTGACATTTGTGCAACCATACTCTATTAAAAACAATTTAAAATGTAGACTGTAGTATTTTTGGCTTCCAGTAACAAAATAAATTAATTGGTAGTAAAAACACATTTATTTCTGAAAACCCTATGGAAAAAGTAACTATAGCGAGTTATAATATACAAAATTATGATATCGGGTAGACACTATTGGCCATAGGGGAACCGAGAACCAGGGAACAGATTTAAGGTGAGGGGGGGAAAGATTTAATTGGAACTCGAGGGGTAAATTTTTCACACAATGGTGGGTGTATGGAATGAGCTGGCAGAGGAGGTAGTTGAGGCAGGTACAATCACAACACTTAAGAAACATTTAGACAGGTACATGGACAGGACAGGTTTAGAGGGATCTGGGTCAAACACAGGTAGGTCAAGTCAAATTTATTTGTCACATACACATACACGATGTGCAGTGAAATGGGACTGGTGTAGATGGGACATGTTGGCCAGTGTGGACAAGTTGGGGTGAAGGGCCTGTTTTCACACTGTGACTATACGGGAGGCCAATTTGCTGTAGATCCCATCTCACGTTTGTGCGCTGGGCTATTTTCATTGCCGAGGCCTCCTGCTATTATAATTTTAACTTCAGTACAGTTTGTCCCTGTTCATCCTGGTAAACTTGAAACATTGTCTTATCTCTGCAGAAACATTACTCTGAGCCAAACGCAATAGATTCTCTCCGGAGGTACAGGGACTGTCAATGCTGGAATTTGGAGCAAAACATAAAGTGCTGGAGTAACTCAGCAGATCAGGCATCATCTGTGGAGGGAATAGACAGGAACTCAGAGGGTCAGGCAGCATCTGTGGGGGAGTTGGGCAGGCGACGTTTGTTGGACCCTTCATCAGGCTCAAAGAAGGGCCCCAACCCACAACATCAGTTGTCCATTTCCCTCCGTAGATGCTGCCTGACCCGCTGAGATACTCCAGCACCTTGTGTGATTCTCAGTGGAAGCACGTTACAACAAAGCTTTGTATAATTAATTTATAACATGTTTTGCGTGTTATGTCTGTATGCTTGTGATGGTGCTGCAAGCAAGATTTTCATTGTCCCCGAAACCTCGCTGTACTTTGTGCAGATGACAATAAATTCAAGCTAACTTGAAAGAGAAGGAAAATAATCATGGAACATGACATAGACATTTCCAAAACAAACATAGACATTGTAACAAGGAATATGAAACAAGAACAAATATCTGTCAGTTTAGTTACTTGCTCAAAAGTGCAAGCAGTGACATTAACAATGCACTGATTCATTGAGTCATACAGCTTGGAAACATGCCCCTCAGCACAACTTGCCTATGTTCAGCACATGCTCCACCTACACTAGTCCCACCCGTCTGCTTTTGGTCCATTTCCCACTAAACCTATCCTATCCATGTGCCTGTCTAGATGTTTCTTAAACATTGCGATAGTACCTGCCTCAGCTACCTGTTCCGGCAGCCTGTTCCATACACCCACCATCCTTTGTGTAAAAAAGTTACCCCTCACGTTCCCTTTACATCTTCCCCACCTTCACCCTACATCTATGTTCTCTGGTTCTCAATTCCCCTACTCTGTGCATTTACCCGATTTATTAATCTCATGATTTTTTACACCTCTATAAGATCACCCCTCATCCTCCTGCATTCCAAGGAATAAAGCCCAAGCCTGCTCAACCTCTAGTCCCTTGAGTCCTTTTACTGACTATATGACATTCCCTCTTAGTATTCCAAGCTCTCAACTTGGTTAACGCAAGCCATCTCCTACATTGGGACATGCATGAAAAGCATGCAGCACATCACCACACATCAACATGCGGTCAATCAGACAGATGACCTTTTGGAGCTTGGAGTAGTCAATAAGATCAGGTCGATGTCGGTGGATGAGAGCACAGAGAGCAAGGCCATCTTTCCAGCTTTACAAACAAGAGTAAACAAGAATTGGAAACATAAATGACAGCATCATGTTTTAGTTTTGAGATACAGCCTGGATGATGGCCCATTGGCCCTCCGAGTCCACGCTGACCATCCATAACTCCGTTCACATCGGTTCCGTGTTATCCCACTTCCTCATCCAATCCCCAACACAAATTCCAGAGGACCAATTATCCTACAAACCTGCACGTCTTTGCGATGCGGAAGGAAACCGGAGCATCCGGAAGAAACCCACGCAGATGTGCAGGTTTGTGCAGGTTGATTTGCTTCTGTAAATTGTCCTTAATCTGCAGGATAGATCTACTGTACAGGGATTTATTCACAAAATGCTGGAGTAACTCAGCAGGTCAGGCAGCATCTCGGGAGAGAAGGAATGGGTGACGTTTCGGGTCGAGACCCTTCTTCAGACTGATGTCGGGGGTGGGACAAAGGAAGGATATAGGTGGAGACAGGAAGATAGAGGGAGATCTGGGAAGGAGGAGGGGAAGGGAGGGACAGAGGAGCTATCTGAAGTTGGAGAAGTCGACGTTCATACCACCGGGCCGCAAACTGCCCAGGCGAAATATGAGGTGCTGCTCCTCCAATTTCCGGCGGGCCTCACTATGGCACTGGAGGAGGCCCATGACAGAGAGGTCAGACTGGGAATGGGAGGGGGAGTTAAAGTGCTGGGCCACCGGGAGATCAGTTGCGTTAATGCGGACCGAGCGCAGGTGTTCAGCGAAGCGATCGCCGAGCCTGCGCTTGGTTTCGCCGATATAAATAAGTTGACATCTAGAGCAGCGGATGCAATAGATGAGGTTGGAGGAGGTGCAGGTGAACCTCTGTCTCACCTGGAAAGACTGTTTGGGTCCTTTGATGGAGTTGAGGGGGGAGGTGAAGGGACAGGTGTTGCATCTCGTGCGGTTGCAAGGGAAAGTGCCCGGGGTTAGGGTGGTTTGGGTAGGAAGGGACGAGTGGACCAGGGAGTTGCGGAGGGAACGGTCTCTGCGGAACGCAGAGAGGGGAGGGGATGGGAAGATATGGCCAGTGGTGGGGTCCTGTTGTAGGTGACGGAAATGTTGGTGGATGATATGTTGGATCCGCTGGCTGGTGGGGTGGAAGGTGAGAACGAGGGGGATCCTGTCCTTGTTGCGAGTGGGGGGAGGGGGAGCAAGAGCGGAGCTGCGGGATGTAGAAGAGACCCTAGTGAGAGCCTCATCTATAATGGAGGAGGGGAAGCCCCGTTTTCTGAAAAACGAGGACATCTCGGAAGCCCTAGTCTGAAACACCTCATCCCGGGCGCAGATGCGGCGTAGACGGAGGAATTGGGAGTAGGGGATAGACTTTTTGCAGGGGACCGGGTGGGAAGAAGTGTAGTCCAGATAGCTGTGCGAGTCGGTGGGCTTGTAGAAAATGTCCGTCACTAGTTTTTCTCCTGTGATGGAAATGGTGAGGTCCAGAAACGGGAGGGAGATGTCAGAGATAGTCCAGGTATATTTAAGGGCAGGATGGAAATTGGAGGTGAAGTGTATGAAGTCAGTGAGTTCTGCATGGGTGCAAGAGGTAGCACCAATGCAGTCGTCGATGTAGCGGAGGTAGAGTTCGGGGATGGGGCCAGTGTACGTCTGGAACAGGGATTGTTCGACGTACCCGACAAAGAGGCAGGCGTAGCTAGGGCCCATGCGAGTGCCCATAGCTACGCCTCTGGTTTGGAGGAAGTGGGAGGAGTCAAAGGAGAAGTTGTTGAGGGTAAGAACCAGCTCTGCTAGGCGGAGGAGAGTGTTGGTCGATGGGGATTGGCTGGTTCTACGGTCGAGGAAGAAACGGAGGGCTTCGAGACCATCCTTGTGGGGGATGGAAGTGTAGAGTGACTGGACATCCATGGTGAAAATGAGGGAGTGGGGGCCTGGGAACCGGAAGTTATCCAGGAGATGGAGAGCGTGTGAGGTGTCTTGGACATAGGTGGGGAGGGATTTAACCAGGGGGGATAGGATGGAGTCGAGGTAGGTAGAGATAAGTTCGGTGGGGCATGAGCAGGCAGAGACAATGGGTCTGCCGGGACAGTTGTGTTTGTGGATTTTGGGTAGGAGGTAGAATCGGGCCGTGCGGGGCTGGGGAACTATGAGATTGGAGGCACTGAGGGGTAGATCGCCGGAGTTGGTGAGGTCGGTGATGGTGCTGCTGATGAAGGTCTGGTGTTTATCGGTGGGGTCGTGGTCCAGGGATAGGTAGGAAGAGGTGTCTGATAGTTGTCGTCTGGCCTCGGTGCGGTAGAGGTCAGCACGCCAGACTACCACAGCCCCTCCCTTGTCAGCGGGTTTAATTATTAAGTCCGGGTTGTTGCGGAGTGAGTGGAGGGCTGCACGTTCAGGAGGGGAGAGGTTGGAGTTAGTCAGGGGAGTGGAAAATTTGAGGCGGCCGATGTCACGCCGGCAGTTTGCGATAAAAAGTTCTAGTGAGGGTAGTAGGCCATACTGGGGGGTAAAAGTGGAGGGGGTCCGTTGGAGACGGGAGAAGGGGTCATCACTGGGGGGTCGGGGCTCCTTGCCATGGTAAAAGGCTCGGAGGCGGAGGCGGCGGAAGAAGAGCTCCACGTCATGGCGGACGCGGAACTCGTTGATGTGGGGGCGGAGGGGAACAAAGGTAAGGCCTCTGCTGAGGACCGACCGTTCGGTGCATACGGGGGGGGTAAAAGTGGAGGGGGTCCCATACTGGGGGGTAAAAGTGGAGGGGGTCCCATACTGGGGTGTTTGTTGGTCGGCGCGGACTTGATGGGCTGAAGGGCCTGAATCTACGCTGTATCTCTAAAGTTAAAGCAAATTGTGTGGTTCTAAAACACCAATGACAACATGCATTTCTCTTGTGATTGGCCTCTCGACTTGCCTTGTATGGAAATTCTGTACATTTACGTTCCTGTACGGAGCAGTTTTTCTCTGGCACCAAAGCAGTAGGCCCTCCTTAGCAGATGTTTCTGTGGAGAAAGATCCGTACTTCAAGTTTTTAAAAAGCAAGGTGACACCAGGACAAGTCCAATCAAACATTCATTTATGAGCACTTTTGGGGCCCATATTCGAGGAAGAATGTGCTGGCGTTGGTGAGGGTCCAGAGGAGGTTTACGAGAATGATACCCAGGATGATTGCAGGTACTTTCACACTGTTTAAGAAACATTTAGACAGGTACAGGATAGGTTTAGAGGAAGATGGGCCAAATATGGGCAGGTGGGAGGAGAGTAGATGGGACATGTTGGACATTGAGACACTGGTTTCTAATTGCCTTTTCAAAATCTGCACAGTCTATGCTACCAAATACCAGCTGCATTGATTTTTTAAAAATCCTTCATTAATTGTACAGTATTTCTAGCAATAATGTAGAGTGTAAATCTACCTTCATGGAGACCTATAAACTATCTTCAATCAGATTTTATCTTGCACTAAATGGTGTACGCTTTATCCTTCATCTGCGCACTGTGGACAGCTTGATTGTATTTGTGTACAGCTTTGCATTGTACCTCAGTACATGTGACAATAATAACTAAAACTTCCTCCCAATAGATCAGTCATTGGTCAAGCTCTCAGCCTGCCATTAAAATCCTCTCAAAATGAAGGGATCAGGAGGGTTTGAAGTGTGTAGGAAGGAACTGCACCTGCTGGTTTATACTGAAGATAGATACAAAATGTTGGTTACTCAGTGGGTCAAGCAGCATCTCTGGAGAAAAGGAATAGGTGATGTTTCAGGTCAGAGCCGTTCTTCAGAGAGTTAAAAGTATTGTTCAGAGACCCAGACAGTAGCAATAATACCAGTACTCGAGGAATTCCAAGCAACAGAGTAACAATGAATGCAGCTGAAGTACAATCACCATTATTGTTATATTTTAGGGCTCAATACCCGAGATAATTTATTTTCTTTATCTGCTGATGCTTCAATTTTATAGGCTCTTCGAGTAAATCTAAGGCTTTATTAAATGCAGTGCATTGAATTGAACGCTGAGGCTCCATTGTCTCACCCTCTATAGAAATATCTTGAATAGCAAAACGGAGGATGATAGTCCAAATCATTCCAAGAGTCATCTTCGCATTCCCATCTACTATTTCTGTAATAGGAAAAAAAAGTAATAATTGACCAGACTATCCATGCAATGTGCAATCTTCATATAGATTCATGCCATTCAGCACCAAAGCATCATGTCGAAGTTAAGCTTTAATAATTGATTTGATCTTGGAAGGATGACCATGGTGGTGCAGCTGGTAGAGCCACTGCCTTACAGTGCCAAAGACCCAGGTTCAATCCTGACCTCAACTGATGTCTGTGCTGAGTTTTCACGTTCGCCCTATAACTGCATGGGTATCCTCAGGTGTCCGGTTTCATAGAAACATAGAAAAAAAGGTGCAGGAGTAGGCCATTTGGCCCTTCGAACCAGCACCGCCATTCAATATGATCATGGCTGATCATCCAAAATCAGTACCCCGTTCCTGCTTTTTCCCCATATCCCTTGATTCCCTTTGCCCTAACTCTCTCTTGAAAGAAGAAATCTACAGTACGTCTCCCGCATCCCATAGATGTGCACATTTGTAGGTGAATTGGCCTCTGTAAATTGACCCCAGCATGCAGGGAGTGGATGAGAAGTTGGGATAACGTAGAACTGGTGTGAATGGGTGATTGATGGTCGGCACCGACCCGATGGGCTTGTTTCCATGTGTGTTCCATACTAAACAAAATGTGATAAAAACAGAAAACGTTGGAAAGATTCAGCAGGTCAGTTAGCAGACCTAATAGAACAGATCTTCCAGTCGTTATTTCCATTCTAATTGGCTGTTTATTGAAATACAAGGAGATGAACATACCAGGCTTTCCTTATTCCGCATACAGATAGTAGCTGGCTGCTCTGGTCCCATGTCTGGTCCCAGGTCTGATGAGAACTGTATGCTCTCCCTCCCTGTGCCTGCCACTTCCTGCCCCATATGCCCATATATATATATGCACCACCCTGTACATCTAATGACCGCCCCCAAGTGTCCAAAATAATACGGCAAGATATATCTAGACAAAATAATATAATATGCCATCAGTAGCTAACATAAACGGCTCCTACAATCGTAACGCATGAATCTTGTGAGTTCTGACTATTAGGAAATAACCCAGCCTACCAGATGCAAATACAAGATAAAAACATGCTATTCTGACAAGGACACAAGTTGCTGGAGTAACTCAGCATCTCTGGAGAACATAGATAGGTGACGTTTCGGGTCAGGACCCTTCTTCAGATTCCAAATTACCAGCCTCAGATATTCAGAGCCTATTGGCAAAATCTACGGGATTAAACTACCTGAAAGTTGTAGGGAATTGGCTAACTCCTATCTTGATTGAGCCAATAAATTAGATCTGGGACAGGGCGGCACAGAGGCGCAGCTGTACAATTGCTGCCATACAGTGCCAGAGATCAGGGTTCGATCCTGACTACGGGTGCTATCTGAGGGAAATTTACACGTTCTCCCTGTGAGTTTGTGGGTTTTCTCCGGGTGCTCCAGTTTCCTCCCACATTCCAACGACATACAGGATTGTAGGTTAATTGGCTTCTGTAAATTGCCCCGAGTGAGTAGGATGCAAAACTGGATAACGTTGAAGTAGTGTACAGGTGATCATTGGTCGGTGTGGACTTGGTGGGCCGAAGGGCTTGTTTCCGTGCTGTATCTCTAAACTAAACTAAAGAAAAAAATGGCAGACGTATGAAGAAGCCTGAAACATGCCGGTAGTAAGTCAGTTTATTTTCTATTGGAGATATGAATATAGGCTGATAATTTGGTGAAATAGTTTTTGAGCAGTCTCTCATAGTACTGTTATTGGCCACCCAGTCGCCGGGGGTTCTCGTAAAACAGCTAAGTATTTCCAATTACCTTCAGCACCAATTGACACAAGTTTTACTCCTTTGCTGGATATGTATTCCAAAGCTTTGTTAACATTTGCAATTTTATGGAATCGCATCTTGCCCTGATCTGGCCTTGAGAGTCGTTCACCTGTAGAAATAAAGAAATAGGTTTAATAAAAATGATTTATCATGTCTTACGAACCCCTCCGTTTCTACTGCTTATGGCCTCGGCCTGTTTCCACACTGTCTCTAAACTAAATTAAACCTGAAGGCCAGAAATGAAAAGTATAGGAAGGAACTGCAAATGCAGATTTACACAAAATGTTGGGATAACTCAGCGGGTCATGACAGAAAGTGTGAGACGAAGGATTGAAAAGTCTGAAGTCTGAAGAAGGGTCCCGACCCGAAACGTCCTTTTGTGTTAACCAATATCTGCAATTCTTTATTTCCATACATTGAACGATCTCAGTTCTGATTGCAATGACCCAGTCCATCTCAAAGAAATCTTGAATGCACAACGTCACTTCACCCTCAACACACGCTTCAAAAGACTTCTTCCCCTCTGTTCAAGAATCAGATCTCTCAGATTTCATTGCTTCGTTTTATCTTTTTTTTTAAAAATACACAGAAGAGTGAACATTTCCAAATAACTGGTTCAGCCAATTACTTCCCACCCAACCACAGGGAAATAAGTCCATAAATTATAGGAGCAGAAATAGGCTATTCGGCCCATCGGCTAAGGTCGGCGTCGGGCCGAGTCGCCAAGAACAAAGGGGGACTGTCGGAGGGGAGGGACGAAAAAGGGATGAGTGCTCTTGGTAACTTTGTCAGCGCCTTTATGGCAACTGTTTTGTGTACTTTGTATGCACAAACAAATAATTTAACTGTTCCTAGGAACAAGTGACAATAAAGTATCATCATCATCATCTACTTCGCTATTCATCATAGCTAATCTATCTTTCCCTCTCAACCCCATTCTCCTACCTTCTCCCCATAACTCCTGACACCCTTACGAATCAAGAATTTGTCAATCTCCGTCTTAAAAATAATGGCCTCCACAGCCACCTGTGGCAATGAATTTCATGTGAAATTCATCACCCTTTGACAAAGAAATTCCTCTTAATCTCCTTTCTCAAGGTACGTCCTTTTATTCTGAGGCTACGGTCTCTGGTCCTAGACTCTTGCAACAGTGGACACATCCTTTCCACATTCACTCTTTCCAGGCCTTTCACTATTCGATAAGTTTCAATGAAGTCCCCCTTCATCCGTCTTAACGCCAGTGAGTCCAGGCCCAATGCTGTCAAACGCTCACCATACGTTAACCCAATCATTCTTGGTATTATTCTTGTATACCTCCTCGTATATCTCCAACACCAGCACATCCTTCCTCAGATATAGCCCAAAACTGCTCACAATACTCCAAATGCAGTCTGACCAGTGCCTTAATCAGGACAATGACAACTCTGCTGAGATCAAGAAACTTACTTGAAACCAAGGAGGAGATCTTTCTCATTCCTGAAGAAAGTTGTGCAGAATTACACCAGGGAGATGGGGTGTCGTGTTGAGGAGACCAAGGTGTTCACTTTTAAAATCACGTCAAATCCCTGAGGTTAACTGTGGTGGCATTATCCCCAGTGAGGAGGATAGTGTTAGTATACGGGGATTACTGGTCGGCGCGGACTCAGTGGGCCGAAGGACCTGTTTCCACACTGTATCTCTAAACTAAACTGATGAAACCGTGACTTAACTTACCTGAAATAACTTCCAATAGCAACATAAGTTTAAGGCCATTTCTGAAATCGTCCTCAATATTTTCGATCTGAGTGCCAGCTTTTCGCAAGTGTGAATTGCACCAAGCAGTGAAGGTCTGAAACAAAAACACATTCTTATTACACAAAGGCCGTTTTGTTCCTGTAACTTGTTCTTGGGATTGAACTTCCAAAAACAAATTTCAAGCGTTTGGTTTATTTCAAGCGTTTGGTTTTATCGACAGTGTCAAATGTTTTAATGGAAAGGAACAGGAGAATAAGTTAGAAAACATAGTGATGTATTGTCCATGAAATTAGAATATAATAATTGCAATAACCCACACCAGCTCAAAATTGTGTCGATCCATAGTCCTGCTTTACTCTAAATAGGGTCATTCTTGGTCACATGTGTGACCAAAATGATCACACACGTGACCAGTCATATTTGACCTCTGACCCTAAACAAACATTGTCAACAAAACATACAAAAATTTCACTTGATAAACTTCGACATATACAAGTCATATTACAGTACAAAACAATATACCTGTAATGCTTTCAGAATTAGAAGAGATGTATTCCACAATTTTTCACATTTTTGGTCACACACGTGACTAAGAATGGCCCAATACCTGCAGTGATTCAAACATCTTTAGTGGCAGCACTAGAAAGGGAGGGGTGGGGGGTGAAAGAAAGGGGGGGGGGAGAGAGAGAGAGTGGGGGAAGGTTGGGTTCTCGTGTAGTTCCTTTGAGCATCATCATGGAATGCAGCAGTGAAGCTTGACCTGAAGAGTTCACATGAAGGGCAGGAGAGGGTATAACAGCGCAGCGCCAATTGTAAAATATCTGCTGTGTTGGAGCATATCCCAGCACAAGCAACATGACTAGTTTCTATTTGGGGCAGTAATCCATTCAGACGCCTAGACTGGCGAAGCAGCATTGCCAAGAACACTCTCTCTCTCTCTCTCTCTCACTCCTCAACATTCAAAATGGGGGCCTGTGGCTAATACAGCAGCAGATCCAGTTACAGAGTGCAGCCCACAGCCAATACCTCAGAGACACAAGTGGATGTACGGCAGTCAGTTTCTGCCAGGGAAGTATCAAGCATGATTAAATGAGCTTGACATTTGATAGCAAAGGATGATCTGCTGTCAAAAGATCCAGCTTCAACAGGGACAGGACTGAACAATAGAAATTATATCATGTGGGTCAGAGAACTCAAGAGCAACAAAACATTTTATTTCTAAAAAATAAGATGCTGAGATTTCAGAGATGTTTCCTGACCGGCTGAATTAATCCAACACTGTGTCCTTTTGTGTAAATCAGCATCCGCAGTTCCTTGTTTCTACATTTTATTTCCAAATCTTGCACTAAACGTTATTCCCATTATCCTGCATCTGTACACTGTGGATGGCTTGATCGTAATCATGTATAGTCTTTCCGCTGACTAGACAGTACGCAACTAAAAAACTTTTCAATCTTAATCTTTTATACTTCAATTATGCTTTTAAACAGGTTAAAAGCCCTGTATCATTACTTCAAAATCAGGCAACTTTGACAAAACGACATAGGTTTAATACTCAAATAATTATAACATAGCTTTGATCCTTTAAGGCACTTTGACCAAAATTTATAATTTAGAGATATTAGAATAGCTGTTTCCAATTGTTTAAAATCATGAGAAAATAAAAAGATAGGAACAAGGAATTTTGAAATAAAAGCAAGAAACAAGGAATAAAAAGGCTTGTGGAAAGTGAGAAGAAAGAAACAGCAAAACAGAAAACAATCAGGAAAGTTCTATCAGGAATGTGAGGACAGCATTGAAACCGATACCAGTAAATACAGATCAATGAAATCCTGAGGAAGGGAGTTTGAAAGAAAGAACATGGGTGACAATGGGTGCTGTCTGTACGGAGTCTCCCCGTGACTGCATGTGTTTCCCCCGGGTGCTGATGCTTTCTCCCACACTCCAAAGGCATGCAGGTTTGTAGGTTAATTGACTTCCGTAAAGCCTCATGCAAGTTATTTTTCTACTCTGTTTAGTTTAGAGATACAACACAGAAACAGGCCCGTCGGCCCACTGAGTCCACGCCAACCTATGATCGCCTGTACATTTGTTCTATCCGACACACTAGGACGATTTACAGAACCCAATGAACCTACAAACCAGCTTGTGTTTGGAATTTAGGAGAAAGGTGGAGCACCATGCGGTCACCATGTAGGAGAAAGACCATGCGGTCACAGGATGAACGTACAGAGAGCACCCACAGTCAGGATCAAACGAGGGTCTCTGATGCTGTCAGGCAGCATCTTTACCGCTGCAAACCCCCCCCACTCCACGGTTCTTGAGTTTGGTTTGAACCTTACCCTGCATCAAAGAACATCATCTCGATTCACGTGCTTTTGAAAACTGCTGACTGCAGGGCAAGTTATCAGCTATTTGCAGACTCTGCTTCAAACCTACACAAGTCTGTAATTTTATATCATTTTTCTTTTTCCTCGTGTGACTTAATTCCTCTTTTTTTTTTCTCCAACAGTTTCGAACAAGTTGAAATGTCTTTCCAGCCTTTCTAGCGGTCTCTATTCTGCCACTTTTCTTCAAACATTTGCATCCCTTTAAATTTCATGAGATTAGCTTTCTCATTGGGATAGTTCTTCACAAAAGGAAGGTGGTCATAATTATTTTATGATTTCAAGAACATTAATAAAGTGAAAATTATGAGCAATATTACATCTAGTTAACATCATCTGAATGTTACTGGAGTTGTATAATCTAGGAAAGTGCTTGACATAGAACGGTGGCTCATGGCCATCTGCGGCAGCTACTGACATCGATGTTCAGGTTTAAGGTCCAAACAGGAATTATAGTTGTATGATGACTAGAAACCCAAGAGATCAAAGTTGAAATCTATAGAGCTTGTTTTCATGTGAAAAGTGAATTTTATGAATGTGCCAGCCAGCAGATAGTGGTGTTCAAGATCATGAGAGGAATAGATAGAGTAAATGCACAGAGCCCTTTACCCAGAATGGGGGAATTAAGAACCAGAGGAAATAGGTTTAAGGTGAGGGAAAAAGATTTTATTGGAACCGGAGGGGCATTTTCTTTTGTTGCACAAAGGTGGTGGGTATATGGAACAAACTGCCAGGGGAGGTAGTTGAGGCAGGTACTATCACAACACTTAAAAACATTTGTACAGGTGCATGAATAGGATGGGTTTGAGGGATATGGGACAAACACGGACAAATGGGACTAGTGTTAAAGTGGCATGCTGGTCGGCGTGGGCCAAAAGGCCTGCTTCCACACTGTATGACAATCAATGCTAATTATGCTTGACACCAACTTATAAAGGAGAGATTGGAATGACCCAGAATGACTTTGTGATTACAACGTGCTGTGGGTAGTTCAATATTTTGGGCTCGGACGATTGGGAACTGGAATGATTTTTGCGCAGAAACTTGAAAAGTTAATTCAAAACAGGATGCAAACTAAAAATTACTCATCAGCAAAACAATCTTCAAAAGCAGTTATGCTTCCTAAAAAGTTTGTTTCATTTCACCAGTTTTAAATATAAGCCGTCCTCATCAAGTTTTACTTCTCTGTCCACACTCCTCAATGTTTCAACTACTCCGAACCTTAACATTTAACAAACACCAATTTTGGATAAAATGGTATCGTTCTCCTCCCCATTATTGGTATGTCCAGTGGAAACCTGTGCATTTCACCAGTTAACTGAGCTGGAAGAAAACCTGTCGGTGGGGCGGCACTGTGGTAGAGTTACTGCCTTCCAGCGCCAGGTTCGATCCTGACTATGGGTGCTGTCCTTTCAGGGGTTGTACATCCTCCCCATGACTGCGTGGGTTTTCTCTGGGAGTTCCGGTTTCCTCCCACACTCCAAAGACGTACAGGTTTGTACGTTATTTGCCTTTGATAACAATTGTAAATTGTCCCGAGTGTGTAGGTAGGTTAGTGCTAGTGTAAGGGGATCGTTGGTGGGCCAAATGGCCAGTTTCCGTGCTGTATCTCTAAACTAAACTAAACTAGATTCTATATTTTATTATAAACGTCTTTGAGTCATACAGCACGGAAACAGGACCTTCGGCCCAACTTGTCCATGCCAACCAAGATGCCCCTTCTAAACTAGTTCCATTTGCCTGCCTTTGCCCATATTGCTCTAATATCCTATTCATGTACCTGTCCAAGTGTATTTTAAATACAGTTATAGTACATGCTTCAACTACCTCCTCTGGCAGCTCATTCCATATCTCCACCAAACTCTGAATGAAAAGCAACCCCTCAGGTTCTTACTATGCCTTGCCCTTCATACCTTGCAGATTTTGATCAAAGAGGATGGATTTAGACAGATACATGGATAAGATAGGTTTAGAGGGATATGGGTCAAACACAGGCAGTTGGGACTTGTGTAGCTGGGACATGTTGGTCGGGGTGGGCATGTTGGGCCAAAGGGCCCAATAAAGTAATTTTGTACAGAAAGGGAGTTGAAGTGCTCAGTCTTTCCAGGTGAGACAGAGGTTCACCTGCACCTCCTCCAACCTCATCGATTGCATCCGCTGCTCTAGATGTCAACTTCTTTACATCGGCGAAACCAAACGCAGGCTCGGCGATCGCTTCACCCAACACCTTCGCTCAGTCCGCCTTAACCAACTTGATCGCCCGGTGGCTGAGCACTTCAACTCCCCCTCCCATTCCCAGTCTGACCTTTCTGTCATGGGCCTCCTCCAGTGCCATAGCGAGGCCCACCGGAAATTGGAGGAACAGCACCTCATATTTCGCCTGGGCAGCTTGCAGCCCAGTGGTATGAACATTGACTTCTCCAACTTTAGATAGTTCCTCTGTCCCTCTCTTCCCCTCCCCCTTCCCAGATCTCCCACTGTCTTCCTGTCTCCACCTATATCCTTCTTTTGTCCCGCCCCCCTTGACATCAGTCTGAAGAAGGGTCTCGACCCGAAACATCACCCATTCCTTCTCTCCTGAGATGCTGCCTGACCTGCTGAGTTACCCCAGCACTTTGTGAATAAATACCTCCGAATCTCGAGGTGTGTGTTTTCACACTTCTGTGCCTCTTGCCTGATGGAAGAGGGAGAAGCTCTTAGGGCTAAAGGAATCAAGGGATATGGGGAAAAAATCAGGAATGGGGTGTCGATTTTGGATGATCAGCCATGATCATGATCATATTGAATGGTGGTGCTGGCTCGAAGGGCCGAATGGCCTACTCCTGTACCTATTTTCTATGTTTCTCTGTCGTTGATTATAATGGTGGTTTAGCCGAGGCAGCATAGAGTGTAGATGGAGTCAATGGGAGGTTGGTTAGTGTGATGGTCTGGGCTGCTCAATTAACAGCCCATCCATCACCTTTAATATGCACAACCAGTGATAGGTTGGAGGAGTGATTAAATGATGAAAAGATTGATGGTAGAATGTGAAAAAAACTATTGAAGGGATAATTGAAGAAATAGACTGGTTGAGAATTGATGCAAATAGACATTATCTTCTTTGGTAGGGTCACATGATGAAGAATGGCTCCTCCATTACAAATGTGTGGGTTCTGAGATAGCTGATGCGGTCAATGTGGGGACCCCAAACTCATCCAACATTGGTGAGGCCGCATTTGGAATATTGCGTTCAGGTTTGGTCACGCTGCTAGAGGACGAATGTTGTTAGGCTAGAAAGAGCGCAGATAAGATTTATGAGGATTGTGCCTGAACTCGAGAGCTTGAGCTACAGGGAGATGTTGGATAGGCTAGGACTTTATTCCATGGAGCGCAGGAGGATGAGGGGTGATCTTATAGAGGAGTACAAAATCATGAAGGGAATAGATAAGGTGAACGCAGAGTCTTTTACCCAAAGTAGGGGTATCAAAAACCAGTGGGCATTGGTTCAAGGTGAGAGGGGAAAGATTTAATAGGAACCCGAGGGGAAACTTTTTCCACACAGGGCGGTGGGTATCTGGAATGAGCAGCCTGAGGAGGTGATTGAGGCAGGTACCATAACAACATTTAAAAGACATTGGGATAGGTGCATAGATAGAAAAGGTTTAGAGGGAAGGTGAGACTAGTGTAGACAGGGCATCTTGGTCAACATGAGCAAGTTGGGTCGAAAGGCTGAATTCCATTACTGATTCCATGACTTGTCCCAAACTCGGGCAGGTGGGACTAGTGTAGATGGGGCATCCTGGTCAGCACATGGAAATGTTGGGCCAATGGGCCCAATTCCATGACTCCATGTGTCAGGGGCAGCACAGACAATTGTGGAGATCAAGTGGGAGATGACACACAAGTGCTCAGCACCCAAGATTTTATCCACCCAGCGTTCACAAACATAGACGGGCTGGCCACATCAAGACAGTGTTTGTTGGAATGTGTGACCCCTAACACAGGCTGGATTACTCTGCCAGTGGAATTAAGGTCATGGACAGTCTCAGATTCCTGGCTTCTGGATCATTTCGGGATGCTGATCTCCGTGACATTTCAGCCTGCTGCTAACTGCTGTGTACGGGAGGTTATCCAAACTCCATGTTCAAGGTCAGAAGACTCCACGTTT
This sequence comes from Rhinoraja longicauda, assembly GCF_053455715.1. Lineage (NCBI taxonomy): Eukaryota > Metazoa > Chordata > Chondrichthyes > Rajiformes > Arhynchobatidae > Rhinoraja > Rhinoraja longicauda. Next base: position 34,273,187 of record NC_135961.1, on the reverse strand, counting down.
TTCCTTTATTTCATTCAATTGGATGGAATGAACTAAAAAATATAGTGGTTAATAAGTCCAGTAGCCAGATATCTGGGCTTTTGGATTCAGAGACTCAAGCTCACATCTTGCCAATGATAGATGTGGATTTTAATTTCAGGTAAATTAAAAGAAACTATTATTTTATAAAAACAGCCAACTTCAGTGCACAAGAAACTATTGTTAAAATATTTGATTCCTTCAGGTACTTCATGGAAACCTTGCTTACATGACCAAGCCAATATCTGAAGGGAAGCTCTCAGTGAGACAACAGTAGTGCAGAACGTCAACAATCCATTTTCTCCAGAAATGCTGCCTGACCTGCTGAGTTACTCCAGCACTTTGTGCCTATGTTTGGCATAAACCAGCATCTGCAGTTCCTTTTTATTAACTCATTTTACACTGCTTTGTTCAAAATGTCCCATACATCATCTATTATGTTACAAGGCATCTCATTATAAAGCACTCTGTCCCTACTTTTAAATTACAATGTACTATAATGGAAACAGATTATTGTACGATAGGACACAGCGAGTTTGACAAATGTCAAATGCAAGCTCTGACAACTGGTGGCAACTTGATCCCAACTCACATCAACATTGGTCAACTGTCAGAATTCTGCCTGACAAACTTCAAACGTTCAGCAATGTCTGTTCTCTGAAGTGTTTTAGTGACTGAAATATCACAATGCCCACGTCAATGGCAAAGCTTCCAAATTCCCATTTATGATTACACATTACCAAAACGGTGGGTCTTGGCTGCCATGCTAAATTTATCTATGAATTAATTACATTTTTTTAAATGTTTTTGATTAAAAAAAATCTTCCCCTGTCACAATTGAACTGATACTGATCTCTTAATGTCAAGAGTCTATAATAGTACACGTACCAAAATGGAATAATGAAATTCTTACTTTTAGTTTTAGACATAGTGCGGAAATATGTGGAGACCGAGTTTGCGTTGACCAGTGATTATCCATACACTGTTTCTATCCTACAGACTAGGGACAATTAACAGAAGCAAATTAACCTACAAACCTGCACGTCGTAGGAATGTGGGAGGAAACCGGAGCACCCGGATGAAACGCACACGGTCACAAGTAGAACGTATAAACATCATCCGTATTGAGAAACAAACCTGGGTCTCTGGCGACGTGAGGCAGCAACTCTACAGCTGTGTCACTGTGCCACTCTTTGCAGCAGCAATTAGCGCAGCAGTAGAGTTGCTGCCTAACAGCAACAGAGTCCCGAGTCCAAACCTGACTACGGGTGCTGGTTGCAAGGAGCTTATACGTTCTCCCTGTGACCGAGTGGGTGCTCTGGTTTCCTTCCACACTCGAGAGATGTACGGGTTTGCAAGTTAATCGGCTTCAGTAAAATTGTAAATTGCCCCTAGTGTGTAGGATAATGTTAGTGTATGGGGTGATCGCTGGTCGGCGCAGACTCGGTGGGCTGGACCTGTTTCCGCGTGGTATCTCTAAAGTCTGCAAAGTCTAAAGTTCTCAATAAAGAGATATGTTGTATTTGGTGATAGATCCAAAGAGTCAATAGTCAATTTATTTGTCACATACACATAAATGTGCAGTGAAATGAAAGATTACCTGGAGTAACTCAGCAGGTCAGGCAGCATCTCTGGAGAAAAAGCATGGGTGATCTTTCTGACCCTTCTTCAGACTTTGGTATTGGGTCTTTTAAGTAATGAGAAATGTACCACAGTAATAGAAGATGAAAACCAGTAAATACAATGGAGTCCTACTTTACTATAGTGCAATACCCAATTGAACTGATGCAACATTGCCACATGAAGTAGTCAATAGAAACAACAGAGAAAAATGGTTCCTGGATGTTTGATGGTCTGGATGCATGTAAATGGTGACATCCAGAAGGAATCAGTGTTGAGAGCCCAACTCTTCTCACTATCAGACAAAACAAAAACAACAAAGTGCTGCACTGTGGTGCAGTGGTAGTCATTGCCTTACAGCACCAGCGACCCAGGTTCAATCCAGATAAGATAGTGTTAGTGTACATGATGATCGCTAATCGGTGAGGACTGGTGGGCCTGTTTTGACGCCACATCTCCAATAAAATATTTCCAAAATCATCCACTCTTGGGCACATGCAGACAACACAGGCAAGATGTGGAATTAGTCAACTTCACTCCATAAATATCGTTTGAAAGCAGAACAAGAAGCTTGCAGAATAAATGATATTTCTAAGAAATTTGAGTTAGTTACAAGTCAATAAGGAGAGGACAGACATTTAATGCCAAAGGTTTAAATGTTGATGTATTTTAAGATTAAGGTATATACATTTTCACAAAGCACAATTGATTAATCCGTTTAAACATGTGGCCTTTTAATTTAAAAAAACAATCTAAAAAAAACACGACCAAGGTATAATATTAACATAAATATTAACATAATTAACCCCCAAAAAAAGAATTACTCGGGTTGCCTTGCTTTTGGATATATGAGAAATTATTCAGTGGCTGAGAAAGAAAGCTTTTCACTTGAACAAAGATAAGAAAAATCTAAAATTGATTTAAGCAAAAATGCTATTTTTCATCAATCTACAAAGGCTGTAATTAAATGTGATGTCATAGTGACACACTGATACAGTGTGGAAACAGGCCCTTCAGCCCAACTTGCCCACACTGGCTAACATCTCCCAGCTACACTAGTCCCACTTGCCTGCGTTTGGTCCATATTCCTCCAAACCTGTCCTATCCATGTACCTGTCTAACTGCTTCTTAAACATCGGGATAGCCACAGCTTCTTCCATACACACACCATCCTTTGTGTGAAAAGGTTACCTCTCAGAATCCTATTAACTCTTTTCCCCTTCACCTTAAATCCATGTCACTGAACTATATACAAAAATATCACAACACTTAGGTACACATGACAATAAAGTACCATTGAATTTTCTACCATTAATAAACTTAAAGTTTGACACAGTGGCACAGTGGTAGCTTTGCTGCCTTACAGCATCAGAGACCCGTGTTCGAGCCTGACTATGGGTGCTATCTATGTGGAGAATGCAAGTTCACTCTGTGGGTTTCTCCTGGTGCTCCAGTTTCCACCCATACTCCAAAGATGGCAGGTTTGTAGGTTAATTGGCTTTAGTAAGTGTAAAATTATCCCGAGAGTGAAGGATAGTTTTAGTGTTGATCGCTGGTCAGCACGGACTCGATGTATCTCTAAAATCTAAAGAAAATTAAAGGAACAGCCTTGTTATTTTTATTGGATGAATCCTTAAACTCTGTTGACATATCCCTCGTACAATCTAATACTGCTATTAAAATGCAATATGCAGCCATACATCTATCCTAATCACATGAGGCAAGCAATACAGATGCTCCTCGACTTACGATGCTTCGACAAGATATTTTGACTTTGCGATGGTGGAAAAGCTGGGCAACGGCAGCGAGCCGCAGCTCGTTTCCAACCATGTGATCAGGTGTATTAAATGCATTTTCGACTTACGATATTTTCAATTTAAGATGGGTTTATCGGAACGTAACCCCATCGTAAGTCGAGGTGACTGCTGAAATTTCGTTCGGTATTTATACCGAATGACAATAAAGTTCTGTTATACTGTTATACTGTTATGGCAAATTCCAGTTGTCCTTGATGTGATGATGGTGGTGATGAGTTAACCTTTTATAAAAGATTACAACATGCTTGGGTAGTACGGGTGTCAGGGGTTCTGTGGAGAAGGCAGGAGAATGGGGTTGAGAGGGCAAGATAGATCAGCCATGATTGAATGGCAGAGTAGAATTGATGGGCCGAATGGCTTAATTCAGCACCTATAATTTATGATCTTTCTCTTCTTTTAACACTTCAAAAGAGCTAATGTTAAACTTTACGGACAATGCATCCTTAAGCATTAGCTTGAAGCAAGGAGAAAAAAAGTGATTTAAATGAAAAACAAGATGTTCTCTTCTTGCACTTTTATGATCACTTTAGATCAGCCACGATTGAATGGCGGAGTGGACTTCACGGGCCGAATGGCCTAATTCTGCTCCTGTCACTTATGACCTTATGACATGCAACACAGAAACAGAAGCAAGCCATTCATTCATCATCATCAGTCCACACAAACATTTATCTTCCACTGTGGCGACACCAGAGACTGCTAAAAGCTTTAGCAAAAAAACAAAGTTCAACTGTAGAGTTGGGGGAGGGAAGAGAGAAGTAGGGGTACAGGGACCGGGGGGGGGGGGGAGAGGTGGAAGGCGAGGAGCCGGCAAAGTGAGATAGGGGTGGGGCAAAGCTCGGCAAGCAATAGGTAGATGCAGGTGAGGGGGAGGTGATTGGTAGATGGGTGGCAAAGAGGTGGGAGATGGGCTCGGGGGATTAAAACCACTTTCCCCCACACTTATTTGTATAGGCAATCATTGTTACCCTGTTCCTTTCCCATCTTCAGTTCTGCACCCTCCTTCCCCCATCTCCCTTTTACCTCACCTATATGTCCTTAGGGCTTCACATTTCACTCCTCCTCTTTCTTATCTGACACCCTTTTGCCTTCCTTTCACCTCTAGCTTTTGTTACTATCTCCACCCTTCTTTTGAAGAGTACAATGGATTCCAAAATGTGGCGACTCTTGTATATGGTCTCCATATAGTCTACTCTCTTACACTCTTATACTTAGTATGATTATGCCTAATGTATAGCAGGTATGTCATTGAACTAACGATATGCAAAGATTTCATTACATTTAGGAACACATGACAATAAAGGACCACTGGACTTTCTACCAATCACCCTCCCTCACCTGTTACGCTGCTGCAAGTAAAAAAATCTATGGATCCATTGTCGGTGCGTATGAAAATTAAACATTCAAGACACTCTTTACAGATTTTTTTTTACACAAAAGGTAGAGGGTGTATGAAACGAGCTTAGAGGAGGTAGTTGAAGCAGGTACTATCACAATGGTTAAGAGGCAATTGGACAAGTACATAGATAGATAGGTTTAGAGAGTTATGAGCCAAGTGCAGGCAGGTGGGATGTGTGTAGATGGGGAATGTTGGTCAGTGTGAGCAAGTTGGAATGAAGGGCCTGGCTCCATGCTGTATGACTCTGACCCTAATATCCCAGGAGTAGGGAGATTGAACTCAACCCATTGCATTCATGTTTGCCTTGTCAATTAGCTACCTGCTCTTTGTCTCCCATCTTCTTACAGTAAGGATTTAGAATGCAGAGTGGGACTGAGGATCAGACTAGGACCATGACAGTTCTATAATATCATATCAGGAACAGGACCATCCAAGAACAGATCCATCCAAGGTCACAGGAAGTTGTAGAGTTGCGGACGTAGCTCAGACCATCAACCTTCTGTGCCTTCTGCCGGGCGGGAGCAATGAGAAGAAAGAATGAACGGGATGGGACAATATAATCATTTTTTGAAAGCAGAATGGTGTGGTAACTCGACACAGCCCAGACCATCACACAAACCATCCATCGACTCCATCTACACTTCACGCTGCCTCAAAACGCATAATCAAGGGCCAGTCTCATACCGGTCACTCCATCTTCTCCCCTCTCCCATCAGGCAAGAGGGACAGAAGTTTGAAAACACATACCTCCAGATTCTGTTTCAACCAGCATTTGCAGTTCCTTCCTACACATACCTCCAGATTCAGGGACAGCTTCTTCACAGCTGTTACCAGGCAGCTGAACCGTCCTCTCATTAGCTAGCGTGTGACCCTGACCACCCATCTACTTCATTGGAGTCCTTTGAACTATCTATAATTCAACTTTAATGGACTTCAATGTAAAATCTTTGCACAAAATGTATTACCCTTTATCCATTTTTATGTGCAATGTGGACGATTTGATTGTAATCGTGTTTAGTATTTTCTTTGACTGGATAGCATGCAAACAAAAGCTTTTCACATTACAATAATAATAAACTAAACTAAAATGAGATGAAGGCTTCATGTTCATTTCTGTTTTATGATTCATTAGCTTTAAAATGTTTATTGAAATTAATCATTTAATTTTACATTGGAACACCAGGCCACAGAATAAGCCTTAATGTTGTAAGCTTGCTACATTTCCAGACTCATCAACAAATGTTAACTCTTGGCATCATAAAATATTATAAAGAGAAGACAAAGGACATGAACAGATAAATAAATGTAGGACGGTGAATAGACTGCTCAGCAATCCCATGAATGAGAAGAGTACAAAGTTGGTGACATGCAACATTAACGAGGCTCAGGAATGGGCATACTGGAAAGTCCTTGGGTTTCACCTTCACTGTTACAAAGGAGAACACATTTTTCAGAGAATGAGAACACCAGAGCAAACAGTTGTGACTCCAACTCAAGATACTGACAGCTGGCATCATGTTTCTCATTGCTTTGCAAGCTGCCCATTTAGTTGCTTACTGTAATCATCCTCAGTTCAATCCTGCCACAGACGTATTTAGTACAATTAAATGTGTGATTTAAGCAGCACCTGATAATCTACATGTTGGGTAAGTGTAGAAAGGTCTGGTTAAAAGTGTCATCCTGCACTTGGATAGATTTACCTCTAAAGATACCTCTGGAGGGAAGCACGGGTTCAATCCTGACTACGGGTGCTGTCTGTACGGAGTTTGTACTTTCTCCCCGTAACCGTTTTCTCCAGGTGCTCCAGTTTCCTCCCACACTCCAAAGACGTACAGGTTTATAGGTTTATTGGCTTCAGTAAAGATTGTAAATTGTCCCTATTGTGTAGGATAGTGTTAGTGTACAGGGTGATCGTTGGTGAGCGCAGACTCAGAGAGCCAATGGGCCCGTTTCCTCGCCGTATACCTAACCTAAACTAAGATGCCAAGAGACAAAGTTGTTCAGAATAACCGAAAGAACCAGGGGAAATGAGAAAGATATGCAGTGCTATGAACACCAAAGTAAATAAACACTGTGGCACCACGGTACTAGTCACCAATTTGTATCCAAGAAGTATGGCGGAGGTTTTGGGGTGGCAGAGTGGCGCAGCGGTAGAGTTGCTGCCTTACAATGCCAGAGACCTGGGTTCGATCCTGACTACTGGTGTTGTCGGTCAGGAGTTTGTACATTCTACCTGAGACCGTGTTGGTTTTCTCCGGGTACTCCGGTAACCTCGGACATCCCAAAGACCTGCAGGTTTGTAGATTAATTAGCTTCTGTAAATTGTCCCGAGTGTGTAGGATAGACTGCTGGTTGGTGCTTACTTGGTGGGTTGATGGACCAGTATTCATGCAGTATCACTAAACCTATACCAAACCAAAACCAAGCCGTATGAAATGAAATCTGTTGATTGATTTGTTGAAGTATACCAGAAATGTGGGATACCCATTGAGCTTCCCAATTGTGCAAGAACAGGGGGAAGACCAATTTAACAAAGTAGGGCAGCACATTCCAACCACAGTGCCAATGTGCAAGCTACAGCCAACTTGAATTTGGGCTTTGAAACAGACAGTCCTGCCTCTTACCAGATGAAGTTTATGCAGATCATATTAACAATGTCAACTTGATGCAACAATTACCAATACGCATACTCAAGCGTGACCCTCCATCGGCAATCAGCATTGTGATCTATCTTCAGTATCCTAAGGGCAACTGCTATGTGCAACAACTGCAAACCTCCAAAACCTTGCTGCTTACATGCGCATTCCCTGGAAGTGCACATCTCCTAATTTGTTTTATTCCATTTATTATCAGAAGTATACGCGAGGATCAGGGTGGCATGGTGGCGCAGTGGTAGAGTTGCTGCCTTACAATGCCAGAGACCCTGGTTCCATCCTGACCACAGGTGTTGTCTTTAGGGAGTTTATATGTTGTCCTGTGACCATGTGGGTTTTCACCTGGTTCTCTGGTTTCCTCCCACACTCCAAAGACGTACAGGTTTGTCGGTGAATTGGCTTTGGTAAAATTGTAAATTGCCCCTGGTGTGTGTGTGATTGATTAGTAGGACTAGATGTTACAATCCCTAAGGTTTGCACTACAATTGACTGGTGTTGTTCTTGGGGGTGACCACTAGGTGATGTTGCTACCATTCAGACACATCTTCAGTTGTGTACCTCAACGTCACTGGGTGTTTCGGCCTTTTATCACAAGACACCCTCAGTCGAGGCAGGCCCACCACAGAGTGATCAGGGTGACAGTATTATTGTGCGGGGAATCGCTGGTCAGCTTGGACTCGGTGGGCCGAATAGCCTGTTTCCGCGCTGCATTCCTAAATTAAACTAAAATTAGAAAAATCTCATTGTACTCCTCAGGTTTGATGGTCACGAGCCTCAATGATCCAAAATTAAAGACTTCATTACTTTACTCTACACCAATACAAGTCCACCATCGATTTTCCGGCACCCTTGGTTCCAGAGCCTTTCTGGATGATCTGTTTTGCCGGACCAGAGGTCACAGCCTCCGAGAGGAGTCCAACGGTATGGGACCAGTGCGCCAAGGCCACCGGGGGACCAAGATACGGACTTGCAAAGTCAGCCTCGGAGGTTGGTTACGAGAACAAATCTGCAGGCACTGGCCCAGCTGGAGTTCCAGAACCCTGGCCTCAGGGGGGCATATTCAACCCGCCGATCAGCCGTGGAACTCCAGATGAGGTTGAGATTGGCCGCCTCAGTGCCAGATTTGGGGGTGGGGGGGCGGGGAAATATCTGGGGTGGAGATTTCAAGTGCGCTCGAGTAATTTTGTCCAGATTAAAGGAGATGCCGGACCACCACTTACTGGAATATCAGTGGTGGACTAGGACCTGACAAGCAAATATAGGCTGGAGCATTGGATACATATTCTCAGGTAGCATGGCTTCATTAATAGTACCTTTCAAGCCAGGACACCATGTTGCTTGGAAATGCAAAGGATGTGGGCATACATCCACTACATACATACATGTAGGAAATTCCACTACCACAAACAAAAATCACATGCAATCCTAACTTAACCATGCACCATACTTCTTTGTTAATAGATTAAGATTTGCAATTTCCCATCCTAACAATCTCCTTTTCCACTGCCCTCAGAATCAACAATATCCTGCCAGGACTTGAGGGCCTGAGCTATAGGAAGTGGACGAGCAGGCTAGGATTCTATTCCTTCGAGCACAGGAGGACGAGGAGTGACCTTATAGAAGTGTACAAAATCATGAGAGAAATAGATCGGGTAGACACAAACACACAAAGTCTCTTGCCTAGAGTGCTGGGAATCGAGAAGCAGAGGACATGTTTAAGGTGAGGGGGGGGGGGGGGGGAAGATTTAACAGGAGCCCGAGGGGTAACTTTCATTTTTACACTAAGAGCAGTGGGTATATAGAACGAGCTGCTGGAGGAGGTAGTTGAGGCAGGTATGATCGCAACGTTTAAGACATATTTAGACAAGCACATGGACAGGATAGGCTTAGAGGGATATGGGCCAAACGCAGGCAGGTGGGACTAGTGCAGTTGGGACATGTTGGTCGGTGTTGGCAAATTCGTCCACCGGGCCTGTTTCCATGATGTATGACTCTGTTTCCAATCTGATTTGTATATCCAAAGGCAACAGATAGAGCAGGAGGTTTAATCCTCTATTTTTTAAACCATTTATGCAGGGTTTCTGATGCAGCAACTTGTGATTCTCAATATCATCACCAATGCTCCCCCTTCACGCTCCATCTCCAAGACCCCTAATGGAGAAAAAAAATTAACAGGCCCTATTGGAAAGTACCTGGAGAACACATGGATTCGTCAAGGGCAGGTGAGATAAAGAAATGTACTCGTGCAATTAACTGCAAAGCTAAAACAACCACGTATTTCACAACTGGTATAATCAAAGTGAGAAGAGAAAGCTATTTTTCATAACACAATTTCATAATCCCGGTTGATTTCGCACAGATGTATGAAATGGTATAAGATTAAGTGTTCATTTGCTGTTACTCATTTGACTTTGCTGGTAAAGGCCTGTTGCAATCTGCATCCAATCATTCATTTTAGTGCATGTAAAAGATAGCTATATTTATCAGACATTTGTTTAGGTACATGGATAGGATAGGTTTAGAGGGATATGGGCCAAATGCAGGCAGGTGGGACAAGTGTAGATGGGGCATCTTGGTCAGCATGGGCAAGTTGGGCCGAAGGGCCTGTTTCTGTGCTGTATGACTCTATGCTATTGTTCTATAACCATAGAATCATACAGCACAGAAACCGGCCCTTCAGTCCAACCTGCCCATGCTGACCACAATGCCCCATCTACACTAGGGTAAATTAAACCCTAACATGATAACCCGGCACCATTTGCCATGTACAACCATTAAACCAATGTTCTCAGAGGTGCACCCTGAATGAAAAGGTTCTCAGAATCAGATAGTGTCAAAATAGACCCTTGGCTCATGGCTATGCCAACCATCATGCCTATCTATACTCATCCACGTAACTGCATGAACTCCATATTCCTCTTTGCCCTGCTCTTTCAATTACCTGTCTAGATGCGTCTTGAAATTAAAATTACCTCCTCTTCTCCCTCGCAACTCCCTTTCTTACCCCCCCCTTCCCTCACCTGTTCCCCTGTGCCCCACCTGAACCTCCACCTATTTCTCCCCTCAACCAACCCCCCCCCCCACTGCTACTTTCCTGCTTCAATCCGCAACTCTTCAAACCTATTTCACACCATCTGCTCTTATCTCTGGCCTTCGTTCCAACCCTTTACCTATCATAAACCCTCCCTTGCCTGCGTTCACCACTACCTGCCACAATTTGTCTCGCTACACTTTTCCAACTTTCTTCTTTCCACCCGTGCAATCAGTCTGAAGAACGGTCTCGACCTGAAACGCCACTTGTCCAGAGATGCTACCTGACCCGCTGAGTTACTCCGGCATTTGTGTCCTTTTGTGTATTAACCAGCTTCTGCAGTTCTTTGTTTCAACCTCTTGTCCCTGAAAATGGAACTGTTTGCACTTTACTAAAGTGAATTGATCCATGCACACTCTTTAGATAGGCCTCTATCAAAGTGCTGAAGTAACTCAGCAGGTTAGGCAGCATCTCTGAAGAACATAGACAGGTGGGGCTTCAGATCGGAACCCTCCTTCCTCTCTTCTGTGCCCGACCTGGATTCATACCCATTTCTCTCCTTCCCCCTCTGCTTTCACCCATATTCCTTCCTCTGGTTTCTCAATTCATACCTCTTCTATCTTTATCGCACACCTTTTGTCTTTTCACCTCTAGCCTTTGTCCAACTATCTGCCTATCAAAAACCTCCCTCTCACCTATTTCCACCTATCACTCACTGGGCTTTGTCCAGCCCCTCCTCTCTTCCAGCTTTCTCTACCCCCTCCCCCCCACCCTTCCACCACAATCCGTTTGAAGAAGTGTCCCGATCTGAAACGTCACCTATCGATGTTCTGCAGAGACGCTGCCTGACCCACTGAATTATTCCGGCACGTCGTCCTTTTTTTTGGAAACCCAGCGTCTGCAGAGTCTACATAGTCAACACTAACCTTTTTAAAATAAGGCATGACCATTGTTCCTAAAATTATCAACCAATTCTGATTATTAAAATGTCAAGGATATGTATGGAGTCAAAAGGCACTCCGCCAAACAATGCTCAGTTACACTTCGAGGAAAACCAGCAGAACATTCTTTCACCCAGTCATGAAGTAACACAGTGGTTATAGAATGCAAGCATCCAGTTTACAGTCTTGCAGGTGGTGACATCTACGATCAGTATTTTAGCTTGTGATACTTACAAAGCTTTCAGGCAACAAGTTCTAAAACCCCGGCTGGCAGATCGCATTTTTGCAATATTTCATCCCTGCATTCCCGGGAAATACAATCAGTTCCTATTTTGGATGCTCAGGATACGTACAAAACCTACAGCTGTGATGAAATACATCAGCTGGACTTGGGAGTATAAAGCAGACTTTTTTTTTTTTTTTTTTTTTTTTTTTAAAGGGACAGTAAGGATCCATTTCTCCACACACAACTTACCCACATATTAGATACTGAAAGAAATCTCATAGGCCACCTAACTGTTCAGTGCTTGCTGGGGTGTGGTGCTAAATGTGAACACAAACTGGGAAAGCTCAAAGTCAAGTGGCTGGTGACCCATGTAACCCACAAAACTGCTGCAAAAAAAAGAAAGACCATTCGGCATGTCCCCAACAACTCACACCAACTTCTACTGATGCGCCGTACAAACTATTTTATCTGGGTGCGTCACAGCATGGTTTGGGAACAGCTCCCTCCAAGACTGCAAGAAATTGCAGAGAGTTGTGGATGCAGCTCAGACCATCACACAACCCAACTTCCCTTCCATTGACTCCATCTACATTTCACGCTGTCTTGGCAAGGCCACCAGCACAATCAAGGATCAGTTCAGTTCCGTTTAGTTTATTGTCACATGTACTAAGGTACAGTGAAAAGCATTTTGTTGCGTGCTAACCAGTCAGCAGAAAAACAATACATGATTACAATCAATCCATTTACAGTGATAAGGGGATAACGTTTAGTGCAAGGTAAAGCAGCAAGTCCATTCAAGGATAGTCTGAGGGTCATCAAAGAGGTAGATAGTAGTTCAGATCTCTGGAGAGATCTTTGTGATCTGTGCTCTGGTTGTGGTAGGATGATTCAGATAACAGTTGGGAAGAAACAGTCCCCAAATCTGCAGGTGTGCGTATTCACACTTCTGTACCTTTTGCCTGATGGGAGAGGGGAGAAGAGGGAGTAACCAGAGTGCAGTCTCATCCCGGTCACTCCCTCTTCTCCTCTCTCGCATCTGGCAATAGGGACAGAAGTGTGAAAACACATACCTCCAGATTCTTCCCAGCTTAGCTATCAGTTAACTGAACCGTCCTCTCACCAACTCGAGAATGGTCCTCCCATCTACCTCATTGGAGACCTTCACACCATCTTTAATCAGACTTTATCATGCACTAAATGTTATAACCTTTATCCTTATCTGTACACTGTGAACGGCTTGATTGTAATCATGTAAAGTCTTTCAGCTGACTGGATACACACAACAAAAAAGCTTTTCACTATGCCTCTGTACACTTGATAACAATAAAACTAAACTTGTAGTTTTATGGCCAGAGTGTGGTATTTCAGATCCTCATTTGGTGGGCGAAATGGGCGAGCATAACAGCATAACAGGCCGGTAAACACAAAACCCATAGATAATAGATAATAAACAAAAACTCAATGAGTCTGAAGAAGGGTTCTGACCCGAAGCGTCGCCAAACCTTTTTATCCAGAGGTGCTGCCTAACATGCTGAGTTACTCCAGCATTTTGTGTCTATCTTTGGTTTAAATCAGCATCTGCAGTTCCTTCCTACACATTGCATGGTGGTAACACTTTTGATATCTCATGGGGTTAAAGGTGCACACTTCAGTGAAATCTAGTGATGCAGCTGGTAGATCTGCTACCTCATAATGCCAGAGACCCGGGTTTAATCCTGATCTTGTGTGCTGTCCTTGTGGAGCTTGCATGTTCTCCCTGTGACCATGTGGGTTTCCTCCGAGTGCCCCAGTTTCCTCTAATGTTGCAAGCTTCTTCCATTTAATGTTATTATAAACAATATACTTTGCAAATGCCTGTTATTCATTGCTAATGGCTCATTAGTTCCCATGTTCCTCTCCAATCAGTGTTCAAACAACAACTGCAGCAAGGTCATCTAGCTCTATTGAGCAGCGCTGAGCCCGACAGGAACTTGAGATGGGCATGCACCTATGACTGCATCAGTAATTTATGGTACTTTGCAAATCCTTTCATTTCAGGTCCCTGTGCATGGTTTCCAAACTAAAGGGACTCTATAATTATCATTACAGCTGGCTTTTCGTCCCACTACGATGTGAATCTCTTCACCATTTGCAATCTGTTAGTTTTAATAAGTGCAGGGCACAGCCAGGCAGCAACAAATCAAGACTAACAATGAAGGGTTTGTTTGGATAACTTTAGAGATACAGTGCAGAAAGAGGCCATTCAGCCCACAGTGTTTATCAGCGATCACCCTCAAACACTAAGCTACACACACACACTCGGGACAATTTTTCTTACAACTTACTGAAGCTAATTAACCTACAAACCTGTACATCTTTGGAGTGTAGGAGGAAACTGGAACACACGGAGCAACCCACGTGGTCACAGGGAGGATTTCTATATATATTTCAAAGATAGACACAAAAAGCTGGAGTAACTCAGCAGGACAGGCAGCCTCTCTTGAGAGAAGGAATGGGTGATGTTTTGGGTCGAGACCCTTCTTCAGACTCGAAATATCACCCATTCCTTCTCTCTAGAGATGCTGCCTGTCCCGCTGAGTTACCCCAGCTTTTTGTGCCTATCTTCATTTTAAACCAGCATCTGCAGTTCCCTCTTACACATATATTTCAAAGAGCTGCCGTATGCAAAGTGGTCTTGCTCTGCGTTACATTGCCCATGGAAGACTTTTCACCAGAATCCAGACATGAAGCACAGACATTGCTGTGCATGATTTTAACACAACTTTAGACTTTATAGATACAGCGTGGAAACAGACCGAGCAGCTCACCGAGTCCGCGCCAACAAGCTATCACCCCATGCACTAGAACTATTCGACACACTAGGGAAAATTTACAATTTTACCAAAGCCAATTAACCTACAAACCTGTACATCTGTGGAGCGTGGGAGGAAGCCGGAGCACCCGGAGAAAACCCACGCAGTCACAGGGAGAACGTAGAAATTCCGTACAGACAGCACCCTGAATCAGGATCGAACCAGAGTCTCTGGCACCGACTCTACCACCGCTCTATCTAATGCTTTACACCAGAATCCAGGCGTGAAGTTCAATGGGGAGCAGATATTGGGTGTATGTGAGTTTTCAACACGACTCTCCATCTCAGACTGAGAGCTAAGCACACATTTATGCCCTGAAGAGATTCTGTACCCACATAATTAGAGGCATATTTTGCCTTTTGCACTTTGGGTCATCAGGGAAGGATGAAAACAAAAAGATAGTGCAGAGTGAAGAGAACCAGTTTGGAGGCCGAGGTAAAGATTATGCTTACAGTTCTATTTTGTAGAGGATGCGCTGCTGAGAGAACAAAGAGGGACCTGGCATGGGGGAGGGGAGTGCCATAAATAAAGAGAGACCATTGGGGACTGCATGGTAACTTTGTCAGCACCCTACATGGCAACTCTTTGCATACTTTGTGTATGGTATGCAAAACAAAGAATTTGACCGCGACGTGTCACATGTGATAATAAAGCACCATTCATTCATTTATTGTACTTTTGAAATCTGATTTCAGCAACTTCAATGAAAATGATTTTCAGAGGTGCACTATAATGCCCGTACATTACGATATGGTGCTGAACAATGTGACAAATGACAAAGTACTTTCCTTTCAAAGATGCTGCTCAAATGTTCCACCAGTTTATTTAAAAGGAGACAAAAGAACATAATGTTCCATTCCAGACATATTGTACTTCCAGTGATAACTTGGAGCTGGAGTTTAAAAGGATGAGGGGGGACTTCATTGAAACTTACCGAACAGTGAAAGGCCTGGATAGAATGGATGCGAAGAGGATGTTTCCACTAGAAGGGTTCTGACCCAAAATGTTGCCTGTTCTGTTTCTTCGGGGATGTTGCTAGACCTGCTGGGTTGCTCCAGCATTTTGTGTCTATCAAAGATGTGCAGTTTTGTATGTTAATTGGCTTTTTGTAAATTGTAAAAGTAGGATAACATTGAACTAGTGTGAATGGGTGATTAATGGTCGGCATGGACACGGTGGGCCGAAGGGCCTGTTTTCATGCCGTATCTCTGAACAGAACTGGTGAACTGAACTAGTGGGAGAGTCTAGGACCAGAGGTCACAGCCTCAGAATAAAAGCATGTACCTTTAGAAAGGAGATGAGGAGGAATTTCTTTAGTCAAAGGGTGGTGAATCTGTGGAATTCATTGCCACGGATGGCTGTGGAGGCAATGTCATTGGGTATTTTTAAGGTGCAGATTGACAGATTCTTGATTAGTACAGGTGTCATGTGTATTGGGTCTATCCACCTGTCTAAACCAAACATTCCCAGATATATTACACAGGTAGTTAATCTAAATCAAGTCTACCACTTTTCCTTCTAATCCACCCCTTTCAAATAAAACCTAGAACCTAGAAAAGTACTGCACAGGAATAGTCATTTTGGCCCACAATGCCTGTGCTGAACATGATGCCAAGGTAAACTAATCTCATCTGCCTGAACATGATCCATACCCCTCCATTTCCTGCACATATCTGTGCCTATCTAAAAGCCTCTTAAATGTTACAATCTTATCTGCCTCCACCACTGGCCCCTGCTAGTGTGTTTTAGGCACTCACCACCCTCTGTGTAAAATAAATGTGCTCCATACATCTCATTTAAACCTTGCCCCTCTCATTTTAAAGCTGTACCCTCTAGTCTTTGACATTTCCACCTGGAAAAAAGATTCTGACTGTCTACCCTCTCTATGCCTCAATTTTATTCACTGCTGTCAGGTCTCCCATCGCCCATCGGCAATCCAGAGAAAACAATTTAAATTTGTCCAACCTCGCCTTATAGCTAATATACTCTAATCCAGGCAATATTCTTGTTCACCTTCTCCAAAGTCTCTGCAACCTTTCTGTAATGGGACAACTAGAACTGCAGGTAATACTGTACTACAAATATTCAAGCTTCAGGAGTACATCCCTTGCCGCTGGCTCTGACTGAGCCAGTGCACCACAGATCACCTAGTCCTCTCTTAACCTCCCCAATGCCACACGGCACTTTCAACCTGCATTGCTTGCATTATTTCACCATCAAGAAAATACTCTGTTCTGTCCTTTATCGGTTCTCTCGTGGATTGAAATCCAGCCAGGGAGGAATTTAGAAATTTGAAGATTGGGGCGGTGGAGTGGAGGGGTAGTAGGAGGGTCGGTAGGGGAGGGTGTAGGGATTAAATTCAATACTTTCCAAAGGTTAGCAAATATGATGGTGTTATTTTTGAGTGATTTAAAAATTCATGAGGAATAGATCTGGTAAGCGCACAGACTCTTTTGGCCTGAGTAGGAGAGGTCGAGAACCGCAGGACATGGGTTTAAAGTGCGGGGAGGAAAGATTCAATAAGAACCCGAGGGGTAACTTTTTTTAAAAAACACAATGGTGGGTGTATGGAACGAACTGCTGGAGGAGATGGTTGAGGCAGATACTATTGGTACATTTAAGAAACATTTGGACAGATACACGGATACGATAGATTTAGGGGGATATGGGCCAAAAGCAGGCAGGTGGGACTAGTGTAGATGGGGCATGTTGGTCAGTGTGGGCAAGCTGGGTGGAAGGGCCCATTTCCACAATGTGTGACTCTGTTACTCCATGTTAGGGAGCAACTGCTGCATGTAATTCTGGTTTAATACAATGGATTAGGGGAGATAATACAGTAGAGACTCTGGTTATTATTAGGTGCCACAACTATTCCGGCAGAAGACATCATCAGCTGTTATAACTCTCAGCATATCTCACGCCTGGCAGAAACGAGGAGCAAGACCGACATCAATCAAATGTGTAGAAAGGAACTGCAGGTGCTGGTTTAAACCAAAGATAGATACAAAAGGCTGGAGTAACTCAGCAGGACAGGCAGCATCTTTGGAGAGAAGGAATGGGTGACGTTTCAGGTCAAGAAGGGTCTCGAGAAACGTTACCCATTCCTTCTCTCGAGAGATGCTGCCTGTCCTGCTGAGTTACTCCAGCTTTTTGTGTCTAACATCAATCAAATATTGATCTTTACATTGATTGATTGAAACAGCATGGAAACAGACTCTTCGGCGCAGCGAGTCCATGCCGATCATCCATCACCTGTTCACACTAGTTACATGTTATCCCAGTTTCTCATCCACTCCCTACACATTAGGAACAATTTTACAAAGGCCAATTAACCTACAAATCAGCACGGCTTTAGAATGTGGGAGGAAACAAAAGTACCCGAAGGAAACCCATGTGGTCATGGAGAACATGCAAACTCCATACAGACAGCACCCAAGGTCAGGATCGATCAGAGTCTTTGGCGCTGGTTGGCAGTGGCTCAACAAGCTACACCACTGTGCTGCACAATACATATATTAATAGATATTAGACAATAGGTGCAGGAGTAGGCCATTCGGCCCTTCGAGCCAGCGCCGCCATTCAATGTGATCATGGCTGATCATTCTCAATCAGTACCCCGTTCCTGCCTTCTCCCCATACCCCCTGACTCCGCTATCCTTAAGAGCTCTATCTAGCTCACTCTTGAATGTATTCAGAGAATTGGCCTCCACTGCCTTCTGAGGCAGAGAATTCCACAGATTTACAACTCTCTGACTGAAAAAGTTTTTCCTCATCTCCGTTCTAAATGGCCTACCCCTTATTCTTAAACTGTGGCCCCTGGTTCTGGACTCCCCCAACATCGGGGACATGTTTCCTGCCTCCATCGTGTCTAATCCCTTAATAATCTTATATGTTTCAATAAGATCCCCTCTTATTGATAATAATATTGATATTTTACCAGAAGGTTACTTTACATTTTTGTACAACTGTTTTGTGCAGACTATTAAAATTAATTTTTATTGGGTTTGCGTTCTATTTGTATTTACGTAAATGTCTTAATAGAAGACCACATAAAACAACGCCCTATCAAAGCAACAATATAACTAATGTTACTTTGAAGTGTATACTATCATAAACAATAAAAGCCTAACAAACTCACCCTAACAGCGTTCTAATGATGACCAGATAATCTGTTTGTGGTGGAGATCGAACTGGTCATCACAATATGTCGTTTGTTCTTCTTCACAAAAAAAAAGAACAACGGTTTTTATTTCCATCCATTCCAAAGGTTGGACAGAGCTAAATGCCCTCAGCGCTACACGATACAATCAGTCTGGATGTCAAGTCTTTTTGCAGCGGGACGTGAAGCAAGACTGCGGGTAACATTTACCCTCAAGTAACAAGAGTTGCAAGCAAACAAAAGCTGACCAACCTTTCTCTGCTGCTGTTCCCAGGCAGGGTCCAGGAGCAGGTCCCTGTCCCAATCGTCCTCTTGCAGCATGTATTCCTGCAGCTCGTACTCGTAGTTGTGGTGATTGTATTGCAAGCTTTCTTCCATCTGCGTCGTGGAGTGGCTTTCTACCTGGGTCACCCTGCGGTTTTCCACCTGGGTCACCCTGCGGTTTTCTACCTGGGTCAACATGATGGCTTCACCTCCTTACAGCTTGCACAAATAATAAAACCCCTCTGGGTATCTGTAACCCCGCTCGGTTAAACCCTGCGCTGTTATTGTTACTGTTGTAAGGTGCAGCCCTGCACTGTTACTAGCTGTAGCCCTGTGCTGTTATTGCTACTGTTGCAAGCTGCTGTTGACACTGTTGCTATTTGGACTCGCCTTACCCGGGGCGGGTGGATGGGCAGACTCCACCTCATCGCGCGACCCCACCCCCGGAGCGCGTGCACGTGTGTGTGGGGGGTGGGGGGTGGGGGGGGGGCGCGCTCTTGGCGCCAAGTGGGAAGGACACGCGCGCTCCCGGGGACCACTACTGCATCGAGTGCACAGAGGACACGGGAGGGCAGCGATACAAACCGAGCTGTCCCGGCAGATGGAAAGGCAAATATGTTAAAAGTTACAGGGACTCGATAGGATGAGAGGGGAAATATAGATCACCCGTGATTGAATGGCGTAGTAGACTCGATGGGCCGAATGGCCCAATTCTGCTCTTGTGATCTCATGAAACAAATTTGGACTTGTGGCAAGAGTTTGGTTAATTTGCATCTCCCCATAGAGTTATCTCATAGGGTTGCCTTACTGTAGAGGTGCTGTAGCGTCCATTGGTACTGCTGTTACGCCCAGCATTTAATTTGTATTACAAAACGGTGGGAATATTTGCAGGAATAAAGTGTGGCGAGATTTAATGAGTGCTGATGGGTGTTGAAACAACACTGACTAAAAAGTTAATTCCAATATGTGGAAGGTAGATACAAAGTGCTATAGTAACAAAGCATGTCAGGCAGCATCTCTTTATCTCCAATGCTGCCTGACCCGCTGAGTTACTCCAGCATTTTGTGTCTATCTTCGGTGTGAACCAGCATCTGCAGTTCCTTTCAATACATATACCTATCTATTGGTACTGCTGTTACACCCAGCATTGCATTTTTATTACAAGCGTTGAGAATAGGAGTAAATATTTGCAGGAATAAAGTGTGGTGAGATTTAATGAGATTGAGAAACACTTGTAAGGAAACAACACTGCCTAAAAAAATAATCCTAATAGGTCTCCACCTATAGGTGATGGGTGTATGGAACAAGCTGCCAGAGGAGGTAGTTGAGGTTGGGACTATCCCAACGTTTAAGAAGCAGTTAGACAGGTACGGATAGGACAGGTGTGGAGGGATATGGACCAAACGCAGGCAGATGGGACTAGTGTAGCTGGGACATGATGTGGGCAAGTTGGGCTGAAGGGCCTGTTTCACAAGAACACAAGAAAATAGGAGCAGGAGTAGGCCAACCGGCCCCTCGAGCCCGCTCCGCCATTCAATACGATCATGGCTGATCCTACCCAAACCCCCTTCCCACTATCGCCCTTCTTCCCACCCAAAAGAACCGTGTGATCTCCTGGGAGAGGCGAAAAACCAGATAAAAACCCAGGCCAATTTGGGAAAAAAATCTGGGAAATTCCTCTCCGACCCCAAGCTAGGCGATCAAAACTTGTCCAGGAGATTACTCAGGTCTTACTATACTAACCATAGCTCTTGTCCACTTCCCTGCCCGCTCCCCGTAACCCCTAATTCCCTTGTCTATTAAAAAACAATCTATTTGTTTTAAATTTATTTAACGTTGCTGCATCCATAGCTCTCTGAGGCAGCGAATTCCACAGACTAACCGCCCTCTGAGTGAAGAAGTTTGTCCTCATTTCAGTTTTAAAAGAGCCCCCTCTTATTCTAAGACTATGCCCCCTAGTTCTGGTCTCCCCGATCATCGGAAACATCTTTAGCGCATCCACCCGATCAAGGCCCCTCACGAACTTATACGTTTCAATAAGATCGCCTCTCATTCTTCTGAACTCCAATGAGAAAAGTCCCAACCTACTTAACCTTTCCTCATATGTCAACCCCCTCATCCCTGGAATTAACCGTGTAAACCTTCTCTGCACTGCCTCCAGAGCAAGTACATCCTTTCTTAAATATTGACACCAAAACTGCACACAGTATTCCAAATGCGGTCTTACCAATACTGTATACAGCTACAGCAACACCTCCCTACTTTTATACTCTATCCCCCTGGCAATAAAGGCTAAGACTCCATTGGCCTTCCTAATCACTTGCTGCACCTGCATACTAACTTTTTGTGATTCCTGTACTAGTACCCCCAGGTCCCTTTGTGTTGTATTACCACGCAGCTCCTCCCCATTTAGAAAATAACTTTATGATTTTTTTCCCAAAATGCATAACTTCACATTTATCAGTATTAAATTTCATCTGCCAAGTCGCTGCCCACTCTCCTAGCTTATCTATATCCTTTTGCAGGCTTTTTCTATCCTCCTCACTCCCTGCTTTACCTCCCATTTTTGTGTCATCTGCGAACTTGGATATATTACACTTGGTCCCCTCCTCTAAGTCATTTATATAAATTGTAAACAGCTGGGGTCCCAGCACCGACCCCTGCGGAACCCCACTAGTCACCGATTGCCATCCCGAGTATGATCCATTTATTCCAACTCTCTGCTTCCTGTTTGAAAGCCAATCTTCTACCCATGCTAATATATTACCCCCAATCCCATGATTTTTTATCTTAAGTAATAGTCTTTTATGTGGCACCTTATCAAAAGCCTTTTGGAAGTCCAAGTATACCACATCCACCGGTTCCCCTTTATCCACCCGAGATGTTACTTCCTCAAAGAATTCAAGCAAGTTAGTCAAACATGACTTCCCCTTCGTAAAACCATGCTGACTCTGTCCAATTAAGTTATGTTTATCCAAATACCCTGTCAGTATTTCTTTAATAATGGTCTCCAACATTTTACCCACCACAGATGTTAGACTAACCGGTCTATAATTACCAGCCTTCTGTCTACTTCCCTTTTTAAATATAGGTGTTACATTAGCCATTTTCCAATCCACCGGGACCCTTCCTGACTCCAGGGAGCTTTGGAAAATTATCAGCAATGCATCCACGATCCCCACTGCTATTTCTCTCAAGACCCTAGGATGTAATCCATCAGGCCCAGGGATTTATCCACCTTAAGCCCCATTAATTGTTGGGCTGAAGGGCCTGTTTCCACACTCTTTAATTCAAACATTCATTCCCTCCACCACCAGAGGACACTGATGGCATCACACAACACCATGACCTCTACTGGCAGGAGGGACAAGGGCAACAGGTGCATGAGAACACTTCCACATCCCCTTCAAGACCCACACCATCCTGATTTGGAAATATCTGTCACCGATCATTTGGTGGGGCCGTGTCCAAATCCTGGGACTCCCTAACTAATTGCATCAGAGATCCACATCACCCTGACCACATTCTCATTTCACTCACACCATCGGGAAGAACCAGAGGACATAGGTTTAAGTGAGGCGGGGGGGGGGGGGGATGGATGATTTAATAGGAACCTGAGGGGCAACCTTTTTTACACAAAGGATGATAGGTGTATGGAACGAGCTGCTGGAGGAGATAGTTGAGGCAAGCACTTATCGCAATGTATAGAAAACATTTGGGCAGGTACATGGATAGGAATGGGATATGGGTCAAACGCAGGCAGGTGGGACTAATGTAGATGGGATCTGTTGGTCAGCATGGGTATATTGGGCTGAAGGGCCTGTTTCCACGCTGTATGACTAATAAGGTATAGGAGGTGGAAAACTGACCACCAGGTTCAAGAATAGCTTCTTTCCAACAACCCATTAGGCTCTTAAATACTGCACAGAAACCTTATCTATCAACTTCTTTGGACAATATTTACTTAAGCTAAGAACTAAGGGTTTTTTATGCACTAGTACTGTAGTTACTGTTAGGTTCTGAGGCACACAGGAACTGGACTCAAACGCACGACTCACACACAAGTCAATTTGGAGAAAAAAAAAGGCGTTCTTTAATTTCCAAATTAAAGAACACTGCGATACAAACCAAAACCCTAAACTTACTTAGCTACAAAAACATTGATTACAAAAATACTTACTAGGATACTCACTAACTATACTACGCTTGACAAGAACTTGGAACCAATGCGGGTAAGTCGAGAATCAATGACCGAGAGCACAAGACGAACTGGCACAGGACAAAGGGAGGCGTGGACTATATATACACATGAGGTAAGGGCACACAGGTGGAAACAATCAAGGCGGGGCTGACAATTACAATGGCAGGAAGTCAAGGGACCTGAAATGAGATAAGAGGTAAGTTTCACCTTAAAACAGGAAGTGAGCACGAGACTTGACACGAGTGATTTTAACTTGACGAACCGCACTAAGGACAAGACGTGGACATGACGTGACATGGGAATCTAAACACAGAACATGACACAAGACTAACAGATATGACGGGACATTACAGTACCCCCCCCTTTAGGACCGACTCCTGACGGTCCAGGCTGGTCAGGATGAGTCTTGTCAAAGTCCTTGATCAAAGTCTTGTCCAAAATGAAGCTGGCAGGAATCCAGCACCTCTCCTCAGGACCGTCGCCTTCCCAGTCGACCAGAAACTGGCGACCGCGACCTCTCTTGTGGACTGCAAGAAGTGCCTTAACTGTGTAGACCGGACCACCGTCGACGAGCCGGGGGGGTGGAGGGGGCTTGGAGGTGGGCACGAGTGCACTTTCCTTGACCGGTTTTATTTTGCTGACGTGGAATGTAGGGTGAACCCTTAATGACCTGGGGAGTTGTAGACGGACCGAAACAGGGTTAATGACTTTCGAAATGGGAAATGGACCCACGAACCTTGGAGCCAGCTTTCTGGCGTGGACGTGAAGTGGCAAGTCCTTTGTAGACAGCCATACCTTCTGGCCTGGGCGATAATGCGGAGCGGATCTGCGGTGGCGGTCGGCTGCCGCTTTCATCCGGGACTGACCCCGGAGTAGAACCCTCCGAGCTCCGTCCCAGATTCGGCGACAGCGTCGGATCATGGCGTGGGCAGAAGGCACCGTCACCTCACCCTCATAAGCCGAGAACAAGGGGGGCTGATAGCCGTAGGCACACTGGAAGGGTGTGAGTCCCGTGGCAGCCGTAGGAAGCGTGTTGCGTGCGTACTCGACCCAGATGAGATGGTCGCTCCAGGTGGTCTGGTTCTGCGCGACCAGACAGCGCAAGCAGGTCTCGAGCTCCTGGTTCATCCGCTCAGTCTGGCCATTGGATTGCGGATGGTAACCAGAAGACAGGCTGACGGTGGCACCTATGAGGTAACAAAACTCACTCCAAAACTTGGACACAAACTGAGGGCCTCGGTCCGAGACAATGTCTGTAGGGAAACCATGGATACGGAAAACGTGAGACATCATCACCTCTGCCGTCTCTTTGGCAGAGGGGAGCTTGGCCACAGCGATAAAATGTACCATCTTTGAAAATCGGTCTACCACCGTCAGGACAGTTGTGTTAACTTTGGAGGCCGGCAACCCAGTAACAAAGTCAATAGAGATGTGGGACCAGGGCCTCTGAGAGACTGAAAGTGGGTGCAGCAGGCCCGCTTGGGCTTGTCTGGAGGGCTTGCTCCTTGCACAGACAGGGCAGGCGGCCACATATTCAGCTACATCCTTCTCAAGTGAAGGCCACCAAAAACGCTGTTTAACCACAAAAACAGTTCTCTTGGCACCTGGATGGCATGTGAGCAGGGACGTGTGAGCCCAGTGGATTACCTGGGGGCGCAATGTCACAGGAACAAACAAACGGTTAGTAGGACAGCCACTCGGTGCTGGAGTCTCATCATTAGCCTGCTTCACATCTGTTTCGATCTGCCAAGACACCGCTCCTACCACACGGTTAAGTGGCAGGATGGGTTCGGGTTCTCTGGTATCAGGTTCAGGGTCATAAAGTCGGGACAGGGCGTCTGGTTTTGTGTTCTGGGAACCGGGCCTGTAAGACAGAGAAAAGTTGAACCTACTAAAAAACAGAGTCCATCTGGCCTGACGCGAGTTGAGTCTCTTGGCTTTACGGATGTATTCCAGGTTCTTGTGATCTGTCCATACCAGAAAAAGCTGCTCGGCCCCCTCCAGCCAGTGCCTCCACTCCCCCAATGCGGCTCTGACCGCCAGCAGTTCTTTGTTTCCGACATCGTAATTCTTTTCTGCTGGGGTCAACTTACGTGACAGGTAAGCGCAGGGATGAATCCGGTTGTCCTTCTCCGCTCTCTGGGAAAGTACCGTCCCAATCCCCTCGTTGGAGGCATCCACCTCCACAATGAACTGTCTGGGGATCTGGGATGGTCAGAACAGGAGCGTTGGTGAACAATGTTTTGAGGCGCTGGAAGGCGGCTTCGGCCTGAGGATTCCACTGGAACTGGGTCTTGGAAGACGTGAGAGAGTGCAGAGGAGCAGCAACAGCACTGAAGTCTCTAATAAAACGTCTGTAAAAGTTTGCAAATCCGAGAAACTGTTGCACCTTCTTTCTGTTAGTGGGGGTGGACCAATTGGCCACCGCACTGACCTTATCAGGGTCCATCTGGATGTGGTCGGCCGATATAATGTAGCCCATAAAGGACATTGTGTCTGCGTGGAAGTCGCACTTCTCGGCCTTCACATACAGACGGTTAGCTAGGAGCTTCTGCAACACACACTTGACATGACACTCATGAGACTATGTCTGGAGAGAAGATAAGAATGTCATCAAGGTAGACAAAAACACACTCATTGAGAAATTCCCTGAGGACCTCGTTCATAAAAGCTTGGAAGACTGCGGGGGCATTGGTTAACCCGAACGGCATCACCAAATACTCGTAGTGCCCGTTAGGGGTGTTAAACCCAGTTTTCCACTCATCCCCCTCTCTGATTCTCACTAGGTGGTATGCATTCCTTAAGTCTAGTTTAATGAATACTTTGGCTTTGTGCAACAGTTCAAAAGCAGAAGACATCAAAGGAAGTGGGTAACGATTCTTGATCGTAATCTCGTTTAGGGGGCTGTAATCTATGCAGGGACGAAGTGACCCATCTTTCTTGCCCACATAGAAAAACCCCGCGCCTGCTGCCGAGGAGGACCCGCGAATAATGCCCGTCCTCAGGGAGGACTCAATGTACTCATCCATCGCCTTCCTCTCGGGGCCGGATATGGAGTACAGTCGCCCCTTGGGAATAGGGGCCCCCGGCAGCTGGTTGATAGCGCAGTCGAAAGGTCGATGAGGAGGTAGGGTGGTGGCCCTGGACTTGTTGAACACCTCCTTCAGTTCATGGTAACAGGGTGGAACCTTCGACAGATCGGGATAGTCATCATCATCATTAGAAATCTTTATTTCTTCAGATTTAAGAAAATTTATTCCCAAAACCGCCTCGATCTTCCCGTAACTCACCCCTTTGTTCACTGGTTCAACAAGACATGATTGTGTGCACTCAACCCCCCATCGTCTGATCTTACCAGATCGCCAATCAATCTGAGGATTGTGTTTCTGCAGCCAGGGGAAACCAAAGACCAAGGGATGTTGAGTCAAACAAGTGAAAAGACATTATCTCCACATGGTTAGTATTGAACATGACTTTGACAGGTTCTGTACGATGAGTTATCTCAAACAACTGACGTCCATCTAAAGCGCTCGCCACAATAGGTTGCAACAAGGGCACAGATTTAACCTTACACGATCGAGCTAGAGTCCAGTCCATGAGACTCTCGTCGGCTCCGGAGTCGATCAAACCCCCCCCGAGTCACAATTTGCTGATTCAGAGTGAGGGTTACCTGTGTCAGAGGTCGAGGAGGTAACTCCGAAACGGGGAATTGACTCACCAGTGTCCTCCTTTTCACTGGTGAGCCACCCCTTTTACCGAGCAGTCGGCCAGACGGTGTCCTTGTTGACCGCAGTAAAAGCAGGCTCCGTCCTTCAGGCGGTGCTGTCGCTGCTCCGGAGTCAGCCTCGTTCGTCCTAGCTGCATGGGTTCCTCCGACGGCTGAGAGGGCGCTGTTTTCTCCGGCCAGCGATGAACAGGGAACGATGACTTCTTCGGTGTGAAGGACCCGGAGGAGCGCCCCTGGTGATTGGGAGGACCATCAGCAGCCTGGTGTCTTTCCTTTTCCTTTATCCTGTTATCGACACGAGTAGCCCTGGTAATTAATGTCTCTAGATCACTGGGTAACTCAAAAGGTGAAAGTGTGTCCTTTATAGCCTCCGACAACCCATTCATGAATGCATCCACTTGTGCAGGCATATTCCACCCACTGTCTGCTGCAAGGGTTCAGAAGTCAATGGCATAGTCTATCACTGGGCGAGTGTTCTGTTTTAGCTGCAGTAAGACTCGGGAAGCTTCCCTAGCAGAGGAAGGTTGATCAAAAATACTGCTAAATGTTCTTTGGAAGAGGTCTAGATCCTGGCAGACTGTGGAGCCCCGAGACCACTCCGCAGTGGCCCATGCTGCGGCTCGTCCCGTCAAATGGGACACAATAAATGCTACCCTGGCCTGGTCTGAGGGGAAGTGTGCAGGGTTATGCTTGAAGTGGAGATCACATTGTACAAGGAATGATCTACAATTTTCAGAGTCTCCAGAGAACTTATCTGGTGAAGCCAGGCGTAGAATCAGCGTGGGGTTCGCAGGCGTGGCCGGAACAGCAGGCGGATGGCCGGCTGGAGGTTCAACGTGAGCCAGTGGAGAAGCTGCCGAGGTTGGGTCGAGACGAGCCAGAACCCGATGGAGTTGTACAGCGAGGTGGTTAATCTGGGTCGTCACTGATGACTGGAACTCGCCTTGTCGATCGTTCAGCTCGCGCACCCCGTGACTGACTGAGCGCAGCTGCTCCTCCTGGTGCTGGATCTTAGTGCCCTGGTTGGCAAGGGCTGATTTCCAAATCTCAGTCGGCTGAGTCCATATTATGGCCAGTTCGTTCTGTTTGGTTCTGAGGCACACAGGAATTGGACTCAAACGCACGACTCACACACAAGAGTCAATTTGGAGGGAAAAAAAGGCGTTCTTTAATTTCCAAATTAAAGAACACTGCGATACAAACCAAAACCCTAAACTTACTTAGCTACAAAAACATTAGTTACAAAAATACTTACTAGGATACTCACTAACTATACTACACTTGACAAGAACTTGGAAACAATGCGGGTAAGTCGAGAATCAATGACCGAGAGCACATGAATCACAAGACGAACTGGCACAGGACAAAGGGAGGCGTGGACTATATATACATGAGGTAAGGGCACACAGGTGGAAACAATCAAGGCGGACATGACGTGACATGGGAATCTAAACACAGAACATGACACAAGACCAACAGATATGACGGGACATTACAGTTACCAATTTATTGATTTAAAAAAACCTGATATATTGTGTTTGCTCGCATGTTAAGCTATTTTGTTCAGTTTAATTTAGAGATACAGTGCGGAAACAGCCCTTTGGCCCACCGAGTCCAGGCTGACCAGTGATCCCAGTACACTAGCACTATCGTACACACCAGGGACAATTTACATTTTTTAACCGAAGCCAATTAACCAACAAACCTGCATGTCTTTGGAGTGTGGGAGGAAACTGGAGCACCCAGAGAAAACCCACACGGTTCCGGGGAGAATGTAGAAGCTCCGTCCAGACAGCACTCGTAGTCAGGATCGAACTCGGGTCTCTGGCGCCGTAAGGCAGCAACTCTACCGCTGTGCCACAGCTGCTGCAAGTAAACATTTCACTGTTCCATTGTCAGTACATGTGACAATTAAACACTCTTGAGACATGACTCTTGACCAAACCTTCACCAGAAGGACTACAGCCTTTCAAAAGGTGATTCAACCATCAATTTCTCAAGAGCAATTCAGGATAGCAATAATTGCTGGTCGTGTCAGACAGCCCAGGAAATGAATACATGAAGCACAACTTTTGGCAATAAACCAAAGTGTGAGCTTTGGTTCATTAGTAACATTTTTTTTGCATTGTGCAGTGACTGATATGGTGTATAGACACCTCAAAAAAGTTTAAAACTCCATTTTATTGATCTTTACTTTTTACCTAACTCTATAGTTTAGTTTAGTTTAATTTCGCGGAAATAGGCCCTTCGTCCCATCTAGTCTAGGCCAACCATCGAACACCTGTATACTAGTTCTATCCCACACACTGGGTACAATTTACAGAAGCCAATTACCCGACAAATCTGTCTTGGGAATGAGGGAGGAAACTGGAGCATCCGGAAGAAACCCACACGGTTACAGGGAGAGCATGCAAGCTCTGTACAGACAGCACCCGTAGTCAGGAAAATGCATAGGAACTGCTGGTATATACTGAAAATAGATACAAAGTGCTGGAGCAAGTCAGCGGGTCAGGCAGCATCTCTGGAGAAAAGATTGGAGTCCAGCTTCAAGTTTCTGGGCACTCACATTTCGGAGGACCTAACATGGTCCAATAACACTGCTGCGCTGGTCAAGAAGGCACAGCAACGACTGTTCTACATAAGAACACTGAAGAAGTCTGGTCTACCCCAACAGCTGCTGACGACATTCTACCGCTGCACCATAGAGAGCATCCTAACACATTGCATCCCTGTGTGGTACCTCAGCTGCACGGAGACAGAGAGGAAAGCTCTTCAGCGGGTAGTCCATAGAGCTCAGTGGAACCATCGGAACACAGCTACTAGCCTTGGACGGCATCTACAACACACGATGCCTCAGAAAAGCCACCAGCATCCACAAAGACTCTTCACACCCCTGCAACAGTCTGTTCGAACTTCTACCATCGGGCAGACGATACAAGGCCTTCTACGCCCGCACCTCCAGACTCAGGAACAGCTTCATCCCATGGGCCATAGCTGCTATGAACCGGTCCTGCTGAGCCGGATGGTCACATCGCACAGTGAACCGGCACAGATCTACTTGCACTTTATTCTGTTTTAAAACTGTTATAATTTGTTTCATTGGGTTGTTCATTGGGACGGGGACGGGACTGGAGGTAGGAAAATGCTAGAACCTTTTTAACCCATGGAATCTGTAGAACAACTTAGGAACATGCTTTCTACGACGCATCAAGTGATGGATCTTTGGGGATGTTCTGTGCCAGAGGACAGTGGAAACTCAGCCCAGCGAGAGTGGAGCCCACACTGACATGTGATTTGCATTCAAGATAGACACAAAAGCTGGAGTAACTCAGCGGGTCAAGCAGCAACTGGAGACAAGGAATAGGTGACGTTTCGGATCGAGACCCTTCTTCAGAGTGAGTCATGAGAGAGAGAAACTAGAGGGATGAAAAGGTACAAAGCAAAGCATAGAAGGCTCCTATGGCCCAGGAGCCCACAATTGACCATTGTTGGCTGAGGAAGAGAACTAAGAACAGTGAAACTAGAGGGTCTCGAGAACAGTCTGAAGAAGGGTCTCGACCCGAAACGTCACCCATTCCTCCTCTCCTGAGATGCTGCCTGACCTGCTGAGTTACTCCAGCATTTTGTGATTATATACCTTCGATTTGTACCAGCATCTGCAGTTATTTTCTTATATATATATATATATATATATATATATAGTGAAACTAGAGGGACGATTATGGTGGGGGTGGACGGAGAGAGGGAGAGAGAGGGAATGCAAGGGTTAATCGAAAGTGGAGAAATCAATATGAGCTCAGACTGACATGTGATGTGCATTAGTCCTTGCGGGACACCCTCAATTGCTGTTTGATCTGTCAAAGGTCTTCGCTTCCCGGCCCACGGCGCCTGTAATCACTCTCTCTCTCTGCGCTCTCTGCTCTCTCTGCCTCCCTCTCTCTGCCACCCTCTCTCTCATTGGGCGGAGGTGCAATTGTTACGCTGGGCTGCGGGGAACTCTCAGCGGTTGGAAGAGTCGCGCCCAGCTCTTGTTATTGTCCTTGTGTTTGAGCCGGAGTTGGTTTGTATTCAAATGGATAATCCGACGATATTTAACCCGGTAAGATTTCACTGCTGACTCTAAGCCAGTGGTATGTAAGTGGCATTCTGCGTGCAAGATAGTTTAGTGCAGCGTTTGGTGTAACGCAGTACAGTCGTGGCCGAAGGTCCTGGACTGGGGCTTTCTGCAGACCCAGTAGGCCGGCCGGCAGGCAGTCAGGCAGTCAGTCAGTCATTCGGCAAAACCTGAGGAGGAGGAGGAGGAGGAGGAGGAGGTCTCTGTTTCTCTTCAAGTCGCTTCTGCGTTGGCCATTTATAATTTGCATTCTCCTTGCATGCATGCCATAGGCATAGCTCGGCAAATGTCAGGGAGTCTTCCGGCCTTTTGTTGTCCTTGAGACGCTATGGGCAGGGACGGGAGTAGACCACTCGGCCCCTCCAGCTTGCACCATCTTTCACAGAGACAGTCGTCACACGGCACGGAAACAGGCCCTTTGGCCCAACTTGCCGCTGCTGGATTAAACGCATTTGTTTACCGAATACCATGGGTGTGTGTTTAAAAAAAACACCAAACAGGTTAAATAATATAAAGTGTACAGTTGGCGTAGTTCCAGAAAGTTGGCTTCAGAATGGCCGAGCAAAATGAAAGGCGCTGGAGCAACTCAGCGGGTTAGGTAGAATCTCTGGAGGGAATGGACAGGTGACGTTTGGTGTTGGGAACCTTCCTTCAGTCCACAAATGCTGCCTGGCCCGCTGAGTAAATCCAGCACTTTCTGCTTTGCTTTCGATTCCAACATCTGTAGTTACTTCCTTCTCTGTTAAATATGGCTTGCTGGATTTGACCTCAATTTCACATTCCAGCTACTTCCCAGTAACCTCTCGCCCATAGTTATTATCACAACGTTCACGTTACTATCGTAACGTTTAAGTTGTGATGTGGACATGGATAGGATAGGTTTAGAAGGATATGAGCCATAGGTTTAGAGGGATATGAACAGGTGGGGCTAGTGTAGATGGGGCATGTTGGGCAGCGTGGCAAGTTGGGCCGAAGGGCCTGTTTCCACCCTGTGTATTAAAGATGTAATAACAGTGCATTTGGAAAGCAGTAACAGATCATACAAAGTCAGCATGGATTTATGAAGGGGAAATCATGCTTGACTCAACTTCTGGATTTTTTTGAGAATGGATAAGGGAGAGCCAGTGGATGTGGTAAATCTGGACTTTCAAAAGGCCTTTGACAAGGTCCCACATGAGAGATTAATGTACAAAATTAGAGCACATGGTATCGGGGTTGGGTATTGACATGGATAGAGGACTGGTTGGCAGACAGGAAGCAAAGAGTAGGAATTAACGGGTCCTTTTTAGAATGGCAGGCAGTGACTAGTGGGGTGCCGCAAGGCTCGGTAATGAGACTGTAAATGCACCACCGTGCTGACGGTAATGAGACGGTAAAGGCCCGGTATTTAGACGGGGGAATTAAATGCGACATATCCAAGTTTGCAGATGACACAAAGCTGGGTAGCAGTGTGAGTTGTGAAGAGGATGCTATAAGGCTGCAGGGTGACTTGGATAGGTTGAGTGAGTGGGCAGATGCATGGCAGATGCAGTATAATGTGGATAAATGTGAGGTTATCCACTTTGGTGGCAAGAACAGGAAGGCAGATTATTATCTGAATGGTGTTCAATTAGGAAAAGGGGAGGTGCAATGTGACCTGGGTGTGCTTGTACATCAGTCACTGAAAGTAAGCATGCAGTTACAGCAGGCAGTGCAGAAAGCCAATGCAGAAAGCCAATGCAGAAAGCCAATGCAGAAAGCCAATGCAGAAAGCCAATGCAGAAAGCCAATGCAGAAAGCCAATGCAGAAAGCCAATGCAGAAAGCCAATGCAGAAAGCCAATGCAGAAAGCCAATGCAGAAAGCCAATGCAGAAAGCCAATGCAGAAAGCCAATGCAGAAAGCCAATGCAGAAAGCCAATGGCATGCTGGCTTTTTGCGAAAGGATTTGAGTTTAGGAGCAAGGAGGTCCTACTGCCATTGTACTGGGCCCTGGTGAGACCACACCTGGAGTATTGTGCAATTTTGGTCTCCTAATTTGAGGAAGGACATTATTGCTATTGAGGGAGTGCAGCGTAGGTTCATCAGGTTAATTCCCGGGATGGCGGGACTGACATATGATGAAAAAATGGGTCGACTGGGCTTGTATTCACTGGAAATTAGAAGGATCTTATTGAAACATATAAAATTCTTAAAGGATTGGGCAGGCTAGATGCAGGAAAAAAAAATCTCGATGTTGGGAGAGTCTCCGTTTAAGAATAAGGGGTAGGCCATTTAGGACTGAGATGAGGAAAAACATTTTCACCCAGAGAGGTGTGATTCTGTGGAATTCTCTGCCATAGAAGGGAGTGGAGGCCAATTCACTGGATGTTTTCAAGAGAGTTAGATTTAGCTCTTAAGGCTAAAGGAATCAAGGGATATGGGGAAAACGCAGGAACGGGGTACTGATTTTAGATGATCAGCCATTATCATATTGAATGGTGGTGCTGGCTCAAATGGTCTACTACTGTACCTATTTTGGGAGGAAACCAGAGCACCTGGAGAAAACCCACGTGGTGACAGGGAAACAGCTCCCATAGTCGGGATCGAACCCGGGTCTCTGGTGCTGTAAGGCGGCAACTCTACCTGCTGCACCACCCCCAATGGACCAGGGTAAAGTATTGGCTGCTGGGCGCTGAGGCTCATAGTTGTACCTTGGCCCTGGTGGTGAGTGCAGTCCAGTGCTGGAAGCTGGGTGCGGACAGAATGGTATCATTGACAAATTTAAAGACAGCATTGGAACTGTGTGTGGCTACACATAGGGACTGTGTAGAGCAAGGGACTGAACGCACAACGCCAAGGTGATTTTGTGCTGATGGTTGTTGAGGAGGAA
Organism: Rhinoraja longicauda; assembly: GCF_053455715.1. Lineage (NCBI taxonomy): Eukaryota > Metazoa > Chordata > Chondrichthyes > Rajiformes > Arhynchobatidae > Rhinoraja > Rhinoraja longicauda. The sequence continues at coordinate 34,239,314 of NC_135961.1, read as the reverse complement.
GTGTTTACCACCACAGAACATCTGGAGGAGATGAATGAGGACGGGTGAGAGAGGGAACAAAGAATTGCTGGAGCTGTGAGAGGTTGCAGCTAAAAATGTGAAACAAAGGACACTTGAACAGGTACATGGATAGGAAAGGTTTAAAGGGATATGGGTCAAACATGGGCAATTGGGACTAGCTTAGGGTGTACCTAAGAGGCAAGTGTGTTTTATTGTCATATGTTCCAAACAGAAAAATGAAATCCTTACTTGCAGCAGCTCAACAGTACTCTGAAAACAATATGATGTTGGCAAGTAAGGAGATGAGGAGGCATTTGTCAGCCAGAGGGTGGTGAATCTGTGGAATTCTTTGCCACAGATGACAGTGGAGGCCAAGTCGATGGGTATTTTTAAGGCAGAGATTGATAGGTTCTTGATTAGTAAGTGTGTCAAAGGTAATGGGCAAAAGGCTGGAGAATGGATTGAGAGGAAAAGATAAATCAACCATAATTGAATGGTGGAGTAGACTCAATGGGCCGAATAGCCTAACTCTGCTGCTATAATCTTATGAGCTTAGTTGGGGCATCTTACTTGGCATAGCTGAGTTGGGCCGAAGGGTGTGTTTCCTTGCTGTATGAAATATTTAAATATTATATACAAAAATGTTAAGGCTATGTACGTGTTATGTCACTCTATTTTGAGACGTTTATCTTCGGGCTATGATTCGGGAGATATTTCTCTTTCAATATATATCCTCTACAACATTAAATGTTTTTAATCATATGATTTTGTGCAGCAACCAGAATCTTGCTGTTGCTTGGTTTAGTTTATTATTATTGTCATGTGTATCGAGGTACAGTACAAAGCTTTTGTTGCATGCTAATCAAAGAAAAGACGACACCTGATTACAATGAAGCCATCCATACAGCACCTATAAAGGGAATATCATTTAGTGCAAGATAAAGTCCGATTAACGATAGCTCAAATAATAACTGACTAGCATTTTCCCCACTACCGATGTTAGGCTAACTGGTCTATAATTCCCCGTTTTCTCTCTCCCTCCCTTTTTAAAAAGTGGGGTTACATTAGCCACCCTCCAGTCCTCAGTAACTACTCCAGAATCTAAAGAGTTTTGAAAAATTATCACTAATGCATCCACTATTTCTGAGGCTATTTCCTTGAGCACTCTGGGATGCAGCCTATCTGGCCCTGGGGATTTATCTGCCTTTAATCCATTTAATTTACCTAACACCACTTCCCGACTAACCTGGATTTCCCTCAGTTCCTCCATCTCATTAGACCACCTGGATTTCCCTCAGTTCCTCCATCTCATTAGACCACCGGTCCCCCGCTATTTCCGGCAGACGGTTTATGTCTTCCTTAGTGAAGACAGAACCAAAGTATTTGTTCAATTGGTCTGCCATCTCCTTGTTCCCTACGATCAATTCACCTGTTTCCGACTGCAAGGGACCTACATTTGCCTTAACTAATCTTTTTCTCTTGACATATCTATAAAAGCTTTTGCAGTCTGTTTTTATGTTCCTTGCCAGTTTTCCCCTCATAATCTATTTTCCCTTTCCTAATTAAGCCCTTTGTCCTCCTCTGCTGGACTCTGAATTTCTCCCAGTCCTCTGGTATGCTACTTTTTCTGGCTAATCTGTATGCTTCATCTTTTGTTTTAATACTATCCTTGATTTCCCTTGTTAGCCACGGATGCACTACCTTTCCTGGTTTGTTCTTTTGCCAAACTGGGATGAACACTTGTTGTAGTTCATCCATGCGACCTTTAAATGCCTTCCATTGCATGTCCACCGTCAACCCTTTCAGCATCAATCGCCAGTCTATCTTGGACAATTCACGCCTCATACCCTCAAAGTTACCTTTCTTTAAGTTCAGAACACTTGTTTCTGTATCGACTTTGTCACTCTCCATCCTAATGAAGAACTCTACCATGTTATGATCACTCTTGCCCAAGGGGCCTCGCACAACAAGACTGCTAACTAACCCTTCCTCATTACTCAATACCCAGTCTAGAATGGCCTGTTCTCTCGTTGGTTCCTCGACATGTTGGTTTAGAAAACCATCTCTCAACTTAATTGCACTGGCAAAGTAAGAGGCCATTCAGCCCATCGGGTCTATGTCAGCACTCGGCTGAGTAATCCCATTCTCCTGCTCACTTCTGTCTGTCCCTGAAGTATTTTATTTCTTTGTTGAATATATCGTCCTTTCTCCCTGCAGGTTATGCCGTTCATAGGGGCAATTTTTGGTGGATTATGCCGTGGGCAGATGATAGCAATACAAGGAATATTGCCCAAAGAGAGTGAAAGGTAAATAAACAGCTGGAAATAGACCGTCTAGGGGCATTTCATCGACTACATGATCAAGCTATTTGTTCACTTGCAAATCTAAGAACGTTCCTTTGCAGCAAAATGTAGCAGTAAAGGATGAAGGGCTCCAACCAAAAACGTCATCTCTTGGTGTTCCCCAGAGATGATGCTTGACCTGCTGAGTTACCCCAACACTTTGGTGTCCTTGTGTACACTAACATATGCAGTTCCTTGCTTCTACTCATTGGGGGCAATGTGGAATGGCCAAATTACTCATCAGCACAACTGTGGTGATACTATCTTAAAAATAATCCAGTTTTAGAGCTTTCTCATTGGTGGGCAGCACAGTGGCGCAACTGTGGCACAGTAGCTGCCTCACAGCACCAGTGACCCGGGTTCGATCTTGACCTCGGGTGCTGCATGTGTGGTTTGCAAATTCTCCCTGTGACCATGTGGGTTTCCTCCAGGCGCGCCGGTTTCCTCCCAGATCACAAAGACCTGACGGTTTGTAGGTCCATTGGTTTTTGTAAATTACCCCTAATCTGTAGGAGTGGATGAGAAAGTGGAATAACCATAGAACTATTGTGAACGGGTGATCGATGGTTTACATGGGCTGAAGGGCCTGTTTCCTTCCTGTATTTTTCACATTTGTTGCAGAATGGTGACGTTAAATCCTTTCCCTAGATTCCAGGTGGATTTTCAGCTAGGATGTAGCGAACAACCTCGTGCAGACGTTGCCTTCCATTTCAATCCACGTTTTTGGAGATCCGAATGTGTGGTTTGTAACACACTCGAGAAGGGGAAGTGGGCACGAGAATTAAAAGTATTCGAAATGCCATTCAAGAAAGGAGAGCCATTTGAAATAATCTTCTTCGTGATGGTGGACAAGTTCAAGGTAATGCAAGTCAAAACTCCCCTTCGCCTATGTTCACCTTTTACCTATATATTATCAATGTGTATTGTGTTTGCAGGCCTGTTAAGCTGTTTAGTTTAGAGATACAGCATGGAAACAGACCCTTTGGCCCACCGCACGCCGACCAGCGATCCCCTTACACTGGCACTATCCGACACACTAGGGACAATTTACATTTTTTAACGAAGCCAATTAACCTACAAACCTGTACCTCTTTGGAGTGTTGGTGGAAATCGGAGCACCCAGAGAAAACCCATGCGGTCATGGGAAGAAAGTACAAACTCCATACAAACAGCACCCGTAGTTAAGTTCGAACCTCGGTCTCCAGCGCTGTGAGGCAGTAACTCTACCACTGCGCCACCGTGCTAGGCATTGTGCAGTGATGACCCAAGCTTTGGTCAGGGGCAAGTTTTCTTCACAAGTTGATCAATAAGCCCTGAGAGAATTACATTGAAGTTTACAGACAACAAAAATAAGTAATTTGCTAAACTGGAAGTAAGTAGCAGATGGAAACCAGTCCCGGTAATCTTGGGGGTGGCACGATGGCGCAGTGGTAGAGTTGCTGACTCACAGCACCAGAGTCCCGGGTTCGATCCTAATTACGGGTGCTGTCTGTGCGTAGTTTGTAAGTTCTCCCCCTGATCTGCCTGGGTTTTTTCGGGGATTTCCGGTTTCCTCCCATACTCTAAAGATGTGCAGGTTTGTAGGCGAATTGGCTTGGTATAATTGTAAATTAACTCTTGTGTTGAGGATAGTGTAAGTGTGTGGGGATCGCTGGCCAGGGCAGATGCAGTGGACTGACGGGCCTGTTTCCGCGCTGCATTTCTAAACTAAATTAAAGCTTGTGGTGATGCATTTCCTTTTTTAAAAATCAAGATGTGGGAAATTGTTCAGAAATAGTTTCTCTCCATCTGTGGAAGCGCAGAAAATATTTGGTCAGCAAAGTCTCTGTTGAAGATCATTTAACCCAGACCTGCACCTATTGTCCATTGTCTATTGGGGTATGGGGAGAAGGCAGGAACGGGGTACTGATTGAGAATGATCAGCCACGATCAAATTGAATGGCGGTGCTGGCTCGAAGGGCCGAATGGCCTACTCCTGCACCTATCGTCTATTGTCTATTGTCTGATATAACATAACATTGCGTTTCTGACAGAAGTTTTGCCCATGTGCCAATGTATGAACACTTAGATCTAATTTGAATCCTGTGGAAATTCTTGAGAGATAATTCACAACTCTTGTAAAGTAATACAGATAAATAGAAATATGATCATTCACATCTTTTATTGAATGAGAATGTCATAAATAGGGTGGGTGGGGGGAGGATGGTGGAAGTCAGAAGGATGTTACTAGTGGTTTAGGAGTGTCAACAAAGGTAATTGTAGGCTGTAGGACCTGTTCTTGTGCAGTACTGTGTAAAACAAAGAACTGCAGATGCACAAAAGGATACAAAGTGCTGGAGTAACCTGGCAGGGTGGGCAGCATCGCTGGAGAACATAGACGGGTGACGATTCAGGTCGGGACCCTTCATCAGTCACCTATCCATGATCCAGAGATGCTGCCTGACCTGCTGAGTTACTCCAGCGCTTTATGTATGGCTGTGCTGTACTGTTCCATGCTCTAAATGAGAAAATACAAAATGCGCCAACAGAGGGGAGATACTTTCTTGCCCTCTTTAAGTAGAGTCCAGTGTAAGGATGTAGAATTTAAATCTTGTTTCTGCCACCTTCGTAACCACAATTACATTGGAGTTAAAAGATATGAAGTAGGTGAAATGAATTAGATAGACACAAAATGCTGGAGTAACTCAGCGGGTCACGTTTCGGGTCGGGACCCTTCTTCAGACTTTGGAGTCCTGACCTGAAATGTCACCCATCCTTGTTTCTCAGAGATAGAAACAGAGAAAATAGGTGCAGGAGTAGGCCATTTGGCCCTTCGAGCCAGTACCGCCATTCAATATGATCCTACTGACCAGCTGAGTTACTCCAGCACTTTGTGCATATCTTTGCCATTAACCAGCATCTGCAGTTCATTGTTTCTATACTATGAATTGAATTAGAATTGTGTACTGATGATACCTGAAGGGTCTGATATGAACTGGTTCAGCACGTCAAAAGCTGCACACAAAAGGTGTATTATTTACGTGAACTTTGTATTTATCTGCTAGGTTGCGGTTAATGGAAAACATTTTCTGGATTATCAACACAGGATGAGGCCGGATAGAGTTGATACACTTGGAATTAGTGGCGTCGTTCAAATTCAAACCATCGGCTTCTTGGGCAACTCTGTAAGCAAGCAGTCATTAAGCAATTTATTATGTCTCTTTGGTAGTGACTTGCAAGATTTATTACTGGTGATTCCGATTTGCCTTATTTTTAAATGTCAAGAAATTATTTAGTTTTTTTTACCTGCCACCCCCCTGCTCATATAAAATTCTTAAGGGGTTGGAGAGGCTAGATGCGGGAAGATTGTTCCCGATGTTGGGGAAGTCCAGAACCAGGGGTCGCAGCTTAAGGATAAGGGGGAAGTCTTTTAGGACCGAGATGAGAAAACATTTCTTCACACAGAGTGGTGAGTCTGTGGAATTCTCTGCCACAGAAGGTAGTTGAGGCCAGTTCATTGGCTATATTTAAGAGGGAGTTAGATGTGGCCCTTGTGGCTAAAGGGATCAGGGGGTATGGAGAGAAGGCAGGTATAGGTTACTGAGTTGGATGATCAGCCATGATCATATTGAATGGCGGTGCAGGCTCGAAGGGCCGAATGGCCTACTCCTGCACCTATTTTCTATGTTTCACCCAACTTGATTCATCTTTAATATGGAAAACATATGTGCGGCACAGTGGTGCAGCTGCTGGAGTTGCTGCCTTACGGCGCCAGAATTCCGGGTTTGAACCTGACCTCTAGTGCTGTCTGTGGAGTTTGCGTGTTCTCCCTGTGGATTTCATCCAGGTGCTCCAAATTCCTCCCACATCCCAAAAACGCGTGGGTTTGTAGGTTAATTGATGATATGTAAATTGTCCATAGTGTGTTGGGAGTGGATGGGATAGTGGGATAACATGGAACCAGGGTGAATGGGTAATTGAGGGTTGGTGTGGACTCAATGGGCTGAAGGGTCTGTTTCCATGCCGTGTCTTTCAAACAATCAATCAATAGTGCTGCATGCTGTCATCTGGATCCCTCACCCACGTCTTCTCTGTGACTGTAGTTCTGCTCTCGCTCCCCCCTCCCCCAACCCAAAATCAATCTGAAAAAAGATCTCAATCCAAAAAGTCATCTATCCACGATCTCCGGAGATGCTGTCTGACCCGCTGAGTTACTCCAGCATTTTGTGTCTCTTTTTGTAAACCAGCATCTGCAGTTCCTTGATCATACAATAATGCTGCATTGTTGACTAGTGGATTCAATGCCTTTGGTCAATGACTCGTCTTCACTTTGAAGCATGTTGGTGAGATGTAAAATTAGGTTTGTGCTAACACTGGGTAAAACCCAGTTCCAGCCTGGTGCGTTGTTCAGATCAGCAGTAGATGTTTGCTGGGCTTGCTATGGATTCAGTGAAATTTTCCTGGTATAAATCCCAAATCCAATCTGCAATCCAATTGATCTTGGATTTGGTCACTTTCTGAGTCGCTGCAAACTTATTTTGCAGCAAACAATCCCCAAGAATGTGTGTTTGTCCTCTCCTCCAGAATTAAATGTGGCTTATAAACTAATTGCATTTCTTCTAAGCATGCACACTCCTGAATTATTTGCAGCATATTTTATTAGTGCAGTTGAAACTGCAAGAATTCAAACAGAGAATTTAGAGAAAAGCATATTTTGCAGTAGATCATATGACAAACTTTGGCATTAAAGGGGAACAATACGTTTGTTGTAGCGGTGCAGGGGTACTGATTGAGAATGATCAGCCATGATCACATTGAATGGCAGTGCTGGCTCGAAGGGCCGAATGGCCTCCTCCTGCACCTATTGTCTATTGTACAGGGTTTGCACGTTCTCCCCGTGACCTGCGTGGGTTTTCTCAGAGATCCTCGGTTTCCTCCCACACTCCAAAGACGTGCAGGTTTGTAAGTTAATTGGCTTGGTAAATGTAAAAATAGTGTTATGCAATATTTGAAACATTTAATGAGAAACGTTACCTTAAATAAATTTGACTTTTCATTACATAAACTTGTAGTTATATTATTTTCCCTTAAAAACACAAAATTAATCCAGTATGATTCATAAATGTATACACGCCTGTGTATTAAAGTTTAGACTTTAGAGATACAGCACGGAAACAGGCCCTTCGGCCCACTGAGTCTACGCCGACCAGTACACAAACACTATCCTACTCACTAGGGACGATTTGTACAACTTACTGAAGCCAATTAGTCTAGAAACCTCTGCATCTTTTAAAGTGTGGGAGGAAACCGGAGCACCTGGGGAAACCCACATGGTCACAGGGAGAACAGACAAACACCCGTAGTCAGATTCGAACCCAGGTCTCTGGCGCTGTAAGGCAGCAACTCTACCGCTGCGCCACCGTGCCGTCAAAATTGATATATGTATTGATCAAGTCAAGTCAAGATTATTTGTCACATACATATACCAGATTGTTTCCTGGGATGGCAGGACTTTCATATGAAGAAAGACTGGATAGACTCAGCTTGTACTCGCTGGAATTTAGAAGATTGAGGGGGGATCTTATAGAAACTTACAAAATTCTTAAGGGGTTGGACAGGCTAGATGCAGGAAGATTGTTCCCAATGTTGGGGAAGTCCAGAACAAGGGGTCACAGTTTAAGGATAAGGGGGAAGTCTTTTAGGACCGAGATGAGAAAACATTTCTTCACACAGAGAGTGGTGAGTCTGTGGAATTCTCTGCCACAGAAGGTAGTTGAGGCCAGTTCATTGGCTATATTTAAGAGGGAGTTAGATGTGGCCCTTGTGGCTAAAGGGATCAGGGGGTATGGAGAGAAGGCAGGTACAGGATACTGAGTTGGATGATCAGCCATGATCATATTGAATGGCGGTGCAGGCTCGAAGGGCCGAATGGCCTACTCCTGCACCTATTTTCTATGTTTCTATGTCTCATCAGCTGTACTTATTGTTTGGTTTAAATTTAGAGCACCAGGATAAATGCTTTTGTTACTGGGACCTCCATCATTCAATTACACTAAAACTTCATCTAGTTCCTCCCAAGCTGCTCGCTGTCCTGCCTAAAACAAAATTATTCATGTTCTTTCATCATTGCTGGATCTAAATCTTGAAACTGTCCTCCATATTCGTTCATTCTTCGTCACTGAATCTAAATCCTGATTCTCTGTTCACCCAATAGGGCTGTAGATGTACCTTCACCTTCTGGAGAAGTTAGTACTGCTGCCTCACCTCTCCAGGGTTCTGGGCTTGATCCCGACTCTGGATGTTGCTTGGGTAAAGTTACGGGGCTACAGAGAAAGAGAGAGAATGATGGAAATGCTATATGTTGGGGTTGGGAAAAGGTGTGGCCTCAATGGGCCAATAACTTCCTGTGTCATGTCCACGGGACTGGGGTGGCTCAAGGAAGTGGCCCTCCATCACCTTCTCAAGGGCAGTATTTTAGCAGTAAATGCTAGGTTTTCCTGCAAAGCCATTATCTGATAAATGTTTGGTAATTGTGCAAACTGTGAATGTCTGTTATTGCACCTGAAAGTTATCGTGCCAAATGAGGTCTTTCCTAATTGTTTTCAGGAGCTGGATAATCCATATTCTGACCTTCCAATAAAGAAGACCAATTCAAATGGGACTGTGAGTCTGAATCCTGACATTCTAAAAATGTCTTTCTCTACCTTTTAGTTATTATAACTTAACGTATTCTTGTTTCTTTGTATTATAGCATTCAACACCATCCAAATCTCTCTTGGTAAGTACATATCATGTTTGTTAAACTTTTATTGCGGAATGTGATTGACTAAGTAAAAAACATAAAATGGTACAGCATAGGCTCACGTTTGTGCCGAACAAGATGCCGTTAAACTGTTCTCATCTGCATGTACACAACCCATATCCTTCCATTTCCTGACCTCTGGTGCTGTCGGTGTGGAGTTTGCACACCTTCTTTGTGACCGTGTGGGTTTCCTCCATCATCCCAAAGACGTGCGGGTTTGTAGATTAATTGCCTCAAGTGTAGGGAGTGGATGAGAAAGTGTGACAATGTAGTGTGGCACGGTGGCGCAGCGGTAGAGTTGCTGCCTTGCAGCGCCTGAGACCTGGGTTCGATCCTAACTATGGGTGCTGTCTGTATGGAGTTTGTACATTCTCCCCGTGACCGCGTGGGTTTTCCCCGGGTGCTCCGGTTTCCTGCCACTCCAAAGACATACAGGTTTGCAGGTTAATTTGGCTTCAGTAAAAATTGTAAATTGTCGCTAGTGTGCAGGATAGTGCTAGTATACGGGGATTACTGGTCGGCGCCGACTTTGTGGGCCTAAGGGCCTGTTTCTGCACTGTATTTCTAAACTGAACTAATTGTAATTTCTTGTTTTTAGGCTGTTCCTTATCTGGGTAAAATTAAGGATGGATTGAGCCCAGGTCGGGTAATCACTATTCAAGGCAAAATCAAAAAGTATCCAAACAGGTGCTTTATTGAATTTCTGTTTATAATCTAATAAATTTGTGTCTCTAATGATGGGAGCTTCACCGCATATTTAAATTTGAGTTGTAGTCCAGCATTCATTTTTGGCACAAAAACTAGCATATCAATATTGCAAGGAACTTGGAGTACAGTCTGGAAATATAAAAGCATTGGTGCAGCAGTAGAGTTGCTGCCATACAGTGACATGGCTGGGTTTGATCCCGATTATGGGTGCAGTCTGTATGGAATTTGCATGAATATGGAGGTTGAGATGTTTAGGTCCTTGGATGGAGTCGAGGGGAGAGGTAAAGGGACAAGTGTTGCATCTCCTGCGGTTGCTGGGGAAAGTACCTGGGGAGGGGGTGGTTTGGGCTGGAAGGGACCAGGGAATTATAGAGGGAATGGTCTCTACGGAAAGCAGAAAGGGGAAGAGATGGGAAGATGTGGCCAGTAGTGGGATCCTGTTGGAGGTGACGGAAATGTTGGAGGATAATTTGTTGTATACGCTGGATGATGGGGTGGAAGGTGAGGCCAAATGGGACTCTATCCTTGTTACGAATGGGGAGAGGGGGAACAAGAGCGGAGCTGCAGGATATAGAAGAGGCCTTAGTAAGAGCCTCATCTATAATGGAAGAGGGGAAGCTCCGTTTCCTAAGGAATGAGGACATCTCTGATGCCCTAGTGTGAAACACCTCACCCTGGGCGCAGACGGAGGAATTGGAAGTAGGGGATAGACTTTTTACAGGAGACAGGATGGGAAGAAGTGTAGTCAAGATAGCTGTGGGAGTCAGTAGGTTTGTAGATGTCAGTCATTAGTCTGTCTCCTGTGATGGAGATGGTGATATCCAGAAAAGGTAGGGAGATGTCGGAGATGGTCCAAGTATATTTAAGAGTAGGATGGAAATTAGTGATGAAATTTATGAAGTCAGTGAGTTCTGCATGGGTACAAGAAGTAGCACCAATGCAGTCGTCAACACCTTTGCTCAGTTCGCCTTAACCAACCTGATCTCCTGGTGGCACTTCAACTCCCCCTCCCAGTCTGACCTTTCTGTCATGGGCCTCCTCATTGTCATAATGAGGGCCACTGCAAATTGGAGGAACAGCATCTCATATTTCGCTTGGGCAGCTTACACCCCAGCGGTATGAACATTGAATTTTCTAACTTCAGACAGTTCCTCTGTCCCTCTCTTTCCCCTCCCCCTTCCCAGTTCTCCCAATGTCTTCCTGTCTCCAACTACATCCTTTCTTTGTCCCGCCCCCTCCCCTGACACAAGTCTGAAGGGTCTCGACCTGAAACATCACCCATTCCTTCTCTCCTGAGATGCTGCCTGACCCACTAAGTTACTCCAGCATTTTGTGATACTCGTGTATGGGTGATCGCTGGTTGGCGTGAACTCGGCGGGCCACATGGCCTGATTCCATGCTGTATCTCTTAACGAAACATTGTATAAATTCTCAGATTTGCCATAAATCTCCAAGTGAGTGACACCACTGATGTTCCACTGCATCTGAATCCACGTTTCAAGGAGAGAGTTTTTATTCGAAATTCTTTCCTCCATCAAAGCTGGGGAGAAGAGGAGCAGAAAGTAGATGATTTTCCATTTAATCCAGAGGCATACTTTGAGGTATGTAAACTGTGACTTTTAAGTGGCACGTAGGCTTTGTGGGAGAACGTAGAATTGTGTAAAATACAAGAGTTAAATCGGGTCTGCATTACACAAACTAGGATTATCCACGTTGGAACGAAAGCAATGAAGGGAACATCCAAGAAACTGCAGATGCTGGTTAAGAAATCAAATCAAAATGCCTGAGTAACTTAGCAGCTCAGGCAGCATCTCTGGAGAGCATGAATGTGTGATGGAGTTTTGGGTCAGGATCCATTTTCCGACTGGTAGAGGGATGGTTGGATGAAGTTTAAGTTGTTACTGGGTTTGGTAGGAAGAAACGTTGTTAATCACAAAATATTTTTAGAAGCTACAGGAGCCTAAAAAACATTACTTCCCAGCTCATGAATATCTTCCCATCAATTATTAGGCTTTTGAACCACCTGCCCAACCCTATCTTGGCACCAAACTCGTATGGACTGTAATGTTGCACAACATGCTTTGCACTATGACTTTCTGGTTACCCCATAACTGAATTTATTGTATGATTAAATATTTATTTGTGGTTTAATGTGCCTGTAAGGCTGCAGCAAATATATTTTTTACAGTCCTGGTCCATATAAACACTATGTGGTGTGTATAAACGCATTAAAAACTCTTGACTCTAAGGTTGTCTTGTTTAGACTGTTCATACTTACAATGTCTTCTACTTGTGTTTCAGGTTATTATTTATTGTGATTCTGACTGCTTCAAGATAGCTGCAAATGGGAAGCACTCAGTGGAGTACAAACACCGATTTACCGATTTGAATAAAATTGACGTGTTGCAGGTGGAAGGAGATATCCAGTTGATAGATGTACAGACTTGGTAGGTGGAGGGAAACTGCTGTCCAATATAAACATCAGGTGAAAAGAAAGTAATCTAACCAAATTCTATTTCCAATTCTAGAGAGTGCGTCATCAAATTGAGAAGAACATTTTGTTTTCTGGGATTGTTGGACGATAATTGAAGATCCATTTGCTTTTGAATTACTTAACTGTGTACTTGAAACCACGTATGAAGATCATATTTCCACAGATGCTCAACCCTTAAATGTTTAAGAAATACGAATATGAATGGATTTTAGTTGAGCATTTACGATACTTTGCTTCGGAATACAAAACCCCAAGCTTGTCTAAGTCTTAACCTAATTCAACCATTGTCAATATTTCCAAAATACCTTAATTGTAAGTTAAACTTGGAAAAAACATACAATTTAAATATTTAATTTTTGTAGCATTTGTTCACTAGACAAAGCTGTGTAGCTTTTTTTAAATAATCATTGGTAAAGTTTGTCGCATCTCTAATGCCTAATGAAAATATTCTGTAGGACTGGACATGCTGAAGTGCCCACAAATGGAGAAATTGTTTTGAAACTGATCCAAGGTTTTTGCATGTATGTATGTTCCTTTAAATTGTGCCCAGAAAAGTTTATAATTTCTCTAGAATAGTTGATTCAAGTTAATAACTTTCATCTTCCAATATCTTTGAAAGGCCAAGGAAAAATAATTTTAATGCATTTGCTTCTCTTTGTATTAGGGTCTTTGGCTCTATATTTCTCTTTTGTAAGTCCTATCACTGTAATGTAAAACTACTTTCCTAACTTTTTTTTTGTGTATGTGCTCGGATTACCAGCTGTGCGCACTCAGTTTAAGCCACAATTTTCACTTACAACTAGCACCTTTAACACTCGAGCATCAAGCCTGATCTTGGCTGCTTGCAACACTGATTTCCCTTGTACCTTGTGTCTCGGACAAGACTTTCAAGATATTCAATACAGCTTCAAATTCTATGCAGATGTGTAATGCTTATCTCTGCACAAACATGCATTTAAACTTTACTGCCATCGCATAATAGAACTTTAAAAATATTGACTATTTCCCTCGTTTTGAACTACGAACTCCTGGGAAGGATACAGCTGAAATATTTCTGTAGCACTTTATCTGTTTGATGATCAAAAGCATTTGTTTTTTGATTTTGATCGGAACTATGCTCATGGATGAAATTAGCAGGAGCAGAAAATAGATTATTTACCAAACCATTGCCAAAATTGTGGGACATTACAGCTTTGTACATAATTTACCAATCCAATGCGTGCAAATTAACTGGGTCGTTAACATGCTAGGTTTGTAGGGCTGAGGATCAAGCACTGGATATTTCACTACTTCTCCCTATCCCAATGTCACGTGCAATCTATGAATCTGAAAATTGCCAATGAATTGCAATCTATGAATCTAGATTGCCCTGTATTGTGCTGAGATTTTCACCAACTGCTGGTAATGAAAATTTATCATTATTTGATTTAAAAGCCAAACTCTTCACTTAAACTTAATTTATTGCTTAAGAATTCTGTCAGCTTTACATTCTGTAATGACTTAAAGCAGACATCTTGACTTTTTGTAATTAGCATTTTGTATAAGGCCCATTAAGGCATAGGCAGCAGTGGTGCAGCAGCAGAGTTGTTGCTTTACATAGCCAAAGAGCCCCGTTCAATCCTGACTAAGAGTGCACTCTGTACAGTTTGTATATTCTCCCGATGACCATGTGGAATTTCTCTCACTTGCTGAAGACGTGTAGGTTAATTGGCTTCGATAAATATTGTAAATTGTCTCAAGTGTGTTGGATAGTGTTAGTGTATGGGGATCGCTAGTTGGTGTGGGCCGAAGGACCCGTTTTTGCCCCGTATGTCTAAACTAAACTTGAATTTGCAATGACCTCTGAGGAGTTGTAGTCAAATAATTCTTGATGCTGAGAATGTGGTAACCAAATCTAGGATAGTGTGGGGGTTTTTTTGCCCACACTTGGTTTGCATTTTAATGAAACATGTTTTTCTTTCCAAAGTAATTTGTGCAAATTAGTGATTGAATGGGAAGAATTTCACGTCAAATAGTATTCAGTTGCAAAGTGTGACTCTTTTTAGATTCCATGTTGTAAATTGTTTACAGGATTTGGGGCTCAGCCACACTTTTTCTGAATGAATATGCTATTTTCTGGCTGGCCATAAAGCAGTCTAAGCTTATTTTGGAATTGGTGGAATTAAATGTTGTGTAGGAACTTTAGAAAAAAATAGCATCAACATCAGCTTTGACCTATTATAAATTAATATACTGACTTGTTATCCTGCAAACTAGATAAATATCCATTTACATTTTTATGAACTAGTTGAAATGTGTCATCAATGTTTAATTTTAAATTGAAGTTGTACTCCAAGATTAAATAGTAAAGTTCAAGAACTGATGCAAGTAATGCAGTCAGGCTGGAGTTTCTTGGTGCAATGCATGGAGTAGCTTGTACCATGAATGTAATGACACTTTTTTCCTTCCTTCAGAATTACACCACAAAGAGGTACAGATTTGTAGGTTAATGCGCTTGGTATAACTGTAAAGTGTGTAGGATAAAGTAAGTGGGCAGGGATTGCTGGTCAGCGTGTTTCTGCATTGTATCTCTAAACGAAAAAAAACACACCAGCCCCCGCACCCAACCATATCTCTAATTCCATTTAACAGCACTTGACCTGCACCCTTCCATATCTTGACAATTCAAATGTTCATGTAGACGTCTGCCCAGAATGGAAGAAATGGCAGTTATAAAGCTAGCCTCCCACGACGTACATATTCACTACCAACACACCACTGCCCTCACCCACTCACCACCACCACTCTTTTTCCTCCCCCCCACCCCCCCCCCCTTCCCCTCTACAATCCACTATCTACACTTCCTAAGGCCAACTCAGCAGGTCAGGTAGCATCTCTGGAGTATGTGAATTGGTAACAACTCTGGTGGGGACCCTTGTTGAGTCTCCGAAGATGATATTGCCTGGGTAATTATCTCTTCTCTGCTGCTGGATCCAAAATTCAGGAACAGCTTCTTCCTTGCGGTAAGCAGCATCTTGAATGAACCTCACAGAAGCTAGTGATGAATTACCGATCTTTCAATCTATCCTCTTTGCGACATTTGCACTTTTTTCTATCTGCACTATTTTTGTAAATGTAATAATATAATTCTGCTGTTTATTTTCACTTTTATACTCATCTCTGATATGACTTTCATGCAAACCTTTCACTGTATTTCAGTACATGTGACAACAATAAACTAATACTGAAATGTGAGTATTTGCCTTCACTACCTCTGCAGACACTGTTCTAGATTTCAAACAGTGAGGGAAAAAGTTCTTCCTCAGAATGAAGACAAGGGATTGGAGTGGGTCCATGTCCTGTTTTACAATGCCACTGGTGCAGCAAAAATTCCTATTATTAATGCCCTCATAATTTTGTACACCTCGATCAGCCGCTTCCACTCCAAGGAGAGCAAACCTATCTTATCCAGTCTCATAAATGAAATGCTCCACCCTGGATGCCTTTGTGGTGACTCCTTTCCACTGTAATCACATCATACTTTACATGTATGCCTTATCTACCTGTGCTGCCACCTTCAGGGAGCCTGACACAGTAAATAAACTTCCCAGTGGCAGAACGGACAGCTCAACAGTAGAGTTGCTGCCTTATAGTGCCAGAGACCCGAGATCTATCTTGGCTACAGATGCTGTCTATAGAGTTTGTACGCTCTCCCTGTTGGAGCAACGCAGAGGATCAGGCTGCATCTCTGGAGAAAAGGAATGGGTGACGTTTCGAGTCGACACCTTTCTTCAGACCCAGAACGTCACTTATTGCTGCTGCCAGATCTGCTGGATTACTCCAGCACTTTGTGTCTATCTTCTGTGTAAACCAGCATCTGCCATTCCTTCCTACAATAAAAATCATCAGTGTTGGTTTGCACAAGGTAGAATTCTGCAACTTCAGCATTGAGAGTAGGGCCAGTACTTTTTAATACCCGTGTGAATCATGTGATTCTTAATACAAAACTTTACATGTAAAAAATACATTCATCATCTATAAAACTTCCTACAACATGGGGGTTTCAGAAATAGCTCTGTAGTGGCTCTCCAAGAATGACTTCCAGCTGTTGGATCACTTTCTGACAGTGGTGTTCCACTTCTTCGCATTCATCTGTAACATAAAGCACACAATATTGAACTCAAAACTCTCACTGAAATAAAGAGGCATGGTGTGCAAAAGCAGAGAAGTTATGCCTCGTAGTAGAAATCACTGGGGTGGGCTATAACTAGGGAACGGTATTAATTTCTGGTTACCACACTTTCCGAAGCATGTAAATATTCCAGAGATGATGCAGAAAAGATTTCCCCAGTGGTTCTACAGTATGAGGGATTTCAATGGGAAGAAACTAAGGAAGCCTGGGATTGTTCTCCATGGACCAAAGGAGGTGTGGAGGAAATGTGATAGAAGTCACAGTCATACAGCATGGAAACAGGCTCTTTGGCCCAACTCATCCATGCCAACCAAGATTTAAGCTCTGGGGCTGCACAGTTGCTGCCTCACAGCACCGTATATCCGGGTTTGATCCTGACTGTGGGTAATGTCTGTACGGAGTTTGTACATTCTCCCTGTGGCGGCGTGGATTTTCTCTGGGCTCTCCAGTTTCCTCCCACACTCCAAAGTTGAATAGGTTTGTACGTTAATTGGCTTGGGAAAATTATAAATTGTCCCTCGTGTGTGTGTGTGTGTAGTATAGTGTTAGTGTGCGGGGGATTATTGGTCGGTGTGGAGTCGGTGAGCCTAAGGGCCTGTTTCTGCGCTGTAACTCTAAACTAAACTTATACTAAACAGAATGATGAGTTTCTTATTACACATTAATATTTGCATTAAGATTTTAGTTCAAGTCAGTAGCTTACCTTCCAACAGTTCTGCCAAGAAGGGGGTGGTTTCAGGCAATAACACCATGTAGTTCTCCTTGAGTTTACCAGCCAATTCCAACAGCATAATGAGAGCAGAAAACCTCACCTGCACATTAAAAGCAATATTTTAACCCTTTCAACCATCAATGAGGTAAAAAAAAAATACTAGCACCTTAAAACAGGAGGCTCAAACCACAAATTGATGACCCAGGCTGTTTGGAAATGATTTTCCCCCCGAACTTAATTAATTAAATATCAATCTAGGAACAATGTCCAAGTTTGAATTTTGTTCATTATCAAATGTACTGAGGTACAGTGAAAAGCTTTTGTTACGTGCTATCCAGTCAGTGGAAAGATGATGTGTGATTACAATCGACCCATCCACAGTGTAGATACATGATAAAGGGAATAATGTTCAGTGCAAGTAAAGTTCGATCAAAGATAGTCTGAGGATCTCCAAAGGGGTAGATAGTAGCTCAGGAAAACATCTAAATTATCTCAAATAAGTCAAATCCATCATGGCTTAACTTCCCTGGCTTCTGAAAACAGAAACTGGTTAATTGTGAGCGATTCAGCAGCTCTTAATGCACTTATGATCAGCTATCACTGTAAAAGCATATGGATGGAGAGAGTAGAGGAAAGGCATCGAAGTCTAACACAAACTCATCAAAACTCTTCCTCAGATTAGGAAGGAAATTTCCCGAACAGTAGCCTAGGGATTGTGAAGGAAAATGTTCACCTCCTGTTGTTCTTTTCATAAAATAGATTGTTTGCATAATTGTGAAATCTAAATCAGTAAATCTGGTCGTTTCAGAAACAACTGACTATAAAAGCTGCTGTAGAAAACCTAGCTGGTTCACTAATGTCCTCACTAAAATGCTAGATAAAAGACTGCAGTTTTGGAAAAGTTAATGCCTTTTATAGCAAAGAATAAAGGGTAATATGGAACCACCACATCCCAAGAATTTGAAAAAGCACAGCTGATTCCATATACATTGAACCAGAGCCCTTTTACGTCTTTGGGGTTCACCATCCAATTGGGAAATATGATCACCAGCAAACACTGACCATATCAAGTTGGTATTTGCAATGAAATATGATTATCACCAGATCATCCCCAAAGGTTCTTCAAAACTCAAGTGCTATACTCAGCAAAATACGATATTAATCGAGACGCATGGCTAGGAATGGACAATAATGTTGACATGATACAAAGCTCGAAAGCATGTACCGCCAGATTCAGGAACAGAGTTATCAGACTACTGAACCTACCTCTTTGTAAACCCTACACTTTTTTTCCCCTCTACAATTGCAATGCGATAACACTATATTCTGCACTCTTAGTATTTTTCATTTTGCACCACCTATTGCACCAGTGAATGGCTTGATTGTACTCATGTCTAGTATGATTTGACTGGACTAATAAACTAATAGCAATAATAATTACCAGATAATCTGTAAATAGTACAGATTAAGAGTGCCATTTTGGAAACAGGAATCTTTTTCGTCAAATCCTGCTGCTTACCTTTGGTGAGCTGTGCCTTGTTTTAAGCAAGATTTGGTAATTCAGTGGCTTCCAGAGGGAATCATCACCAATGGCAACAGAAAACTGAGCGATACATGGGATAAGATGTTTGGTCACTCTATCCTTGTACTCCTCCTCACTGCCCAGCATGTTTTCCAGCTACAAAGATTACAAAATGTCAGAATATATTCACAGTCCGTAATAGTTTCAAGCCACCATAAGAGTAATTACAGTTCTGCTATAACATGTGTTTCTGTAAAGTGAGTTGGATAAAGGGCAATTAACAAATTAGGAAATACTATTTGTATTACATGGATTGAATTAATTACAATGCGATTTCTAATCATGAACTGGGGAACCATTTAAAGGTTACCTGACAAGTGGAAAAAGCGCTGTCTTGGAACAAAAAATAGGAAAAACAGTTTCCATGTAATCTCCCCAATCAAACGCTATTCTCTTAAGAGAACTGTCGCTCCTTACACTGCAGTTGGCCATTGAAATTAGTAAGCAATCACTGCCATTGACAATTGCGCAACAATACTCTTTTAAACATTGTAATATGAACACTTTACAGCTGTGCACATCATTCTGTGTCAATAGTCGGGATAAAATAACCAAATAAAGTCAAGTTGTAAGATCATAATTGCATGTTTAATGAAGCTGGCAAGTGAATGGAACTAGCTTTGACAGGCACAGTGAGAGTTACACACCTGATCCACCAAGGGCATCATGAGAGTATCAGCTCTTTCCTTGCTGACAAATTGCTGAGTGTCAAAGAGAAAGATTTTGTGCATGCAGTCAGTGACGAACTGAAGTAAGAGGCATGATTTTATTGCGCTGCTGTCTGAGTCAAAGAAACTTTCATCTATTTTGGAAGAAAAAAAGATGATTTATTAAACTCAGTAGAGTGTGCGAGTAATTCTGCAGTTCCAGAGTCATAGAATCATACAGCACTGAAACAAGCCCTTCGGCACGACCCATACATGCTGACATGGATACCCCATCTAAGCTAGTCCCATTTGCCCGTGTTTGGCCCATTTTTCTCTGAACCGTTGCTTTCTTTGTACCTGTCCAATAGTCTTTTAAATGCTGCTATAGTATATGCCCCAACTCTCTCCTCTGGCAGAATGTTCCATTTACCTGCCACCCTTAGAGTGAAAAGGTTGCCCCCCCCCCCCAGGTTCCTATTAAATCTTGCCCCTGTCACCTTGGATCTATGTCCTTTTGGTTTTGATTCCCCAACTCTGGGTCAAAGTTGAT
This sequence comes from Rhinoraja longicauda, assembly GCF_053455715.1. Taxonomy (NCBI): domain Eukaryota; kingdom Metazoa; phylum Chordata; class Chondrichthyes; order Rajiformes; family Arhynchobatidae; genus Rhinoraja; species Rhinoraja longicauda. Next base: position 34,219,327 of record NC_135961.1, on the reverse strand, counting down.
CAAAAAGCCATCACCCCCATACACTAACACTACACACACTAAGGAGATTTTTTTTTACTGATGCCAATTACCTACAAACCTGCATGTCTTTGGAATGCGAGAGGAAAACGGAGCACCCAAAGAAAACCCACTCATAGGGAGAACGTACAAACTCCGCACAGACAGCACTCGTAATCTGGATCAAACCCAGGTCTCTGGCGCTGCAAGGCAGCAACTGCGCTGCCCCCGATCTCATTAATTTCCTTATTAAACTCAATCACACTAGACAAACACATTTGCCTGTTGAACCAGTACATACTAAACAAATAAGTGCTGTCAGACCTGTCTGAAGAAGGGGCCCACCCTGAAACATCACCTATCCCATGTTCACCAGAGATGCTGCCTGACCTGCTGAGTTACTCCAGCACTATGTGTCTTTTGCTGTCATTTATATTTTGATGATAATTCTTCCCTGAGATTACTGTTTCTGAAAGACCCTTACCACATATGGGGCTTGAATAATAAAAAAGTTAATAAACTTCAACTTACCTGTCTTGGCTGTGTTGGTCTGGTTCAGAATTTCAGCGAAAGGCTTCACCAGCTGCCCAGCAAACAGGGTGAATAAACCTTTCAGCTTGTCCGCAATGCTATCTGCTAAGCGGTAAAATGTAATCAATCGATCTGTAGGGAACCCCTCAGACTTGCTCCAGTCGAACAGCTGATTAGAAGCAAACCATATGTCGGTGGTTAAAAAAATAATTTGCACATATTCATCTGTGGAATTGTTTACCGAATATTATTGACATACCTTAAAGAACAAGGGTCTGAAAGTAACCTCCGAAAGTTTCATTATCATGCCAACCAGACAATTGATGACGTGACCCTCAATTTCACCTACTTTGTCCAGGTCATCCTACAGATGGGAAGAAATAGAAGGAAAGTTGGCCTTATATGTACACTTAAAATAGTAATAGAGGTGGTTTATGTAATGCACAACTATAGCCTTGTACGTATGGATGTCTAAGTGCCTTTATCACACCCAATAGGAGAATGGAATTACCTGTCATTCTGAAGAATGACCTGTCCCGTCCTGTCCCAACCTGTGTACGTTATCTTGGAATTAGTTTAGTTTAGTTTATTATCATGTGTACCGAGGGACAGTGAAAGGCTTCTTGTTGCGGGCTAACCATTCAGCGGAAATACTGCACATATCACAATCGAGTCATCCACACTGCACAGATACAGGATAGGGGGAATAACGTTTAATGCAAGATAAAGTCCAGTAAAGTCTGATTAAAGATAGTCCGAGGGTCTCCAGTGAGGTAGATGGTAGGTTAGGACCTCTCTTTAAGGGCCTGTCCCACTTAGGCGATTTTAAGGCGACTGCCGGCGACTAGGCTGTCGCCGACAGTTCGCCGGGATGTCACGGGCATGATCGTGAGGAGTCTTCAAATAATCACGATGGATCTCGGCGCGTCGCTGAGAAATCATCCGGTATGAAATTTCTCGGCGACAGCTGGCTTGTCGGCAGGTATCGTTGCTTATTGCGGGCGCTGTCGCATGCTGTCCCCAGGTTTGCAAGGTTGTCGCCTGTACTTTATCATGACATCTCACCCAAAGAGTTTTTGAATAAAGTTGATTTTGGTGATTTTTAAAAAAAAAATAGGTGTCGGAATTTCTAAGTACTTTATCATGACATCTCATTCAAAGATTCTAGTCGCATTCATTTTGACCATTAAAATCAAACGCTGACACATGCGCTGCGCTGTGAGAACACTTTTCATTCATTTATTTAGATCAATGAGGCAAGCACATACACAGGCATTTCACTATGTTTATTAAAGGCCAAAGCTCACACATAGACAGACACGACTAACACAAAGATAAACTGAGTTTTACTGCCATGCTGTTTGTAGGGGGTATGCACACCTGACCATAAAGGACAATGACGTGTGAAATGGTCTGGCCGGACCTTGCTGTCCTTATGGTCAGGTGTGCATACCCCCTACAAACAGCATAACAGTAAAGCTCAGTTTATCTTTGTGTTAGTAGTGTCTGTCTATGTGCGAGCTTTGGCCTTTAATAAAAATAGTGAAATGCCTGTGGATGTGCTTGCCTCATAGATCTAAATAAATGAATGAAAAGTGTTCTCATAGCGCAGTGTGTGTGTGTCAGCATTTGATTTTAATGGTCAAAATGAATGCGACTAGAATCTTTGAATGAGATGTCATGATAAAGTACTTACAAATTCAATAAATTTGGACACCTATTTTTTAAATAATCACCAAAATCAACTTTATTTCACATGTGAGTTGTGCTTGTGACACCTCCACATAAGTGCAGGTTTTCGTTGGTTGTCTTGCTTGCCGTGGTCCCTGTCGTAGTGGACGTCCTAGGTAGCGAAGACTGAGTCGCCGGTTGTCGTCAGCTTGCCGTCGCCTATGTGGTAGGTTGTCTTAGGTTGTCGTGGTCATTGTCGTAGGGTTAATTTTTTTGGCGATCTGCTAAGACTTTGACAGTCGCCGGCAGTAGCCTAAAAAATCGCCTAAGTGGGACAGGCCCTTTAGGATGGTTCAGTTGTCTGATCACAGCTGGGAAGAAACTGTTCCTCAATTACCTCATTAACAAATGGTTTCAAGGCAAACTTTGGGGTCTGGCCAGAAGTGGCCATGCAAATTTGTTAAAAACCACAAATTATGCCAAAAGTTTAGGAGATGGCAGAACAGTCGTAGTAAAACAAAAGACTCACAAAAACACATTTATACCTGGGAATTGATATGTCAATATGAGGCTAAATGCGAATTAAATTGGTACATTTCAAAGTGCATTAAATGGCAAACAGATTTTCGTATGCAACTGTTATTGTGCAGCAACATGCCACAATAGCAATGAGATTAATGACTTAATGAATTTTAGTGGCTGTGATTGATGAAAATTGATTAAAGTGGCAGCAGGACCAATATGTTAAATACCCTTGTGCAACAATGACTTATAGTTGTCTGATGCAGATAGTCATTCAGCTCAATGCTTACAATGAATCCGAGTTATCCATAGTCTTATTAGTCCTGGAGTTGTCGAACAGAAAGACCGAAACACACAGTTCCATGAAAGCGATGATACAGGTCGACAGAGTGGTGTAGAACAGTGCTTCTTAAACTCATTCACCCTTGAGTCTTTATCACAAAATTTCATTCACCTTCGACTAAATTTTCTTGTTCTTTGGTAATTTTTGTCTTATTCTCCCTTGTGTATAATTTTTAAATATTAATTAATGCACCCTTCATGCACCCCTCTAATTTCATTCACCCTTGGGTGAACCATTGGTGTAGAAGACGTTTGGCATGCTTGCCTTCATCGGTGGGGGTGCTGAGAACAGAAGCTGGGATGTTATATTACAGCTGTACATAGTATGGGTATGAACGCATTTGGAGCATTGTGTAGAGTTTTACTCACCCTGCTACAGGGGCAGCACACAGCACCAGAAACCCAGTGTCCATCCTGACTAGAGGGGGGCCCTATCTATGCAGTTTGTACGTTTGCCCTGTGACCACGTGGGTTTCCTCAGGTACTCCGGATTCCTCCCACACTCCAAAGGCGAGCAGGTTTGTAGGTTAATTGGCATCTATAAAGTGTGTAGGATGCAAAAGTGGGATAACGTGATAACGAGTATGCTGGTGATCAATGGTCGGCTTGCACTCGGTGGGCCAAAGGGTTTGTTTCTACACTGTATCTCGAAACTAAACTACACAAATGATGTAATTAAACTGGAAAGGGAGCAAAAAGAATTTACAAGGACTGGAACGTGTAGTTATAAAGAGTGGCTTGATCCTTTGCTCCCACAACTTAGGAAGCCGAAGAGTAGCCTGATAGAGGCAAAAACAATCATGAGGTGCATAGATAAGGTAGAACTGCCAGTCTTTTCACCGGGGTAGGGGAGTTAAAGCAACAGAGGACACAAGTTTGGACTAGTACACAGACAGGAAAAATTGTGAGGAATATGGGTCAGGCACAGGCATGTGGATGGCTCGGTTCAGCAACTTGGTTGGCATGGATGGGAGAGCCGTAGGGCGTTTCCGTGTAGTATTGTTTGATGACTATACAAAGTACAGGTGTTGGGGTTATGGGGAGAAGGCAGGAGAATGGGGCTGAGAGGAAAAGATAGATCAGTCATGAATGAATGGCAGAGTAGACATGATGGGCCGAATAACCCAATTATGCTCCTATAAACTTATGAAAATGGTATATTTAAAAATATATATCCAGTTCCTTGAAAAGTGGTTTTGCGATTTATGCTCTCATCCAATTTATCAGATATCTCATGTCCTGAGAATCTCTTGTGTAAAAACAAAATCCTAAAATCCATTCTTCACATCTTAAATGTGCACCATCTTCATTTCGACGATCAGTGGACCAAAGTTTGTCTCCGTGTCGGGTAAAACCACAACCTTAAAGTCTGGCGCAGTGCGGCGGTAGAACGGCCGTCGGGCCATGAGCAACCTGGCAGCCGCGTTGCCGAGAACGAAGAGGGACTTGGCGGGGAGCTGCTGAGAACAAAGGACCCGTGGCTGGGGGCTGCTGAGAACAAAGAAGGACCCGGTGGATCGCTGAAAATAAAGGACCCGGCAGGCTGCCCGCAGCCACCTGCGTCGGCAGGCCCGGTTCGCCACTACGAGAAGATAAAACTGTACCAAGAACATTCGAAACTTTGGCGGTGTCAGCATCGAGGTGACTCTTTGTGTTCTGCCTAGGTGAAGGCTGCTGTGTGATTTTACCGGGGTGTATGCAAAAACGAAGAATTTCACTGTACCTGGGAGCATGTGACAATAAAGTATCCTTGGGCATTGGACAGGGTTCGATCATGACTACCAGGCACCAAGGGGTTGCTCCAAACTAGTAGATGTACAATTCCCAGTAGTTCAACAAAAAGTTTGAATTATACCATGTATACCATGTGAGCTGCTTTTCCGCAAATTCACAAAGTTCCATTCAGATATTAATTTGAATTGTTGTAAACCATGTCATCTTGAAAATATGGTATTATTCTGTGTGTCTTACCTCCAAGTGTCCAGCTCTGAAATCCAGAGCTTTGAGGAAGAATGATGTGAGCTCAGATTGATGGGAAATCAATTGTTCCTTTTCCATGTGACAAATGTGTTCCTTTAGGATGTCGAGAAGTGGCCCGAGGCAACTCTGGAAAAGACACCAACATGTCAGAGACTACTTCTATTTCCACTTAAAGTACAGCATCAATTGAATCTTATAAATCGTCTCATAGCTGCGTGAAATCATGTGTGTTTAGTTTAGTGTAGTGTAGAGATGCAGTGTGGAAACAGGCCCTTTGGCCCACTGAGTCTGTGCCAACCAGCGATCCCTGCACACCAACACTATCCTATGCACACGAGGAACAATTTACCTCTTTGGAGTGGAGTGCGGGAGGAAACAGGAGCACCCAGAGAAAACCCACGCGGTCACAGGGAGAACGTGCAAACTCCACACAGACAGCACCCGCAGTCAGGATCTAACCCGCCTCTCTGGCACTGTAAGGCAACAACTCTACTGCTGCGCCACTGTGCCATTGTGGATTCATTTGGTCTTAACATATAGGGCGGCAGTGGTTCAGGTGGTAGAGCTGCTCCGTCACAGCGTCAGAGACATGGGCGCGATCCTGACCACAGGCGCTGTGTCTGTGTGGAGTTTGCACGTTTGCCCCGTGACCATGTGGGTTTCCCCTGTGTGCTCTGGTTTCCTCCCACATCTTAAATATGTGCGGGTTTGTAGGTTGATTGGCCTCTGAAAATTACTCCTTGGGTGTAGGGAGTGGATGCGAAAGTGAGATAACATAGAACTAGAAGGTATCACAAAATGCTGGAGTAACTCAGCGAGTCAGGCAGCATCTCTGGAGAGAAAGAATGGGTTACGTTTCGTGTCGGGACCCTTCTTCAGACTGAACATAGAACTAGTGTGAACGGGTAATCGATGGTCAGCGTGGACTCGGTGGGCTGAAGGACCCGTTTCCGTGCAGTATTTTTCAATGAATCCACCAACCAACAATAAAAACCTGCCATCTGTGCCTGACAGCTGCTTTCTGTGGCTTCTATTTTGCCCAGTTAAACATTGAACCATCTACTGTGCTGCAAAAGGCAAAGATAAAGTCACAGCTGCTGCCAAAAAAAAAGTAAAATAAACACACCTGTGTAAAGTAGAGGAACAAAGAGATACAGTCCAAGAACTCTTCAGAATTCATAATTTCAAACTACATGCAACCATCTCTTCTTAATAAACATGCTCAGCGAGAGACTAGTGTGGATACTAGAAGTTTTGATGATTCACAAAATAAACAGAGTTGTGGAAACCAATGAATGGCAGGAGATTGGGGTTTAGAGGGAAAAATAAATCCACCATGATTGAGTGGCGAATTGGACTCAATAGGCCGCATGGCCTAATTCTGACAATAGACAATAGGTGCAGGAGTAGGCCATTCGGCCCCTCGAGCCAGCACCGCCATTCAATGTGATCATAGCTGATCATTCACAATCAGTACCCCATTCCTGCCCCCAGTATCTATCAGTATCACAATCGGTACAATCTATCACAATCAGTACCCCGTTCTGCCCCCAGAGCTCTATCTAGCTCTCTCTTGCATCCAGACAATTGGCCTCCACTGCCTTCCGAGGCAGAGAATTCCACAGATTTACAACTCTCTGACTGAATTTTTTTCCCCTCATCTCTGTTCTAAATGGCCTACTCCTTATTCTTAAACTGTGGCCCCTGGTTCTGGACTCCCCCAACATTCGGAACATATTTCCTGCCTCTAACGTGTCCAATCCCTTAATAATCTTATATGTTTCAATAAGATCCCCTCTCATCCTTCTAAATTCCAGTGTATACAAGCCTAGTCGCTCCAGTCTTTCAACATATGACAGTCCCACCATTCCGGGAATTAACCTAGTAAACCTACGCTGCACGCCCTCAATAGCAAGAATGTCCTTCCTCAAATTTGGAGACCAAAACTGCACACAGTACTCCAGGTGCTGTCTCACTGCAGCCCTGTACAACTACAGAAGGACCTCTTTGCTCCCATACTCAACTCCTCTTGTCATAAAGGCCAACATACCATTAGCTTTCTTAACTGCCCGCTGTACCTGCATGCTAACTTTAAGTGACTGATGAACAAGGGCACCCAGATCTCTTTGTACTTCCCCATTTCCTAACTAAATTCTGCTCCTATGATTTATTAAATACAGGACCAAAGCCTATGTAGAAACATAAAATTCAAGTAAAAGTAAGATTACGCAAAAAATAAAAGGCAAAAGAATATTTACTATTCAGAAGCTTTTGAAAACATTTAGAAACCCACTCAAAACAAACTCAATGGTAGTTCATGAGAGTAATAAATAAGTTTACGATATTTTAAAAATATATATATAATGCTAGTTTTTTTTATAACACTGTTAGATATTTCTCAGCTATCATTCAAAACACCCATTTTAACAAAAGCTGTACAAGCAATTACAGTGGGTAAACTTTCAAGTTAATGATAACCGAGAGGTTTTAATCTTCAAAGCAGGAAGTATTTGCAGGTTTAGAAATGTTGCTTCAATTCTAACTCAAAAAGAGAATGGAAATGAAGCAGAAATCCCGACAGAGATAAATACTCACCTCCTTGGTGTCAGCAAGTTTATCGTAACACTTGCTAATTGATGGCAACAGAACCCGAGAAGCAAGCTTTGTTGCCAATGTAGTTCGAAGTGATGTTAGACGCAGATCAAGCTGTAATGAGCGGTTTCCCTTTGCAGCAATGTTGGTCAACTGGGTGATCTACAAGGAAGTATCATTGCATGGTTATTTAAACTTCAAGATAAGATGCTTTCTTTGGTATAATGTAACAGGAGATGGCTGTTGAACTTACCTGTATTAGAACGTCTCGTAGGTAAGGGCTGATGAAGTGCGACAGTGTTTCTGCGACCCTCTGCAATGCTGTAACGGCACTGAGTAAATAAATCTCGTTGGACAGCAGAGATTTCTGCTTTTTCAAAGTCTTCAGAAGTCCTGGCATCAGCCTGAACAAAATAAACCCATTCTCATGAAGGTTTAGCATTTATAATGCATGGTGATCTATAAACAAGATCAAATGAGCAACTACAATTCGCTAAAAGGGCAACATGGGAAACATGGTGGGAGTGCATGGGATTTGGAGATGCATCTACACTCTTAACCATGTTGTATAACCATACCACATAACCATACGAGAACATAGAACAGTACAGCACAGGAATGTTGACTCACAATGTCTGTTTCCATATTATATCTCTAAACTAAACATAGTACAAATTTTCTGTGTTGATAAGGCAACATCTGCTGTTACTTATCTAGCATCGTGCCACAAGAATGTTGTGAAATTCTTTAGTCAGAACATGGTGACTATTGCTACAGATGGCCAAGTGGAGGTCAAGTCAGGGGTATTTTTAAGGTGCAAATTGACAGGTTCTTGATTGGTAAGAATGTCAGGGGTTATGGAATGAAGTCAGGATAATGGGGTTGAGAGGGAAAGATATATCAGCCATGATTGAATGGCAGAGTGGACTTGATGGGCCGAATGCCCCAATTCTGCTCCGAGAACTTATGAAATACAAGATTTCAGGATACGAAAATGATAATAGCTCTGAAGTGGTCATTATGAATATTGAGTTACTTTCACACCTGGGAAGCTGTGGTATTGCCAGTGCCTTGAGCGCAGTGGTAACTTCAGCAATACAGAGTAGAGCATTGCCCAGCAGATTCCTTTCCTCCTCTCCACCATCCACTGCTATTAGGTCTACGGTAGTCACCAGCACAGGAACAAAGAAATCCTGGTGACCTGCACCAAAACACCTGCACAAGAGTTTCAGGCTGAAGAGGGCTGTCTGGCGGTTAACGGCTTGTTCCACTTCTATTTCCTTGCAGCAGACAATATTCAAAAGCTGCTCGATTAGGCTCAGAAGCAACTTCACCTGGTGAGAAACCAGATTTAAGAAATTATTTCACATAAATGAACATGCAAAGGGATTACAAAAAAAAGAGTTAGGTGTATAAATATTATCAATAGAAAGTCTGATAAAGTAAGCTTGAGAAATAGCATCTCATTTAGATCCATGTTCTCCGGAGGTGCTGCCTGACCCATTGAGTTACTCCAGCATTTAGTGTCCATTTTGGAACCAGCATCTGCAGTTACTTGTTTCTACAGTGTAAGATTATGCAGTCTGCATGCAAGGAATATGAACTGACCGTTCCTCTCCCACAGTGATACGAGCAACTGTGGAGGAATACACAACAAATCAATCAACAACTGGAGAAAAGCAGGGCTCTCATTCAGATGCTGAATGTCCTGATGTGCGTATTTGTCTTTCATATTGCACCAATGTGCACACTCCTGGGTCTTTCATATTTCCTCTGAATATACAGGCTTAATTTTCATTTATTCACTGGTTTATCAATTCCACAGCGGATTTGTTTGATTGTAACAAACAACTTAGTTCACACAGAAATTGTGGGTTTAAAAAAAAAAAGATTTTCTTTGACTCCAGGGTGTTTGTGCCAACAGCTTGAAAAGATGAGCTGTGCATTTTGCATTGATGTTGGCTGTTTAACTTCGGCTGATCTGACTGACGCAGTGTCACAGGACAATGTGACATGGATCGATTTCAAGGTTTTACTGTGACTGCACAACAGGAGAGACTATTCATCTCCTCAAGATTTTTATAAGAAAATAACTGCAGATGCTGGTACAAATCGAAGGTATTTATTCACAAAGTGCTGGAGTAACTCAGCAGGTCGGGCAGCATCTCGGGAGAGAAGGAATGGGTGATGATTCGGGTCGAGACCCTTCTTCAGACCCTTCCTCAAGATTTTTGCTGTATCTCAGGACCTGTGCAATAATAAACCAGACTCCTGTGCAACACTCCGAAAAAGATGTTAGCTGAATCCCATTATCCAATAGTTTTCCTGCATCCCTGTATTTTTTTCCTTTTTATTTAGTTAGACTTTAGATATACAGTGCGCTTGGTCTTGCCGATATTTCCCCAGGTACCGCAGGAGAAGCAATACCTGTCCCTATACCTCCTCCCCCGACAGTCCTTTCAGGTGAGGCAGAAGTTCACTTGCACCTCCTCCAACCTCATCTACTGTATCTGCTATTCCAGGTGTGGAATCCTATATATCAGCGAGACCAAGCGCTGACTAGGCCACTCAGTCCACCTTGGCCTACTCGATCACCTGGTTGCTAAACATCTTAACTCTCCTTCCCCTTCCCACACTGACCTTTCTGTCCTGGGCCTCCTCCACTGTCAGAGTGTGGCCAAACGTAAATTGGAGGAACAGCATTTCATATTTTGCTTGGACAGCTGACAACCCAGCGGTATGAATATTGACTTCTCTAACTGCAAGTAACCCTTGCATGTCCTCTCTCCGTCCCTCCCCCACCCTAGTCATCGGACTAGTTTTACAGTCATCCTGTTGAGTTCCTCCGTCTGTATATCTGTTATCACCTTTCCCACAGCCAACAATGGCCTATTGTGTGCCCCACATTGCCTTGATTATCGTTGCTTTTTGCATATCTTCTGTTCATTTCTCCTGAGTACCGTCCATATCTCTCATTCCCCTTTCCCCTGACTTTCAGTCTGAAGGGTCTCGACCCGAAACAACACATATTCCTTTTCTCCAGATATGCTGCCTGACACGCTGAGTTACAACAGCATTTTGTGTCTGTCTTCACTGGAGGAAAGGTTGAGCTATAGTCATAGAGTAATACAGCATGGAAACAGGCCCTTTGAACCAATTTGCCCACATTGACCAACATGTCCCTCTACACCTGCCTGTTTGGCTTTTATCCCTCCAAACCTGTCCTATCCATGTGCCTGTGCAAATGTTTGTCAAACGTTGTGATAGTACCTGGCTCAATTACCTCCTCCAGCACCTCGTTCCATACCTTTTGTGTGAAAAAGTTAACCCTCTGGTTCCTATTAAATCTTTCCTCCCTCACTTTAAACTTATGTTTAAGGGGTTCTCGATTCCCCTGCTCTGGACAAGAGAGTCTGTGCGCTTACCCAACCTATTCCTCTCATGATTTTGCACATCTCTATAAGGTCACCCCTCACCCGTGTGCGCTCCAAGGAATAGAGTGCTAGCCTGCTCAACCTCTCCCTAGAGCTCAGGCCCTCCAGACCTGGCAAATCAATAAATCAATACTGCCTTCAACCACTGAAGGTCACCTCACCTTCTGTCTCCTTTCTCTGTTCATTTATTTATTTATCTATTTATTCATTTCCCTATGTTCTCAAAATCTCTGTAAAGCGTCTTTGAGTATATGAAAAGCGCTATATAAATAAAATGCATTATTATTATTATTATAAGCAGCATTTCACAGTTAATGGACTGCCCGCTTGAATATAAAACTGCATATTTTCAAAATAAAATGTAAACCTTACCTGATGTTCCTGCCACTTTGCTTTATGCTGCTGGAGCTTATTATTGAGAAGATCCATGGCTTTACGTCGAACAGAGGGTAAACGGTTACTCATCAGTCCTTGTATCACTGGAATGAAAGTGTCAGTGGGGAGCAACGCGTTCACCTGCATCAAGGGAATAAGGGAACCTTAGTTGCGACCAAATCAGAATTGTTACCTTAACTCAAGCCACTCAATCATCAAAGTGCTGCACAGAATGTAGCTGACGACCTATTTGCGTGACACTAGCCAAGACAGGCTGAATATCAGTCAGGAGAAGAGAAACTTCCTTTCCTTGGAGAAGACAAGAAATTCTGGGGTAACTCAGTGGGTCGGGCATCATCCCTGGAGCACATGGATAGGCAATGTTTTGGGTTGGGACCCTTCTTCAGACTTTCCTTGGAATAGTATTATTGGACCCTTACGTCCACTTGAGAATTTGGGTTTATTATCTCAGGCAAGAGATGGGCATATCTGAAAGTACAGCACTGTCTCAGTCCGCACGTGTTAGCTTAAGTGCTCAAGAGCTAGGATTCTTAAGAATCTTTCTTGATGTGAGGTAGAGTGGAGGAATAATGTGTAGTCACGTGAAAAATGCTTTGTGCTTGAGATCATTGACATATGAAGAACCATTGAGCAGATTGGTACAATATTTTCATATTTTAATTATTTTTTCATATTTCAGATACAGCGCGGAAACAGGCCTTTTTGGCCCACCAAGTCCGCGCCGCCCAGCGATCCCCGCGCATTAACACTATCCTACACACACTAGGGACAATTTTTTAATTTATTTTTAACATTTACCCAGTCAATATTTAGTTTGGTTTAGATACAGCATGGAAACAGGCCCTTTGTCCCACCAAGTTCACCCTGACCATTCACATTATTATCCCACTTTCTCAACCACTCCCTACACGGTATGGGAACATTTACAGAGGCCAATTAACCTACAAACCCACATGTCTTTGGGGTGTGGTGGGTAACTGGAGCACCTGGAGGAAACCCACACGGTCACTGGAAGAAATTGCAAACCCAACGCAGACAGCATCCAAGGTCAGCATTTTTGTGTCTATCTTTGGTGTAAACCTGCATCTGCAGTTCTTATCTACATATTTTGTCCCGCCCCCACCTCTTTTCCAGCTTTCTCTTCACCCCCCTCATAAAATCAGTCTGAGGAAGGGTCCTGTCCATGTCCTCCACAGATGCTGCCTGACCTACTGAGGTACTCCAGCACTCTGTTTTCTATGCAAGCATTATTATTAAGTTGTGTTCGGCAAATAGACTATTGAAAACGTCTGCAAGTCAGCACATGTGAATTTAAAGGTAACCTACTTTATCCAGAACATCATATGACCGGTTGAGGAGAGCTCTCCAGAATTTAGCTGTTGGATTATCTGCATTCTCCTCTACACTGTGGGCGACCACATTAATGTAGCACAGAATCTCCTCCAGTAAACTAGGGAAACAAAGCAGATACATTGCACTTAGGAACAACAGAAAATAACAACAGGTTTAATTGCATCTTGATGATTATCCCTCACGGTTTACACTTCAAAAATTGCACTTTTTTCTCCAGTCAATACAATACCATACAGTTATGAAAGTTAAATAGTACAAAATCATTATATCAAAAATAAAACAATATAATCACACATGATATTCTCTGACCGAAAAAAAAGGTGTGGGCAGAAGCCAAAGCTTATTGTGCCTACCCTTAATACTTAACAAAGCATTAAGAAAATTGTACATCATATATTGCTCGTCCCATGGGAATGAGCACACAATGATATCCTACTTCTGCACTGAGATTCTTGCATTATTTACCTTCCGTAGATACTTTATTTGGGTGGATGCAGTGTCAATGTTAATCCAGCCTGAATGAAGGTGATTAGGCATTTCCCTTGTCAAATGAGCTTTGTGATCACTTCTACAAGCAGCTGAGATGGATCTCATGTTCAGTTTAATGAATAAGCCTGAAATCCTGCTTTGTATTGCTTGACTAAAGATCTTGGCTGCAACTGCTAAGAGATTTGTGGCAACCAATGGATTAGATACCAACCATGCCAGAACAGAATCAGTGTTTTCGGTTCAAACGAACATTCGGAGGATGCCACGTACAAAAATAGGTGATAGTCTTCAAAGTTCAAAGTGAACACATCTGGACAGCACAGTAGGCAGCTGTAGAGTTGCTGCCTTAGAGCATCAGAGACCCGGATACGATCCCGAGAACGATTGCTGACTGTATGGAGTTTGGATGTTCTCCCTGTGACCACGTGGGTTTTCTCCGGGTGCTCCAGTTTCCTCCCACATTTCAAAGACGTACAAGTTTGTAGGTTAATTGGCATCAGCAAAAATTGTAAATTGTCGCTAGTGTGCAGGATAGTGCTAGTGTATGAGATTATCGCTGGTCAGCGTGGACTCGGTGGGCCGAGGTCTAAAGATTTCTAGGGTGTCTTTGCAATTACGTGCATGAATAAAACAAAGTACCTTTTACCAGTTGTCAGGGTGGCGTCTCCAATATAAGTGCAAATAATTTATTTGAGTCTCAGACATTGAGGATATGTTCACATTGCATTATTCTTCTATTTGATTCAAGCTTTCTATAAACACGTGTATATTATTGTTGATGGTTAATGGTTTGAGCTCAGACTTCAGTCTGTTTATAATCTTGTTTGCAGGGTGTGCGTAAAAAGCATAGAAACATATAAAATAGGTGCAGGAGGAGGCCATTTGACCCTTCGAGCCAGCACTGCCATTCATTGTGATCTTGGCTGATCATCTACAATCAGTAACCTGTGCCTGCTTTCTCCCCATATCCCTTGATTCCATTAGCCCCTAGAGCTTTATCTAACTTTCTTTTAAATCCATCCAGTGAATTGGCCTCCACTGCCTTCTGTGGCAGAGAATTCCACAAATTCACAACTCTCTGGGTGAAAAAGTTTCTTCTCACTTCCGTTTCAAATGGCCTCCCCTTTATTCTAAAACTGTGGCCCCTGGTTCTGGACTCCCCCAACATTGGGAACATTTTTCCTGCATCTAGATTGTCCAGTCCTTTTATAATTTTATATATCTCTATAAGATCCCCTCTCATCCTTCTAAACTCCAGTGAATACAAGCCCAGTCTTTCCAATCTTTCCTCATATGACTGTCCCGCCATCCCGGGGATCAATCTCGTGAACCCTATGCTGCACTGCCTCAATAGCAAGGATGTCCTTCCTCAAATTGGAGACCTAAACTGCACACAATACTTAAGATGTGGTCTCACCAGGGCCTTATACAACTGCAGAAGGAACTGTACTCCTACACTCCTAGACTATAGGTGATGTTTTGGGTCAGAAGAAGCATCCTGACCTGAAACGTCACCCATCCTTATCCTCCAGAGATGCTGCCTGACCCACTGAGTTACTCCAGCACTTTGTGTCCATCTTTGGTATAAACAAGCATATGCAGTTCTTTGTTTCTACATTTTGGCTTACTACCCAATAGGCCTGGCAACTCATTGAAATGGGAATGGAAAGCCATCCTGCTTGATTTTTATGTTCCATTGCAGCAGTAAAAAAAAACATACTTGGTTTGTGACCAACGGGTAGCATGATCTACTGGGAGAAATGCAAGTGGGAATTACTTTACCGTGATGACGCCCAAGCAAGCAATGTTCCACCATCCAAAAGCTAACAGCACTCAGACTGGTCAGCCATGCACCTATACTATTTCCCTGATTTACAAGCAGGAAATTGAAATCAAGTGGTGAAGTTTGGGTGTAACATTTGTAATGCTGTGGACATTCATTTCAGAGTGCAAAATAAAATACTCAACTTAAATCAGGCTTGATTTCACTGAATTGCTAACAGAATGCTCATCTAATAAGTACATGAGAACAAGTGTAAAAGTCTTGATATCCAACTCAGGTTACAAGGCGCTGTTGGTGATTTTGCAAACATTGAGCAGTCGAAGCAAGTCAGTTAATTTAAGAAAAAGAAACTGAGAGCATCACTAAATCTAGTAAAATATCTAAGCCAGACCATTAATTTTTATCAGTTCCCAAATATTGCAAAAGAATTGGCTACCTTTGTTGAAGCATCTGCAGTGACTCTTCTTCAGAGGTATTACAATCTGCAACCTGATATAAAAGGGGATAGTGAGCATACTTAACATTTGTTATGCGGATTTTCCTAAAACCACACTTGCAATGAATCCACAATACAAATGGCTGTTTGATAAATTGATCAATGCGGCAATTATATTCTCCATAATGTTTTTCCAATCCATTCTTTTCCCTCATTGCCCTCCCACCTTCATTCCTCTCATCCTCATACATTGAAATCAAGCCAAATTCCATACAGTGTAATTTTTATTGTAATAATTTTTCACGAGCACCATCATACTGCAGGAATTTGGCTTGACTCATTTCTTTTATGAACTATTATCCTCAATAGATCAGATTGACAGCCTTATTTAAAAAAAATATTAGCAAAATATTCTGTACCCGAATAATTGTGACCTTGATACAAATTCCCTTGGAATAAAAGCAGACATGCGTTGAAACAGAAATGTAGACCCGACATACACAGGGCATAGGAAATCCAAAATTAAAACTAAAAGTACGATGGAAATGACCAGGACCCCAACCAGCAACCAGGGGAGTGAAAGACTTATTGGGGAAGGAAGAAGGGATGTAGTACATAACAGATCAGATGAAAAGGGAAATGATGTTGCAAATTGAAATCGATTCCAGAGGTTTGCTGGAGGAGTGCGAAGCGATGAGACAGGTAAACTAATAACTAATAGTTACCCATTACTGACAAAGTTTTTGTTGGTGGCGGGATAGGACAAAAGAGGTGGGAGAATTCCTTAGGTAGACACAAAGTGCTGGAGTAACTCAGCGGGTCAGGCAGCTTCTCTGGAGAAAAAGGACAGGTAACATTTCGGGTCCTGTCCCAAAACGTTACCATGCTTTTTCTCCAGAGATGCTGCCTGACCCGTTGAGTTACTCCAGCACTTTATGTCTATCGTTGGCATAAACCAGCATCTGCACTTCATTGTTTCTACAAGGGAGAATTCCTTGTTGCGGGCTGGTGATAGTTAATTGAGCTGAAATTTAAGTTAAAAATCGAACTGCACAACATATATTTTGACAACTGGATTCCATTCAAGATCTTCAATATTAAAAACTCTACTTTTCAAGATATACAAATTGTTAATGTATAATCATAAAAAGATTCCGATTGTCGTTTAATTTGAAACAAAATATACCTTTCCAATAAAACTGTTGGAGGCAAGATACTGAGCCATAAACGAGACGGAAAGAAATTTGAAATGCCGCAGCTCTTTGGCTGTGTGAGTGTCCACGTTGAACAGTGGTTCCTCTTCATTTGCCTTCCTTGTCTTGTTCTTCGTTGTGTTTGCTTTTCTCGGTTCTTTGGTTACTTCTAAATGAATTTCCAGAAAATAATGAGAAAGGGTATCCATTAATCAAAAATGAATAGGTCAAGAACTCAAATAGTGTTGGGGTAATATATGAAACAAAAACAAAAATCAGATTAGTATCTAACTGGAAAAACAGCGGTGGAAAAATTAAGTTGATTTAGGTTTCTGGAAGCCTTTCCAGAAAATGGTTGAACTGGATGCAAACTCTAAACTAGAAATGTTTATAGTTTGCATCCTGTTTCGGCATTTTCAGTCTGAAGGGTCGGATCCTCAAAACATCACCTATCCATGTTCCCCGGAGATGCTGCCTGAGCCGCTGAGTTACTCCAGTACTTTGTGTCGTTTCGTGTAAACCAGCATCTGCAGTTCCTTGTTTCGACATTTTGACTTCCCCAGAGATGCTGCCTGACCTGTCATGTTACTCCAGCACTTTGTGTTTTTATTGGAAATGTCAGCAAGTTAAGGTCATATGGAAAAGCAATTATCATTTATGTTGTAATGCTACTTCTCTGGTTACCTTTAACTTTGATGGGAAATGGTACATTTGTGAGTAATTTAATAATATACAAACCACAAAGAGGATGAATTAATTCTTCCCCAAAATAAAATTACCTACATTGTAATGCATTCTTAATCCGTGAACCAATCCAACATATCAATAAAATGCAGCATAGATAAATCCAGAATTCAATTTACAAGACTGTTTATTGCTTGATTGCTACATTAATGGGCAAGCATTGGAAACCACAGACATCAGGCAGATCTTTCTGCTACTTCTATAGAAGCTACAATGAGCAAGCACTCAAAGGCATGAGGTATTTAGACTGCTGTGATTTTAGGTATTATTTTTAAGAAGGCAAAGAACATTTTAAAGCAAGATATGCCCTCCATACTAAATCGGTTTTGATATGGCAATTTAATCATTAAATAGAAATGTTTTTCTCTTCACATTTTCAGGTTAGAATTTATAATATTCATACAAAACACCAAGAACATGGTGACAACGTGAAAATGCACATTTAATCACAGTTATACAGCATAGAAATGGGCCCTTTGGCCCAATCTGTCCATGCCGACCAACCTAAGCTAGTCCCACTTGCTGCATTTGATCAATATCCCTCAAAACGTTTCCTATCCATGTACCAGTCCAAGTGTCTTTACTTTAGACTTTAGAAATACAGCACGGAAACAAGCCTTGCGGCCCACCGAGTCTGCGCTGACCAGCGATCACCCTGTACATTAGCATTATCCTACACACTAGGGACAATTTTCAATTTTTTACAGAAGCCAATTAACCTACAAACCCGAATACCCAGAGAAAACCCACGTGGTCACAGGGAGAATGCACAAACTCCGTAGACAGTAGCCGAAGTCCGGATTGAACTGGGGTTTCTGGCTCTATGAGGCAGCAACTCCACCACTCCTAAAGCGGTCTTTTAAACATTATAATTGTACCTGCCTCAACCACCTCCCCTGATAGCTTGTTCCATACATCCACCGCCCTCCGAGTGAAAAGATTACCCCTCAGGTTTCTATTAAATCTTTCCCTTCTCACCATAAACCTATGTCCTATAGTTCTTGATTCCCTTACCCTAGGTAAGACACTGTGCATTCACCCTATCAATTCCCCTCTTGATTTTATACACCTCTATAAGATAACCCCTTAGCCTCCTGTGCTCCAAGGAATGAAGTCCTAACTTGCCCAATCTCTCCTTTTAGGTACAGATACAGCAAGTGTCTGCAAAGTCAGTATGAACAGACGCTTAATAGAGAACTTGCTTGAAAATAAAAGGAATTTTACCAAATGTTTTCCTTCTGGTGCAGATAGAACATGAATGTTTTGAATGTGTTGACCTAGCACAACACGCCATGCCTCTTCAAAAGTGACACTGTAATTTAACCACTGTTAGACAGGTTTGTCTTTTATTGATTGGGACATCATCTGAAGTTAAGAACGTGTCGTGTACTACTTACTTTCTTCTTTGTCTTCAGGGAGCTTGGCTAAGTAACGCAAAATGTTGATGAAGCTCTGGAGCTGTTCCGGAACAGTAAACTCGCAGCCAACAGTGATCCAGAATTCAACATCCCTTTCCAAAACCGCTTCCTGTTACCATAGAACACAGACTTTTGTTATAAGGAGATAAAAAGACTTTAAAAAAAGATATGCCATCTCATTTAGTTTATTGTCACGTGTACTGAGGTAAACTTAAAAGCTTTTCTGTTGCATGCTATCCAGTTAGTGGAAAGACGACACATGATTACAATTAAGCCGTCCACAGTGTGCAGAAACAGGATAAAGTTGCATGTTTAGTGCCGGATAAAGTCTAGTAAAATCCAATTAAAGATATTCCGAGGGTCTCCAGTGAGGTAGATGGTAGGTCAGAACCACTCTCTAGTTGGTGATAGGATGGTTCAGTTGTCCGTTAACTGCTGGGAAGAAACTGTCCCTGTACCAAGATGGCGCCAAACCCAGGCGACTCTCTGCAAGCTAGTCCCAGAAGTAGATCTACAAACATTCATCCATCTGATGAAGGGGAGGGTGCAAACATAGGCAACTGTTTTCACTGGAGCATGCATTCAAAGTGTCATACATCATTAATGGCTGAATTAATCTTTCTCTGATATCCAAACTATCATTAAAACGTGTTCAGATATAGTATGAGTACAACTGTTGTTGTAGATATTTTGCAAATGTTAAAAAAAAATCAAGCAAACAAATATTGCTTGAAGGCCAAATTCTGCAGGTTTCCAATTTAATTATTAGATGGTGCATCTCATGAGTGTCTTGAATTATCAGAAGACCAACAGTTTGCTACGAGCTTATGTATTTGTTCTTCTAGTACAACCCCGTGTTAAAACAAGGAATTGCAGATGCAGGTTTACACAAATGGACACCAAGAGCTGGATTAACTCAACTCAACAGGTTAGGCTGCATCTCTGAAGTACATCTCGAGTCTGAAACATCACCTGTCCATGTTCTCCAGAGATGCTGCCTGCATAGATGCCTGAAAGCTGTAATATCTAGGTTCAAGAACAGCTTCTTCCCAACAACCATCAGGCTATTAAATACTACAACCTCCAAATAAGCTCTGAACTACATTCCGACTTGGGGAAATTGGTTTTGTCTTTTTACACTATTATTGGTATGTACGTATGTATGTGAACATGAACTGAACATTTTTTTTCGTTTATTATATTGTTTACATAGTACTATGTTTACATATCCTGTTGTGCTGTTGCAAGTAAGAATTTCATTGTTCAGTTAGGGACATATGACACTAAAACACTCTTGACACTGTGTGTCCTTCAGTGTAACCCCATCATGGTGATTCCACCACAAATCTGCTCCTTTATCCCCCTTTAGATTAATAGCACCCCACTGTCCAAGTGCTGATTCCTGCTTTTATCTGTCCAGTATTAAATACACCCACCTTTACCTTTTCGCCGTGGGTTGCTGCAGAAGCGTTCTTGGTTATGTGTTGCTCAAACAGCAGCATCAGGAGGGCCCAGAGAAAGCGCTCCGCACTCACTGTGTCAATGAGCGTGGCAAGGACGGGCACACGCCGGTGCTCGGGGACATGTGGCATGGAATCCACAAACACCCGGATGATTTTTGTTACCACATTTTCCACATTCTGTTTGATTTCTGCAGGGTCTTCATTGTCAGCCTGCAAAAGAAGAATTTGAGTGAGCAGAATATATGAAAGTGGTGGTGAATCTGTGGAATTCTCTGCCACAGAAGGTAGTTGAGGCCAGTTCATCGGCTATATTTAAGAGGGAGTTAGATGTGGCCCTTGTGGCTAAAGGGATCAGGGGGTATGGGGAGAAGGCAGGTACAGGATACTGAGTTGGATGATCAGCCATGATCATATTGAATAGCGGTGCAGGCTCGAAGGGCCAAATGGCCTACTCCTGCACCTATTTTCTATGTTTCTATGAACTGAAGAGCAATCTTTGCAATTCCGTGCGCCCGGTGGCTCTGCCACTTCACTGAACTTATTCAGGACAGAAATTAATAGATCATGAAAAATCAGAGGAAATTAGAAAAGGGTGGACCCGTTGGGCCCAAAGCTCTCCTGCATTGGTCTAGCACCTTCCCCCCTCCCGCACTCCATCCCCCCTCCTCCCCCACTGCATTCCCCTCCTCCTTTCACCCCTCCATCCCTCTCAACCCCCCAAACCTCTCCTGCATTGGTAAAGCATCCTCCCCTCCCCTACCTTCCCCCCCCCCCCACTCACCCACTCCATCCCCCCTCCACTCACCCATTCCATCCTCCCTCCACTCACCCACTCCATCCCCCCTCCACTCACCCACTCCATCCCTCCTCAATCCCCCCTTCCTCTCCCCCTCACCCATTCCATCCCCCCTCAAAACTCCCCCGGGGCCGGGGTTAGGCGAGGGGGGAGAGGGAGACACACAGGACAATACAACAACCTTAATATCAATTTCCTGCCCCTTTCCCATATTCCTTATCTATCTATTTATATAACTATTACTCTCATCTTGTTTGATTGTTTGTTTATCCTTTCCGTAAATACAGCCAAAACGGGACACTCAGCAGCAGGAGAACTCTCCTCACCCCCTCCTGATTGACTGCCACTCCCTTCACTTGGATGGGTCCCCCCTCCCTCAGAGCTCCCAACTGCGCACGCGCAGACCATCTCCCATTGTGACGACGCGGGAGGAGAAGAAGCTGCTATTATCCTGGAGGTGTGTGTGTGCGCGCGTTTGCTGCGCTGCCCGCTGGGGGTCATAGTCCGGTGATGGTCCGGGGTGCTGAGGCCGGGTGGGATCGTCGACTACACCTCACGGCGGCGGGAGGTGCGCACAAGATGGCGGAGCAGGAGGAGGAGAAGGAGAGCGGCTGCCATTGTTGTTGGAGTCGTCGGTGACGCCGTCAGTTGAAGCGGGCGCTGGAGGAGACGCGGGAGGTGGAGAACAAGCTGCCCACTGGGGGTTGAAGTCCGATGATGGTCCGGGGCTCTGGGGCCGGGCGCGAGCGGGGACTCGACAACGGCGTTGGTTGAAGCGGGCGCTGGAGGAGACGGAGGGGAACTCAGGCGAGTCTCGCCTCACTCCGAGCTCCCATTGGTCAGATTCCGTCCCGCACTCGACTCCCATTGGCCGGGCGGCTATTGGGTTCTCATTATAACGGCGAATGCGGCTGACGGCCAGGACAAGTGGAAAAGTGATTTTTTAAACTTTAAAAAGCCAATAACTTTTAAAATATAACACCAATTTAAATAAAACTTCCTCCAGCCCACCCCAGGACAATGGTGAGTAAGGTGGGCCTAAAATTGTCGTATACCGTTTTGGCTGTATTTCAGGAACGGATAAATAAACAATCAAACAAGATGAGAGTAATAGTAATATAAATAGATAGATAAGGAATATGGGGAAGGGGCAAGAAATTGATATTAAGGTTGTTGTATTGTTCTGGTGAATGGCACAACAGCTTTGAAAGGATGAATGGCCTACATTTTTATAATATATTGTTATTATCCCTCTAATCCCACCCAGAGACCAAGATGTATAATATCTGTAAGGAGTCGCATTAAACATTTTGCAGTTTGTAAAAGTGACCATGTAAAAATGAGGCTGCAGATTTTTAAAGCAGGTAAGTATAAATAGCTCAAGAAAATGGCACTCACTCACCACAGCATTAGGTAAATTCTTATTAATAATATATTGCTGAGATTTGTATAAGCTCTCAAACAGTAATAACTACTATAACGTACCTGAATAAGTGCGGGGATGACAGTCTGCACTGTCTTGTTTATGACCTGGAAACTGTAGCTGTCATCCAGCCGCATCACATTGGCACCCATGAAGGTGAATATGGGCATGATATTATGGAGAACCTTGTCCTGGAAAATAACGTCACAAATACCTCAAAAACAGAAATTGCTTAATGTTGTCGCAATAGTGGATTTATGAGTACTTGAAGCAAAACTAAAACTGAAAGTTCAGAGGGATATGGGCCAAACGCTGGCACATGGGACTAGTGTAGATGGGACATGTTGGTCGGTGTGGGCAAGTTGGGGTGAAGGGCCAGTTTCCACGCTATATAACCCTCTGACTCTATAAATGGTTAAAGTAGTTCGCAAATCTGGTGGGTAACAAATGTATGAGCGGCACGTTGGCACAGCAGTAGAGTTGCTGCCTGACAACGCCCGATCCTGACTACAGGTGCGATCTATGTGGAGTTTATACGTTCTCCCCCTGACCGCGTGAGTTTTCTCTGGGTGCTCCGGTTTCCTCCCACTCCAAAGACATGCAGGTTCATGTTAAATGGCTTCAGTAAATTATCCCTCGTGTATAGGACAGAACTAGTGTATGGGTCGACATGAACTCTGGGGGCCAAAGGGACAGTTTCCTTGCTGTATCTTTAAACTAAACTAAAACAGCTAATATTTCGCCGGTTAGAACTTAGAAAAGAACACTTAACAAAACCATAAAATGAAAGGATTTTAATTGTGGGCACTTGCACTTCTGTATTTCATGACTTTTATTACTAGATTTAATGCATAATGTGCAAAGCTCCAAGACTTCCAACTCCAATGCTTGCGAAACCCATCTCTTCCCCATGTTGCCAAACCCTAACACCCTGGCTCACACCAGTGTCAGGCATTAAAGACCCCATTGCTAAACTGAATAGCAGCAGCCAACACCACTGTAATATTCGTAAGGTCAGGCCACATCTGCGGAGAGAAAAAAACAGGCTCATCTGCCTAAAATGTTCACTTTTTCACTCTCCACAAAATGCTGCTTGACCTGTTGAATAATTCCATGTTTAATGTTTTCATTTCAGATTAATCATCATCTGCAGGTTAAATAGGCCAGGCAGCTCTCCTACATGCTTCATTATTTAATATGATTTTGGTTACCTTTTACCTCACAGACATTTCAAAATGATCCGACAGCAACATCCTTTGACAATAATCTGACGCTGGTTAAACTTACAGGGAACATTCCGGCAGCAACACCCAGGAGCAGCAGTGCATGATGATGGGTCTGAGGCATATTTGAACCCCTGACACATTGAACAATCAGCTCCACGTTAAACTTCTCTTCATCGAGAACATCTGTAAAATCAAAGTTGAAAACGCAGCTACTTAGGATATTGCAACGTATTTATGCAGCCCCCGTAATATTTGGAAAATTATGAGAAATATTTACAAAAGATATTTAGTGTGGCACGGTGGCGCAGCAGTAGAGTTGCTACCTCTACCGTTGTAGGTTAATTGACTTCTGTAAATTGTCCTTCGAGTGTAGGATAGAACTAGTATTTCGGGTGCTCGTTGGTTGCCGTGGACTTGGTGGGCCAAAGGGCCTGTTTCCATGCTGTATTTCTAAACTAAACTAATATTGAATGCATCTGGAATTTGTCACGGGATTAAGAGTTTAACACCCAATATTAACAAGGGATGGCAGAACATTATCTGCAATCCTCTGTTTGTATGTCACGCGTAATACATTTACATTCTACAACAAATCAAGCAGTGATATCTGAACGAGTCGGAACCTTGGTTTTCAATACATGCTATGGCGGCACGGTGGTGCAGCAATGGAGTTGCTGCCTTACAGCGCCAGAGACCCGGGTTCGATCCTGACTGTGGATGCTGTCTGTATGGAGTTTGTACATTCTCCCTGTGACCGTGTGGGTTTTCCCCGGGTGCTCCGGTTTCCTCCCATACGCCAAAGACGTGCAGGTTTGTAGGGTAATTGGCCGGTAAAATTGTACATTGTCTCTAGTGTGTAGTCTAGCGTACGGGGATTGCTGGTCGGCGCGGACTCAGTGGACTGAAGGGCCTATTTCCATGCTGAATCTCTGAACTAACCTATTCCAATGTTAAATGCACCCTGAAGAAGCAGCACCTTATTATCTGAATTCGCACATTACAACCAGTTTTCAATGTTGAATTCAACTATTTCAGGAAATCAGTATTCAAATTTTGTGCCTCAAATTCCTGCTTTATTATTTAATTCCCTTTTGGTATTTCATATTTCATTTGCTGCTATTTATCTCTCCATCAGACAGATCTTTGGTGGTTCACCTCCCTTCAGCTGCCACCACTCATGTGATGCAGTCTCTTCTGGTATCCATTCTACCAAAGGTCTGTTCTCTCTAACCTTTCCATTTCTTCTCCAAACAAAACTTGATTTATTTCCAACATTTCAACATTTTAAAGCAAGGTCACTGATCTGAAATATTAACTTAGTTTCTCTCTCCACAAAGCCCATCTGACCTGCTAAGTACTTCTAGCATTTTTTTTTAAACTCAGTGCTGTGGTCAACTTAAAGTATATTTTCTATGTTTTCTTTCTTTCCTTCAAATTATATCCAACACACAGCAATTTATATGATTGTACAAAGTAATAGCTTCACAAATTTGGTTTGGAGATTAATTGGCTTTGATAAAATTGTTAATTGCCCCTTGTGTGTATCATAGTGTTAGTACATGGGGTGATCGCTGATTGGCGCGGACGTGGTGGGCTGATGGGGCCTTTTTCCACACTGTATCGCTAAAGTCTAAATGATTTTGATTTTACACTCTAATTGTTTAAAACTAGTCAGAGAGTTGTATTGTACAGAAACAAGTCCTTTGGCTCATCACATGCACACTGACCTTTTTGCCCATTTCTACCAATCCCATTTGCCTGTATTTGGTCTATAGCCTTCTATGCATTTTGTATTCAAGTGGCTGTCTATGTGTCTCTTAAACGCAGTGATCGTATCCAATTTCTCACTCTGATAGTGAGGAATCGGATATGATCACAGTGTTTGATTGCATCCGGCAGCACATTCCTGAACACAAGAATAGAATTGAATAGCCTTTATTGTCATCCAAAAACATGTTTTTGGACGAAATTATGTTACCTACAGTCAACAATGAGAAGCAATAAAAAGAACACAACCACTCTCAATATAAAAAACATTCAGATCCCCTCTCGTTTTTGGTACCTTTGCCATGGAGCTAACAAGAATTAATTCAAACTACAATTATAGTAGTACTATATAGAAGTAGTTCAAAATACAAGAACATCGCAGAGAAATAATTTCAAACTGCATACCATTGCTTATCTTGGAACCATCGGGTGACAGCTTCTGGCAGAGGTTCAGTAAACAATTGAGGATCAGCTGTTTTGTGTACTCCAGACTGCTCTGCTCAGACAATGCAGGATCCAGACACCTGAGTCATGACAATGATTATCTGTTAGTTCTCAGTCATAATCAAAATAATTAACTTTCCATTTTCACACACAAAAATATAGAACAATGGACCATCGTCTCCAAACTCTATCCGTGTCAAGAATCCACAACCCTTGTCAAGAATGGTCACACAATCCCCAAATTAATCCTCATCAGGGCAGCACAGTGGCACAGCAGTGGAGTTGCTGCCGCACAGCTCCAGAAACCTGGGGTTCGATCATGACTACTGGTACTGTCTGTACGGAGTTTGTACGTTCTCCGTGACCGCGTGATTTTTCTCCCGGGTGCTCCGGTTTCCCCCTACATTCCAAAGACGTACAGATTTGTGGGTTAATTAGCTTTGGTAAAATTGTAAATTGCCCCTAGTATGTGGGGAGTATGTAGCTAGTGTACGGGGAGATCACTGGTCAGCGTGGATTCAGTGGGCAAAATGGCCTGTTTCCAAAGTCTATCTCTAAAGTCTAAAGAAGGGACCCGACCTGAAACATCATCCATCCATGTTCTCCAAAGATGCTACCTGACCGAATGAGTTACTCCAGCACTCATAACATAAATTTCATAATATAAAATCTGTCAAAATTCTAATTTTGTTGATCTAAATATTTAGACACGAGTACTAGAGTAAGCAATTTTCATTGTATTAGTCCAGATCCAAATTATTCCTAACCTTGACCTGGATATAAAATGATGTACTTTGTTGGTTTTCTATACACGGGAACTGCTTTATTAAACAGAAATGCGCAAGTCCCTTCACCACAAGCAAAGTGGCAGTTTAAGGTATTGACCAAATACTACCTTCCAGAGATGAATGAGGGATGAGACATAAAGGCTGGCCTTGCCAGGTGTACATTGTCAAAGAATGAATGAAAAAATCTCCCTTCTTGTTGTTAGATTCTATAACCACGTGGTCTTCAGCACTTCACACAAAAACTTTGGCTTCAAGCAACTCATTACATTTTATCTTTTATATCATAGTGCATGTGAAATCTAAGGATACTTAGAAGGTGATACATTATACCTTGGTGAAGATTCCAGTTTTCTCTTTTTAAACTTGCCTCACCTACCATTTCCTGAGCGTTAAAAAGCAAGGAAGGGTAAGTTGTTCAAACTACCTAGCCATTGCTTGTATGGAACCCTAGTTAAGATAAGTTTAGAGGGATATGGGCCAAACACAGGCAGGTGGGACTAGTGTGGATGGGACATGTTAGTCGGTGCGGGCAAGTTGGGCTGAAGGGCCTGTATCCACACTCTATGATTCTATGATCTCAACCATGCTATAGCCGACAACAGCACTTGTTCATTTTAGTAACAACATGAGGAGTTTGTTTTAATTTTCTCTGACTTTGAATACTTTAGCACTCATACCTGGACAGAAGGCTGAATAGGGTAGGAACAAGAACCTGGGGTTTTTTGAGTTTCTTCTTGTGCTGCAACAACTCCAGGATGAGGGTGACTCTCTGCCAGTTAATGTTACCCGTTAAAGAATTAGGTTCCAAATTCGTCATGTCTTGCGCTTTCCTTTAAAAGAAAACACACAGAGTGAAAAGCAATGACAATGAATTTTGAAGTTTGTAGAAGTTAGACTGTTATATTGGAATCTTTCCCATTCCAATAGGTGAAATCCAGTTCTGATGAATTCCACAAAAGAGAAGAAGGGTCTGGTTAATTTATTAATTCTAACATGAAGTCCACTTGAATTTTAACAGTGAAGTTAATGATGTGGAAGCAAATTTCTCCATGTAATATGCCACAATTCTGGGAGCATGGCGCAATAATTGAATTGTTTTCAAATTTTGCAACAAAAAATTTGAGATTACCACAGAAATTATGCACGTCTTCCGCCGGAGGAGCAAGATGCTCTCTCATAGAGATTAAGTATATTGAGTTTATATATTCCGAACTCAATAAAGCATGCAAAATATACAGGAGCGGAACAGTGGCGCAGTGGTAGATTTGCTGTCTTACAGTGCCAGAGACCCGGGTTCAATCCTGACCACGTGCCGTCTGTAAGTAGTTTGTACGTTCTCCCCATGACCTGCACGGGATTTCCCTGGGCGTTCAGGTTTCCTCCCACACTCCAAAGACATACAGGTTTGTAGGTTAATTGACTTCCGAAAAAAATTGGAAATTGTCCTTGGTGTGCAGGAGAGTGTTTATGGTGATTGCAGGTCAGCACTGACTCAGTGGGCCAAAGGGCCTGTTTCCACACTGTATCTCTGAACTCTAAAAACACAGTGGCGCAGAGGTAGAGCAGCTGCCTTATAGCTCGAGACCTGGGCTTGATCCTGACTGTGGGTGCTGTCTGTAGGGAGTTTATACGTTCTCCCTGTGACTGCATGGGTTTTCTCCAGCTGTGTTTCTTCCCATATTCCAAAGATGTGCAGGTTTGTAGGTTAATTGGCTTCTGTAAAATTGTCCCTAGTGTGTAGGATAGAACTAGTATACAGTGATCGGTGTGGACTCAGTGGGCCGACATAAACTACACAACATGGAAGCTAAAATGTTGTTTCCATGGTGTTTATTTTATTGGTAAAAGAAATTATTTTTGATATTTGGCAAAATTTCTTCAATGGACACTATTGCTACTTTGAATTGTCTCTCCCATAGACAGTGAAGCTGCCCAGTCACACAGTACAGCGACAAATCAAGAGATACTGGGATCAAGGAGGGAGAAGAGGAACAGTGGAATTAACTTCAAAGTTAAGTGGGACAATGAAGGAGGGCCAATGTGCAGACATGTGGTGAGAATTGTTATAAATTAAGCAACACCCCAAAAGTACCCTCATTTGGAACCAACCTTTGCTGCAGCATTTTCTGCCTTCTGGTCTGTTGAATGGTCGCACGACTTTGAGATTTCTCCAAAGGCCCGAGCTCCCTGGCAACTTGCTCTGCATCAACCACGATCTGCACCGTATAGAAATTAAAAAGTAACTACTAGCAAGATTTTGCATTTTTACTTTAAATTTACAACCCAAAAGAGACAAAATAATATATTGATAATAAAATGATATATTAATAATCCAAATCCACATTAAGATAGAGCAAAACATCACTGTGTACAAAATATACAGTATCTTATCTGTTGGGAGTTCAACAGGCCAACACTGTAAACATAGTGAACATTACATGCCTTTGTCCCTTTGTATCAAAAGGCTTTTTGCGCATTGACTTTCATCAGTCAGAGTACTGAGTATAGAAGTTGGGACATCATGTTGCAGTATATAAGACGTTGGTGAAGCCTCATTTAGAGTATTATGTTTGGTTTTAAGCACCATGTTATAGGAAAATGTCAAGCTGGAACTGGTGCAAAGATTTATGAGGATGTTGCCAGGATCTGAGGGACTGAGCTGTCATGAGAGGTCGAGCGGTTTAAGACTCTCTTCCTTGGAATGCAGAAAGAGAAGGGATTGATCTTATAGAGGTGTACAAAATCATGAAATGAATAGATCAGGTCGGTGCACAGAGTCTCTTGCCCAGAATAGGGGTACCGAGAATCAGAGGACATAGGTTTAAGGTTAGGGGAGAAAGATTTAATAGGAACCTGAGGGGTAACTTTTTCACGGAATGTGTGGTGGGTGTATGGAACGGGCTGCAGGAGGAGGTAGTTGAAGCGGGTACTATCGCAACTTTTAAGAAACATTTGGAAAGGTACATGGATAAGAGATTTAGAGGGATATGGGCCAAATGCAGGCAGGTGGATTAGTGTAGGTGGGGCATGTTGGTCGGCTTGGGCAAGTTGGGCCGAAGGGCCTGTTTCCACTCTGTATGATTCGATGACTCAGGATAATGGGGACGGTACTTGGCTGTTTGATACTGCAGGTACAGGGAACACGTGCTCACTGGAACTGCCATGTCCGAGGACCACAATGTGTTGATTCGGAAGCAAACCCCTCCACCCCTAACCTTGCCCAAGGATGCAATGCAGTCCATCCTGTGAAGTGAGAAGTGGCGCCGTCAGGTGAAGAAGGGGTGAGCCATGTCTCTCTAAGATACAGTGCACGGCAGTTGCTCAATTCACTAAGGTAAACGAGCCCCCTGCAAACATCACATCGATCTGTCCTGGGAACAGCACTTCCTGTGAACAGTTATGAGATAGTCGCACGCAATCTGGTGACACCGCAGACTGTGGAAGAGGTACTTCCCCCCCCCCCCCCACCCTACCCCGGCTGAAAGGGAGTTAAAGGTGTGTGGCTGTGAATCATCATGTTCGGCACAGATATTGTGGGCCAAAGGGCCTGTTCCTGTGCTATATTGTTCTATGTTCTATGTCACTGACAGCAATGCTAGCTGGTAAACGTGCGGGCAAAATCGTACTGCATGAGGAGACATTTGTGGGAATGCATCTGCGTGTTATATTCGGATGGGCCTTGTATATCAGCTGGGAGCAGGCATTTCAATGGAAGACTATGCCAGACAAGCTCAGGCAGTTTGCCAGCCAAATGATAAATTCAGCCAAAAGTCTGTGATAAGTATCGCAAATTACAAATTTTGAATCACAATATGTTGTATCATCAAAAGTGCCAGGCAGTTAATCGCATCACAACACTGAATTACACACGTTTACACTCTCCTTCAAAGTTCCAAACCAAACCCAAACAACAATTTTGTTGCGTAAATCTCATTTAAAGTATAAACCAAAAAGAATACACATTTCAAAGCTGTCTTCACTCACCGCCTTGAAAATACCGTTTATTGCTTGTGCACAGACTGAGTTTTTAGTTTGCACATGCAGGTCAAATAGTACTCCCAGTAATCTCTGCTGTATGTTCACACCAGGCAGTGCTGCAAAGAACTGTTTTGTGATCTAGAGAAGATAAATTAAATAGAACTTCTTAAATAAAGGCAAATCTTGGTACCATTGTTATAATAGTCACTTGCACTTAATAGTAAGAAAATTAATTCAAAATTTCCATAATTTTCCTGCAGAAATTTAGAAATTAATGTTAAGTTTCAGACCAATTTTTAA
This sequence comes from Rhinoraja longicauda, assembly GCF_053455715.1. Taxonomy (NCBI): domain Eukaryota; kingdom Metazoa; phylum Chordata; class Chondrichthyes; order Rajiformes; family Arhynchobatidae; genus Rhinoraja; species Rhinoraja longicauda. The sequence continues at coordinate 34,188,261 of NC_135961.1, read as the reverse complement.
AATCAATTTAAACAATTAATTCCCCACAGATGAAATTGTCTATTGAGATCTGGCCCCTTAATTCAGTGGCCTGCTAGGCTATTTCAGATGGAAATTAAGGGTCGAGAGTCAGAATAACACTTCTTTTCATGAAAGACATTTATGTAAGTAAGGGTGTCAGGGATTATGGGGAGAAGGCAGGAGAGTGGGGTTGAGAGGCAAAGATAGATCAGCCAGGATTGAATGGCAGAGTAGACTTGATGGGCCGAATGACCAATTTCTGCCCCTAGAATTTATGGTCCAAATAGGTTTTCAAGGTTATTACTGACACAAGCTATCCCATTTTAAATTTTTATAAATTACTTTGAATGTCCACCTTTGAAATGTCAGAATAGAATCCTGTGCTTTCCCTCAATATTTACAACACAAAATACCTGTCCAAATGCAGTGACCTGCAGTGCTGGTAAGCCTTTGTACACTTCCTTGGAATTATTCAATGCATTGATGAACAGATCCAGACTTTGGGAATTTTTTGCCAGTAAAGACGCAGATTGTTCGTTGTACTTTGAGAGAGCCATGTGCAGCAGAAGAGCTTCATCTTTGAGGAAAACATCAGGTTCCGTTCCGAGCAGTCTCTCAATTAGGGGTAACAAGCTGGAGAGAACCATCTGAAAAGTAATTCATTATAAAATTAAAATAGTACGTGACAAAAACCTCAAAATTAAACAACGGCCTGATTTTCAAGCAGTACAGGCAATAAAACTATCAACTCTTACTGTTATTACTTCACATGCAACTGACCACAGAATTGAAGGTCCGCTCTTGCTCCCCCTCCCCCCATTCGTAACAAGGACAGAATCCCCCTCTTTCTCACCTTCCACCCCACCAGCCAGCGGATCCAACAAATCATCCGCCAACATTTCCGTCACCTACAACGGGACCCCACCACTGGCCACATCTTCCCATCCCCTCCACTTTCTGCGTTCCGCAGAGACCGTTCCCTCCGTAACTCCCTAGTCCACTCGTCCCTTCCTACCCAAACCACCCCATCCCCGGGCACTTTCCCCTGCAAACGCAGGAGATGCAACACCTGTCCCTTTACCTCCCCCCTCAACTCCATCCAAGGACCCAAACAGTCTTTCCAGGTGAGACAGAGGTTCACCTGCACCTCCTCCAACCTCATCAATTGCATCCGCTGCTCTAGATGTCAACATCTTTACATCGGCGATCGCTTCGCTCAACACCTTCACCAGCCCATTCCCAGTCTGACCTTTCTGTCATGGGTCTCCTCCAGTGCCATAGTGAGGTCCACCGGAAATTGGAGGAAGAGAGTGGAAGTTTTGTTGCCTCCATCACAGTGAGGGGGTGTTTGGAGTCACTGTGATGGACGTTTGTGTTGGGGTCATGTGTCTTGTGTTCTTTTTTGTGTGTGACTGCTATGTAGTTTCGTTCGGTACCTTGGTACCGAATGACAAATAAAGCTCTGTTGAACAGCACCTCATATTTCGCCTGGGCAGCTTGCAGCCCAGCGGTATGAACATTCACTTCTCCAATTTTAGATAGTTCCTCTGTCCCTCTCTTCCCCTCCCCCTTCCCAGATCTCCCACTGTCTTCCTGTCTCCACCTATATCCTTCCTTTGTCCCGCCCCCCTGACATCAGTCTGAAGAAGGGTCTCGACCCGAAACATCACCCATTCCATCTCTCCTGAGATGCTGCCTGACCTGCTGAGTTACTCCAGCATTTTGTGAATATATACCTTTGATTTGTACCAGCATCTGCAGTTATTTTCTTACACAGAATTGAAGGAATGTCGCTGTCAGTGATTCAGTGTTTATCCGTTAGTTATGATTGTCCAAGAGAATTAAGGGAAGATTGATATTGATGCAAATTTAAGTCAAGTCACCTTCAAACTAGTCCCACTGCAAGGTACCATTGAAAACACGATGCTTTGCTGCACAAGTTCCAGATAAGTTTTGAATATCGTACTAAGCCAAATCCACGCAGGTCAGTGGACCATACCAAGCAAGATGAGAAGGCAGGAGAATGAATAGATCAGCCATAATCGAATGGTGGAGCAGACTCGATGGGCCCAAATTGCCGAATTCTGCACCTACATCTTGTGATCTTATGAACCGATACCTTTCCTTTTAGTTGTTGTGAAATAAATACACCTCTGCTTAACAAAAGAATGGACGGGTGCAGGACATTTGTTGGTTTATGGTAAAGTGCTGGACTCTGAAGAGCTTTACAATAAGAGGCATATCTTGCTGTTTGAACAGACATGATTGTACAAGAATATTTGACCTCATACAATCATGGAGTTATCAGAGATCCTTGTGAGTTTTCAACATTTTAAAATTAATTATGTAATTAAATTCTAACACTAATTTGACTAAATTTACAATTTAATAAAAATAATTTTCTAATGATATTTACTCACATTGTACTATAAAATACTAAACTGACCTCTCCATTCACTTGTTCAAATGCTTTCAGCAAATTACGTGTGATATATGATGGTTGTTCACGATCTTCAAAATATTGCAGAAGATTCTCAAGATCTTGCTTCAGCTTTGTGTGCTGTGACCTTGCTGGTCCACTGGCTGTTATAACTTCCTCAAATAATGTGCCAAGAGCCTGGATAAATGAAACCATGGAGCAATAAACAATGTACCTGCAAACAGCACAGGTAGCAACAAACGGTTGCCTCTGATACACATCAAAACTCAGCTTACGTAACCATTAGGCAGATTTCCCTGGGTCTTTCAAAAAGAGAAAGAGAAATTTATTTGTTGAATTGCCCACCCTTGTTACTAATTTCAACTGTTTCAGTCAATTAATTAAACAACATTATTGTGACATGATAAGCACAACTGTACACAAATATAATTTTTTTTAATTAATTGCCCAAAATTATGAATTTACAAAAGAGCACCCTTTCTTACCTGACTTAAATGTGTGGGATCTGCAATGATTTCTTCTGCCATATTAACAAGACCGTTAACAACCACATGAAATGCGGACCCTGGTACATTTGCAAATCTCTGCAGACAGGCAATTGCTGCCCGACGCACCTCCCTCACAGGGCTGCCCAGAGTAATGACAAGGGAGACCACCACTGGGAAAACAAACACAATTCAGTAATAAATTGGCAATATCATTTTTTAAATAATTACGTGTTTAATGGAATGGATTTGAAAATTAACACCTTGCGATGACAGAACTTCATTCCCAGCAGAATTAAGTAGCGCGCAGCCCACATAAAGAGCTCGGGTCTGTAGTATCACACCAACTGGTCTGTTCAACTGGTTACTAAGGTTATAATTATAGGTCCACAGAAGTGACAAGAACTTGAAGAGATGATTAGGTTCTCGCAGATGAATCTGTAATACAAATTTTCATAAATTATAGAAACAAAAGGAGTTTTAGTAAAACAGATATGATAAATATATTTTGTTGAAATCTGCTTTCCTTTCCTCTATCTACAATTATTGATTGAAATAAACCTCAAAAATATTGGTCAAATTCAGGTAGTGATATGTGGTCAAATCTGAATTAAATCAAATTATTTGGCCTTTTTTAAAAAACCTGTTGGCAAATTGAGCAAAGGTCCAATATTTCATCCCGTTTGTAATTCTGCCTATTTTATTATACGCAAATGAAATTAAACATTAGAAAGAAATAAAAATATTTGTCAAAACAGAATATCTTGGGTGGCACAGTAGCGCAGAGGTAGAGTTGCTGACTGACAGCGCCAGAGACCCGGGTTCCATCTTGACTACGGGTGCTTGTCTGAACGAAGTTTGTACGTTCTCCCCATGACCTACATGGGTTTTCTCTGGTTTCCTCCCACACTCCAAAGACGTACAGGTTTGTAGGTTAATTGGCTTGGTATAATTGTAAATTGTCCCTAGTTTGTATAGGATAATGTTAACGTGCGGGAATCCCTGGTCAGCGCGGACTCAGTGGGCTGAAGGGCCTGTTTCCACACTGTATCTCTAAACTAAACATAATTACATGGTCTACAAGTGCACAAACAACTTGTATTGTACTTTCAATTAAGTGAAATTCTAAATCTAAAGTTTCCATCTGAACAAAGCTTTAACTGCACTTCTTTTGATTGGTAAAACAAAAGCAAGAATACACAATTAGAATGAGGAAATATAAGAAAATAACTGCAGATGCTGGTACAAATCGATTTATTCACAAAATGCTGGAGTAACTCAGCAGGTCAGGCAGCATCTCGGGAGAGAAGGAATGGGTGCATTTCGGGTCGAGACCCTTCTTCAGACTGAGGAAATGATGGCTTTGCCTGGATATGAGCGGAAACAATATGTGGTTCCATGGTGTGATGGTTAGCACACTGTCCTCTGAACCCCGCAATCTGCAGCACAGTGAGTAGAGCCAATGTCTCACAGATCTGGAGACTCGGGTTTGAGACCTCGGATTACTGACTGTGGAGTTTGCATGTTCGCCCAGGTGCTCTGGTTTCCACCTACATCCCACAAACTTGCAGGTCAGTAGGTTAATTGGCCTCAGTAAATTGACCACAGTGTATGGGTGAGGGGTAGAATCTATGGGGAAATGATGATAAGGTGGTGGGGATAAAATGTAGGATTAGTGGATGTAGGTGGTTGATGGACGTCAAGGACTCAGTAGACCAAAGGCCTATTTCTGTGTTGTATGATTTGAACCCCAACACATTTAACAAACTTATGTTTTCAATATTGTTATGCCTTCCTTCATGTCTATCCCAGTAGTTAAATTAATAGCATGAATGAAATATCTATTCACCTGAACCAGAAACTGCAAGAGAATCCTGAAGCTTATGACAAGGCTTCCTTCACTTGTACCACATGCAAGAAGATCAAACATATCAATGAGAAGATGAAGATAATTACAGCTTTGTTCATCTAAACTTTCAGGGTTCCACCAGGACTGTTCTGAAAAGATTACAAGAAAGAAAGGTTAAGAATGTCAACCAAATGGTCATGCCAATGAAGTTGCAAAATGGAACTCAACTAAATCCCCAAAGTTAGACACAAAATGCTGGAGTAACTCAGCAGGCATTTCAGGAGAGAAGAAACAAGTGATGTTTCAGATCGAGACCCTTCTTCAGACTGAGAGTCAAGGGGAGAGGGAAATTAGAGGTATGACAATGTACAAAGAACAAATGAATGAAAGGGGTGAAAAGAACAAATCAGAACCAGTAACAATGATCAAGGAAAGGTGGAGCCCACAATGGCCCACTGTATGCTGTGGAAAAGATAATAACGAGTGGATACAAATAGTGAAACTGAGCAATAGGACAACTAGGGTTCCCCAAAGTGCTGGGCAACCTTAGCAGGCCAGGCAGCATCTGTAGAGGGAATGGACAAAGTTTCAAGTCGGGACGAAGCCGGCATCTGACCCAAAACGTTGCCTCTCCATTCCCTCCAAAGATGCTGCCTGACCCGTTGAGTTCCTTCAGCACTTGTTTTGCTCAAGACTCCAGCATCTGCAGCTCTTTGCGTCTGAGCTAAATCTATTTGAACAGGAAAAAAAATGACCGTAAGGCATGGTGAAAGCAGCTGCATTTGAGATCAAGGTGACACTGGATTGAAACTTATATTTGTTGGAAAAACTCTCACTGGTTCAAATTGTACATGACAGGGGAAGAATCCAAAGGTCAAGTATCAATGAGTGTCAAACACAGTCACTATCTCCATAGCCCCATCATCTCCACATGCCAATCATCTCCACGTTACTTCAATAACCTTTTTGTGGCGATGTCAGAAATGGGCAGATCACATTTCAGTTCCCCTTGCAACTACGCTGGAAATACAGCAGCATGGACAATACCAAGCTCTTGCTTGTCCGAACAAATGACAGGCCTCAATACAACTGTTGGAATGTTGCTGAGGGAAAATGGTTAAATGTTATATGGTAAACGTGAGTTAAGCAAATCATACAAGTGCTGTAGTTGTAATTTATAAATCTGCTCATGCAGCTTTTAGATTTTAAGACTTGAGATACAGCGTGGAAACAGGCCCTTCGGCCCACCAAGCCCGCGCTGACCAGCAAACCCCCCGTAAACTAGCACTATCCTAAAAACTGGGGATAATTTACAATTTACTGAAGCCAATTAACCTATAAACCTGCACGTCTTTGGAATGTGGGAGAAAACCGGAGCACCCAGAGAAAGCCCACGTGGTCACAGGGAGAACATACAAATTCCGTAGACAGCATCCGCAGCCGCGGTAAGGCAGCAACACTACCGCTGCACAACTGTGCTGCTCTGAAAAGTTTTATTTTGGCTAATCATTCTATAACTGCTCATTGGCAAATGACTTCATAATCTATTGACGGCCAGTGAAAATGTAAATGCTGCATAAAGAGCACCCTAACCTTATTTACATAGAGCCGTTGATGTTCCCCTCTGCTGAATTAACTTTTAAATGTTTGCTACACCCTAGTATAATTGGGTAGAGAAAAATTATTTCCCTCATTATCTGCAAGCAAGCATGGCACATAGAGCACTACAGCATGGGAAAAGGCCCTTAAACCCACAATGTCTGTGCTGAATATGAAGCCAGATTAAACTAATCTCCTCTGCCTGCATGTGGTCCATATCCCTTCATTCCATGCATATCCACGTGCCTATCTGAAAGCATCGTAAATACTCCTGTTGTATCTTCCTCCGTCACCACCAGTACTAAAATTACAATTAAAAGGCATTTGGGCAGGTACATGGATAGGAGAGGTTTAGAGGGATATGGGCCAAACGTGGAAAGGTGGGACTAGATTAGATGGGGCATCTTGGTCGGCATGGGCAAGTTAGCCTGAGGGACCTGTTTCCATTCTGACCGCACCTGGCAGCACATTCCAGGCACTCCCATTCTGGGTAAAAAAAAAAATTGTCATGCACATCACCTTTAAACCTTGGCTGAAATTTTGAGGAAACGTGCAAACATCTAAAATTTGAGTTTTAGCAGAAATACTTCCACTTGATGCGTTTCCATTTTAATATTATTTTAAGAAATTAGTAAGGCCTGCAAAATACCCCTGCCTAAAATCAGAATATACAGCGATGGTAAAAGTGTTTACATTGTTCAACATGCAATCTCCCTCACCAAATACCACACCTTTTAGCAATGATTCAGGTGGTTTGAAAGCCATGATTAAGTTCCTCAGCAACAAAATGAGTAGAAATCCAGCTTCCATCCTCCCACCATCGTCAGTCTTCATATTCTCCACATACTCGGTCACCAGATCTGTTGGTACAATGTTCCCTTCAATAGAATGCAGATGCCACTTTTGCAAAGGATTCTGCAATATTGAATGAGTAAAAGGATTATGTTCATATTGAAATTTTCAACCTACTGATTTTTTCCATGAAGAGTAGGAAATTTTCTGCCCGGAATATGTTTGGAGTCAATCATCCAAGATTTCCCTTGGAATACTATAGTTTTTCATCTAAAGAGGAAAAGACACAAATCGCTCAATTTTCAGACTGCCTTTTGTTGAAATAGGTTTATAAATCCAATTCAAAAATGTCCTCAGCTGCCAAGTGAATTATATTTACATAAACAGAATTTTTTTGGCACAGTGGCACAATGTTTGAGTTACTGCCTTACAGTGCTAGAGACCCGGGTTCAATTGTGTCCGCGGGTATAGTCTCCGTGAAGTTTCTACATTCTCCCTGTGACCCAGTGGGTTTCCTCCAGGTGCTCCGGTTTATTCCCACATGCAGAAGACCTAAGGGTTTGTAGGTTAATTGGCCTCTGTAAATTGCCCCTAGTGTACGGACTGGATGTGAAAGTGGGATCACAAAGAACTAGTGTGAATGGATGATCGATTGTGACTCGGTGGATCGAAGAGCCTGTTTCCATGCTGAAAATAGACACAAAGAGCTGAAGTAACTCAATGAGTCAGGCAGCACCTCCGGAGAACAAGGATGAATGACATTTCTGGTCGGGACTTTTCTTCAGACTGAAGTCGGAAGAAGGGTCCCGACCCGAAACGTCACCCATCTTTTTTCTTCGCTAATGCTGCCTGACCTGTTGAGTTACTCCAGCATTTTGTGTCTATCTTTGGTATAAACCAGCATCTGCATTTCCTTGTTTCTATTGTTTCCATGCTGTATCTCAAAACTAAACTAAACATACTCAAAAGTATTCTAGAGTAAATTAGTGCCAAGTGACAATAATGGGGTTAGCTCAAATATGTTAACAGGAACAGTATCTGTTTTTACCCTATAATACATATTTTAATAATTGAATTGCACTCTGTCATAGAGATTTTGACATAAAAGATTGGGATTTATGAAAGATTAATGTTATAAACCTAAAGATATACTCTATAATACAAGATTCTGGAGAGTACCACAAAAGGCATACAATTGGTGAGGATAAGTTGTTTAGTAACTTAGATCGGTGCTGCAAGTAAAAATAGAAGAAATGTCCTCGGATGAATTTCATGCATCGGGTTGGTTTCAAACTCTTTTCGTGAAGACATAGGATTGTAGTGAGTCCAAACGAGCGGTATTATTCAAATACTTTATTGTCGGTAAAACCCGTGACAAACGCAACGCACTTACTCTTGGACTAACACTAACTTCGCTCACTAATCTAATCTCTAACTCCAGTTTGGCGCCAGGCATTTAAATGCCTCGCGCTCCCTCACCCCGTGACCGTAAACCAATCCGAGGGTTCTAGACTACCTGGCCAATCCATATGTCCCTACAGGATACTGATGCCAATGAAGTTGGCGAGAGATGCCACTTAAATTTAGATTCTTGCACCTTTCAACAAATGGGCGTCCAAAGCAATTTTGTCAAAACTTACCAGTCATGTTATAAATACCAGGGAAATAGGGAAGCGAAGAGAAACAAAAACACCCCACCAAATAGTCTAATTCCTCCTCTTCCCAAATAGTCTATATTTTGCTTGTTGAACAGAGCAGATGTACAGCCCTCTGAGTAAAAAGGTTGCCCCCCCCCCCCTCCGTCCAGATGCAATCTTTTCCCTCTCACCATAAGCCTATGTGCATTGGTTCATGATTCCCCTACTCTGGGAGGGTGTCCATGGAATTGTACTGGAGCAGAAATTGATGCCATAACCCTGCGACAATCCTGGATAAAATGCACAAATGGATTTTAACCAACTTTTTGTTGCACCAACCAACTGGAGAAGCTCCAAGGAAACTTGTGGCACAAAGATTCACCAACAGGGAAAACAAGCAAAAAAACATTTAAAATAATTCAGATTAAATTTAGGAATAAATTATTTCCGCCATTTGTTTGAAATATTAAAAAGCTCCAGCACTCAAAACATTAAAGACTCTTACCCTGTCTTTGCTTTTTGCTACTAGTTTCTTCAGTCTAATCTCCAGAGCAGCGTACACTTGTAAAGCATGTTGCAAATGTTCTGGATCAGTCTGCATCTCCAAGGTCTGGACTAAAGCAAAACTCAGGACAACAGAGGTCAGCTTCTGCTTCAGGTTTGAGGGTTCCCTTTCAATGATTTGCAGAATGTTCCTTATCTGCAATCAAAGCAATTATTATTGTCAAAATTCTCAGAAGCAAGTGATTTTCACTGCTCACTACGATAATTTTCCCTTTTAATATCTGTTCAGTATCAGGAAGCCATTAGAACTTAAATTCATAGAATTTGTTGCTTCATAGAACATAGAATAGCACAGCAAAGGAACCAACCCTTCAACCGGTGACATTTCCTTCAACCATTCGCCAATTTTTTTTTTTTTTTTTGCATAAGTGAAGTTGTAAGCTTGCCACACAAGTGTTCTTGGTGGCAATGAAATTGGTGGTTATTTTATTTACAGCTGTTCTGCAAAAACCTTTTGGATCATTATTTTCTGATCAGAAATACATCGCATAAACATAAATATTTTCTCTGCCCAATCCGAGATAGTTGTGAGGTACAAGATTCATAAACCTCTCTTGTAATATTACTGTGGCGCTGCGGGTAGAGCTGCTGCCTCACAGCAACAGAGGCCCGGGTTTGATCCTGATCTCAGGTGCTGTCTGTGTGGAGTTTGCACATCCTCCCTGTGACCGCGTGGGTTTTCTGCAGGTCACAGATCACAGGGAGACCTGCAGACCTCCGGTTTTCTCCCACATCCCAAAGATGTGCAGGTTTGTAGATTAATTGGGCTCTGTAAATTGCCCCACAATGTGTGGGGAGTGAATGAGAAAGTAGGATTACATAGAACTAATACAAAAGGATGATCCATGGTTGACGTGGACTCGGTGGGCCGAACGGCCTGTTTCCATGCTGTATCTCTAAACTAAACTATTATTTCACATGCAATTACTTCTTTGTATTAGCCATGTGCCTTATGCTTTACAGTTTTCACATGCATGTTCACTCTTCACTGTAAAAATGGTGTTTTTACACAATGTACCACCAAGATTAATTTTAAGGTTTACTTCTCTTACCATTTGAGTCCTCACAGAAGGCTCCATCAAGCACAGGTTATTCACCAGGAGCTGAATCATTTTCTGGGTTGCTTCGCCAACAATTTCCCTCGTGTCACAGCTCTCCAATAATTCTTCAAGTACTGTTAAAACAAGTTGTTTAAAGGCTTCAAGCAGAGCCAAAGCACAAGTAGTAACAAAAGCAAGAAAAATGCCCCTGGATAAACCAATCAAGTGAAGCAAATATAAAGATCAGTAATCTATTTTATCCATTAGTAAATGGATGCATTGAAAGTTGCAGTGAGCAAATCCTCCATACAATCACCCATAAAAGTACCAATTCCCAGGAGCATGTATATTTCCTCATTTAAATGCCACCATATGTAAAGAACTAGATGAATGGACAACAAATCGCTAAAAATATACATAACAGTTCCAGACCTGTGGACCATTTTACCCATTAGAAAAGCAGAAGACATAATGTAGTTTATCATGTGTACTCTTAAGAAAATCCAGCTACAACATATTTTATCTTCATTCTCACTCAAAGGAAAAGCAACTGAGTACTGAACCCCGGGGAACTCCACAGGTAACAGCCTTACAGGCTATAAAACCTGAAACATAACCCTTTACTTCCCAGCATAGAGATAATTTTGGATTTAATTTTGCCACTCTCCCCTTGATCCCATAGATGTTTTGTTTAAACCAGCTTCACATGTGGGTTGAAAGACCCAATGAAACAAAATGCTCTCATTCTTAATCAGATACCTTTGTGGATGTTGCAAGCAGCATATTTTATCAGAGATGCTTAAACAACAAAGCACTGGCATTCAAAGGGGCCTGAAGGGATGACATAATGCAGGCATGAAATGATCTACTGCTCAAGAACACAGCCGCTCACATTCGTCATGAAGTACACAATCCTGACGTGAGCACTGAACAACCATACATAATTAGGGCGGCACGGTGGCGCAGCAGTAGAGTAGCTGCCTTCCAGAGCCAGAGACTCTGGTTCGATCCTGACTACAGGTGCTGTCTGTACCGAGTTTGTACGTTCTTACAGTGACCTGCATGGGTTTTCTCCAGGCGGTCCAGTTTCCTTCTGCACTCCAAAATGCACAGGTTTGTAGGTTAATTGGCTTCGGTAATTAAAATGTCCATTGTCCCTAGTGCGCGTGTGTGTGTAGGATAGTGTCAGCGTGCGGAGATGTTAGTGTGTGGAGATCGCTGGTCGGCGCAGACTCAGTGGGCCAAAGGGCCTGTTTCCACACTCAAAGCTAAAACTAAAATGCTCCATGTTACAAATAATATCGGCATTCTGTACAGTGTGTGACTGGAATGAATCCTTAATCATACCCCACACAGATCAAAAAGTTTGAGATAATTATTTCATAGTTTTAAAATGATAGTTGTTTGAGGTAATTAAGGGTAAGGGGACAACTTTTACCTGCAGGCCAGTTGCGAAGCATTGGATTCATGGAGCAGAGCTTCGAATTAACAATAAACTTTGTTATTTTCTGCTCCGCTGATTGTTTTGCTGGGTTGGTCAGCAGCATGTAAGGCAACAGTTCCATCCATAACAGCTGTGTCAGCTTTTCATTCCCTTGAAGCAAATCTGCCATGCTTAGAAAACTTACTGCCTCTTCAAGAATAATATACCTAGGAGCAATTACAGAGCAGGAAGTTGAAATGGCAATTAATATTTAAGCAATACACATACAGTAAATCTACGTGTGATTTGTTGAAAGGCAATGAAGCAACATCTTCTCGCCAATCAGTTTAACAATAAATGCAATGTCTTCTTCGCCCATCGGGTGGCGATCTTGTGTAGCATGCAGTTCATTGTAAAGTCCTACTCATTCACTGCATTGAACACTCCAGTGTTCAGCATCAGGTTAAAGTGCTGCAACAATATCCCTCCCAAATTTAACAACTTGAAGTTCACAGCTCTATTACCAACGCCTCTATTTCTTTAGAAGGCTTAGGAAATTCTGCATGTCCCCAACAATTCTCACCAACCTCTACAGATGTGGCGTAGAAAGCTTTTTATCGGGATGAATCACAGCTTGGTTTGGGAACAACTCCATCCAAGACCGCAAGAAATTGCTGGGTAATGTGGACGTAGCCCAGACCATCGAACAAACCATCCTCCCTTCCATTGATATCTCATGCTGCCTCGGCAAGGCCAACAGCATAATAAAGGATGTCTCACCCCAGTCACACCCTCTTCTCCCCATACCCATCAGACAGGAGGTACAAAAGTGTGAAAACACACACCTCCAGATTCAGGGACAGTTTCTTCCCAGCTGTTATCAGCCAACAGAACCATCCTATCAACAACTAGAGAGTGGCCCTGATCCCTCCCCATCCACCCCACTGGAGATCCTTGGACTATCTTTAATCAAACTTTACTGGATTTTATCTTGCACGAAACGTTATCCCCTTTATCATGTATCTGTACACTGCGGATGGCAGGATTATAATCATGTATTGTCTTTCCGCTGACTGGCTAGCATGCAACAAAATCTTTTCACTGTACCTCTGTACACATGACGATAAACTAAACTATTACAGATATACTAATGCTCACTCTAAACTTATAAAGTACATCACAAAGCTTTAATATGATCACCAACAGCGGATGGGTTAATGTGACAGCAACCACTGTGGTGGGACGTGGAGATAGGGTTCATGTTTTAGCTCCTGACCCATATTTTGTGATTGTTGCAAAGTATGAGGGTAGGATAAAGCAAAGTTCAATTATCCTCAGTCAAAGCTGAGCAAACATGAATGGCCTTTTTAGTGGTACGTATTATCTATTGAAATGTACTTATTCAGACAGTTCCTTCACAACGGGGAGAAAACAGTTTGGGGTGGAACAGTGGTGTAGCGGTAGAGCTGCTGCCTTACAGTGCCAGAGGTCCGGGTTCAATCCCGACTGTGTGTGCTGTCTGTATGGAGTTTGTACTTTCTCCCTGTGACCACGTGGGTTTTTTGCAGGTGCTATCTTTTATCCCACACTCCAAAAAACGTACAGGTTTGGAGGTTAATTGACTTTGATAAAATTGTAAATTGTTCCTAGTGTGTAGGATAGTGTTGGTGTGCAGGGATAGCTGGTCAGCAGACTCAGTGGGCCGAAGGGCCTGTTTCCACACTAAACTAAACCCACATGATTTCAAGCAGCTATGAGACGATTTATAAGATTCAATTGATGCTTTATTTCAAGCGGAAACAGAAGTAGTTTCTGACATGACAATTGTAAATTTTCACTAGTGTGTAGGACAGTGCTGGTTTATGGGTGATTGATAGTCGGCATGGACTCGGTGGGCTGAAGGACTTGTTTACGTGCGGTATCTCTAATGACTAAACAAAAGTTGAAAAGAGCGAGAAGTGAAAAATCTCAAGATTATTTTTATATATTCTAATTATCTGTACACTATTTAAACCAAACACCCGTGTCCTTAGAATTATACCCACCAGCATTCATTCTCAGAAAGGTCCACACGTTGAAGCAGTGACAGAATAGATGAAACTGTCTCTTCTTGACCAAGCTGGCTGGAGAAAGCCTAGGAAAAGAGCAAAATTGCGTTTAATCCTACAGTCTAGTGAGTTCTCTATTATGCAAGATCTTAGCTCTTCATGAGACAGAAGCATTGGACTACAGCTGCCATTGTCAACCGAAGCTGATTGGTAATGAATCATTGGTGTTGAAATTCTGCTCGAGGTGACAAAAGTATGACAAAAGTAGTTGTTTTTGAATTACTGTTATTAACTGTGAACAATTAAGCAAAGGGCATCTGTACCATTTTGGGCTGCACTGTGGCACAGCGGTAGAGCTGCTGCCTTACAGCGGCAGACGGGTGCTGTCTGTATGGAGTTTGTACGTTCCCCATGTGACCGCGTGGGTTCTCTCCAGGTGCTCTGATTTCCTCCCACACTCCAAAGATGTACAGATTTGTAGGTTAATTGGCTTCCATAAATTGTCCCTCGTGTGTAGGATAGAACTAGTGTGCGGGTGATTGCTGGTTGGTGCGGACTCAGTGGGCAGAAGGGGTGTTTCCACGCTGTATCTCTAAAGTAAATTGCGTACGAGGAGTCCAAGTTTATTTTGCACCACCAATAAAGAACAGCACTTTGAAGTGTAGCCCCAGAAATATAATTTGTATATACTCTACAAGTTAATTTGTCAAATACTCATTTGCTTTGAGGCAAGTTATCTTCAGAAATGGAAATTCTTCAGACACAAACAAGTGTTCAATACAACTGACTTCTGTTGATGACATTTTACTCCCATCCAAGTTTAAAATAACATACATTCTGCTAGTTAAATAAGATGACCCAAAATTATGAGCACTGGAGTTATGTGGAGTTTTTCTTTTTCTTTGTAAACAGCGTCAAAATATGCCAACTGTGCATCTGTGGATTGTGCAAAAGAATGTCACCGTGCTGTGCATGCGTGACAATAAAGAACTATTGAACCATTGAGTTAAATAGTGGGCAGAACGTCAGGAACAATTCCCCTACTGTTTTACCAAGTGGTGAAGTGGTCTCCTTTAGAAAAACAGATACACCACAGTTTAACATCTTGTGTAAAAGGTGGTGTAGTAAGCAAGAAGGTTACCAACTAGAGTATAGCTGACAGGCCCAAAAGTCCTATTTATTGCTGTATCTCAAAATAGTAAACAAAGTTACCAGAACAGATCAGTCAACTCACCTCCAGAGCTTGTAGAGCAGCAAGAACTACTTCTGGACTGTCATCTTTGATCCTTTCCAAAATACTTTCCTTCAGGAAAGTATTATCATATCCCTCCTTTAAAAGAAATTTACAGATTAATAACTACTCGTGCTTAATTCTATAATTCAAAAGCCGGTGACCTCCAGTAATAATCCAATGTCTATGGTAATACATTTGACAACCTTGAACAGGCTGGCGCCACTATCGAGCTGCTGCCCTGAAAGACAAGCTTATTGCAAAATCCATTGTTAGTGTGCAAACTTAATTCAAAAATAACTAACAGAAATTTTGCCAATTTCTTCTCTAGAGTATACAAATTATAAAACCTCATTACTTAAATGAAACAGGATTTAGAGAGATTAAATTTCAATTATTAAATATTATGATAGTATGCTTACAGCAGAGGAGTCTATTTGGCTAGTCAAGTTCTAACTCCCATTTCCATGCAAGAGCAATCCACCCAGTGCTCCACTCCAATTTGCCCTGAAAATTGCCTCCAATTCTACCCTGACAGTGCATTGATTGTGTAAAAAATTATATCTTTGTTCTTGACTAGTCTATGGGAGCAGTTTCTCTCTACATCTGCAAACCATATCATTCAAGATTATAAACATCGTTATCAGATCACACCCCAATCTCATCTGTTCTAAGGAGAATAATTCCAGCATCTCCCATCTATCCACTTCACTGAAATCACCTATTGCTGGAAGAACTTGAGAAAATGCCTGCAGCACCTCCCCTGAAGCCTTTACATATTTCGCAATTTAAGAACACCTTTTTTTTTTAAGGAAAGGAAATTGAGCTACACACTCTAATCATGACATAAAGGTACTGTCAAAACATACATGAATAGTGTCAGGCACGTGAGTGAGGTAAAAAAGAGGAAAAGAGCCAAGCGTTTGCGCGAGGCATACAATGGGGGTCAAAAAATTGGAAATTTTACACACAAAATTACCAGTTTCAAGCCTCTTTTAGTGCATTTCAAAGTAAAAACGGACATTACAAAATAATGTGAATATGTCACTGTATATTTATGACATTTAAGTAAATTCGCACATTAATTGATAATCAGCCCAAAAAGGTGGTAATTGGCTTTTCTGCTGTTTTATATTTTAACCCCGTCAATTAATTTAGTTATATAATCTTGCACTTAAATTTAATATTTACTCATTACAGTTCCACCACTGATTTTCTGGCACTCTTGGTTCCAGAGCTTTGCTGGTTTATCCAGTTGGCCAAGGAAGTTGGCTACGGGGATAGATTTGCTGGCTCCAGCTGGGCTGGAGTTCCAGAGCCCCAGCCGCAGGTTGAAAATTCAATCAATCCACCGATCGGCCGTGGAAGTCCCGATGAGGTCGAGATTGGCTGCCTTGCCCAGCCTAGGTGCCACATTTTCGGGGAGACTTCCAGGGCGGGGAGATTTCTCGGGGAACCTCTAGCGACCTCTAGCGGAACCCTAGTGTTCATTACAAGTCTATACATCGTTTATTTAAAAAAAATTCCGATCCAATTTCTCCATTGGCAAACGCGATTTTGGCAAAGTAAAAAACGCGGAAATCATGTAAAAAGCGCGGAAAATGGATTTTAAAAACGCGGAACTCTGCGGAAAATTCACTTGCCTCCAGTGTACATGACGCAGCGGTACACGAAAGCGTACAATAGTGCAACAACAGAGTTACTGCCTTACAGCACCAGAGACCTGGGTTCGACCCTGACTAGAGGTTTGTACGTTCTCCTTGTGACCATGTGCGTTTTCTCCGGATGCTCCAGTTTCCTTCCACACTCCAAAGACAGACAGGTTTGTAGATTAATTTGCTTTGGTAAAATTGTAAATTGTCCCTAGTGTGTAGGATAGTGCTAGTGTATGGGGGAATTGCAGGTCAGCGCAGGCTGGGTGGGCGGAAGTACCTGTTTCTGCACTGTATCTCTAAAGTTTAAAAGTCTTAAGATGAAATAAGTGATTATAAAATAAAGTGGAAACCAATCCCTTCCCAAATGATCTGCATTTCTTTTAAGTGTCTTTCATTTTACTTTTAGGATATTCTCAACCGTTTTACTGCCAATTAAGTAGCTTTCAAGTGAGCAGGAAATCAAGGATAACATCATTTCTCTCTTTTCAAAGAGTGCCATGGGATCATTTACATTCACTGGTAAGAGAAAACTCAAACATCTCAAAACATACCTATGACTCGGAAAAACAAACTGAATTAAAATCAAAGAAAAGACACAAAATGCTGGAGTAACTCAGCGGGTCTGGCAGCAACTCGGGAAAAGGAATAGTTGATGTTTCAGCTCGGAACCCTTCTTCAGACTGAAACGTCACCTCTACCTTTTCTCCTGGGATGCTTCCCGACTCTCCAAGTTACACCAGCATTTTGTGTCTATCTTCAGTATAAACCAGAATCTGCAGTTCCATTCTACACGTATTGAACTAAAATCAAGGTTCTTTCTATTCTCTGTCAACTATTGACTGAGGCATTTTAATATCTTAATCTTAAGCAACCTAAAATGGGCACCGCAGTGATGCTATAGGTAGTGCAACATCTCAGCACCAGCATCTCTGTTCAATGCTTCACCTCACAATGCAGCTCTCTTCAGTGAAGTATTAAACCAATTGTTTTGTGCAGTGCAACATGAACCATGAGCTGTTGATTCAGAGGCTGGGATGCTGATAATATGGCTGAACAGGAGTTAGTAAACTTGCATTACCTGAGAGGTTTTAATAATCTCCTTTAAGTGCTCCATGGCAAATCTTCGAACGTTCGGCTGTGGGTGATTGAGACTCAGCAATAGCGATGTGTCAGAATCTGTTAATAACTAAAATAGTGAAGGTTAATTAGGAGTTAATAAAGTGAATTTTAATTTCTCCCCCCAAAGTCATTGACTTTTCTGGGACATAATTCCATAGGCCCCAAACTTAAATGACCTTGTACTTGCAAAAGTAAAAACATTGTTTGTCTGAGGCTATTGAACCGGCAAAGAGAACTGTAAAACATTATGAGCCCTCCAGCAAGAGTCAATTGACAGCTACCGAGAGGAAGAACCATATTCATCTTCCCTTCTAAAACCCTGATTACAGATGACAATAGGAGTGCAGGTACATAGTTCCTTGAAGGTGACATCACAGGTAGATAAGGTGGTCAAAAAAGCTTTTGGTAAATCGGGCTTCATCAGTCAGAGCATTGAGTATGGAAGTTGGGAGGACATGTTGGAGTTATATATGTTGGTAAGGCCGCATTTAGAGTATTGCGTTCAGTTCTGGGCAACGTGATAGGAAAGATGTTATCGAATTGGAAAGGGTGCAGAGAAGATTTACGGGGATGTTGCCAGGACTTGACGGTCTGAGCTTTCGGGAGCGGTTAAGCAGGCTCGAGTGCATGAGGATGAGGGGTGATCTTTTAGAGGTTTATAAAATTATGAGAAGAATAGATTCGGTAGACGCACAGAGTTTCTTGCCCAGATTGGGGGAATCAAGAACCAGATGACATAGGTTTAAGGTGAAATGGCAAAGTTTTAATAGGAATCTGAGGGGAAACCCTTTCACACAAAGGTATGTGGGTGTATGGAATAAGCTGCCAGAGGAGGTAGTTAAGGCAGGGACTGTCACGTTTAAAAAACAATTAGACAGGTACATGGATAGGACGTTTAGAGGGATATGGGCCAAACTCAGGCAGACGAGACTAGTGTAGATAGGACATGCTGGTTGATGTGGGCAAGTTGGGCCGAAGGGCCTATTTCCATGCTGTGTGACTATAATTGTACTCATGACGAGGATAAACAAACTGAACAAAATCAAGGGCCCTTCCTGTTACGGAGGCATTTTGATATCCTATCCCCAGGCAACCTAAACAGCATAGTAATTCCTCTCATAGTGCAACCATCTCAGATCCAGAGACCTGGGTTCAATCCTGATCTCCTGTGCTGTCAGTGTGCAGTTAGCAATTAGAATGTATACCCCTTTTCAAGGACCAGACAAGACGTGCACTTTTAAGACTGCAGCTTGGACAACGCACTACTCACTCCCAACCCACATTATCTGCTCCAATCCCTGGATTTTGCAACTTTAACCCACCACATTCTCTTTCAGACACGTTAGTGGGGCACCACCGGTGGGGAAGGATGAAGACCCAGAGTCCAGTTCTCAGTTTGGTCAAAGGAAATACAAGGGAAATCAAGATGTGGCATTTAGGTGTTTAAAAAGTTTACACTGTTAGAGCAAGGAAGAAAGAGGGCAAGTCCTTCCTTCCCCTGGCAGGGTGAAGGATGCCACCATTATTTACAAGTAACAAATTTTGGTACTAGAAACAGGCATAGTCACAGGGATAGACACAAAGTGCAGGAGTAACTCAGCAGGTCAGGCAGCATCTCTGGAGAAAAAGGATGGGTGATATTTCGGGTTGGGACCCTTCTTTAGACTGAAAGTAGGGGGTTGGGTGGAAGAAGCAAAATTAGAAAGTTCTTGGGAGGACAGCAAGACTAATTACTTCTGATGAAGCAACGTAAAGTAAAGTTGTAAGTGAGTTACAAAGGGAACTCCGTAAGGAAAAAAAGGATTCATCTCCAACTTTCAATCTAAGTTGACACTCCAATTGCAAAAATTTATAAACTTCAATTCCTCCTCCAAATTGTCCAGCAGGGTGATATTGGGTCATATTTGAGGTCAGACGCTGACATATTCCTCAGTGTACCCTGTGTAGATGTCAGAAAGCAAGGGAGAATGAGAGAAGTGGGCCGTCAAGAAATATTTCCATCTGTGTCAACAATTATGTGACAAGGGCAGTTCAGTAGCACAGTGGTAGAGTTGCTGCCTTACAGCGCCAGAAACCCATGTTTGATCCTAACTACAGATGTTGTCTGCACGGAGTTTGTACGTCCTCCCCATAACCACTTGGGTTTCCTCCCACACTCCAAAGGCGCACAGGTTTGTAGGTTAATTGGCTTTGGTGAATTTGTAAATTGTCCTTAGCGTGTAGGATAGTGTTAGCATACTGGTCGCTGGTCGGCACAGACTCGGTGGGCTGAAGGGCCTGTTTCCGCACTGTATCTCTAAAAGTTAAAAAGTATTGATAAAAAAGTGACATGAAATAGGACCCTTATTAAAAAGATAAACAACTGTGCAAGCCTATTGCAGCTTTGGAAGGTACAGCAATACTTTCCATAGAAATACTTATGGTAAACCAAGAACATGTCTTCCTCTATGGCAAAGTCTCAAAAGCAATATCTTTTTAAAATAGGGCAGTATTAGTTTCTATGATGCAATGAGATCAGATTAAAAACACGGATCATTTCACTTAAAAGTAATTTTAATTCTAAGGAGCCATGAACATCAGTTATAACTTCAAATTGTGTCAAAAGAATCTACATTTAATCGCAAAGCAGATTTTTAAAAGCTCGGCCAGATCCCCAAACATTAATATAAATTTTACCTGATGCTTAGCACTGCTCAAAGACAGAGCAATAAACTGGTTGAAAACATCTTGCTCTCTCTGGCTTGTAAGGTTATTCAGGTGTCTTCCCAATGAAAATTCGTAGGCCTTGGGGTACCTATATTGAAATTTAAAAAAAAGACTTAAATAGGAATATTTAATAAAATGGATTTTAAAAAGAAAAAGTGTATTTTGGTTTCCAGCTGAGCAAATGTAATACAGTGCAGTATTATTACAATAGTGAGGGTGGCAAGGGTTATGGGGAGAAGGCAGGAGAATGGGGTTGAGAGGGAAAGGTAGATCTGCCATGATTAAATGGCGGAGTAGACTCAATGGGCAGAATGGCCTACTTCTGTTCCTATGGCGTGCATTAAAACCCCAAAGGCGACAGAGCAGGACTTTGGGCTTTTTCTTTTGTAAATGGTGTCAAAATAGGGCAAGAGGGGCAAGAATATCATTGCTCCGTGCATACGTGACAATAAAGAAGCATTGAACCATTAACAACTTTATCTTTTGAGAATATGCATCCTTTCCATTAAACCATCTAGTCCCAGACATCAAATCAACCTCAGGCTGTTTTGAAATGGTTCTTCATTGGCAAGTGGCACTGTCCTAATCTTTTCTGTGCAAACAAATGGGTGAAGTATGGCAGCATATTTATGAAGCAATACAGCTGAGAGTAGACATGCATCGCAGGCTTTTCTCCAAAAACAAATTATGCCGTCATTTTGCATTCAAAGCTCGAATTCTTTAAAGGCAGATACATCCATGACTTTACAACATACAAGTGCCTTTAGCTTGAAAAGGTGCCGCACATACACTTATATCTTGAGTCCTTGCACATATAGTTGGATTGCAAGCTGAGTTTACCTTGTTTCCAAAAGTCTGACCAAGGGCATAGTTTTCTGATTTAATGCAGAAAGGCCGTCAGGGTCAATATCCTGTGTCGAATGAGAAATATACTCCTCAAGAAGCAGGCTGGAAAACAATTCAGATGTTGCATGAGCTGAATCAACAACAAAGATAAATGAAACTCTGCAGAACTACAGCTAGATATTTATCTATATAAAACCTTCCCAAAGATTGCTGGCTCCAGGTCCTTGCAGATGATATGTGTGTTTAACAGTTGCAATAACACATTATTCAGCACATTTATCACATGGCAAATCTACTCCAAAGAATTTGATGCAGATAATCTATCACTTGTTAACACAAGATTTGAGTGTTAGTTTTATTCTAAACCAGCCAATTTCCCCTAACACAAAACAAAATTCATGAAGCATTCATTGTAAAATATTTCTCCTCAATACTTAGTTTGCAATCCTTGGTTTAAATTGATACAATGCATAATTAAATAAATTGTTATTTACATGAATTTCATTGTTTTAAAGTAGTTTCGCGTGGGAAATCAGTTTAATCCTTACAATTAACAATATTTTGTTTTAATTGTGCATGGCTCAGAGCATAAGCATTGTTATCAGGCATTAAGCCAGCATCATTTTCATTCTATGTTTAATAAAGGATATTATGAATTCTATTTAATGTGGGGAATGCGTAACGATCAGAAATATGTGAGTGGATAAGTGAGCGGAAGAGATGCCAAATCGCTAAAGTGATACTAGGATATGTGCAGAAAGGAACTGCAGGTGCCAGTTCACACTGAAGATCGACATAAAATGCTGGAGTAACTCAGCGGGATAGGCAGCATCTGGAGAGAAGGAATGGGTGACGTTTCAGGTCTCGACCCGAATGGGAGGGGGAGATAAAGTGATCGCCGCCATTCAGTCCGCCTCGGCCTATGCAATCCCTCAGTTGTTGCAACCCTTTAACTCACCCTCCCATTCCCACACTGACCTTTCTGTCCTCGGCCTCCTGCACTGCCAGAGTGAGGCCCAACGCAAATTAAAGGAACAGCACCTCATATTTCACTTGGGCAGCTTACAACCCAGCGGTATGAATATCGATTTCTCAACTTTAAGTAACCCTTGCTTTCCCTCTCTCTCTCTCTCTCTGTACTTCTCCCACCCTAGTTCTCCATCCTGTTTCACTGTCCTTCTGATTAATTTTACTGATTGTATGCCTCCTTGACACCTTCCCCTCAGCTAACAATGAACCATTTTACATTTCCTTAATATCACTGCTTTGATCTGTCATTTTCACACGTTACCCTTCCATATCTCTAGACTCCCTCTTCCCCGACACTTAGTCTGAAGAAAGGCCTCGACCCGAAACGTCACCCATTCCTTCTCTCCAAAGATGCTGCCTGTCTCACTGAGTGATTCCAGCATTATGTGACACTAGGATAGACAATAGGTGCAGGAGGAGGCCATTTGGCCCTTCGAGCCAGCACCGCCATTCAATGTGATCATGGCTGATCATTCTCAGGATGTGAAGGTTTAGATTTTTGTGGGAAAAGGCAGTATCTAAAAGCAGTGATGTTATGCTACATCATGCATGAGCAGGCAATCAAATGATGTGCAAGATGGAACTGTAGATGCTGGTTTAAACCGAAAATAGACACAAAAAGCTGGAGTAACTCAGCGGGACAGGCAGCATCTCAGAAGAGAAGGAATGGGTGACGTTTCGGGCCGAGACCATCAAATGATGTGGTTTATTCACAAAATGCTGGAGTAACTCAGCAGGTCAGGCAGCATCTCGGGAGAGAAGGAATGGGTGAGTTTTCGGGTCGAGACCCTTCTTCAGATTGAAGAAGGGTCTCGACCCGAAACGTCACCCATTCCTTCTCTCCCGAGATGCTGCCTGACCTGCTGAGTTACTCCAGCATTTTGTGAATAAATCGATTTGTACCAGCATCTGCAGTTATTTTCTTATATCAAATGATGTGGGTTTGATTTGAGGAAATGTACACGTTCAACTTATTTTTTCCAATGAAATACACGACAATTTTGCTTTCCAACAAATATTAAATGGAGAACCATGTCTTAGAAGAGGACAAAAAAATCTGAGTGAAAAAGTTCTGTAACTTTTCCACGCTGTATTTCTAACATAAACTAAACAAAACATGACGAAAGGAAGCTTTTCGTCATTTTAACAAATAAGTAGCAAAGAAGAAGAAATATAATCACCAAAATCTCAATATAAATGTCAATTGCAAGGAATTTCATTGCAAAAATATAAGCAAGCAAAATGTTATTAATATTTACTTGGCTACAGTCTGGTCCAAGTTGTTCTCCAGTGTAATATTCTGAAGTATCGCTTCCAACAGTTGGAGATGTGTTTGGGAACCAGGATCTTTGTCCTCCCTTTCGGCTGTTTCAACAAAGAAAAGAAAATAATTTAATCAAATTCAGGCCTGCAAGAAATATTTTTTAGTAAGTGAGTCTGACATTCAATTTTTAGCAGTTTCAAGCTTCAAGTGAAATTATTTATATTGAATTGTGGAGAGTTCACAGGTTAATTCTTACAGCTAGATGTTGGCAGCAGAGGATAGAACTTTGTGAACAGAGGATAGAGGATAGACAGATTGGTCATGGCATTTTATTGTAAAAATGACGAAAAGCTTAATTACGTCATGTTTAGTTTAGTTTACTTTAGAAATACAGCGTGGAAACAGGCCCCTTGGCCCACTGCATCCACGCTGATCAGCAATCACCCATACTCTAGTTAATCCTACACAGCTGGGACAATTTATAGAAGCCAATTAACCTACAACCTGCACATCTTTGGAATGTGGGAGGAAACCAGAGTACCTAGAGGAAACCCTCGTGGTCACAGGGAAAACATACAAACTCCGTGCAGACAGCACCAGTCGTCAGGATCGAACCCGGGTCTCTGGTGCTGAAAGGCAGCAACTATACTGTTGCACCACTGTTGCTGCCCAGTCGTTTGCTCTTCCAATTCTCAAATGTTTGCTTCGTTTAATTCAAGCGTTAAGAGTTTCTTAACCATTAAGGCTTATTTGAGGTGGCAAGCATGCAGTAAAAGCACAACATGAGCAGCCTGCTTGGCACTGAGTTAGAAATGGTTAATTGAAGTCAGCCAACTCACATCTTGTAGGTGGGAATAACCCCATGGACCATGGATGTACGAGGTGTAAACAGGGGAAGAGGAAAGGTCAAGAGAGCATTGGTTATTGGGTATTATATAGTTATGGGAGCAGGTATGTGCAGATGCAATTCTAGTTCGGCAAGTTGTCTCCCTGGGGCCAGGTCAGAGGAAATCTATAAGACACTGAAGAATATTCTGGAGATAGATGGAAGAGAGAGGATGATCTTCTGGAGGTTGTGGCCCACACTGGTATCAATGACCTAGATACAAAAGGGGATGAGAACCTGCAGGCAGATTGCAGAGAATTGAAGGCGAGCCAGATCTGATAGAGGACGGAGATTTCCTTCCAAGTGACACAGGTGCTTTTTAATGATGTTAACACTGACAGTTTTACAGTTGCTGTAACAGAAATAAATAAAGGTGGAACTGCATCAGCTTAAATTATCCAACTGCTGTGGTTGCATTCAAAGTCAAGGTTTCAGATGAACAGTCCAGGTCAGAGAGTTATGGATGTAGCTCAGACCATCACACAGACCAGCCTCCCTTCTATTGACTCCATCTACACTTCACACTGCCTCGGCAAGGCCGCCAGCATAATCAAGGGCCAGTCTCACCCCAGTCACTCCCTTTTCTCTACCTCCCTCCCCCAAGGGGCAAGAGGTACAGTAGTTTGAAAACGCATTCCCCCAGATTCAGGAAGTTTCTTCCCAGCTGTTATCAGGCAACTCTCATGGAATGCAGTCCCGTCGGCACTGCACCTGTACTCGCTGGAGTTTAGAAGAATGGGGGGAGGGCTCATTGAAACATACAGAATAGTGAAAGGCTTGGATAGAGTGGATGTGGAGAGGATGTTTCCATTATTGGGAGAGTCAAGAAGTCATAGCCTCAGACTTAAAGGATATTCTTTAAGATGAGGGGAAATTGCTTTAGTCAGAGGATGGTGAATCTGTGGAATTCTTTGCCACAGGCTGCAGAGGTCAAGTCAGTGGATATTTTTACGGTAGAGATAGATAGATTCTTGATCAGTGCAGGTCAGAAGTTATGGGGAGAGGCAGGAGAATGGGGTAAGGATGGAGAGTTAAATCAGCCATGATTGAATGGCAGAGTAGACTTGATGGGCCGAATGACCTAATTCCTATTCCTTATGACTTTGCATCTACTTCACTAGAGACCTTCTATCTATCATTAATCAGACTCCATTGTTATATCTTGCATTGAATATTCCAACCATTATCCTTTATCTGTGCACGAGACAGCTTGATTGTATTCATGCATATGTGGCGCGTCGATAGAGGCCCGAAATAAAGGCAAGGAGCCAGGTATTTCGGGGACGTTATATTTTATTGTACCTCGGTTATCAGACGGGTCGAGTCTGCCGGAATGGCTTCGCGCCCAAAACCTTGTCCTTATATACATGGTACCGGACCGCCTCCCTGGACTGGTCCATTCCCGTGCCGAGGGGTCGGTAGTAGTATGGCCCGACCCTTGGGAGCCGCCACAGGACCTCCCCCCCAGAACCGGAGGCACGAAACGCACTGGTGGTCGCACAACCCGACCGGACCGCGTACGGTAATCGGTCGACAGAGGGGCTGGCGGAGGCACAGTTGGAGGGACAGGTGGTGGGTCCCGGAAGGGTGGGCGACCTCGTGGCCGAGGCTGGGCAACCCGCACCGGTTGGTCAATGTCTAAGTGGGCCGGCTTCAGGCGGTCAATTGACACGGCCTCCGGCCGGCCCCCCATGTCCAAGACAAAGGTTGTCTGTCCGTGCTCCAGCACCCGGTACGGGCCCTCATACGGCCTCTGGAGTGGCGTCCGGTGGGCGTCACGGCGCAGGAACACAAAGGCGCAGTCCCGGAGGGCCGATGGCACGTAAGGGCGGAATGTCCCATGGCGGGACGTCGGCACGGGTGCGAGCTTGCCAACTCGCTCTCGGAGGCGCTGTAGGGTGGATGAGGGCGGTTCCTCTCGCCCCGGCAACGAGGGCACGAACTCCGCGGGCACCGTGAGCGGGGACCCGTATACGAGCTCCGCTGAGGATGAAGCCAGGTCTTCCTTGGGCGCAGTCCGGATGCCCAGCAAGACCCATGGTAGCTCGTCCATCCAGTCGGGGCCGGAGAGTCGTGCCTTCAGCGCTGTCTTCAGCTGCCGGTGGAACCTCTCCACCAGGCCGTTTGCCTGCGGGTGATTGGCCGTGGTGTGGTGCAGCCGCACGCCCAACAGGTGGGCCATGGCCGACCACAGCTCGGAGGTGAACTGTGGCCCCCGGTCCGATGAGATGACCACCGGCACCCCAAAGCGAGCAATCCAGTGCGCGGCCAACGCACGAGCGCATGTGGCTGTAGATGTATCGGCCAGTGGTATGGCCTCCGGCCACCGCGTGAAGCGGTCCACCACCGTGAGGAGGTGGGTGATGCCCCGGGACGGCGGGAGCGGGCCCACAATGTCCACGTGCAGGTGGTGCAGGGTAGACCGATCCCTTGGAGTGGCGCCCGGACGTAGCGTTGAATTTTTGCCGTCTGGCACGGAATGCAGGTGCGGGCCCAGTGGCCAACCTGCTTGCGCAGACCATGCCACATGAACCGCGCAGCTACCAATGCGATCGTTGCCCGGATGGATGGGTGAGCCAGCCCGTGGACCACGTCGAACACCCTCCTGCGCCACGCGGCCGGGACGATGGGGCGCGGCTGACCTGCCGACACATCGCATAGTATCGTCGCTGCTCCGGGGCCGAGGGGAACATCCTCAAGGCGGAGGCCAGAGATGGCAGTCCGGTAGGCGGGCATCTCCCCGTCCGTTAGCTGGGCCTCCGCCAGGGCAGAATAATCAATGCCGGGTGCCACTTCTAAAACGGCATTGATGGCGGGGAGAGACAACGCGTCGGCCACCCGGTTTTCCTTCCCCTCGATGAAGCGGATGGAGGTGGTGAATTCCGAGATGTAGGCCAACTGGCGCTGCTGTCGGGCGGATCATGGGTCGGAGACCTTTGCCAGGGCGAACGTGAGCGGCTTGTGGTCCGTGTAAGCGGTGAACGGGCGGCCCTCCAGAAAATAGCGGAAGTGACGAACGGCCAGGTACAGGGCGAGGAGCTCGCGGTCGAAGGCGCTGTACTTCCTCTGGGCGTTGTTGAGGTGCCAGCTGAAGAAGGCCAGGGGGCGCCAACCCCCGTCCGTCAGTTGCTCCAGTACGGCACCAACCGCCAACTCTGAGGCGTCCACCGTAAGGGCTGTCGGGGCATCCTCCCGTGGGTGAACCAGCAGCACAGCCCGAGCCAGGGCCTCCTTCGCGCCGTCAAAGGCTGTTACCGCCTCGTCGGTCTACACGACGTTCTTACGCTTGCCCGCCCGCCAGCAGCTCATATAGCGGCCGCATGATGTGGGCCGCGGATGGCAGGAACCGGTGATAAAAGGCCACCATGCCGACGAACTCCTGCAGGCCACGCACCGAGGACGGACGGGGAAACCGGCAGATGGCGTCTACTTTGTCCGGCAGGGGAACCGCTCCTTGCGAGGACACACGGTGGTCGAGAAAGTCGATTGTGGCCACGCCAAAGCGGCACTTGGCGAGGTTTATAGCCAACCCGTGCTCGCTGAGCCGCTGAAAGAGCTGCTGGAGGTGGGCACAGTGCTCCTGCCGTGAGCGTCTGGCTACCAACATGTCGTCAAGGTAGACAAACAGGAAATCCAGCCCGCGACACACGCCGTTCATTAACCACTGAAATGACTGCGCGGTGTTCTTGAGGCCGAACGGCATCCGTACGAACTCGTAGAGTCCGAACGGCGTGATGATTGCCGTCTTGGGCACATCCTCCGGGTGGACCGGGATCTGGTTGTAACCTCGCACCAGATCCACCTTCGAGAATATCGTGGCCCCAGCCAAATGGGCGTTGAAGTCCTGTATGTGAGGCACGGGGTATCGGTCCTCGGCGGTAGCGACGTTCAGCCGCCGATAATCCCCGCAAGGTCTCCAGCCCCCGTTTGCCTTGGGGACCATGTGGAGTGGGGATGCCCATGGGCTGTTGGAAGGGCGGACGATCCCCAAGGACTCCATCGTGCGGAACTCCTGTCATGCCAGGCGTAGCTTCTCTGGCGGCAGTCGGCATGCTCGGAGGAGTGGGCCGGTAGTTGTTATATAATGGAACACCCCATGCTTGGGGGTCGACGACCGGAATTGCGGGGCCATATCGGGAAACTCCGCCAGAACCCGAGCGAAATGGGAGTCCACGGACGACAGCGGGCGTATAATGGGGTCATTCAGCCGCAGCGCAATGGGCTCCATCGTGGCGGAGTGGACCAAGCGCTGCTGCCTGACGTCCACGAGGAGAGAATGAGCCCGCAGAAAGTCAGCCCCGAGCAACGGCTGGGAGACGTCGGCGATCGTGAACTGCCACGTGAAATGACTGGCGCCGAAAACGATGTGGACCGTGCGGATGCCATAAGTCTGAATGTGGCTCCCGTTTGCCGCGGTGAGGATGGGCCCCCGCTTCCCAGAACGAATGTCCAGCGGCGAAGTGGGCAGGACGCTCAGCTCCGCCCCGGCATCCACAAGGAAGCGGCCCCCGGAGCGCCGATCCCAGGCGAAGAGGCGGTGAATCTGGCCGGCCGCCGCGGGGACTATTGGCAGCCGGCCCCGGCGTTTCCCGGGAACGTGCACGGCTGGCGGCATTGTCGGGCTGCCGCACCCCAGCGCTGATGGTAATAACACCAGTACCTCCTGCTGGTGCTGGCTGGAGCCTGCTGGTGTGGGACTGCAGGTGCATGTGCGGGTGCAGGACCCGCAATGGCCACCGGGGGCAATCTCGCAGGCCTCCGGGGCATAGCTGTCACTCCTTCCACAGCTCCCCCGCCCGACCGGAGAAAATCGGGCGCTTCTCGAGTGATGTTTAGCACGCTGACGTCATCACGGCGCGCCGCCCACAGCGCGTCCGCGCGCCTGCCGAGGGCCCGGGTGTCTGCAAAGGAGGCGTCGGTGAGCTGCAGGCGAATGTCGGCCGGCAGCAGGTGCAGGTAGGTGTATTCAAACATTAGGCACAGTCTGTGCCCGTCGAGCAGCGCGACCATCTCCTTCAGGCTAGATGGGCGCCGGTCACCGAGGCCTGGCATGTGGAGGAGCCTTTCGGCCCGCTCCATTCGGGTTAGCCCGTAGGTTTGGAGCAGCAGCTCCTTAAGGGGTTCATATTTATCGTGGGCCGGGGGGTCCTGGAGGAACTCCGTTACCTCTTCGGCCGCGTCCTGGTCAAGGGCTCCCACCAGGTGGAAGAAACGGGTGTCATCGGATGTGATGCCCCGCAGCTGGAACTGGGCCTCCGCTTGGTAAAACCAAACGCGAGCCCGGGTGGTCCAGAAGGTCGGGAGCTTGATGGCTACCGCGTCGACAGCTGCGGCCTGGTCGGCCTGCGAGCCGTTACGGACGGTCGGCTATCCATCGTTTGTCCATCCTAGTATGAATGGACCGTCGAGGTCACCAATGTGGCGCGTCGATAGAGGCCCGAAATAAAGGCAAGGAGCCAGGTATTTCGGGGACGTTATGTTTTATTATATCATATCATCATATCATATATATACAGCCGGAAACAGGCCTTTTCGGCCGTCCAAGTCCGTGCCCCCCAGTGATCCCCGTACATTAACACTATCCTACACCCACTAGGGACAATTTTTACATTTACCCAGGTAATTAACCTACATACCTGTACGTCTTTGGAGTGTGGGAGGAAACCGAAGATCTCGGAGAAAACCCACGCAGGTCACGGGGAGAACGTACAAACTCCTTACAGTGCAGCACCCGTAGTCAGGATCGAACCTGAGTCTCCGGCGCTGCCTCGGTTATCAGACGGGTCGAGTCTGCCGGAATGGCTTCGCGCCCAAAACCTTGTCCTTATATACATGGTACCGGACCGTCTCCCTGGACTGGTCCATTCCCGTGCCGAGGGGTCGGTAGTAGTATGGCCCGACCCTTGGGAGCCGCCACACATAGTCTTTTTTCTGACTGGATCACGTGCAACCAAAGATTTTCACTGTACCACTGTACAACAGTAATAAACTAAACTCAACTACTAATTCCAGTAATAACCCGTATATCGCATGAATATATCAAATGAATGTGATGTCTATATGATTTTATCATGTCTACATGTGCATGCAACCAAGAATGAGTGTATTTATGTATTTTAAAAATCACAACAGTACCTTTGATAATGGAACGGATCAAATTTGGGAGAAGATGATGGAGCAGAGGCCAAACTTTATACCGAGCATCAATCTCTTGGAGATTTGCGATAAGGCCAGGGATGTTACAGAGGTTATTAAAGGTCCTGCAAAATAAAGACCATCATGATAAGCCAACGGAGCATCTAAAATTCTTATCATGCGTGTCTCACTCATCCAAACAAAACTCACTTTAGTAAAAAGGCAAGAAAAATATGGGAGTTGGGCAAGTGGACCAATCAGCAAATAGAGCATGTGAGCGACTAAGTAAAAGTGGGTGGATTACTTCACCATCACAGTTATCCAAATATGCCGCAGTAAGCATGTTATATACAGAAAATTATTGTACATGAGGAACTGGATAAATGGCAAGTTCTCAGGATAGAGTCTTAAGTTGAGTAAAGAAAGCAATGAATGTTCAGACATTTTTGAGAAATGTAACATTCTGATGGATATTTTCTCAAAAATATGTCAATAATAATCAAAGGTATTTATTCACAAAATGCTGGAATAACTCAGCAGGTCAGGCAGCATCTCAGGAGAGAAGGAATGGGTGACGTTTCGGGTCGAGACCCTTCTTCAGACTAATCAAGCTGTTTCACAAAATTATTATTTCAGTTACTAATGTTGCACATCAAGTTAAAAATAGTCTGAAAATGTATGTGTTCTGAGCACATCTCAGGAATTTTTGCAATCTGCATTGTTCTAAAAGATAAATTTTGTTCAAATAATAGTATTTGAAAATTGTTATTCTGAGGAATCATACATCACTAGCACAATAAATTAAAATAACAGAACATTGCTAAGCATTTCATATTGAAATGAAAGCAACAAATCACTTACTTCTGACTAATATGTTCAGTCTTTTGATGCTGCAGTAAAATAATCAGGCAACTTAAGCCCTCTCGTATCAGAATTGGGATCTTCACAAGCGCTTTGCTGAGTTGCTGAGCCAAAGTGTTTACCAGAGAAGGCTCTAAGACAACTTTCACAGCAAGTTGAGAGATTATCATGTATGTAGCAGATCGATAATCCGCCAATGAGGATTTCAGTCCCTATAAAATTAGAAAAAAAGCACATTGCCCAACATGCAACAAACAAAGCCGAGCCAAGATAGGAGCGCTGGGCACCAAACATTATAAGTGAACAACCAGAGTCTACAATGAGACCACTATCTCATATATCTGACCTCAATTGTTAGGTGAATTAAGGAACAACAGCTACATCAACCTATCCATGTAATTGTCTTATTCACATTTTGTTGAATTAGTACTATATTTGTGAACTTCTGCAATACAAAGGTATGAGCAAGGTTAAGTAGTAAGCAATCTAAATTCTTAAACATTGTATGTTAATATCATACAGCATGGAAACAGGCCCTTCAGCCCAACTTGCCCATGATAACCAAGATGTTCCATCTACACCAGTCCCACCTGCGTGCGTTTGGTCCATATCCCTCTGAACCTTGTACCTGTCCAACTGTCTTTTAGATGCATCAACTACCTCCTCTGGCAGCTTGTTCCAGAAATCCACCACCCTCTGTGTGGAAAAAGTTGTCCCTCAGATTCCTAACAAATGTTTTCCCTCATCTTATACCCTTGACCTCTGGTTCTTGATTCCCCTACTCTGGGTAAAAGACTGTTCATATACCCTATATCTT
This sequence comes from Rhinoraja longicauda, assembly GCF_053455715.1. NCBI lineage: Eukaryota > Metazoa > Chordata > Chondrichthyes > Rajiformes > Arhynchobatidae > Rhinoraja > Rhinoraja longicauda. The sequence continues at coordinate 34,155,835 of NC_135961.1, read as the reverse complement.
CTCCTCATGATCTTATACACATCCATAAGATCACCCCTCAGCCTCCTGCACGCCAAGGAATAAAGTCCTTGCCTGCTCAACCTCTCCCTCTACCTCAGGACCTCAAAACGTGGCAATACCCTCATTAATCTTCCCTGCACTCTTTCCAGCTTGTCAGACGGAAACCAATGTCTCTCACTTGCATTAACTTCATCCACGTGCAAAATACATTACCTTCTGGATATATGGAAGCAACTTGGCGACAATGGGGTCAGTTACTTTATCCACTGCACTTAATGCTGCAACAATGGTGGATGCATAAAAAGAAAACAGAACTCTCAACTGCGCCACACTGTTGGGATAATCAGCGTGTGCCTGGAGAAAAAGATAAAATAAATCATTGTTAGGATTACTTGAAGTTAGATTTTTTATTTAACATCCAAAATGCGTCATTTTTCTCGATGGTTCTAGTCCTTAAATTTCTGCCGTTCTTCATTTGGAAGACCAGACAGGGAACACAGCCAGACTCGTTATTTGTGAAGGACGTCACACACCAGTCTGGTCTGTGCCCACTGTTTTCGATATCCAAATACCAGCAGCTGATATATCAGCAGCGGCAATCTGAGGGACTTATTCCCTTCCCTTCTATGAGACATCAAGACCAGCAACAAAGATTTCTTTATTACTTGCCCAACCTCCGCCAAAGATCATAAACACTCGATCTCTACAATTCAGGCGCAAACCATGCAGCATAATGAGAGTTATTATTATTATTTTTTCATATTTCAGATACAGCGCGGAAACAGGCCTTTTCGGCCCATCAAGTCCGCGCCACCCAGCGATCCCCGCACATTAACACTATCCTACACACACTAGGGACAAATTTTACATTTACCCAGTCAATTAACCTACATACTTATATTATACTTGTTTTATATTTGATGGTACTTTTGCCATCACTCACTATGTTTGCATGAAGAGTTATTATGGAGAAAAATATTCAAAGTAAATTTCAGGAGAAGCAAAAAAGTTAAAAATTTGAATTTGTTTCGAACATACATACCTTGACTGTCTTGGTTACCAGATTACAGATAAAATCCATAAAGTCCAGATCTTTGTAACAATGCGTGATTAAAGTGCTTCTTGCCAATGGAACACCGGGTTTCTGCAGAACAATGAGATATGCAACATTTTATTAATTGATTGAAAGATACAGCATGCATGGAAGCAGGCCCTGCAGCTCACGCCAACCAGTGATCACCTGTTCACACTAGGTCTGTTATCAAACAGTTGTCTGCATCCACTCCCGACGCAGTAGGGGCAATTTACAGAGGTCAGTTAACCTACATACCCACACATCTTTGGCATGTGGGAGGAAACCGGAGCATCCAGAGGAAACCCACAGGGTCACAGAGAGGACGTGCAAACTCCATGCAGATAGGTAGCACCCAAGGTCAGCACAGTGGGTGGAGCAGTAGCGTAGCGGTAGAGCTGCTGCTTTACAGCACAAGAGACCTGGGTTCAATCCTGACTATGGTGCTGTCTGTATCGAGTGATCACATGGGTTTCTCCGGTTTCCTCCCACATTCCAAAGATCAACAGGTTTAGCTTTGGTAAAAATGTGTAAATTGACCCTAGTGTGTGGGATAGTGTTTTCGTACGGGGTGATCACTGGTCGGCTCAGACTCAGTGGGCCGAAGGGACTATTTCCGCGATGTATCTCTAAAGTCTAAAGTCAGGATCATACCTGGATCTCTCATACTACAGAAACAAAAAATGCTGAAGACCTGAAACAATAAGTTTTCATAGACACCGCCTGACCCGCTGAATATTTCTAGCATTTTCTGTTTATATTCCGATGTAGTTGTATATTCTCACGAATAATCTCCCCTTCCCCAACCCCACTCTTTCTTTTGAAAGCTAAATAAAATCAACTCAAATGCCACTTACTCATACTATAGTGAGCAAGTTCACTTGAGATTGAGGCTTCATGCTTGCAGTGATGTTGAAGTATTACCCACAGCTGTAATTATGGGGGATGTCCATTGAAGGGATACCTCAGTGACAAATGCAGTGTGAATCATTTGCCAAATCGTCAATGCACGCAGCACACACAGTAAACTAATGAATCATCAAAAAATGGCCCCATGAACCGACACGAGAGGCATTAATAAAATATCTGTTCAGACACTAACCAACTTACATATTGCATTGTGGAAAGGAATCAACTAAAATGCAAAATTACATGTGGCCCAAATGCATTTTCATCTTTACACAGCATTAAGTTTTGGATGACTTTTATAATTTCCAAAATAAAATTTCAAATAATTGCAAAATTGGAGACTGGAGAGAATGATTGTACTCCCCGCACTGATGGTCTAGGATGGAGACCTCCTCAGTTTCCCAGTTTTGCTCTCACCTCCCCCCTCCCCACCACAGTACAAGCAGAGCTTTCACACCACCAGCCTCCACATCCACCACATCATTCCCTGACATTGCCACCAGCTTCAACGCGATCCCACCACCAGTCACATCTTCCCTTCCCCCTCACTTAGCTTTCCGCAGAGACCACTCTCTCCATGACATGTTGATATGCACGCCTCTCTCTCTTGCCAGTTACCTTCACCTACAAATGCCACAAGTGTAACAACTGTCCCCTGGCCCCCTCCCTCAAACCCATTTAACCCAAACGAAAGTCCTTCCAGCTGAGACACGCACTTCCTCCAAATTTATCAACTGCAGCATGGGTGCTCTCAATGTGGCCTCCTCTACATTGCTGAGACCAAGCGTGGACCAGGCGACTGCTTGGACAAACTCGTGTGTTCTGTTCTGCAGCGCCAGCAGGAGTTCCCTGGCTTCTCGCCATTTAAATTCCCCTTCCCATAACAACGTCCATCCTCAGTCTTTTCCACTGTCAGAGCCAGGCCACCAACAAAATGGTAACCTACAACACAATGGCACAAACACCAAATTCTTCAACTATGGGCCACCCCACCCCACCCCTCCCTCCTCATCATGGCAGTTGCCCCCCACCTTCTCGACAGACACCTTTCTTTCTTCACTCCCCCCTCACTCTTGTCACCTAGATTCTTTCCCTTCCTCCATTTGCTCATCAACCACCTCTACCTGCTCCAGGTGACCCATTTTTCTTCCTCCTCTCCCTTCTACCCACCATCTCTCCCTCTGGTTCTGCATTTCACTCACCTTCCTTTGTCAAATTCCACCGTTTGTACCCTTTTGTCTTCTCCACTCATCACCTGCAATCTTGGTGAGGTTTTATACTTTTCAAATATAAAGATAATATAAAGATAGGGATGAACAGTAGTGCAGCGGTAGAGTTGCTGTTGACAGCACCAGAGACTGGGTTCTATCCTAATTACGGGTGCCGTCTGCACGGAGTTTACCCTGGGAATCGTGGGTTCTCTCTGGGTGCTCCAATCTTAGTTACTATCTCCACTCTTCTCTCCGCACCTCACTCATCTGTTGCTCAATATCACCTCACCTGGGGTCACCTATCACTTGACAGCTCTTGTCCCACCCCTTCCTTTCATCTCTTTCTGTCAGCCATCTCCCCTCGCCTCCCTCAGAATGAAGGGGGGGGGGGGGGTGGGTCCCGACCCCGAATATCTTCTGTCTATTTCCCCTCACAGCGGCACAGCAGTAGAGTTGCTGCCTTACAGCGCCAGGGACCCGAGTTCGATCCTGACTATGGGTGTTTGTCTGTACAGAGTTTGTACGGTCTCCCCGTGAGGTTTCTCCGGGATCTCTGGTTTCCTCTCACACGCCAAAGACATACAGTTTTGTAGATTAATTGGCTTGGTATAATTGTAAATTGTCCCTAGTGTGAGTAGGATAGTGTTAGTGTGCGGGGATCGCAAGGATTCGATGGGCTGAAGGGTCTGTTTCCGCGCTGTACCTCTAAATTAAAACAGATGCTGCCTAAGCTGATGAGGTCCACCAACAGCTCCTTTTGCATCGGATTTTTTAAAAACAGATTTTACAAGTATGATTCATTAGACCAAAGATTGCACACCCGAGCTTTGATTGACTGTTTGAACATTATCTACCTGTATGCAACGTAGCCAGTTCCATCGATAAGTTGGGTCTTTGAGTTGAAGAAGTTGAATGGTCCTCACAAACATTTTTGTCTCATGATAGGGAAGAATGCAGCCAATCAAACTGTCCTGGTTATACAGATGGATATGAAACCTGGAAAAATAGATACACTCTGTTGTAACAGTGATTAAGCCTCTGGAGATTGAAATTGGTAGATGTAAAAAAGCCTTTATTCAACATTGAAAAGACATTTGGATAGGCACATGGATAGAAAAGGTTTAGAGGGATGTGAGAAAACACGGGCAGGTGGGACAAGCATAGCTGGGGCATTTCGGTCGGCATGGGCAAGTTAGGTTGAAGGGCCAGTTTCTGTCTTGTATGATTCTATAACATGAGCAGAACTTTTGGAGATATCTCTCTCTCCACTGACACTCTGCAGTACAGTGAGGTTTTATACTTTTCAAATATAAAGATAATATATAGGGATGAACAGTAGTGCAACGGTAGAGTAGCTGTTTACAGCACTAGAGATCTGGGTTCAATCCTGATTACGGGTGCCGTCTGCACAGAGTTCACCCTGGGATGCGTGGGTTCTCTCTGGGTGCTCCAGTTTCCTCCCACACTCCAAAGACGTACAGGTTTGTAGGTTAATTGGCTTCAGTAAAATTGTCCCTAGTGTGTAGGATAGTGTTAATACATGGAGTAATTTTTATAAGTAAAAATACTATGTAAACTTTGAGAATATTGCTTCTCGTGCATTATGCACAGTTTTGTTCTTCTCACCAAAACATACGTACACTTGGCATAAGAGTTATTGCAGCAAATGGTTCTAGATATGGCAGTTTGCTGTATAAGGAAAGAATGGGTAGACTAGGCCTGCAATCTCTAGAGTTTAGAAGAATACAAAGGGATCTCATTAAAACTTACAAACCTCCTACAGAGCTGGATAGGCTGAATGCTGGGAGCATGTTTCTCCTGAATGATGAGACCATGAATTGTGGTTTCAGAAAAAAAAGGTAAAGCATTTAGGACCAATGCAGAGAAGAAAAAAAAATCACCCAGAGATTGGTGCTTTTTGGAAGTCCCTACCTGAGCGGCTGCAGCAGTTTTTGCATTGCACAGCAGCACAACTAAGGAAAGACAGCTCCACACAGTTCCAGACACCTAGATTCAGTGTGTCCCTTGGAAGCTGTCTGTGTGGAGTTTGCATGTTCCCATTGTCACCATGTGAGATTCCTCTGGGTGATTGGTTTTGGCCACATCCCAAGGTCTTGCGGCGAGGTAGGTTAATTGGCCATTGTAACTTGCTCTTAATATGTGGGTGACAAGTAAAATTTGAGGACAGCTGAGGAGAATGAGGCGTGAATAAAATTTGAAGAAAGTAAATAGATGCTTGCTAGGTAGTCAGTGCAGATGTGGTGGGCTGAAGGGGTTGCTCCTGTGCTGCATGACTCGAAACAGGAATTGTTGAGGTAAAACATTGCCCATGATCTTGATAAACAAAGAAGCTATCAAGGGCCAAATAGCACATTCCTATTGCTGCTCCCATTTCATGATTTAGTTGCACCATCAAGAGATGAGATGGCCAAAGGTTTAAGGGGCGTGGATGCGTTCTGCAGCTGCGGCTCACCGGCAGCCTCTCTGTCTTTTTTTTGTTTTTTTGTCTATTGTCATCGTTTAATGTACGTTTTGTTCTATTTTTAACTCTGTTTATGTGGGGGGTGGTGGGGGGGTGGGGGAAACCTTTTTTTTCTAATCTCCTCCTCAACGGAGATGCGACCTTTACCGTGTCGTATCTCCGTTCGTGCTAAGGCCTAACACCGTGGAGTCGGCGGCCTCCAGTTGGGATCGACCTTGAAGACTCCGGTCGCAGGGCCTGAACTTACCATCTCGGAGGCTTCGGCCGTGGGCCCTGCAGACCGCAACATCGGGAGTTCGCAGGTCCCTGGCTGGCGACCGGCTTTCGGGAGCTCCAGCCGTAGCAGTTTCGACCGCCCCGAAGCGCGAGGTTCGATTGACCCGCTCGCAGGCCCTTCATCGCCCTGCGTGGCCTGGCCGCGGCACTTTCCATCGCCCGGTGGGGGCTCAGGACTTTCATCGGCCCGCTCGGCTCGGCTCGGCCCTGGGACTTTCCATCGCCCGGTGGGGGCTTCAAAAGCTGGGAGCCTCGATCACCTCGTGGCGCCACGGGAGAAGAATGAGGAGGAGATAATGACTTTTCTTTGCCTTCCATCACAGTGAGGGTGTGCCTGGAGCAATCACTGTGATGGCTGTTTGTGTTCAAATTGTATCTGTGTGTCCTGTGCTTTTTGTTGTCTACTGCCGGACCCTGACGTGAGAGGACGCTGGCGCTGTTTGTTCGCCGCTTCTCCGTCAGGATAGTTTGTCTGTTTGTTTTTATGTTATGACTGTTTTTGTAAAGCGCTTTGAGCACCTGGTAAAGCGCTATATAAAATAAATGCTTATTATTATTATTTATTAACCCAAGTTAATGTGTTAAGTTTTGGGCACCATGTTATAGGAAAGATGTTGTCAAGCTGGAAAGGGTGCACAGAAGATTTACGAGGATATTGCAAGGACAAAAGGGCTTTAACAATAGAGAGAGGTTGACCAGGCTAGGACTTTATTCCATGGAGCGCAGGAGGATGAGGGGTGATCTCATAGAGGTGTACAAAATCATGAGAGGAATAGATAGGGTAGACACACAGAGCCTCTGGCCCAGAGTAGGGGAAATCGAGAACCAGAGGACACAGATTTAAGGTGAGTGGGGAAAGATTTAATAGGAACCCGAGGGATAACTTTTTCACGCTAAGGATGGTGGGTGTATGGAACAAGCTGCCAGAGGAGGTAGGTTAGCCAAGTACTATCGCAATGTTTAAGAGACATTTGGACAGGTACATCGACAGGACAGGTTTAGCGGAATATGGGCCAAATGCAGACAGGTCGGGCTGGTGTAGATGGGCCGAAGGGCCCTTTTCCCTGCTGTAAGACTCTATGACACAAAATTTTAGTCCACTTGTTTGGGGTGGCACAGTGGCGCAGCGGTAGAGTTGCTGCCTTACAGCGCCAGGGTCCCGGGTTCAATCCTGACCACGGGTGCTGTTTGTACGGAGTTTGTACGTTCTCTTTGTGACCACGAGGGATTACTCGGGAGGTCCGGTTTCCTCCCACACTCCAAAGATGTACAGATTTACACATGCTCCCCAGCTTACAATGCTTCGACTTACGATATTTCGACTTTGCGATGGTGCAAACGGCAGCGACTCGTAGCGAGCCGCAGCTCACTTCCAGCCACGTGATTAGGTGTATTAAATGCATTTCGACTTACGATATTTTCGGTTCCCGATGGGTTTCTCAGAAAGTAACCCCATCATAAGTTGAGGAGCACCTGTATAGGTTAATTGGCTTCTGCAAATTGTAAATTGTCCCTCGCGCGTAGGAGAGTGCTCCTGTACGGGTATTGCTGGTCAGCGCGGACTTGGTGGGCCGAAGGGCCTGTTTATCTCTAAAATAAAATGATTGTCTAAATTATAAATCAGAGCAATGTTACTCAAGTTACCTGTGAATAAGCCATTCAAGGCATTTCTGTGCAGGCTTCAGCATGAAGAATGGAGATACACGTATTAGAAAACTGGTTATATTCTCATCGAGCCGGGCATTCACTTCTCTAGTCTGGACACTACGCTCAAGACCTTTGGCAGCTTGGCTGAAGAGTGTGGACTGGAACTCTTCAAAAGATGCATCAATTCCTGCAAGTTCCTCTAGACCAGTACATCCTGTGATTGAAGAAGAGTGTTGGAAAGAATGATTAAATAAATACAGGGGCACATTATTACATAGCTTATTTCAATCCAATTATAAATAGTAATAGGTGTCACACTTTTGTGCTATATTTTCCACTTTTTACAAAATTGCTTATGGCAACTATTTAAATATCTTAAGGAAACTGAAGAGGTTATTAAACTCAATAGCATTAAGGAAAGTAGTTAATATAAAGTGACAGAGGTGAAAGCATCCTTTGTTAATGACCATATCTCATTAATTAATAAGATATGGCCATTAATACAGGATGTTTTCACTTCTGTCACTTTGATTTCCTTTAATTCTACATACTTTGACATCACAGGCTTCAGAATATCTACTTAGTAATTTTCTCCAGTAGGCCAATAATAACTAACATTCAAATAAAAATGTTGGATCAGTGAAATCATGAGAGGGAGGGATAATAAAATCAGTCTGCAATCTTACATTTTATATTTGAAAATGTTCTTTATATTTAAAAAAAAACCCTAGACAGGAAGCTTTTGCACGAAGAAAAATAAAGGATAGAAATTTTGCAGAATGCATCTTAAAATAGCAACACTTTGAGGCCTAAAGCAGAGGATGAGGCCAAAGAGCAGAGTGCTATTTTATACCCAAATTAATGACTTTGTCAGCTTTTCCTTAATATTAATTTACAACTCCCTATCATTGACAAGAGGCCTAAAGGTTCTGCCCCAAGCTCGCAATTTGAAATATTGAAGCTAATGAATGGCTAGCTACGAGTCTAATGTCAAGGGCGTTTAGAGTAAAGATTTCAGAACTGGATTGTCTACAAACTGAAGGGATCTCCCAATCTGCCTCATTGCGGGCCCTGCACTTTAGTTGAGTTTATTGTCAAGTGTACAGAGGTATGGTGAAAAGGTTTTTTGTTGTGTGCAATCCAGCCAGCGGAAAGACTAAACATGATTACATTCGAACTGCACACAGTGTACAGATACGGGATAAAGGGAATAATGTTTAGTGCAAGATAAAGTCCAGTAAAGTCCAATTAAAGATAGTCCAATGGTCTCCAATGAGGTAAACGATAGTCCAATGGTCTCCAATGAGGTAGACGATAGCTTAGGACTGCACTCCAGTTGTTGGTAGGATGGGTCAGTTGCCTGATAATAGCTAGGAAGAAACTGTCCGTGAATCTGGAGGTGTGCGTTTTCACACTTCTGTACCTCTCGCCTGATGGGAAAGGGAAGAGGAGGGAGTGTTCAGGGCGAGATTCATTCTCCATTATGCTGGTGGCCTTGCTGAGGCAGCGTGAAGTGTAGGGGTCAATGGAAGGGAGGTTGCTTTGTGTGATGGTCTTGCCTGCTTCCACAATTTTCTGCAGTTTCTTGCGGTCCTTGGATGGAGTTGTTCCCAAACCATGCTGTGATGCATCCCAATAAAACATTTTTTTAATCTGCACTTTCTCAAACTGTATTTAGAGCTGTAAACTGCAATACTTTCTGATGCACTCAGGTGCTTTTCCTTTGCATTGCCTCTTGCACTTGTGTAATGGTTTGATTGTATTCATACATAGCATGGATTGACTGGATAGTACGCAAACAAGATTTTCCCACTGTATTTCGGTACACGTCACATGAATAAACATACGAATAACAAACCCATACTCATACTTAACCCAAAATTTGATTGAACTGGTTTGAAATCATGTTGCAGTTTTATGGGACATTGGTTCGGCTGCATTTTTGTACAGTTCTGGTCGCCCCATAACAGAAAGGATTGGGAGGCTTTGGAAAGGGTGCAGAGGTGGTTTGGCAGGATGATGCCAGTATTAGGGGGTATTAGCTACAGGGAAAGGTTGGACAGACTTGGATTGGTTTCTGTGGAATGCCAATGTTGCAGAGAGACTTGATAGAAGTATATAAAATCATGAGAGGCATAGATAGGGTAGACAGTCAGAATCTTTTTCCCAGGATGGAAAAAAATCAAATACAAGCGGGCTTAGCTTTTAGGTGAAAGGGGTAAAGTTTGAAGGATATTTGGGGATGGGGCCAGGTGTTTTTTTTTAAAACAGTGTGGTGAGTACCTGAAACTCACTGCCAGGGTTGGTGGATGAAGCAGATACATTCGTGGAATGTAAAATACCTTTGGATAGGCATATGAATATGCAAGGAATTGAAGTATATGGGTTCTGTGAAGGTAGACAAGTGATGGTCTTGGCATCATGATCGCCACAGACATTGTGAGCCAGAGTTGGGAAGTCATTTGCAGTTATATAAGCCATTGGTGAGGCCACACTTAGAGTATTGTGTTCAGCTTTGGTCACCATATTGGAGGGAAGATAGGGTTCAGAGATTTACCAGATTGTTGCCAGGACTTGATCGACTGCGCTACAGGGAGAGGTTGAGCAGGTTAGGGCTTTATGCCTTGGTGCAGGAGGATGAGGGGTGATTTAACAGGTGTACAAAATCATGAGAGGAATAGATTCCTTTGCCTTGAGTAAAGGAATTGAGAACTAGAGGACATAGGTTTAAGGAGAGGGTGGAAAAATGTAATGGGAACCTGAGGGGTAACTTTCTTTTTTACACCTAGGGTGGTGGGTGTGTGGAACAAGCTGCTGGGGGTGGGGGGGGGAGAAGGGGGGGGGAGAAGGGGAGGGGAAAGATGAGGCAAGTACAATTGCAAACTTTAAGAAACATTTAGACAGGTACATGGATTGGGTAGGTTTCAAAGGATATTGGCTGAAAGTGGGACTAGTGTAGGTGGGGCATGTTGGACGACATGGTCAAGTTGGGCTGAAGGGCCTGTTTCCACGCTGTATCACTCTATGGCCTGTTCTTGTGCTGTACTGTTCTATGTTTAATAAAATATTAATAAAATGAACTCCACATATCAAGATATAGAAAGGCTGCAGCTGGATTTATAGTACAGTGATAAACTGGCAAGTGCTACCAATAATCTGTGCCATGTTTGACCACAGTGGTAACAACTGCCAGGGTAAACATGCTGAGGAATGGTAATGTAGATGTATCCAGCACTTACCTATGGCAAAGAAAGTTTCCTTGTCAAGAGCAGCAGCTTCCTTGCAGTCAAACAACAATGATGCTATTTCTTTGCGAGAGAAAAGACTTGAATCAGTTTGGGGGAGCGCCAAACGCTTCAGCTGATAGGCTAAAGAAGTCATCCTGCTTTTCCTAAAACAAGTGGGGAGAAGAAAAATTAGTTCATGTTCTGTGCCTGGTAACTTGATTTTTAATAAATTAAATTTGTTGTTTGTGTTCCAAAAGAATCTTTTTACTTCAAAGGACATGGATTTCTACAGCACCAATTATACCTCCTTCAGATAGAAACAAGGTGCCGGAGTAATGAAGCGGGTCAGGCAGCATCTCCGGAGAAAAGGAATATGCGATGTTTTGGGTCGAGACCCTTCTTCAGACATTTCCGCCCCCTTCAGAACCTCCCAAACCATTTTACAGCCAGAGATATACTTCTGGCGTAGTGGTGTAACAGAGGAGAAATTGGAGACAGGTTGCACAACGGAAGCAGAAATGTGACAAGATAATCTACTTTCAGATGTTCTTTGGGGGATTAATAACTTTCTTCGTCTCATCTGAAATGGTGCAATCGAATGTTATATATTGATCTAAGTGAGCAAGTACTTGTCAGGATGTAGACCCAAAGAACTGCAGATGCTGGTTTATACCAACGATAGACACAAAGTGCTGGAGCAACTCAGTGAATCTGGCGGCATCTCCGCTGATGTTTCGGGTCCGGGTGATGTTTCGGGTCAGGACCCTTCCCCGGATTGATTGTAGTGGGGGGGAGGGGAAATCTGGAAGAGAGGTGGGGTTGGACACAGTATGGCAAGCAATAGGTGGATGCGGATGGGGTTTCGATTGGCAGATGGTTCGGCACAGGCCAGAGATGAAATGCCAAAAAAGTATGAGATAACGATAGACAAGGTGCAAAATGCACACCCAATGAAGGAATATATGTGGAAGGGGACAGGAGGAAGGGGAAAGGAAAAAGAAGGTGTGCATCTAAGTGGGGTACAGGAAAGAGGGGGGGGGGGGACATTTGTTGGTTAGTTCCTAAACTAGGGAATTCAATGTTCAAACCGTTGAACACTCAAGCAGAAAATGAGGTGCTGTTCCTCCAGTTTGCTTGTGGCCTCATTCTAGAAATGAAGGAGGCCCAGGATAGAAAGGTTAGTGTGGGAATGGGAAGGTGAGTTAAAATGGCTAGCAACCAGGAGATTTAGCAGGCCTAGACGAACCACACTGACCTCTCTGTCCTGCACCTCCTCCATTGCCAGTGACGCCACATGCTCCCACCAAGCTTCACCAATTTTAGCTAACTGACAAACACCCCCCCACACCCCCCTCGCATTCCCTGTGGCCCACTTGGATGCACACCCATTTCTCCCTTTTCCTTTCCCCCTGCTCCCTTCCACATATATTCCCTCCTCTGGTTTCACATTTCACACTTCTTACATCCATATCTCACACAGGGAACTTTAGATGCTAATTACCCCTCAGCCTCCAATGCTGCAGACAAACAAAAAATCCCTCGTCTATCCAACCCCTGCACATAATCAAGCATCCCAGTTCTAGCAATATCCCTGTGAATCTATTCTGCAAAGGAAACCCACACAAAGTGCTGGAGTCACTTAGCAGGTCAGGAAGCATATTTGGAGAACAGGGATAGTTGACGTTTCGGGTCGGGACCCATCTCAAGATCCGAAATGCCTCTTTTCCATGGCCTCCAGAGATGTGGCTTGACCCACTGAGATATGCCAGCTCGTTATGCCTTGTTTTGTAAACCAGTGCCCGCAGTTCCTTGTGAGCAAGTACAGGCTCGGTTTGACGTGAGATGACAGCAACAATGCATCTTTGGAGCACTCATCTATTCCCATGGCAAACAACAAATCTACTGTGAAGTACTTTGCAGGAAAACACATTTAATCTGATGAAAAATGTTGTCCTTTACTAGAATTTTTCTTAACCCATTTGATAGGTCTGAATGGATTGAAGCATCAGGCCAGTTTGTTAAGTTGTGTCATTATGTTACAGCAATATCTTACAATGCTTACATATTTGTAAACATTTCCAATTATTGTTAAAATACTAAACTAAACAGAATTTGTTAAAACTTAGAGTTGTCTGGAGATTGTCAACCAAGATTGACAGATTCTTAATTAGTAATGGGGAGAAGGCAGGAGAATGGGGTTGAGAGGGGAAGATAGAACAGCCATGATTGAATGGTGGAGTAAACTTGATGGCTTAATTCTTAATTAATAGCATTTGAACATTAACTTATCCGGGATGTTTCAACAACTATTTCATGTTATTTATTCTACATTCATTGCTTCCAAGGACAGTGCTGCAATTTTGTTTGACATGTGGTACTTTTAAATATCTCTACTTATTATGTGCCATAGTTTCTCCCATCAAATGTGATCTGCTTTTACATCATCACCAGATAACCATTGTTTATGTTAGCAACACAGTGGCGCAGCGGTAGAGTTGATGCCATACAGTGCCAAAGACCCAAGTTCGATCCTGACTACAGGCGCAGTCTGTACAGAGTTTGCATGTTCTCCCTGTGACCGTGTGGGTTTTCCCCGGGTGCTCTAGTTTCTTCCCACATTCCAAAGACATACAGGTTTCTAGGTTAATTGGCTCCGGTAAAAACTGTAAATTGTTCCTTGCATGCAAGATAGTGCTAACATATGGGGTGATAGCTGGTCAGCGCAGACTCAGTGGGCAGAAGGGCCTGTATCATCGCTGTATCATCGCTGTATCTTTAAACTAAAATCTAAACAAGTATAACCCAAAATGGATATAATTGTATTTTACATCCCCTTTCTTCTTTCTGGAAAGAATATGCAGCTCCCCTATCAAATTATCCAGATGTCTACTGTAAAAAAAACCAATAGGTGGATAGGTTCATTTACTTTATTAGTTTCTTTTTATATCTGCATGCATCACGTGAGTGATCCCTGAGCCCATAGCTTTTTCTGCACTGATTTTGCCATAACTCTCCTCACACACTGAAATCTGTTTTCCCATTGAGCTATTTTATGTTGCTCCACTCATTTGCACAGAGTAGACAGGTGTAACTAGGTATCCCAGACACGTCTCCTAAAATATTATAATTTCCTGCCCAATTGCTCGCCCTGTCTACTCTGACCATTTGCAGATTATTCGCGGCTATGTCAGGTATAACTATATTAATATCTGCCACATACTTTGGAAAAGAATGGAGGAACAGGCGTTAAATATGTTCCTCCATAATTTTCCTTGAAAAGAATGGAGGAACAGGTGCGTGTTTACAGAGTACTATGACAGTCCCGCCATTCCCGAAATTAACCTAGTAAACTTAAGCTGCACGCCCTCAATAGCAAGAATATCTTTCCTCAAATTTGGAGACCAAAACTGCACACAGTACTTCAGGTGCTGTCTCACAAGGGCCCTGTGCAACTGTAGAAGGACCTCTTTGCTCCTATACTCAACTCCTCTTGTTATGAAGGCCAACATTCCATTGGCTTTCGTCAGTGCCTACTGTACCTGCATGCTTCCTTTCAGTGACTGATGCACTAGGACACCCATATCTCGTTGTACGTCCCCTTTTCCTAACTTGACACCATTCAGATAATAATCTGCCTTCCTATTCTTACCACTAAAGTGGATAACCTCACACTTATCCACATTAAACTGCATCTGCCATGCATCCGCCCACTCACACAGACTGTCCAAGTCACCCTGCAACCTTATAGCATCTTCCTCACAGTTCACACTGCCACCCAGCTTTGTGTCATCTGCAAATTTGCTAATGTAACTTAATCCCTTTATCAAAGTCATTAATGTATATTGTAAATAGCTGCGGTCCCAGCACCGATCCTTGCGGTACCCCACTAGTCACTGCCTGCCATTCTGAAAGTGACACATTTATCCCCACTCTTTGCTTTCTGTCTGCCAACCAATTTTCTATCCATGTCAGTACCCTACCCCCAATACCATGTGCTCTAATTTTGCACACTAATCTCCTATGTGGGACCTTGTCGAAGGCTTTCTGAAAGTCGAGGTACACCACATCCACCAGCTCTTTCCTGTCAATTTTCCTAGTTACATCCTCAAAAAATTCCAGAAGATTAGTCAAGCATGATTTCCCCTTCGTAAATCCATGCTGACTCGGAATGATCCTGTTACTGCTATCCAAATGCTCCGCAATTTCGTCTTTTATAATTGACTCCAGCATCTTCCCCACCACTGATGTCAGACTAACTGGTCTATAATTTCCTGTTTTCTCCCTCCCTCCTTTCTTAAAAAGTGGGATAACATTAGCTACCCTCCAATCCACAGGAACTGATCCTGAATCTATAGAACATTGGAAAATGATCACCAATAAGTCCATGATTTCTAGTGCCACCTCCTTAAGTACCCTGGGATGCAGACCATCAGGCCCTGGGGATTTATCAGCCTTCAGTCCCATCAGTTTACCCAACACCATTTCCTGCCTAATGTGAATTTCCTTCAGTTCCTCCGTCACCCTGGGATCTCTGGCCACTAGAACATCTGGGAGATTGCTTGTATCTTCCTTAGTGAAGACAGATTGCTATTTTCACAATTAACTGCCTTGTGTGCAGACAGCTTAATTATGTTGACAACTTTAAATTAGTGAATCAACTCCAGAGTTCATGTTAATTGGGCACAACTCTCTGCACACACTTACTGAAGACTTATTTACCAATTATTGACTTCTATTTGTATATCCCCGATATAGATTTGCTGGTAAGCATTATCGTAACACGCAACGGACAACAAAGGATTGGACCCTGGTCTCTGACGCGATGTGGCAGCAACTCTACCAGCGGCGCAACTGGGTCGCCCTCATTTTGATGTTTGTTCTTGCAACAAGAATATGCACTGAAGATTGCCACTACTTCCATGTCCAGTATTTGTTCTGTTCGGAGATACCTATGAATTTAATTCGAATTGAACCCATTTGTCAACTTTCAGGAGACATCCAATTAAAATCCTCAGACTCTCCCGACAGCTTGTGCTGTGTTTTCCACTTCACTTCTAATAAAGATTCTAAACTTTTGGCGCCAGTTTCTCACTCTGTCAAATATGCTGTAGGAACTCAAATTTAGACACCAGTTAACAAGTTAAGTAAATAACGGGACTTTACTTTGGACTTTATTTTAGAGGTACAGCAAGGAAACAGGCCCTTTGGCCAACTGAACCCGTGCTGACCAGCGATCATCCCATACACTATCGCTATCCTACACACTAGGGGCAACTTACAATTTTACCAAAGCCAATTATCCTGCAAACCCGTAGTCTTTGGAGTGTGGGAGGAAACGGGAGAACCCTGAGAAAACCAACAAGAAGACGGGGAGAATGTACAAACTCCGTACAAACAGCACCTGTAGTCAGGATCGAACCCGGGTCTTTGGCGCTGGGAGGCAGCAACTGTACCGCTGCATTACCGTGCGGCCGTTAGCCATGTTTTCTCAATACTGGATTGAAAATGGCTTCTTGAAACCAACAACATCCACTTATTCAACTAAAAATGGGCTACAAAGACTTACTTTCATCTTTCCCATGACTTAAAACTAACTTGCTTTCTACCTTTCCATTTCTGACATTGGATCTTTCACCTGATGTGTCCCCACTATTTCTTTTTCCACAGATGTTGGATGAAATTTTCAAGTAACTTTAATTCCAGAATTACTTAATGTCTTGAACTTAAATTCTCCAGAAGCCATTCTGGTCCAGTCAGGCTGCTAGTTCAGTAATTTAAATGTACAGGTAGTTCAGCTGAAGCCTATGTTTCCATAATGCAAATCAAATATAACTCAACTGATGAATTATGGAAAACTAATCATTTTTAACTTTAACGGGGGAAAGATTAAACAGTAACCTGAGGGGCAATCTTTTTTATACAGATGGCAATAGGTGTATGTAATGAGCTGCCAAAGGAGGTAGTTGAGGTCAGTACTATCACACCATTTAAGAAAGGTTTAGATAAGATACAGTGATAGGATAAAGAGATATGGGCCAAATGCAGGCAGGTGGGACAAGTGTATGTTGGTCAGCGTGGACCAAAGGGCCTGTATCCACACTGTATGACTCTATATGGGCTGAATTGGTTAGAATGCAATTTCCATTGGGAACTAGAGAACCCTTGAAAGTTACTCTAGAAATTGACAAGCAGAAAAAAAGCTGTCTTGATGAGAATTTGTCAAGGAAAAAAAGTTTGCACATAACTTCCCCACAGTAACCAGATACCATTGATTCTTAAAAACACAGGCTGTCAGTTTCACCATGTGCAACCATTGAAATTGACAAAACAATTGCTTCCATTGAGAGTGGTGTAATTATATTCTGTTGTGCATTGCAACATATAGTATTTTATATTTTTAGCTTGCAGTCACAAAAATAACCTGATTCCTATTAAAAAGACCTTTACGTGCACCAGCCCATCCCCACCCCAGTGTTAGCACCAGTCTCAGCCTCATCTCCTGCCCCCACCCCCTAGTCCCTGCCCCAGTGCTCGGTCCCCAGCCCTGTACTCCCTGCCCCCCCCACCCCCCCCCAGTCCCTATTCCTGCCCATCCCCTCGTCTCCCAGTCCCCATCTCCAGCCCCCCCGTCCCCCAGCCTCCCCGTCTCTCCACCCCCTGTCTCTCCAGTCCCCGTCGCCCAGTCCCCCGCCCTGTCTCCAGCTCTCCTATCTCCCACTCTCCAGCCCCCCAGCCCTGCTGTCTCCAGCCCCCCAGTCCCCCTGCCCTGCCTCCCAGTTCCCCCTGTCTCCAGCCCCCCCGTCTCCCAGTCCCCCCGTCTCACAGTTCCCCCTGTCTCCAGTCCCCTGCCCCCCGTCTCCCAGCCCCCGGTCCCCCTGCCCTGTCTCCAGTCCCCCGTCTCCCAGTCCCCCCAGTCCTGTCTCCCAGTCCCCCCAGTCCTGTCTCCCAGTCCCCCCAGTCCTGTCTCCCAGTCCCCCCAGTCCTGTCTCCCAGGCCCCCAGTCCTGTCTCCCAGTCCCCCAGTCCTGTCTCCTAGGCCCCCAGTCCTGTCTCCCAGGCCCCCAGTCCTGTCTCCCAGGCCCCCAGTCCTGTCTCCCAGGCCCCCCAGTCCTGTCTCCCAGGCCCCCAGTCCTGTCTCCCAGGCCCCCAGTCCTGCCCCCAGTCCTGTCTCCCAGTCCCCCCAGTCCTGTCTCCCAGGCCCCCAGTCCTGTCTCCCAGGCCCCCAGACCTGCCCCCAGTCCTGTCTCCCAGTCCTGTCTCCCAGTCCTGTCTCCTAGGCCCCCAGTCCTGTCTCCCAGGCCCCCAGTCCTGTCTCCCAGGCCCCCAGTCCTGTCTCCCAGTCCCCCCAGTCCTGTCTCCCAGGCCCCCAGTCCTGTCTCCCAGGCCCCCAGTCCTGCCCCCAGTCCTGTCTCCCAGTCCCCCCAGTCCTGTCTCCCAGGCCCCCAGTCCTGTCTCCCAGGCCCCCAGTCCTGCCCCCAGTCCTGTCTCCCAGTCCCCCCAGTCCTGTCTCCTAGGCCCCCAGTCCTGTCTCCCAGGCCCCCCAGTCCTGTCTCCCAGTCCCCCCAGTCCTGTCTCCCAGTCCCCCCAGTCCTGTCTCCTAGGCCCCCAGTCCTGTCTCCCAGTCCCCCCAGTCCTGTCTCCCAGGCCCCCAGTCCTGTCTCCCAGGCCCCCAGTCCTGTCTCCCAGTCCTGTCTCCCAGTCCCCCCAGTCCTGTCTCCCAGTCCCCCCAGTCCTGTCTCCTAGGCCCCCAGTCCTGTCTCCCAGTCCCCCCAGTCCTGTCTCCCAGCCCCCGGTCCCCCTGCCCTGTCTTCAGTCCTGTCTCCCAGTCCCCCCAGTCCTGTCTCCCAGTCCCCCCAGTCCTGTCTCCCCATCTCCTGTCCCCGGGCCACGCTACATAATGGCTCCCGTCCCCGTCCGACGGCAGCCCCCGACTGCTGCTGACAAAGGAGCCGCGGCCTCTCCCAGACCGCGTGTGAAACGCTCACCTCACCCGCCGTTTTAATCTCCGCGCACCCGCCGCCGCCACATGCGATGCCGCCTCTCGCCGCCCGGACCTCCACCCGCAGCGCCCCCCGCTGCACAGGAGACGCCGCTACAACTGGAAAGAGGTTGTCAAAAGGACAGTCACTCAGCAGGTCAGGCAGCATCTCTGGAGAACATGGATAGGTGAGGTCTCAGGTCGAGACCCTTCTTCAGACTAATTGTAGAGGTCGGGGGGGGGGAGTAAGACTTTCATAGTTCATATGACAGTGAAACAAGTGTAAGAAGGAGCTGCAGATGCCGGTTTACATTGAAGATAAGAGACACAAAATGCTGGAGTAACTCAGCGGGTCAGGCAGCATCTCTGGAGGACATGGTTTCAGGTCGGGACCCATCTTCCATTT
Source organism: Rhinoraja longicauda (assembly GCF_053455715.1). Taxonomy (NCBI): domain Eukaryota; kingdom Metazoa; phylum Chordata; class Chondrichthyes; order Rajiformes; family Arhynchobatidae; genus Rhinoraja; species Rhinoraja longicauda. The sequence continues at coordinate 34,136,628 of NC_135961.1, read as the reverse complement.
GATTGTAGGGAGAAAAGAAAGCAGGAAAGTGCCTGATGACAATTCAACATGTCAATTGTACTATATAAATTGAAATTGTTGCAAAATTTGCAAAAGTGCTTTGTGTTGTTCGAGGGTCAGGAGTGTGGTGCGGTGGAGTCAGCTCCTTCACTGTACATTAACTACATTCAATATGTAGATATGTGGACATCTGCATTGTACATACTTCTTTAATGTGTCTCTTGAAAAATGGTCACATTTAAATTCCTGCACATATTATAATTTCTTTGCCTGAAGGGCCATGAGCACAGACCTTCCTGCCAGTGCTTTGAGCTTCTGCTCATTCTCATTATTATCATGTCTGAATCATTCATATATAATGCAGCAGTCTCTCTCTCTCTCTCTCTCTCTCTCAAATTTTGCACACCCAAGGAGGTGGATGGGTGGCTTAATCCAGCCTAGGCGCCACATTTTCAGGGGGAATCCCAGGGATCATAAGTGCCCTCTTGTAATTTTGTCCAGATTAAAGGAGGTGCTGGACTATCAGTTGCCGGAAAATTGGTGGTGGACTTGTATTAATTTATAATTTATGCAGTAATATATACATTTATAAATGTGTGTCGTTGAAAGTTATTTTCCAACAAGGCAGCAGGCGTGATGGTTCTTTTGGTTGCTATTCTAGTCTGAAGGGACCCAACCCGAAATGTCGTCCATCTATATCCTCCAGAGATGCTTCCTGATCTGTAGGGATCAATACTAGGTTAATTCCCGGAATGACGGGACTGCCGTATGTTGAAAGACTGGAGCGGCTAGGCTTGTATACACTGGAATTTAGAAGGATGAGAGGGAATCTTATTGAAACATACAAGATTATTAAGGGGTTGGACACGTTAGAGGCAGGAAACATGTTCCCAATGTTGGGGGAGTCCAGAACCAGGGGCCACAGTTTAAGAATAAGGGGTAGGCCATTTAGAACGGAAATGAGGAAAACCATTTTCAGTCAGAGAGTTGTAAATCTGTGGAATTCACTGCCTCAGAAGGCAGTGCAGGCCAAGTCTCCGAATGCATTCAAGAGAGAACTAGATAGAGCTCTTAAGGATAGCGGAGTCAGGGGGTATGGGGAGAAGGCAGGAACGGGGTACTGATTGAGAATGATCAGCCGTGATCACATTGAATGGTGGTGCTGGCTCAAAGGGCTGAATGGCCTACTCCTGCACCTATTGTCTATTGTCTATAATGGATATAGATCAATATATTCATATAAATCAATTAATCTGAAACTATATTCATTGGACTACAATCCAGCATTTTATGTCTTTGTTCAGGTATCACTATTCGCTCTTTGGTAGATGGCAATTTGGTTGTCCTCAGAAATAATTATTTTGCAGACATGTACATTCACAACTTAAATAAAATTTGTAAAGGTCAAAACTTGGCCTCAAATGGATTTGTATGTTAAAGATATTACAAAAAACGTGTGATGGCATGATGGCACAGTGGTAAAGTTACAGAGCCAGAGAACCGGCTTTGATCCTGACCACAGGTGTCAACACCAAAATAAGAACCCTGATGCGGCTGTGCTGGTGGCTTGAGACTTCAATAGGGGAAATCTCAAAAAGGTCATGCCCAACTTCTACCAACACATCACGTGTGTCACCAGGGGGGAAAGAACTTTGGACCACTGCTACACGCCGTTCAGGAAAGGCTACAAGGCCGTTTCTCTCCCTCCTTTTGGGAAATCTGACCACGCTGCCATTTTCCTGCTGCCGGAGTACAAGCAACGGATAGTACGGGAAGCGACAGTGACGAGGGACGTAAAGCGGTGGGCTGACCATTCAGAGGCCATGCTGCAGGATGCACTGAGCGAAGTCGACTGGAACATGTTCCAAGCAAGTTCCAGAAACGTAAATGAGTTTGCGGAAGCGGTTACGGACTTCATTGCCACAATAGCCGATACCATCATCCCCACGGTAAGGGTCAGTATCTTCCCTAACCAAAAACCCTGGGTGGACAGGTCTATTCGCGTGGCCTTGAATGCTCGCACCGCTGCTTACAACTCCGGTCTGGACGACTACAAGGGAGAGTCCTACCGACTGCGAAGGGCAGTGAAGGATACAAAAAGAAGGTACCGGGACAAGATGGAGTCACAGAAGGAGGAGCAGGACACCAGGCGCCTTTGGCAGGGGCTACGGACTATAACTAGCTACAGGTCCAGCACCCCCTCAACCGGAAGTGCCGGCTCCTCCTTAGCTGATGACCTGAACTCTTTTTATGCACGGTTTGAGACGGGTAACACCACCAGCTCGCCGTCTAAAAACAGCACCGAAAGGGCGCTGGCTAGCGAGGCTGGAGGGGGATCCACCGCCGGGGATGTGCACACATTCTCGGTGTCCGAGCATGAGGTGAGGTGGGCTCTGACGCGTGTGAACACGAGGAAAGCTGGAGGCCCAGATGGTATATCTGGGCGAGTACTAAAGTCTTGTGCTACTCAGCTTGCTCCAGTGCTCACCACAATATTCAACCTCTCCTTGGCAAAGTCCGTGGTCCCTGCATGCTTCAAAAGATCCATCATTGTACCGGTGCCAAAGAATGCCTCTCCAGCGTGTTTAAATGACTACCGACCGGTGGCCCTCACCTCGGTTGTCATGAAATGCTTTGAGAGGCTAGTCAAGAAGCACATCTATGCCCTCCTTCCTCGCAACATGGACCCACTACAGTTCGCATACCGTCCGAACAGGTCCACGGATGATGCGGTCTCCCAGGTTCTACACACCGCTCTCTCTCATCTGGACAGCCAGGGGGGCTATGTGAGGATGCTGTTCATTGACTTTAGTTCAGCATTCAACACAATAGTCCCCAGCAGACTGGTTGAGAAGCTGCTGGAACTGGGGCTTAACACCCCTCTGTGTGCCTGGGTCCTGGACTTTCTCACTGCCAGGCCCCAAGTGGTCGGGATGGGGCAACACACATCTAGCTCCCTCACCCTGAACATAGGATCCCCCCAGGGCTGCGTCCTTAGCCCCCTACTGTACTCCCTGTACACACATGACTGTGGGGCTAGGTTCAGCTCAAACTCCATCATCAAGTTTGCTGATGACACTGTGGTGGTGGGCCGGATCTCCAACAACGATGAGAAGGCCTACCGGGAGGAGGTGGCTGATCTGGCACTCTGGTGTCAGGACAATAGCCTCCTCTTGAATGTCACTAAAACAAAGGAGCTGATTGTGGACTTCAGAAGGGCTAAACATCCAAGGACGTACACGCCACTGGAGATAAATGGGTCTATTGGGATAGGGTGAGCAGTTTTAAATACTTGGGAGTCCGCATCGCAGAGGATCTGACGTGGGCAACGCACATTGCCGCACTGGTGGGTAAGGCTAAGCAGCGCCTTTACCACCTTAGACAACTGAGGAAATTCAGAGTGTCTCTGAGGATCCTTCATTGCTTCTACTCTGGGGCTGTAGAGAGCATCCTGTCCGGCAACATTACAGTCTGGTTTGGGAACAGCTCTGCCCAGGACAGGATGGCCCTGCAGAGAGTAGTGCGTTCGGCAGAACGCACCATGGGAACTACACTCGTCCCCCTGCAGGACCTATACATCAGGAGGTGCAGATCCAGAGCAAGCAAGATCATGAGGGACCCCTGCCACCCCAGTAACGGACTGTTCCAGATGCTACGATCAGGCAAACGCCTCCGCTGTCACGCTGTGAAAACGGAGAGGATGAGACGGAGCTTCTTCCCACAGGCCATCAGGACTGTCAACTTTTATAACCCCAGAGACTAAATTTTTGTCGACACTAATAGTAACTTATTAACTTTATTTATATGCTGTAACTGTAATTCTTTTTATGCACAACCCGCAGGCATTGCCACTTTCATTTCACTGCACATCGTGTATGTGTATGTGACAAATAAATTTGACTTGACTTGCATGGGTTTTCTCTGGCTGCTCTGGTTTCCTCCCACACTCCAAAGACATTCAGGTTTGTAAGTTAATTGGCTTTGGTAAAAATTGTATATTGTCCCCAGTGTATAGGATAGTGCTAGTGTAAGCGATAATCGCTGGTCGGCATGGACTTGGTGGACTGAAGGGCCTGTTTCCACACTCCATAATAAACATTCCATATAAACCAATGCCAAGAAAAAGTTGGTTCACTGCAACAATTAAGGGAAATTGTTCCTCCAGAGGAAAATGACTTTATAAAATGTCTTTACTAGTTGCAGAAGTGATGCTTCTATTTATTATTAAAGAACTCACTACGTTCAGCAATAACATTTTAATCATTGAAGCAAAGAAATGGACAGCATAGAAACAGACCATTTTGTCCCTTGACCTATGCCGACCATGATGCCTCATCCCATTTGCCTGTATTAGGCCAATTTACTTGGTAACCTTTCATATTCAAGTACCTGTCCAAATGCCTTAAAAATGTTGTAATGGTTTCTATCGTCACATAAGGTCATAAGTGATTGGAGTAGAATTAGGCCATTCGGCTCATGAAGTCTACTCCACTATTCAATCATGGCTGATCTATCCCTCCTAACCCCATTCCCCTGCATTCTCCCCATAATCTCTGACACATGTTCTAATCAGGAATCTATCTATCTCTGCCTTAAAAATATCCACTGACGGACTCCACAGCCTTCTGCGGCAAAGTATTCCACAGATTCACCACCCTCTGACTAAATAAATTTCCCCTCATCTCCTTCCTAAAAGAACGTCCTTTAATTCTGAGACTATGACCTCTTGTCCTAGACTCTCCCACTAGTGGAAACATCCTCCACATCCACTCTATCCAAGCCTTTCAATGACCCCCTCATTCTTCTAAACTCCAGCGAGCACAGGCCCAGTGCCGACAAATGCTCATCACAGGTTAACCTACAAATTCCTTGGTCCTTGTGGTAGTTTGTTCCAAATATTCGCCACTCTCTGTGCAAAATACTCATCCCTCAGATCTCCTTTAAGTTTCTCCTCACACGTCTTAAAGCTGTGTCATCTAGTTCCTCACTTTCTTGCCCTGGGAGAAAGATTCTAACTACCTCTCACATCTGTGCCCCTCTTAACTTTATGAACCTCTTTAAAGTCAACTCCCAGCCTCTCACATTCCAGATGGTGGAGAATATATTTACAAACTGAATATTAAAGTGATATATTTGTTACCAAACAGGCCTCACTGAAGCATCCAAAATTAATCAAGAAACCATTTAATCACTACATCTTGTAACCAGTTACTTGTTAATAAATTACTGTTTAGTAAGGTTTGAGAGTTCAGCCCCATTGTCAGCACTGGGTCAACAGAGGGTACTTAATTAGTTTTAGCTTTAGAGAAACAGCATAGAAACAGGCCCTTCGTCCCTTCAAGTCAACGCCGACCAGTGATCACCCAGAGACTTGTTCTATACTACACACCAGCGACAATTTACAGAAGCCTATTAACTTACAAACCTGCAAGTCTTTGGAATGTGGGAGAAAACCGGGGCACCTGGAGAAAACCCATGTACAAACTCCATACAGGCATCACCCACATTCAGGATCGAATCCAGGTCACTGGCGCTGTGAGGCAGTAACTCTACTGCTACTCCGCTGTGCCTTACTTGAGAGTAAGTCTTTTTATGCACGGCCTTGTGGTGAGATATATTAAATATCTGAACCGTAAATCATAGTAGGAGAGTAAAATGATTTGACTGCCGCTATCTACCCTGAACAATCATTCTGACCACTCCTTCCCTTTTAGCAGGGATCACAGAACACCATCCACACTGAGAGGAACGGAAAGACCAAGTGGAGAGTGGGGGATACATTGCTGATGGATGTGAAATGCTTCACATAAAAAGAGAGATCCCCCACAGACCACATCCAAAAATGTAAAAGAGAAAGGGATTTTAATGGCAGTATTTAGGAATAGCACCTTTAACTTCTCTATCCTCTCCCCAATATAACCCTTTGAATAACAAAGAATGATCAATGCCTCATTGAAGGAGTAAGGGTGTTGGCTAAGGGAAATGAAGGCCAGGTTTATGGTGATCAACAAAAGACACAAAATGTTGGAGTAACGGGTCAGGCAGCATCTCTGGAGAATGTGGATAGCTGAGGTTTCAGGTCGGGACCCTTCTCCAGACTGATTCAATTGTAATTGATTGTAATTAATTTATTGTAATTGTACTTAATTTATTAGCCAAGTATGTAGAAAACATACAAGGAATTTGATTTGTACCAAAAAAGCAACAAGACACACAACGACATAAAAATTAACATAAGCATCCACCACAGCGCACTGTGATGGAAGGCAATAACGTATTATCTTCTTCCTTCCTTTTCTCCCGCAGTTGGGGCAGTCGAACCATCCGCAGTCGGGACTATCGAAGCTCCCGCAGCCAGCGGACGAAGCTCCCGCGATCGGGACGGTCGAAGCTCCTGCGGTTGGAGCTCCCAAAGTCGATCCCTAACCAAGCGACCGCGAGCTCCACGATGTTAAGTCCACAGGCTCCCGTGGTTGGAGTCTCTATTGTCCCATGTACTTAGGTACAGTGAAATTCTTTGTTTTTGCATACAATACAAATAGTACACAAAGAGTCGCCACGTTTCCGGTGCCAACAAAGTGACAAAAGTACTCGTGAGAGTCATGTCGGTCCCTCTTCATTTTCGGCGCCCTCCATCCCCACCCCACCTCCGGCTCCCTCTTTTTTCTCAACGTCCTCTGCCGGCGTTTGTTGTGAGCTGATTGTAGGGGGGTTCGAGGAAGAAAGAACCCGACCCTTAACGTCACCGTGTTTTCCATTGGTGCTGCCTGACCCGCTGAGTAACGCTAGTTCTTTGTGTCTTTTTTTAATGTAATCCAGCTCCTGCAATTCCTTGTTTCTATGTGGTGATCAATACTTATCACAGGCTGCAATGTAGTTAGATGATAGATTTGCTACTTCTCACAGTCGGCTGAGTTAATCTGCCTTCAATGGCCATCTTCCTCCGTGCGGTAAGGGATGTTGTCAGTCACATCCCCCAGAGACTTCCTGGGCTTGAGTTGTCAAGGTTGTTCAGGTCAGCTGGGGTTTCACTTACTGATGTGCTCTGCCACTTGGAAAATTACTCTGAAAGATCCACTAGCTAGACATCCCCCAGAAATACTGCAGTGTTCACCTGGATTTCTAACATATAATCGGTGCTGCCCTGTTAATCCTATCTTTTAGTTTAGCTTAAGGAGACAGCTTGGAAACAGGCCCTTCAGCCCACCGAGTCCGCACTAACTGGCGATCACCCATACACTAGTTCTATCCGACACACTCGGGACAATTTTTACAGAAACCAATTAACTTACAAACCTGCACGTCTTCGGAGCATGGAAGGGAACCGGAGCACCCGGAGAAAACTCACGCAGTCACAGGGGGAACATACAAACTCTGTGCAACCAACACCTGTAGTCAGGATTGAACCCGGATCTCTGGCACTGTAAGGCAGCAACTTTATCGCTGCGTCTCTGTGCTGAAAATGTACATCTGTTTTTTGTAGGATTTCAAAATGCTGTTCAAATGCTGGTGTGGTACTGCCAGAGGAGCTGCCTGGAAAAGGTGCTGCACTATTGGAGAGAAACAGGACTGAGGGAGGGCATCGTTGTTGGAGAAGTAGTGAGGGAGTGGTGGACTGTGTGAGAGGCAGCAGTGGGGGAGTGGTGCACTGTGGGAGAGGCAGCAGTGGGGGAGTGGAGCACTGTGAGAGAAGCAGCAGTGAGGGAGTGGTGCATTGTTGGAGTAGTGAGGGAGTGGTGCACTGTGGGAGGAACAGTACTGAGTGAGTGCAGCGCTGTTGGAAAGGCAGTAACACATTGTATGGGGTTGTAGTGGAAACAGATACGAGTGTTGGATTTAAGAGGCTTTTAGAGCCTTCTAGGCATATGGATATGCAGGGAATGGAGGTGTATGGATTACGTGCAGGCGGAGGGGATTCATTTAACTTGGCATCATGTTTTGCCCACAGACATTGCGGGCAGAAGGACCTGTTCCTGTATTTAGTTTTGTTTAGAGTTACAACTTGCAAACAGGCCGTTCGGGCCACCGAGTCCGCGCCGACCAGCAATCACTTCCGTACACTAGCACTATCCTACACACTCGGGACAATTTATAATTTTTACCGAAGCTAATTAACCTACAAACCTGTACGTATTAGAGTGTGGCAGGAAACTGGAGCACCCACGCGGAGAAAACCCACGCGGTCCCAGGGAGGATGTACAGTCCAAACTCTGTACCGACAGCGGTGGTAGTCCGGATTGAACCTGTAAGGCAGCAAATCTACTGCTGTGTCACCGTGCCGCCCTCTGTCCTGTACTTCTCTATGTTCTATGTATGTTTTATGTTCAATGTAGATTTTACAAGAAGGCAATTTGTGCTGCGGCAACTAGGTAGGGAACAGAGTGATATCTCAGTGAATAAATTCACCTGTTATCCCGGTAATTGAAAAGAAGACTGAGTGCAGAATGTATTCCAGGTCGTGGGTCAACCATTGACTGAAAGCAGGAGCTGCTGAAATTGTCCTTATGCAACAAACATGAAAAACACAATTATCTACACTATTTTGCAGCAATTGTGATGATTGATCCTCTATCCTTTGCTATCTCCTTGGAGACTAAGGCCATAATGGGTAACTACATGGAATGCATCTGCAGAGTCTTGGCAAGAAGGCAAGTTTGCTTTTGCACTCAGTGAAATTATGACTTAATCCAACCATCTGTTGGAGAAAAATCAGTTTCATTACCTTGGTAAAATTGACACATGTTGGGTGAAAAGAGAAGGTCTTTCAAATGCTGTGGGGAATTCTGTTTTCCCAGTTTAGTTTAGTTTAGAGATACAGCGTGGAAACAGGTCCTTCAGCCCACCGATTCAATGCCGACCAGCGATCCCCACACATTAATACTGCTGTCCAACTGTTTTAGAAATTCCCATGGTTTGGTTTCTGGCTCAATATATACTAAAACATTTTTTTGTTATTATGAGTTTTACAGAATACCATGTTTACATATCTATTGTGCTGCTGCAAGTAAGAATCTAATTGTTCCGTTTCGGGACATATGACAATAAAATACTCTTGATCCTCACCACTTGAGGTTTCCGAGAATGATCCCGGGAATAATTAGGTTAACGTATGAAGAGTGTTTGAAGGCTCAGGGCCTGTACTCACTGGAGCTTAGAAGGATGAGGGGGGGGGGGGGGGGGGGGGAGGATCTCATTGAAACCTACTGGATAATGGAAGACCTAGATAGAGTTTAGTTGAATTTATTGCCACGTGTACGAAGTACAGTGAAAACCTTTGGATGGGAAATTGTGTTTCCAGTAATGGGAGAGTGTAGAACCATAACGGTTACGGAAGAAGGCAGGAGAATGGGATTGAGGTGGAGAAATAGATCAGGCATGATTGAATGGCGGAGAAGACTTGATGAGTTGAATGGTGTAATTCTGCTCCTATGTCTTATGGCCTTATGTCCTGGTAGCCTGATGAGGACCACCAATGACAAAGGTTTTGACATTGTTGTTCAGTTCTTTGACTTGAGTGCGTTAGACAATTGTCTTGCAATGGACAGTTCATAGACCCCATTGTTGATGGGAAGGAATGGAAGAAGAGATAAAGAGTAAATCAGTTGTACAAAAAAACAACTATGTCACCTGACAACATATTTGTGACATGTTATAAGGTAAACAATGATCAATCCAATTTAAATTAAATAATGTAGAAAACAAAAGCTGACAGATAAATAAACCAATTAACATTGATTGTTACATTTCTCTGTTGAGTTTATCAGTGTTGCTACGATATTATTCTTAGAAGGAGTAGAACTTTGTTTGTTCCTAAGGACTGGAAAAACTAATCTAAAAAATGTCACTACCCGGAGAGGAATGGAGATCATCATCAGATGATAGAAAATACACTGTGGCTGCTGAATTTAGAGTAGTTGATAATAATAATATTTAAAGGTGGAGGTTTTACAGCGCTCTGACAGATGAGGCAGAGGTTTTGAAGAAAAGACAACATGTTTCTACCTGGACCAGAAAACAGAAGGAATATACAGAAACAAGGAGCTGCAGATGCTGAATTTACCAGGGAAGGACACAAAGTGCTGGAGTAACTCAGCGGGTCAGGCAGCATCCCTGGAGAACATGGACAGGTGACTCTTCGGCTTGGGGCCCTTCTTCAGACTGATTGCTGGGGTGGGGAGAAGAAAAGCTAGAAATGTGCAGCTGGTTATGTCACAATCGTGGAGACAAAATGATGTTAACATTTCAGGTCAATAGCCTTTCATTGTGGAAGATTTTCCAGTTTAGTTTAGTTTAGAGATACAACGCAGAAAAAAAGCCCTTCGGCCCACCATGTCTGCGCCAACCAGTGATCCCCGCACGCTAAAACTATTCTACACACCAAGGGACAATTTACAATCTTTACCGAAGCCAATTAACCTACAAACCTGTACATCTTTGGAGTGTGGGAGGAAACCGAGCACCTGAAGAAAACCCACACGGTCACAGGGAGAATGCATAAACTCCGTACAGACAGCACCCATAGTCAGGATCGAACCCAGGTCTCTGGCGTTGTAAGGCAGCTACTCTACCAATCAGTGTGAAGAAGGGTCCCGACTCTAAACGTCGCCCATTTCCTCCACTGATGTTACCTGACCCTCTGAGCTACCCTGGCACTTTGTGTTTTGCTCAAGGTTCCAGTATCTGCAGGTTCTTGTGTTGGCCAATCAGTCTTTTCTGCTTCCCTGTAGAGGAAGTCCATTGATTACATTCTGAGGGTGAGGAGAGGGATGTAGGTTTGCAGGTCAATCAACACATCCAAAGAAGGGGACTGCTGGAGACTAGGCAACAGCCGGGACTTACCTGGATTGGGCACTGCTTACAAGAATTAGAGTGCAGACTGGACTTTAAAAATGGCGGACACTATTTCTGTACTCTTTGGGGGTAATCAGGGGATTGTACTTAGGTACGGCAATACTCTACTGGACTGTTTGGAAGAAAAGAATTTCACTGTGCGTTTGCACATGTGACAATAAGCACCATTGAACCATTTGTGTCATGATGGTAAAAATAATTACAGAACATCTCACGAACTCAGGATATCCAGAATTATTTTTTGGACATCTGAAAATCTGCAATTCTTTGTTTCATAAAGACCTGTTAACTATTTGTTGGTATGAGCTGATACAGGTCCTCCACCAATTTTCCGGCAATAGGTGTATTTTTTTATCCGGACAAAATTACAAGAGCACACTTGAAATCTCAACCCCCAGAAGTCCCCCCGGAAATGTAGCGTCGAGGCCGGGTGAGGCGGTCGATCTCGACCTCATCAGGACTTACACGGCGATCGACGGGTCGCATTTGCTCCCTGCGGCCGGGGCTCTGGAACTAGCAGATCCGTTCCCATGGCCGACTTATGAGGCCGACTTTGCGGCCCGGTATCTCAGTTCCTCGGCTGCCTAGGCGAACCATTCTAGTACTGTTGGCTCCTCTCAGAGGCCGTGACCTCTGAAGGAGTGTAGCGTAGGTTCACCAGGTTAATTCCTGGGATGGCAGGACTGACATGAAAGAATAGGTCGACTGGGCTTGTATTCACTGGAATTTAGAAGGATGGGAGGGGATCTTATAGAAACATAAAATTCTTAACGGATTGGACCGGCTAGATGCAGGAAAAATGTTCCCCATGTTGGGGGAGTCCAGAACCAGGGTCACAGTTTAAGAGTAAGCGGTAGGCCATTTAGAACTGAGATGAGGATTTTTTTTTCACCCAGAGAATTGTGAATCTGTGGAATTCTCTGCCACACAAGGCAGTGGAGGCCAATTCACTGGATGTTTTCAAGAGAGAGTTAGATTTAGCTCTTCGGGCTAATGGAATCAAGGGATATAGGGAAAAAGCAGGAATGGGGTACTGATTTTGGATGATCAGCCATGATCATATTGAACGGCTCTGCTGGCTCAAAGGGCTGAATGGCCTACTCCTGCACCTATTTTCTATATTTTCCATGTTTTTCTAAAATGGATAACCCAAAAAGGCTCTGGAACCAGGGGTGCCGGAAAATCTGCATCAGAATTAGGATAATCTGATTGCTGCTTTCAATCAGTGGTGTTTTTGAGCTGGAATGTTCACAAACCCAAGCTCAAAGCCATACAAGTAGAGATTTGTCCACAGTCTGACGTCATTGTGCGTAGCTGCAGACTATATTTACAATACTAAGGTTATCTAGTGACCTGTGCTGGAGAATGAAGCGTACCAAACAGATAAAGCTGAAGCAATAAGAAATAGAGAACCAAAGGGTTCATTGGTAAGAAATACTAAGGGCCATATATGGGTAAAATTGAGTTTATAACTGTGAATATAGAGAGAAAGGTGAAGACGAGTTTATGTAGGATCCCCTACATTCCATCCAGGACATTGAAAAGCATTTTATAGCCAATTATACACTTTTAATATGTGGGCGCTGTTAAGAAGCCAATTTGTGTACAGCAAACTCCCAGGAAGAAAATTATATATTTGTACCATTAATTCATAGAAAGTGGGTGTCAGTGGTTAAGTCAGCTTGTATTACCTGTCCATCAACACCTAAACTGTGTTGAATTTCAGAGGGTGGTTAAAATTCATCGAATTGTAGTAGGTGTGGAATTACATGTAGGTCAAACACCAGGCAAAAATGGCAGATTTAAAAAAAAGACAACGTGCTTGTGTAACTCAGCGGGTCAAGCAGCATCTTTGGAGAACATGGATAGATGACATTTCAGGTCGGCATCCACCTTCAGACTCCTGACCCAAAATGTCACCTATCCATGCTCTCCAGAGATGCTGTCTGACCTGCTGAGTTACTCCAGCATTTGTGTCTTTTTTGCAAAAAATACCTACAGCATCTGCAGTTCCTTGTTTATACAAAAAGGGTAATTTTTGGTCCAGAATGTATATTAGCGAATTGGATAGAATTTTATGGCAATTGGGTGGCTTTGATGAATTATGAATACATGTCAATTTTTACAGATTTAAAAAAAATGATTGAATTTAGGTCTTCTAACATTTGGCTGAAGAGGGGCACTGACCTGAACTGAAGCTTGTCCATTCCTTCAGGACCCTTCATCAGTTTTAAGAAGAGTCCCAACCTGAATCATCACCTGTCTATTGCCTCCAGATGTGCCTGACCAGCTGAGATCCTCCAGCACTTTCTGTTTTGTTCTTAAATCAGGACAAATGTGATAGCAACTTGTCCTTTAAGACTATTATTACAACAACTGTGGCACAATGGCGCAGCTAGTAAAGCTGCTGCCTCACAGTACCAGACACCCGAGTTCAATCCTAACCTCACTGTGTGGAGTTTGCACGTTCTCCCTGTGACACCCCCCTCCCCCGTGAGTTTCCTCCAGGTGCTCTGGTTTCCTCCCACATCCCAAAGACGTGCGGGTTTGTAGGTTAATTGACATCTGTAAATCGCCCCTAGTCTGTAGGGAGTGGATACAAAAGTGGGATAACGCACAACTATTGTGAACAAGTGATCGATGGGTGGTGTTGACCCGGTGGGCCGAAACTCCCGTTTCCATGTTGTGTATCTTTCAATCAATTCAATCAGCAAAATGGTTGGTCTTGATCAGAAGTTAAGACCAAGACTGAGACACTAAAGGTGAGATAATTGAACTAGTGCACTCACGGTGACAATGGGTCTAAATCTCATCTCCAGCTCGGCCCCGAAGACCTGGAATTGGAAGGATGAGAGTGTCAGTGACACTGGTGGACGCTGGACAAAGGAGAACGGGGGGAGGGGGGTCTAGCCTTCTGCGCATGCAAGGTCGGCTGCAGGAGGCGCTTCCTGAATGAGGTGATGACTGCAACAGGCCTTTATGGTCAGCTGCAGCTTGGACTGTGTAAAATGGCACGGAAATTTGGTGACTATTGCATGTGGACACAGTGGGTTCCATGCATGGGGTACTTAATTGGGGATTGTCTTTATGTATGGCAACAATTGCACTGATATATATGCAACGTGACAATAAAAAAACCATTGAACCATGCAATAGTGGTTTATTTGTCACATAATGCAACAACACAGTGAAATACGCATGCTGGCGTCGCCATTATTGGCGCCATTATTCAAAGTCCAAAGTCATTGTCCTTTGTCCAGTCATTGAACCATTGTCTTTCCTGCCTTATTTTAATTCCCACAATACTTTCTGGTGTCCTCTTATGTACTCATTAGGTCAGCTGCTCCCAGTTGGTTATGCCACATTCCAAGCAGCCACTAGGAGGTACACAAGACCAGTCCAACAAGGATCCATGTGACCTGTGAAACTATGTACAAAGGATTGTGTCAGCAAAGTTTAAGCATAAAAACTTGTGAATACAGTAAACCCAAAGGTCATTGTCTTATAGTGCAGACACAAGTCCCCAAGAATGTTTTGATTCTTGTGAATAAGAATAAAGGGATAGGCTTTCTAATATATAGTTAAAATTCAAATTAATTCAGTTGAGCTTTCCCTGGACATTGTAGGCAAAGACATGGATTTTCTTTTTCAAACATTCATAAATTATGGACACATTCTCAAGAATTTTATGATAAATATGAATGATAATAAAGAGGTAGGCTTTTCTAATACGTAGTTAAAATGTACATTAATTTAGTTTGCATTTTCCTGGACAAATATACATTGAATGTAGATTAGTTTAGTTTGTGCTCACCTGTACTGAGGTACAGTGAAAAGCTTTTTTGTTACATGATTACAATCATGTCATCCACAGTGTACAGATAGATACATGATAAAGGGAATAATGTTTAGTTCAAGATAAAGTCTGGTAAAGTCCGATTAAAGATAGTCCAAGGGTCTTCAATGAGGAAGGTCGGGACTGCTCTCTAGTTGGTGATAGGATGGTTCAGTTGCCTGATAGCAGCTGGGAAGAAACTGTCCCTGAATCTGGAGGTGTGCGTTTTCAAACTTTTGTACATCTGGCCTGATGGGAGAGGAGAGAAGAGGTGAGACCTATCCCTGATTATGATGGTGGCCTTGCTAAGGTAGCATGAAGTGGTTAATGTGCACCCAACACAAAATGTCCAGACATTTCTCTCACTGCTGTAATGAGTGTTTGTTTTATCAAAGCTGTTTTAACAAAGTGTTACAGAACGAAAAGGAAAGATTTGCATTAATGTGAATTACTTGCAACATCAGGCCTCCACTGCAATGGACTGTTTTCCCAAACGCATTGATTGATTGCGTATGCATCAAGAAATGTGAACTATAAAATAAAAATTGACCCATAAATTCCATGAGAGGGAATATTTATTCCGTGTCTGAGATTTCTTGGTAGTGATTTATGAATTTCGTAAGGGAGAATTTCCTTTACCCCGAATTGCTGTAACACGGGGGTTGGCTGTATTCAGGGACAGACCTGGAGAATAGTGTATAGTTTTGCCAAGGATGCAGTGCAGTGCAGATTCACTGGATTACTTCCAGAGATGGTGGATTTGCCATATGATGAGAAATTGGGTATATTCTGCAGTTTAAAAAGGATCAGAGACAATCTCATTGATGTTTTACAGAATTCTTAGATAGACACAAAATGCTGGAGTAACTCAGGCACTCCAGCATTTTGTGACTATCTTTGGTGAAAACCAGCATCTGCATTTCCTTCCTACACTTTACAGAATTTACACAAGGAACTTCAGATACTGAAATCTTGAGCAAAACACAAAGTGCTGGAGCAACTCAGTGGGTCAGGCAATATCAAGAGAAAAGGAAAAGGTGACTCTTTGGGTCAGTACTCATCTTCAGACTCTGTTCACCTATTCTTTTTCTCCAGCGATGATCTCTGACCCGTTGAGTCACTCCAGCATTTTGTGTCTATCTTTGGTATGAACCTGCTGTTCCTTCCTACAGTAACTCAGCGAGTCAGGTAGCATCTGTGGAAGGAATAGATTGGTGACGATTGTGTTCTGGAACATTCTTCAGAAACCAGGGATCAGTGTCAGAATAAGTAAATCACCATTTAAGGCTGAATTGTGGAGCAATATCTCAAATTGGAGGGAAATAGAATCTTGGAATTCTCTACTCCGAAGTGCAGGAGATTCAGATATTCAGATCGATCGATTTGGGGTGACACAATGGTGCAGCAGTAGAGCTGCTGCCTTACAATGCCAGCTCCGGTTTCGATCCTGACCTCGGGACCTGTCTCTATGGAGTTTCCCTGTGACCATGTGCGTTTCCCCCGGTTTCCTCCCACATTCCAAAGACGTGTAGATTAATTAGCTTCTGTAAATTATCACGTGTGTACCAGAGAAATAGTGTATGGGTGATCACTGTTCGGTCCGGACTCGGTGGGCCGAAGGGCCTGTTTCCACGCTGTATCTCTAAACTAAATTAAACTATTTAGTTGCAATATTAACTCCACATCCCTCCCCTCCAGCCCCCTTTCACCCCTCTAACAAGGGCATGTTATTCGTAGAACATAGAACAGTACAGAAAGTGCTGGAGTAATTCAACGGGTCAGGAAGCATCTCTGGAGAACATGGGTAGGCGATGTTTCTGGTCGGAACCCATCTTCAATCAGATTAAATCATGCTCTACGCAAGATTCCAGCATCTGCAGTTCCTTGTGTGTACATAAAGTGCAGCACAGGAACAAGCCCTTCAGCCTACAATGTCTGTACTGAACATGATGCCAAGATTCAATGGATAAACATGGATCCGCAAATAGGCTTAAAGTGCTGGAGTAACTCAGTGGGTTAGGTAGCATCTCTGGAGAAAAAGGATACGTGACGTTTCGGGTCAGAACACTTCAAACTGAACTGAAAAGTCGCCCATCCTTTTTCCACAGAGATGCTGCCTGACCTGCTGAGTTACTCCAGCACTTTGTGTCTATCTTTGGTTTAACAAAAATAAACATAGTGTTGGAGTAACTCAGCGGGTCAGGCAACATCTCTGGAGGTGCTGTCCGACCTGCTGAGTTACTCCAGCACATTGTGTGTGTGTGTGTGTGTGTGCTTATGCCATGATTCAATGTCACGGCTTGTGGTGGTTCACAAGTAGATCTACCTACCTGCGCTGCAGGTCTCTCCACTCCACAGTTCAGTTCTTCCGAGCGGCACAGTACTTGCACCATTCCGCTTTACATTGCGACAAAACAAAAAAATAGTGAGAGAGACAGAGGAGGTGGGAGGGTTGAAAGGGGAGGAAGTTTTGGAGAGTGGGAAGTCAAGTCAAGTCAAGTCAATTTTATTTGTATAGCACATTTAAAAACAACCCACGTTGACCAAAGTGCTGTACATCTGATTAGGTTCCAATGGGGAAAAAAAAAAGAAACATACAGTAGCACGCAAACAGTTCACAGCGCCTCCTCAATGAGCCTCAAACGCTAGGGAGTAGAAATAGGTTTTGAGCCTGGACTTAAAGGAGTCGATGGAGGGGGCAGTTCTGATGGGGAGAGGGATGCTGTTCCACAGTCTAGGAGCTGCAACCACAAAAGCGCGGTCACCCCTGAGCTTAAGCCTAGACCGCGGGATAGTGAGTAGCCCCAAGTCGGCCGACCTGAGGGACCTGGAGTTAGAGAGGTGGGTTAGAAGATTAGAATTAGGGAAGGGAAGAGGGGAATGAGAGGTGGTGGGGGGATGGGGAAGAGGGGGAGAGAGTGGAGATATGGTGGAAGTGGGGGAGAGAGAGGGGGTGGAGAGAGATGGGGGTGGAGAGAGGGGGAGAGGGGTGGGAGAGAGGGGGTGGAGAGAGAGGGGGTGGGGAGAGAGGGAGTGGAGAGAAAGTGGGGTGGACAGAGAGGGGGGGATAGGGAGGGGGTGAAGAGAGAGGGAAGTGAAGAGAGAGGGGGTGAAGAGAGGGGGGTTGAGGGGGAGAGAGGTGGGGGGAGGGGGGTGGAGAGAGATGGGGGTGGAGAGAGATGGTGGTGGACAGGGGAGGGAGGGGAGAGAGAGGGGGTGGACAGGGGGGAGAGGGGGAGAGAGAGGGGGAGAGGGAGGGGCAGAGGGGGAGAGGGGGGGGAGAGGGAGGGGCAGAGAGGGGAGAGGGGGTGGAGAGAGGGGGTGGAGAGAGGGGGTGGACAGGGGGGAGAGGGGGAGAGAGGGGGGGGTGGAGAGAGAGAGGGGTGGGAGAGGGGGGGTAGAGGAGGGGGAGAGGGGTGGAGAGGGAGGGGCAGGGGGGAGAGGGGGGAGAGGAGGGGGTATTTATGCGCGCGCGCACGCGCAGAGTGGACGTGCACGCGCAGAGTGGGCGATCCCCGGAGCGGGAGGGGGCGCGCGGAGAGAGAGCATTTGCAGCTCTGCGCTTGAGAAGGAAGGAGCCCGTGTGTGTAACCGAGGGGACGGGCTCCTGCAACCTGCCTCCGGATCCCCACTCTCTGCAGCCATGGCTGAGGCGGGGGAGGGAGAGGACGAAATCCAGTTCTTGCGGACTGTAAGTAACCCAGTTGATCATTAATTTCATCCCCCCCCCAGACCCTTTATTCGTGCATTAAATAATCCCACCCTACACCCCTCCTCCTGCCTTGGATTTATATTAGCCGCATTTGAATCAATGGTATTAGTGTTGTACTGCACTTGCTGATGCGCTGACGCCAAATGCACGCTGTTCGCTCTGTTTGCAGTGATTTCACATTCAAATAATTTCCTCGGCTATTTCTTACTGTCCGCTCCATTTTTTTTTGTAGAGGAAAAAAAAAATGTTTGGGGTGACCAAATAAAAGGAGCTTAATTGAAGTGTCCTTTCCCTGCTGAAGACACCTTTAATGTCCCGTTGTGCGGATCATATGTGACCAGAAGCCAATGTGTCTAATTTGATTTTTGTCAATGGCAGGAGTTTAGTGTTGGTGTATTATTTTAACTGTCCCTCGATGCACACACACACACACACACACACACATACTAGTGCAAGAGTTGGTGGGAATGTCGTAATTCCAGAAACCAGTCAGGGAATGCCTGCGGTGGTCTGGGTTGTGTCAGAAGCACAGAGGTAAACCGTTGCTTCTCAGTTCTGCTCGAACGAGCATGTTTCATGTTGCAGAAGACACACACACACAGTCACCGTCTCTACCCACGATTGCCCAGTTGAAAAGCAATGCAGTTGCCTCGTCCCCCCCCCCCTTCCCCCTCCTCCTTCCCTTACTGCAAACATCTGTCTTACAAACCAATTGTAACGACCGATCCATTTAATGTTTGGTCTCCTTTGCTCGTTGATGCAGTTAATTTCCGCAGAACATGTATTGGGGAGTGCAGAACCGCCGTTGTGTTTTACGCGTCCAATCTAAATACTGCTCGCGTTGCAAAAAAATGCACAATCATCAAAAAAGAGTGCAATTTACATTCTCTGATTTATAATTCAAGATTTAAAATCGAGGATTGGACAGCAGGGAGTTGTAAAGCGCGGGTATCCACAACCTGGGACTAGACACGCTATGCGCAAGTGTCTTTTTAAACAGGTCTTCCTGCGTTTTGCATTTGGATATTTACACAAAGTTTCCGAAGGGTCAGGTTGAACAAGGAACCCGTAAAAGTAGGGAAGCGAACAAGATGTTGCACCGAGCTAGAAGTTTTCGTCATCTGCCGGGCGTTTGGCATTGCCAGCACTGCAATATTTGGCAGCAATTAGATCACACAAACAGGGAATGTGTCGAGTTAGCTCATGAGGGCTTTGGCGCAGGTAACACCCGCAGAGATTTCACCCAAACTTTGGTGAAATTACCTTGAACCAGAAGGCAAAAAAGGAAAATAAAACCACAATGATCTCTGCTGTGTGTGTTTGGAATTTCAAATGACAGCCCCTCAGCCTCATGAAAACTGTGCGCAGCAGAGATAGACCATTGTTTTAGTTGCGTGGACATCGTTAGTATTGCTTCAGAGGCGAGGCCGAAATAATCTAGCAGGGGTAAACACCAGAAACACCAGCTTTCTGTGTGAAGTTTTCATCCCAACCTACTAATTTGTACATCGTGTCAATGTGGTCAACTGCAAAGCATAAAATGAAGGGGCATCTCCAAGTGTTTATTAAAATCTTTCAACATGCTTTACCAATCATAAAAACACAGAAAATAGGTGCAGGAGGAGGCCATTTGGCCCTTCGAGCCAGCACCGCCATTCATTGTGATCATGGCTGATTATCTGTAATCAGTAACCTGTGCCTGTCTTCTCCCCATATCCCTTGATTCCACTAGCCACTAGAGCTCTATCTAACTCTTAATATCCTTATACATTAACCACGTGAAAGCTTTTAAAATGTACTGAAATCTGAATACATTTTACCATCAGTGCTTTTTTAAAATTTCTCATGATCTTCAGTCTTGCCAAAACACCCTAATATGCATTCCTTTGGTAGTCACAAAATGCTGGAGTAACTCAGCGGGACAGGCAGCATCTCTGGAGAGAAGGGATGGGTGACGTTTTGGTTTGAGACCCTTCTTCAGTCACCCATTCCTTTCTCTGTAGAGATGCTGCCTGTCCCGCTGAGTTACTCCAGCACTTTGCGCCTATCGTCGGTTTAAATCAGCATCTGCAGTTCCTTCCTATGCATTCCTTTGGCATTGATAAGTATATACTGTATGCAATACAATTTAATATTTGAAATTGTTACTGTTTAGAATTGCAAATGCTTTTTATTTGTAAAAAGGCTGGGGGGACTAGTGCAGATGGGACACGCTGGTCGGTGTGGGCAAGTTGGGCTGAGGGGCCTGTTTCCATGCTGAATTACTCTTTGCCTCTAATGTGAACATCTATTACATTTTGCCATTAGGGAGTACGAATCTGCAAATTCTCTCAATGCCCTTGGAAACACATGGGCAATGACACATGGGTTTTGCATTCAACTTGGTGTGCACCAGGTTTGCCAGCACTCAGCCAGGTTTGAAGGCATTGGGCCTGTACTCACTGGAGTTTAAAAGGATGAGGGGGGACCTCATTGAAACTTACGGGATTGTGAAAGGCCTGGATAGAATGGATGTGGAGAGGATGTTTCGACTAGTGGGAGAGTCTAGGACTAAAGGTCATAGCCCCAGAATAAAAAAACATACCTTGACAAAGCAGATGAGGAGGAATTTATTTAGTCAGACGGTGGTGAATCTGTGGAATTCATTGCCACAGACTGCTGTGAAGGTCAGGTCAATGAATATTTTGAAGGTGGAGAGTGACAGATTCTTGATTAGTTAGGGTGTCAGGAGTTATGGGGACAAGGCAGAAGAATGGGGTTGAGAGGGAAAGATAAATCAGCCATGATTGAATGGCGGAGTAGACTTGATGGGCCAAATCGCCTAATTCTGCTCCTAGAAATTATGAATTTATGAACGGATCCTTTTTGTTGAGTAAGTCTTCCCACTGTGTTCCATTTAGAAATTTAATTCAAATGGTCTTAGTGGATTTAACACATGAAAATGCAAGTGAACTCAGCTGATTGTTCTCAGGTTGTTTATTGTAATAAGACTGATATAAGACTGTGCCAAAGGATGAAGAATTGAGTTGCCTTCCCTCAAAAAAAATCCAAATGATAAGCAAATGATTGAATGAGATTTCCTCTGAGCTCATGCTTGTTTTCAAGCTGAGAGAGGAGTGAGAATTGCAATGTCCAGGTTCCGGAGCAGCTTCTTCCCACCAACCATCAGGCTATTGAACGCTACGTATTCCAACTAAGCTCCGAACTATGAACTACCTTGATTTGCACTAGAGACTTTGAAAAGGCTTTGTTTTGTTTTTGCACTATATGTCTTTTTAAAAATGTATCGAACTACTTGTTGTGTATTATGTTATCTGCTGAGTACTATGTTTACATCAAAGATAGACGCGTAGTGCTGGAGTAATTCAGTAGGTCAAGCTGTATCTCTGGAGAACATGGATAAGTGATGTTTTGGGTCGAGATCCTATTTCGGAATGATTGCGAGGGAGGGGAAAAAAAACCTAGAAGATAAGAGGAGGCCGGACATATCACACCCGGCAAAATATAACATCAGAGTAAGGGGTTCCCAGATAGGCAGATTGTTGGATAGAAACTGGTGTGAGCCCAAAAGAAATAAATAGTTGCGAACTATAAAGCTTGTTGAAGGATTTTCGGTGTGGGGGAAGAGGCGGAAAGAAACTGGTTCAAGATCAACCAGGGTTATAGAGTCATAGAGTCTTAGAGCGAGGAAACAAGCCCTTCAGCCCAACTTGCCCACACAGGCCAACATGTCAATTTTCAGGCTCAGCGATCATTTCGCTGAACACCTCTTGAGAATTGTGGTGAGGAACAAATTGTCTCAGTTTCCTGACATCTTAAGGTTTCTTGCTTCCACTGATATGTTTTAACCAATATTTATATTACAAATAAAAGTAATTTCTCATGATAGTTTCGCAAATTTGAATTAATAACTGTGCGCCATGTTAAGTACTTACTCCTTGATTTCCATGTGGAGTGTATTCGATACACATCATTGTCATGGGTAAAACATTGCCATTCCCTTAATATAACAAACAAGTTAGGAATGCTGCCTTGAAGATAAAAGCTTTGAACCAAATGAACATCGACTTTCAGTTAGATTTTCTTGCCTCCAGTTCCTTCCCTACTTTCAGTCTGATGCTGCCTGACCCACTGAGTTATTCCCAGCACTTTGTGTCTATCCTCATTTGGATCCATTTGCCATTGGTCTTTGGTTATAATGATACTCAGCGTATGCTTTAGAAATAGTACCTTACTTTCCATCTGGGCATCTTGCAGCCTTTGGTATTCAATATCAAATTCTCCAGGCAGCTAGTTTTCTCTGTCTGTATCAGAACTGATGATTTCTGTTGTAACAATAAGGAACCATTGAACCATTTTGTCTGCATTCTTAATCTCTTACGATCTTCCTCATAGATGATCTTCAATTTTTCTTCGTCTGGTTACCCCATTAACTAATTTCTTCATTTTAAATTAAAACGATTCAGATGTTTTTCTTAAAAGAGGCAGGACCCATTAATTCATTTTGTTTTATTGTAGAAGGATCTATTTCAGAGCAGGAAATGTTTGGTACAATTGCATGAAAGGATGCATTAAGATATAAAGATGAATTGTGATCCTCCTGGTATTTTTGTTGAGAGATTATTTTATTCCCATTTTATTTCCATGCCAACCCTAACTTCACCCTATCACAGATTTCCTCTCTGTCGTGTCCATCTCCCCCACCTTCTCCGTACTTTAAGACAAATATGTTTCCCCTCTCTTCAGGTTTTGGCAAAGACCTTCGAACTGAAATGTTAGCACGGTTTCTGTCTCCACAGACGCTGCCTGACCTGCTAGGTCTTTCCAATATTTTCTGTTTTTATTTCAGATTTCCAACATCTGCAGTGTTTTTTAAAATTTTCATATATGCGGCCATATTTGAAGCAGGAAAGCAGTCAAAAACTCAAGTTACATATTTATCAGGCAATTATGTGTTTTAATAACCTGCCAAGATGTTACAGTAACTCCACTCCGCCTTTGGTTTACCCAATCAACCCTGTTTAGCTACAGTTTAATAAGTCCATTTCATGCAGCAATATTATCACCAGTCAGATTGTTTTGATGTATTAATTTAGTGTTATGAAAAATCCTCTCGGCCAAGAGATTCACTGTGACACCATTTCCATCTGATCAGAACCTGTATAAAATTCTCAGAAATAATATGACTGTAAATATCAGTACACTCTTAGATTAAAATCACAAATATCGATGCATATGTTATTGATTTTTTGTTCTGAGCAAATATGGTTTAATTGATTTTTCGCCATTTATTATCAAATACAGGATTGAAGAGGGCGAGTGCTTATTATAAAATTATAAAAGGACTGGACAAGCTAGATGCAGGAAAAATGTTCCCAATGTTGGGGGAGTCCAGAACCAGGGGCCATAGACTAAGAATAAAGGGAGGCCATTTAAAACTGAGGTGAGAAGAAACTTTTTCACCCAGAGAGTTGTGAATTTGTGGAATTCTCTGCCACAGAAGGCAGTGGAGACCAATTAATTGCATGAATTTAATAGATAGAGCTCTAGGGGCTAGTGGAATCAAGGAATATGGGGAGAAGGCAGACACAGTTTACTGATTGTGGATCATCAGCCATGATCATAATGAATGGTGGTGCTGGCTTGAAGGGCCAAATGGCCTCCTCCTGTACCTATTTTCTATGTTTTCTATGTTAATCCATTAGAAGTCATTAGAAGGTTGATTAGTCGCGGTCAAAGCAAACTAGTGCGGTGGAGGAGAGAAAATGTAAAAATTGTCCCTAGTGGGTGTAGGATAGTGTTAATGTGCGGGGATCGCTGGGCGGCACGGACTTGGAGGGCCGAAAAGGCCTGTTTCCGGCTGTATATATATGATATAATATGATATGATATGAATACTGGAAAAGCTGAAGAGAACCTTGAATGAAGGAGAGAAGGAGACAGAAGTATGTGCAATAAGAGAAACACTGGTGCAGCGGTAGAGTTGCTGTCTTACAGCGCCAGAGACCCGGGTTTGATCCTATCTATGGGTGCTGTATGTGCAATAAGAGAAACACTGGTGCAGCGGTAGAGTTGCTGTCTTACAGCGCCAGAGACCCGGGTTTGATCCTATCTATGGGTGCTGTTTGTACATTCTCCGTGACCCATGTGGGTTTTCTCTCTGATTTCCTCCCACACTGCAAAGATGTACAGGTTTGCAGGTTAATTTGTTTTGGTAAGAATTGTAAATTGTTCCTAGTCCGCAAGATGGTGATAGTGTAAGGGTATCACTAGTTGGCATGGACCCGGTGGGCCGAAGGGCCTGTTTCCACGCTGTACTTCTGAGATGTTTTCTGAGATGAGAATAATTGACATCTCATTAATGAGGGGCAGGCATTTGGTCTGCCACCACTGGTATTTCTGTGTATCAGGATGAAAATTATTGCTTTGACGAGACCCTTTACTAAAATTGCTAAACCCATTTGCGTTGTCTTATTAAAGGAAAGAAATCGATTAAATATGGAAAATTGTTGATCACAAATGAGAATAGTGTGACAAGTTGCGTGCAGCTTTTGTCATATGTGAGAAATTGCATTATGGTTATTGCAAGCAAATTATTTGTAAGTACATTTTTGGTAGTTAATATTTAAATGAATGCTAGCTTTAAATGAATGCTACCATATATCCCAATGAGCAGTTGGAAACCTGAATATTTAAAGAAAAGAGGTTGTGACATATAACCAATATTATAAATTGGAATTTCAAAATTGTAAATATTTAGTTTAATTTGTTGTAAAGTGTATCGAGGTACAGTGAAAAGCTTTTGTTGCGTGCGATCCAGTCAGCGGAAAGACAATGCATGCTCACAATTGAGCAATCCACAGTGTATAGATACATGATAAAGGTAATAATGTGAATAACGTTTAGTGCAGGATAAAGTCTAATTAAAGATGGTCCAAGGGTCTCCGATGTGGTAGATGGTAGCTCTAGACTGCTCTCTACTTGCTGGTAGGATGGTTCAGTGAACTGATAACAGCTGGGAAGAAACTGTCCCTGAATCTGAGGTGTGCGATTTCGCACTTCTCTACCTCTTGCCTGATGGGAGAGGGGAGGAGAGATAGTGCTTCACGTCCTTGATTATGCTGCTGACCTTGCTGAGACAGCGCAAGGTAGAGATGGAGTCAATGGAAGGGATGTTGGTTTCTGTAATGGTCTCGGCTACGTCCACAATTCTCTGCAATTTCAATTTGGAAACGTGATGTTGACATTTGTTTTTTTTAATGGTCTATTGCATGTATCTGCAGATTCCTTCGAGTTTAATGCAGCTTCTCTGGGAAAAATATTTGTGATAAGAACTGTCTCTGCACTGCAAATGGACTGATAAGGGTGATTTAACAATAATCTGGTTATTCCTAAAATGCACTTGTCGGACAATCTGTGCTGATAAGGAGCAGAAATGTTCTCACTGTTAATTTGCAATGCCATTTTATTTCAGGAGTGCTTTTAAGGATTGCACCTTGAATGGAGCAAGTCGTGATATAGATGGATGAAAGGATGTGTTGTCCTGAGAAGTATTTTAGGGAGTAAGACCCTTCTACAGCCTGTAATAGTCTTGTTTAAACATTTTGAATCGTAAGAAAAAGAACTTATATTTATGCAGTAGCTTTCATCCTTTAACACAGCCAAAATGATTTGCGGTCAGTGAAATACTATCACAACGTTTAAGAAACATTTAGACAGTTACATTGATGGAATAGGTTTAGAGGGATGACCCAGACTCAGGCAGGCGGGACTAGAGCAGATGGGGCATGTAGGTCGGTGTGGGCAAGTTGGGCTGAAGGGCTTGTTTTCATACTGTATGATTCTATAAAAGTAGTCACAGAGAGGCAATTAATTACTGCACAACAATTACGACGATAATGACCGGACTTTCAAAGTGATATTAATCAGATCACCGGAAGAACTCTGTAACACTGCTTCAGAAAATCTCTTGCGTTATCTCAGAAGGAACGTGGGTCCCTGGTTTAATGTTTGATCTCAAAGTTGGCGTGTCCAGTAGAGCAGCACTTCTTCACTCAGGCATGAGCCTCGATTATGTGCCAGAGTCTGTGCTCTGTCACTTGAAACCAAAAGCTTGTCGGCACGAGGTGTGATGGCCATCAACTGACACTGTGAAGCGTTGCTAAACCTCTAAGGTTACTTTTGCAAAAGATGTTAAATTTTAATTTTAATTCCTTTAAAGTAATTAACTGGCTCTGGTAATATTTCAAGTAGTCCACTAGCTCTGGTATTGTTCTTATACCAAAGAGACTCCAAAAGCACATAGAACTGGTCGGCGTGGACTCGGTGGGCCGAAGGGCCAGTTTCCCTGTTGTATCTCTAAAACTAAACTAAAACTAGAACGTAGAACAGTACATTCTCGTGACGCAGCGGTAGAGTTGCTGCTGACAATAGACAATAGACAATAGGTGCAGGAGTAGGCCATTCGGCCCTTCGAGCCAGCACCACCATTCAATGTGATCATGGCTGATCATTCTCAATCAGTACCCCGTTCCTGCTTTCTCCCCATACCCCCATGACTCCGCTATCCTTAAGAGCTCTATCTAGCTCTCTCTTGAATGTATTCAGAGAATTGGCCTCCACTGCCCTCTGAGGCAGAGAATTCCACAGATTCACAACTCTCTGACTGAAAATAAATTTCCTCATCTCTGTTCTAAATGGCCTACCCCTTATTCTTAAACTGTGGCCCCTGGTTCTGGACTCCCCCAACATTGGGAACATGTTTCCTGCCTCTAATGTGTCCAACCCCTTAATAATCTTATACGTTTCGATAAGATCCCCTCTCATCCTTCTAAATTCCAGTGTATACAAGCCTAGTCGCTCCAGTCTTTCAACATATGACAGTCCCACCATTCTGGGAATTAACCTAGTAAACCTACGCTGCACGCCCTCAATAGCAAGAACATCCTTCCTCAAATTTGGAGACCAAAACTGCACACAGTACTCCAGGTGCGGTCTCACTAGGGCCCTGTACAACTGCAGAAGGACCTCTTTGCTCCTATACTCAACTCCTCTTGTTATGAAGGCCAACATTCCATTGGCTTTCTTCACTGCCTGCTGTACCTGCATGCTTCCTTTCAGTGACTGATGCCCTAGGACACCCAGATCACATTGTATGTCCCCTTTTCCTAACTTGACACCATTCAGATAATAATCTGCCTTCCTATTCTTACCACCAAAGTGGATAACCTCACACTTATCCACATTAAACTGCATCTGCCAAGCATCCGCCCACTCACACAACCTGTCCAAGTCACCCTGCAACCTCATAGCATCTTCCTCACAGTTCACACTGCCACCCAGCTTTGTATCATCTGCAAATTTGCTAATGGTACTTTTAATCCCTTCATCCAAGTCATTGAAGTATATTGTAAATAGCTGCGGTCCCAACACCGAGCCTTGCGGTACCCCACTAGTCACTGCCTGCCATTCTGAAAGGGACCCATTTATCCCCACTCTTTGCTTTCTGTCTGTCAACCAACTTTCTATCCATGTCAGTACCCTACCTCCAATACCATGTGCTCTAATTTTGCCCACCAATCTGCTATGTGGGACCTTGTCGAAGGCTTTCTGAAAGTCGAGGTACACCACATCCACCGGCTCTCCCCTGTCAATTTTCCTAGTTACATCCTCAAAAAATTCCATTAGATTAGTCAAGCATGATTTCCCCTTTGTAAATCCATGCTGATTCGGAACGATCCTGTTACTGCTATCCAAATGCTCCGCAATTTCGTCTTTTATAATTGACTCCAGCATCTTCCCCACCACTGATGTCAGACTAACTGGTCTATAATTTCCCGTTTTCTCTCTCCCTCCTTTCTTGAAAAGTGGGATAACATTAGCTACCCTCCAATCCACAGGAACTGATTGGCCCGGAATCTATAGAACATTGTAAAATAATCACTAATGCGTCCACAATTTCTAGAGCCACCTCCTTAAGCACCCTGGGATGCAGACCATCAGGCCCTGGGGATTTATCAGCCTTGAGTCCCATCAGTCTACCCAAAACTTTTTCCTGCCTAATGTGGATTTCCTCCAGTTCCTCTGTCACCCTAGGATCTCTGGCCACTAGAACATCTGGGAAATTGTTTGTATCCTCCTTAGTGAAGACAGATCCAAAGTACCGGTTCAACTCGTCTGCCATTTCCTTGTTCCCCATAATAAACTCCCCTGCTTCTGTCTTCAAGGGACCCACATTTGCCTTGACTATTTTTTTCCTCTTTACATACCTAGTTTACCCTCATCTTTTCTCCCCGTATTGCCTTTTTGTACCTAAGGTCAGCGCCAGAAACCATGGTTCGATCCTGACTACGGGTGCTGTCGGGGCCTCGTGGGTCGGAGGTGGAGCCCCACAAGTTGACTGAGCCTGCGGCCGATGATGCCTGGGCTGGGGCCTGGGTCGGCTCAACGGAGGAGTCAGGAGGGGTCCCAGCAGCAATAATGGAGAGGTCAATGTTGGGGTAGATGAGGGCGCCGACTGGCGGATGAGGACGGACCACGTGGAGAGTGAGAAAGCCGCTGTCAGGGGAAGGAATAAAGGAGGACTTGGTAAGGGGGGATTGCCGGGAGGAGGGGGAAGGAGGGAGAACAAAAGTGGACCTGGTGCGGGATACTTTGTAACTTTGTCAGTGCCCTTTATGTGGCGACTATTGCACACCTTAGGTATGCAAGCAAAGAATTTCACTGTGACTTGTCACGTGTGACAATAAAGTATTAATTCATTCATGCCCGTACCGACCTTGTGGGTTTTCTCTGGATGCTCCGGTTTCATCCCAACTCCAAAGACGTGCAGGTTTGTAAGTTCATTGGCTTCAGATAAATTGTAAATTCTCCCTGGTCTGTGGGATGGTGCTAGTTTACGGGACGATTGCAGGGCAGCGTGCACACGGTGGGCCGAAGGGCCTGTTTCGATGCTGTATCTCTAAAGTCTAAAGTCTAAACTGCAGCAGAGGAATAGTCCCTTCGGCCTTCCATATCAGTGTGGACCATGATGCCAAGAACATCACTTATCTCCCTGCAAATGACCCATATCACTCCATTCCCTGCATATCCATATGTCTATCCAAACGTCTTTTAAATATCTCTAACATATCTGTTTCAACTACCCCCCCCCCCCGGCAGCGTGTTCAAGGCACTCACCATCCTCAGTAAAACAACTTGCCTCACACATCCCCTTTCAATTTTGCCCCTATCACCTTACAGGTTAGCCCTCTAGTATTTGAGTTTTCCACCCTGGGAAAAAATTCTGACCGTCTACCTGATGTACCTCTATCAGGTCTCTCTGCAATTTTTCCAGAGAAAACAATCTAAATTTGTCCATCCGTTCCTTGCACACTCTAATCCAGGCATCATTCTGGTAAAACTCCTCTGCACTCTTTTGAAACCTCCCACATCATTCCTGTAATGGGGAAACCAGAACTGTGTGCAATACTCCAAATTCAGCCTAACCAAAGACCTACCATATGCCTTCTTTACCACTCTATATGCCTTCTTTACCACTCTGTAAAGTGGTGTTCCTCTCAAGATTCAATGTAGGTTGACGTGCACATCTTGAATTTTATATTCTCCACCACTTGTCATAAAATCCAGTATCCATGAAGTTTTTCCGACATCAGCAGTTTGAATTACTGCTTTAAAATGTCATAAACCCATATCCCCAGTTCCCTCTGCTTTTGTGCATAATTCAAGCTTCTCTCATTCAAGATGTAATTAAACTTAAAATAAAAACACAGAACAGCCTCACCTATTGAACTTTTGCCTGCAAATGACCCATATCTCCCATGACTCCCATCCTATCCGACCAAAAATAAAGAGTTTCACTGTAGCTAGGCAGTAGGTAAAGTATCATTGAATCACTGAGGTCTTTTAGCAGCCACAGGGTAGCTTTAGTTTTAATCCTGATCATGGAATGTTTCTGAATCCCTTATTTGGTTCAATGAAACCTGAGCTGCTACTGTGGTTGCAATGTTATCAGTTGATGCAGGCTGGTAGAAGAATCTTTGTTTGGTACGTGGACTCTTAAAGATAAAATTACAAGGCAAAATTACAGAATGTTTGGTTGCATTCCTACAGATACCAGTTTTCATTGTACTTTATTCCATGTGACAATGGTGAACCTAAACTTAGACTAAGATGGTAAGCCACTCTCTGAAGTTCCATGTGCCTACATTTTACTGCTCCACTGCAAAATGTCCTCAAGATAAGCCTACTTTGAAGAAGTTCCCCATCGCAGACAACACCACCATTGTGGGCCGGATATCAAGTAATGATGAGACGGCGTACAGAAAGGAGATTGAGAACCTTGTGTCCTGGTGTCGAGACAATAACCTTTTTCTCAATGTCAGCAAGACAAAGGAGATAGTGATCGACTTCAGGAAACAAAGCAGTACACATACCCCAGTTTGCATTGACAACGCCGGAGTAGAGATGGTCAAAAACTTCAAATTCCTAGGAGTCAATATCACCAACAACTTCTCCTGGACCACCCATATTGAAGCAATGACCAAGAATGCCTCTACTTCCTTAGAAGGCTTAGGAAGTTTGGCACGTCCCATACAACTCTCACCAACTTGCACAGATGCACCATATAGAGCATTTTATCAGGATGCATCACAGCTTGGTTTGGGAATAGCTCCATCCAGGACCACAAGAAATTGCAGCAAATTGTGGATGCAGCCCAGGCCATCACAAAAACTAACCTCCCTGCTGTTGACTCCATTTATATCTCATGCAGCAAGGCCAGCAGGCTAACCAAGGTTGAGTTGCACCCTGGCCACTCCCTCTTCTCCCCTCTCCCATCAGGCAAAAGGTGGAGAAGTGTGAAATCGCACACCACCAGATTCAGGGACAGCTGTTATCAGGCAACTGAATCATCCTGCCACAACCTAACACAAGTAGGGCTGAACTACTATCTACCTCTTTGATGACCCTCGGACTATCCTTGATTGGACTTTGCTGGCTTTGCCCTGCACTAAACGTTATTCCCATATCATGTATCTATACTTTCTCTTAGGCCCCCCTCGGTCATGGCTGACCATGGGTGATGCATCCTAGATGGCTGCTTGCTCCACACCTTGGCACTGGGCAGATAAGGCTCGTCAGCCTGGGAAGGCAGTCCATCTAGGAGAGGGAAAACTCTGATCTAAAACCTCCACTGCCTTGTGGCCTTATCCAATCATGGAAAAGGCTCCAGGAGTAATCCTCAAGAAAAATCCGGAGTCGGAGTCCCGAAGGCTGTTCGTCGTTGTCTACAACCGCGTTCTGGCAGCTCCTGCGACGGCGCTGGTGTATTATACTGTAAATGGATTGATAGTAATCATGTATTGTCTTTCTGCTGACTGGTTAGCACGCAACAAAAGCTTTTCACTGTACCTCGGAACACTTGACAATAAACTAAAATCTCTGTCCATGTTCTCCAGAGACTGTTCGGTGAACTTTTGTAACTTTGTCGACTCCAGAAACGTGGCAATTCTTGTGTACTGCCTGGGTGAGGTCTGCTATATGGTTTTACCAGGTTGTATGCAAAGCAAAGCATTTCTGTGACAATAGGTCACATTGAATCATTGAAGATGCCTGACCCGCTAAGTTACTCCAGCACTTTGTGTCTTTTTTTTGTTGGTAAACCAGCATTTGCAGTTCCTTGTGTTCATGGTGATTTGACAGGTTTTTACAGTTTTAAGGGGCGGCCCGTAGGGAAGGAAGAGAGAATCTGTTTGTACTGGTTGGGAGTCCAGATACATTGGTCTAAGAATAAGATCCAGGTTTTTGTAAATGGAAGTCAGGAAAATCGTCTCCAAGCAGTGGATGTCAAAAAATTGTATCTCACTTCCAGAAATAGGAATGCATCATCATGGTACCGTAAGATAATTTGTAACTTGCAAGATCTAGTTGGCGACCTTGGGTGATAAGGGAGAGCAGTGCTAGATTATCCGGTTGTTCCTTTTGCCTTTCAGGGAAGAGATATTTGTATTTATTGCAGTCTCAGGTTGAGTGCTCAGTGCATAGTCCATTCCCGGCACAGATGAGGCAAACGGCTCTGAATGTAACCACCACATGAAAGAAATAAAATATCATGACTGCAATAGGAGGACATTTTATTTTGGATGTTTTTTCTTTCTGAAGTTGGCATGGTTATAAAATTGATTTCCATGCTTGTATTTCTGTTTTAGTTTTTTTAGTTTAGAGATACAGTGCGGAAACAGGCCCTTCAGCCCACCGAGTCCGCTCCGACCAATGATCCCCGCACATTAACACTACCCTACACACACTAGGGATAATTTACTCACAATTAACCTACATGCCTGTACGTCTTTGGAGTGTGGAAGGAAACCAAAGATCTCGGAGAAAACCCACGCGGTCACGGAGAGAACGTACAAACTCCGTACAGACAGCACCCGTAGCCGAGATGGAACCTGGGTCTCCGGCGCTGCATTCGCTGTAAGGCAGCAACTCTACCGCTGCACCACTATGGCCATAGTGCATTTGGGGAGAAGGCAGGAACGGGGTACTGATTGAGAGTGATCAGCCATGATCGCATTGAATGGCGGTGCTGGCTCGAAGGGCTGAATGGCCTACTCCTGCACCTATTGTCTATTGTTACTGCTATTGTTAGGTAGTGGATTCTATTTTTTCTCGCTTTAAAGGTTGTTCAGGAAAGCCCTTTTGTGTACACACAGAGACAGACACACGCACACAGACAGACACGTGCACACAGATAGACAGACACGTGTATAGAGTCTGACACACGCACGCATACAGACATGTGCACACAGACTGACAGACACGCGCACACAGACAGACACGCGCACACAGACAGGCACGCACACACAGACAGACAGATACACGCACAGAGACAGACAGACACGCATACACAGACAGACAGACACGCGCACACAGACAGACAAGCGCACACAGTCAGACAGACACGCACACAGACAGACGCGCACAGAGACAGACAGACACGCACACAGACAGACAGACACGTGCACACAGACAAGAGTTTGAAGAAGGGGCCCGACCCAAATCATCGTCTGTCCATTCCCCCCACAGATGCTGCCTGACCTGCTGTTGCTCCAGCATTTTGTGGTTTATGTGGGACGTATGGACAGTAACTGCTGGTCTTGGTAATGATATCCATGCCTTGTGAACAAATGAAATGGAAATATTTTCCTGAGGTACATTCCCACAACTGATATGTGGCACAGTGGCGCAGGGGTAGAGTTGCTGCCTTACAGCGTCAGAGACCAGGTTCGATCCTGACTACGTGTGCTGTCTGTACAGAGTTTGTATATTCTTCCTGTGACTGCATGGGATTTCTCCGGGTGCTCGGGTTTCCTCCCACATTCCAAAGACGTGTAGGTTAATTGGCTTCTGTAAATTGCCCCAGGTGTGTACCGGGTTATCGCTGGTCGGCATGGATTCAGTTGATCAATGGGCCTGTTTCCACACTGTAAAACTAAAACTAAAGTAGATGGCTTGGTAAATGGTTTCTAAAGAAAAATTACTATAAACCAGGTTATCAGCATGTACTGTAATTCATACCAACGCACATTATGAATAAGATGGGTGAATCAAAATGAATCTTGTGGTTTTAAGTGTGAGTCAAAGCCCATTTGTTCTATTAGCTATTGCACGTTTTTTTCCCTGTAATTTAAAGGTCATAACCCATTTGACAAATTTATGTCATTATAATTGGAATACATCCTGTACAGAATCACAGAGGAATAGTTCATGGAGCATTTCCATTGGGGAATGGAATTCTCACTAGTTGGTGTGCATGGGATCAGCTTTTGCCTTTGTATTTATGATCTTGCAATTTGTACGTCATAAAGCCAAATAGCATCAGAAAACAGGCCCCTTGTTCGAATTCGTCCATGCTGACCAAGATGCCTCATCTAAGCTAATTCCATTTGTCTCTGTTTGTCTCATATCTCACTAAACCTTTCCTATCCATATACCTGCCAAGTGTCTTTTAAACGCTTCCTCAACTACTTCCTCTTGTAACGTTCCGTACACCCACCATCCTGTGAATGAAGAAGTTGCCCCTCGGGTTCCTATTAAATCTTGCTCCTCTCATCTTAAATTTCTCCACTTACCTTAAATGTGATCTGTTGAGGAACATTCTTAATGGGCCAAGCAACCTTTCTCAGATAATCTCTCTTTTTCGTACTTTATCCGGTTATTCCCTTGTGCTTTAATATTCTTTTGCACTGCTCAGATTTTGCACAACAATCTTGTTCCTTTCTGCTGTTTTGTCATTATATTTATTGTTGTATTTATCACGACTGTTTATTCTGCCAGCATCACGTGAATGAGTAAATTCACTGCTCCTTGGTGTACATGACAATAATATAATATAATCTGACAATAGTAGACGAACATAAGATTTAGTGCAGTACTTCCTACACCTGTAGATGGTGCCGTAATAATTATGTTTAATAGGTTCTGTACTATTATTATTTGACAATGTTCTCAATTATACTTTCAAACCGGCACACTTATCGAGAGAAATAAAATGAGCTTTCTTCCCTATCCCACTGTGAGGGACATTGGCTCATTTCCAGCAAATGTTCTCTGATTAGGTGCCAGAGGTTCTGGGGAGAAGGCAGGAGAATGGGGTTCAGAGGGAAAGATAACTCAGCCATGATTGAATAGCGGAGTAAATGCGATGGGCTTGTTCTGCTCCTAGAGCTTAGGAATTTATGGGGAATATTTGAGCTCACCAGATCTTTCACCTGTCTCCCTGTCTCTCTGTCTCCGTCTCTCCCTGTCTCTCCCCCTGTCTCCCTCCATCTCCCGTCCCCCGTCCCCCCTGTCTCCCCATCTCTCTCTGTCTCTCCCTCTGTCTCCCTCCATCTCCCCCCCCTGTCTCTCCCTGTCTCTCTATCTCACTCCATCTCCCCCCCCCTGTCTCCCCCTGTCTCCCTGTCTCCATGT
Organism: Rhinoraja longicauda; assembly: GCF_053455715.1. Lineage (NCBI taxonomy): Eukaryota > Metazoa > Chordata > Chondrichthyes > Rajiformes > Arhynchobatidae > Rhinoraja > Rhinoraja longicauda. The sequence continues at coordinate 34,101,256 of NC_135961.1, read as the reverse complement.
CCTAACTCCCCACCCGACGGTCCTGCAGCCATTTCCCACCTGCCCTGTTACCCTGTCTGACAGTTGCTGTGGACACAAGGAAATGCAGATATTGGAATCTTGAGCAAAGCACAAAGTGCTGAAGAAACTCAGCAGGTCAGGCAGCATCTGTGGAGGAAATGGACAGATGATATTTTGTGGATTCGGTGGAGTCACATAAGGTGCTGGAGTAACTCAGCAAGTCAGGCAGCATCTCTGGAGAAAAAGGATGGATGACATTTTTAGTCAGGACCTTTCTTCAGACAGTCAGAAGCGTCACTTATCCTTTGTCTCCAGAGATGTTTCCAGACCCGCTGCTACTCGAGCACTTTGTATCTTTCTTCGATATAAACCATCATCTGCAGTTCTATCTTTGATATAAACCAGTATCTACAAGTGATAGGTGGTTACAGGTAATGGCATGGCTGGTGGTGGGGGGGGGGGGGGGGGTTGATGGGCAGATGGCACTTCCATCCAGATCCCTGTGGGTAGAGCCACTCGAAGCAGTGTGTTTTCTGTATGTAACTTAATACCTTATGAAACCAGTGGTGATTTTATGCATGGAGAATATCTCTGGGATCTTCCACTATGTTACAGTAAAACCTATCGTTATTGTGAAAATGTTGCCAATAATCTTTCTCAGAAGAGGCGTTAATCTAATGCTGGAGATGAATCTTCAGTTGTGTTCCAGGACCACCTCAAGATTTGAGATGCAACGTGTGGGATCTCACCAGCAGTGCTGCCAAACCTGAATTATAATGGCCGTTTGTTTCCAAGTCTATTGTGTGAACAGAAATCTATGGGATCGTAATTGTGTAAAAATGTGAAGATATCACAACTGGTGGAGCCGCCGCCTCAGAGCCTGGGTTTGATCCTGTGGCACGAAGGAGGAGAGGGGCGATGGTTCGCGGGACGAATGGATGGAGACGACGGCTGCAACAGGCCTTTATGGCCAGATGCTGTTGGGACTGTGAAAAGGCACCAAACCCTGGCGACTTGCATATAGACTCGGTGGGCTTTCCATGCATTATCCACTGACCAGGGATGGTATTTATGTCAGGCAATAATCCAACTGATCTGTGTGCAAAAAGAAAATCTCACTATACCTGGGTGCAAGTGGTAATAAAGAAACCATTGATCTTTAATAGACCTCGGGTGCGTGGAATTTGCATGTTCTCCCGGTGAGCGTGTGGGTTTCCTCCAGGTCTCCGGTTTCCACCCACATCCCAAAGACTTGTGGGTTTGCAGGTTAATTGGCATCTGTAAAATTACCCCTAGATGTGAAAATGAGATGACATAGAATTAGCGTGAACGGGTGCACTCCTGCATTTCTTTCAATCACCAGTAATGATGGACGCTGATTCTATATTTATATTGTTTTGCCTTGTCATTGGTTCTGTGGTGAGTTAGGAATTGGATTCCATCACACTTGGGTCATCATTTCCAGGATTCATGAGACTCGGATAAGCTTGAGTGAAGATATCCTGATAATGCGTGCGTCTCCAGCAATGCCATGGATTTATTGCTCTTTCTTTATTGCGACCCTCCTCTTCCTCAGCCCCATCTGCTGACAGGGAAGTTTGGAGACGGCTGTTTCCTCCTCGGTATCACTGCTAATGCTGATAGCTCTGATTGTGGCCATGGATACCACAGGCATGAATTCCTATTCCTGTGCCATCTATTTGCAGCCAGACGTGTGTGGGAGTGGGATCAAGTAGAGAGAAGCCAGGTCTTGTTTTGTGGAACGTGCAGACCAGTAATCTAACTGAGATACTATCATTTTTTATTGGGATGTATCACAGCATTGTTTGGAAACAGTTCCATCCACGATCGCAAGACATTGCAGAGAGTTGTGGGCACAGCCCAGTTCATCGCGTAACAACCTCCCTTCTATTGACTCCATCTACACCTCACGCTGCCTCGGCAATGTCATCAGCCTAATCAAGGACCAGTCTCACCCCTGTCACTCCATCTCCCCTCTCCCATCTGGCAAGAGGTACAAATGTTTGAAAAAGCACACCTCCAGATTGAGGGATAGTTTCTTCCCAGCTGTTGTCAGGCAACTGAAGCGTCCTATCGGCCTAGACCCCAGTCTACCCAGCGGCCTTAACCATGCAATGCATGAAATCCAGTCTACCCAGTGGCCTAGACCCACTGCAGTTCACCTACCACCACAACAGGTCCACGGACGATGCCATCGCCCTGGCCCTACACTCATTCGCAGAGCAACTGGACAAGAGAGACACCTACATCTGACTCCTGGTCATAGACCACAGCTCTGCCTTTAATTCCTTTACACAATCCAAGCTTATCACCATACTCGCGGGACGGTGTCAGCATTCATCTCTGCAACTGGATCATCGACCTCCTGACGAACAGACCCCAATCAGTGAAGATAAGGGACAAATCATCCTCGACAATATTCCTCAACACGGGTGCTCCGCGTTCTCAGCCCTCATCTTTACTCCTTGTCCCCCCACGACTGTGCAGCCATGTACAAATCTAATTCAATGTTCAAATTTGCAGACACAATCTCCATTGTGGACCAAATCGAAGGTATTTATTCACAAAATGCTGGAGTAACTCAGCATGTCAGGCAGCATCTCAGGATCCATCGTGGACCAGATATCAAATCATGATGAGACGGAGTCTAGGAAGGAGATCGAGAACCTCGTGTCCTGATGTCGAGACAACAACCTTTCTTTCAATTTCAGCAAGATAAAGGAGATAGGGATGGACTTCAGGAAGTGAAGCGGTGCACATACCCCAGTTTGCATTGATGGCGCCAAAGTACAGATGGTTGAAAACTTCAAATTCCTAGGAGTCAATATCACCAACAATTTCCCGGGGACCACCCATATTGAAGCAAAGGCCAAAGAAGCACACCAACACCTACTTCCTTAGCATGTCCCCTATAATTCTCACCAACCTCTACAGATGCACTATAGAAAGCATTTTATCAGGATGCATCATAGCTTGGTTTGGGAACAGCTCCATCCAAGGCGGCCCAGACAGTCACAGAAACCAACCTCCCTTCCATTGACTCCATTTATACTCACGCTGCCTCGGCAAGGCCAGCATCATAATCAAGGACAAGTCGCATCCTGGCCACTCCCTCTTCGCCCCTCTTCCATCAGGCAAAAGGTATAGAAGTGACTGGGCGGTCACGGTGGCGCAGCGGTAGAGTTGCCACCTTACAGCGCTTGCAGCGCCGGAGACCAGGGTTCGATCCCAACTACGGGTGCTGTCTGTATGGAGTTTATACATTCTCCCCGTGACCAGCGTGGGTTTTCTCCAAGATCTTCGGTTTCCTCCCACATCCCAAAGACATACAGGTTTGTAGGTTAATTGGCTTGGTAATGTAAAAATTGTCCCTAGTGGGTGTAGGATAGTGTTAACGTGCGGGAATCCCTGGTCGACGCAGACCCAGTGGGCCGAAGGGCCTGTTTCCGCGCTGTATCTCTAAACTAAGAAGTGTGAAAAAGCACACCTCCAGATTCAGGGACAGTTTCTTCCCAACTGTTATCAGGCAACTGAACTATCCTACCACAACAAGAGAGCAGTGCTGAACTACTATGTACCTTTTTGGTCACTCTTGGAGTATCCTTGAATTAACTTTGGTGACTTTACCTTGCACTAAATGTTATTCCTTTGTATCTATGCACTCTAAATGGCTCGATTGTAATCATGTATTGTCTTTCTACTGACTGGATAGCATGCAACAAAAGCTTTTCACTGTACCTCGGTACACGTGACAATAATCTAAACTGACTGAGCTTTTCACGTCGCAGCTGCGGCTTGCCTGCAGTCCGTCTCTCTTTTGTGTTTTTTGTTGTTTTTGTCTGAATTGTAGTTTTAATATGGTGTAGGGTTTGTATGTTATGTTTGGGGGGGGTGGGAGGGAACGGGAACTGTAAAATTCTCTCTCCCGAACGGAGACGCGACCTTTGCTCCTGTGTCGTGTCTCCGTTCCCGCTGCGGCCTACCAGCGGCCATGCACCTGGGACCACCTGGGGCTCTGGTTCGCAGAGCCCGCGGCCCGGACTCACCACCTGCGGCGCTGGCCGCCTTTGGATGCTGCGGGAGCGGCTGCGACGAGGCTCCGGCGCGGGCCGTGTGGACGTCGGAAGCCCGCAGGCCCCTGGGTGGGGGCCGACATCGGGAGCTCCGGCAGCGGCAGAGGCAGCGTGTTCGCCCGTCCCGAATCGCAGGGCTTGGGTCGGCCCGCCGCGGACCTTTCACTGTCCAGCGCGGCCTGGAATAGGCCGCGGGATTTTCACCGCCCAGCGGGGGCTTCAATGTCGGGAGCCCCGACCGCCCCGACGTGGCAACTCCAACAGCCTGACCGCGGGAGAAGACGGCAGGGGAAGAGAAAAGACATTGTGGCCTTCCATCACAGTGAGGAGGGACTGGAGGAGACTCACTGTGATGGATGTTTCTTTTTGTTTGGTGTTAGTTTGTGATTGTATGTGTTATTGCATTTTTATTGATTATTCTTATTGGTCTTATTGTTCAACTGCGGGTAATGTTTCATTTCACTACACATTTATGTGTATGTGACAAATAAACGACTATTGACTATTGACTGTCACTCGGTTCACGTGGTAATAATGAACAAAACGAATTAATCGTGTGTAGTCTTTCCGCTGACTGGTTCACATGCAACAAAAACACTTTTCACTGTACACATGTGACAATAAATCAAACTAAACTAAGCTAAACTAAATCAAACTAAGCTAAACTAAATTTAATCAAACTAAATCTAAACTAAACTAAATCAAGGATTAATTACTGATTAATGCCATAGAGGAAAAGTGGGGTGTATTGTTGAAGTAATGGTGGGTTCTCCTCGAAGGCAGAAATTGGTCAGATCACTGAGGGTTGCACCTTTTTCGTGCACTTAATGTGATCTCAAACATTCTTGACACTGAGACAAGCAAGTAATAAATTCCATTCCACAGCCCACCAGCCTCACTTATCTTGAGGAACTGATCCAGATATCCTTTACACTAGATATTTTGGATTGTCCAGTGACATTTTCTGACACCCAACCATGCTGTTAATGACCAGACTGACATATTAATTAAGTTCACAGCTCCTGAATTATTTTTTTCCTCTAGATTAATCATTTTTGTTGCTAGCTACCTGGCATATTCATTTCAACCTTACAGATTAAGGTTTCAAATTGTCAGGCCAGCTAACAGAATAAGTTGTTCGGCTTGAAGTTATAGAGCCATACAGTGCAAGAACAGGTCCTTTAGCCCAACTTGCCCACACCAACTAACATGTCCCATAGACACTAGTCCCCACCTGCCTGTGTTTGGCCCATATCCCTCTAAACCTGTCCTATCCATGTACCTGTCTAATTATTTCTTAAACGTTGCAATAGTACCCGTCTCAACCACCTCTAGCAACTCGTTCCTTACACCCACCACCCTATGTGTGAAAATGTTATCCCTCAGGTTCCTATTAAATCTTTCCTCCCTCACCTTAAACCTATGGTTTTCAATTCTCTGACTGGGCAAGAGACTGCATCTACCTGATCGATTCCTCTTGTGATTTTGTGCATCTCGAGAAGATCACCGCTCATTCTCATGCGCTCCAAGGAATAGCATCGTAGCCTGCTCAATATCTCCCTATAGCTCAAGCCCTCGAGTCCTGACAACATCCTCGTAAGTCTGCTCTGCCCTTTCCAGCTTGACAACGTCTTTCCTAGAACATGGTGCCCAGAACTGAACACAATACTCTACATGCGGCCTCACCAATGTCTTGTATAACTGCAATATGACCTCCCAACCTCTATTGGGAATTCTCTGACTATATTGCGTTTGAATCCAAAAATTAAGTTTATTGAATAGCCCAAATCTGTGGGTGGAAAAAAAATCTGATAAAAGTCAGTTATTTAACTATTTTGCATCACAAAGTTTTGATATTTGATGTTGATTGATTGAAATGTTAACTAAACTTTGTGAATTCTTATGTTTAATTACAATATCGTGCAAAATTGCACCTTTCAAAACCATTTCTTCAAGTACCATTATTTCAAGAAACAAATTCCTATGCCTTTTGAACAAGCGACAGATTGAGAGCCTTTTAGACATGAAGGAAATGAAACGATATTGAGGTTAGTGCAGGAAAGTGATGCTGAGGTAAACGATGAACATATTGAATGATAGAGCAGTCATGAAGGGCTGAATGGTCTATTCCTGCTTATTTTTTAAATATTGTTATGATTACTGCAAAAAAAAGGATTTGATCTGTCATCTGAGCATCTACCCTGATTTTATATATTCCAAAGAGAGTGAGGCAATGTGGTGAATGCAGACTAAGATTAGGTGGCACTATCAATATTAAATGTGGAAATTTGAAATAAAGTGGCAATTCAAGAGTTGGAAAATATGAATGAAAGTGTAATGAAGATTAAATCAATCATATAGATATTTAATTCATATGCAGTTTCATTGTTATACAATATAAAGCCAGGTTCTTTAAATTGGTTGTCATTTTTAAAAATCATTTTCAATTAAAAAAGAAATGTTGCCTATAGAATCATGAGAGCTAAAAATACAGATCACAGTGTGAGCTGACATTGATTGATTGAAAGATACAGCATGGAAGCAGGCCCCATGACCTTATCACAGGATGATAGGGGTAGTCAAAAAGGCATTTGGCACATTAGCCTTCATCTGTTAGAGTATTGAACATAGAATTTGGGAGGGAAGAACTGCAGATGCTGGTTTAAATCAAAGGTAGACGCAAAATGCTGGAGTAACTCAGCGGGTCAGGCAGCATCTCTAGAGAGAAGGAATGGGTGATGTTTCGGGTTGAGACCCTTCTTCAGATTGATCGAATGGGTGACGTTTCGGGTCGAGACCCTTCTTCAGACTGAAGAAAGGTCTCGACCCGAAACATCACCCATTCCTTCTCTTCAGAGATGCTGCCTGACCCGCTGAGTTACTCCAGCATTTTGTGTCTACCATAGAATTTGGGAGGTCATGTTGCAGTTATATAAGAAGTTGATGAGGCTGCATTTAGAGTATTCTGTTCAGTTTTAGGCACCATGTTATAGGAAAGATGTTGTCAAGCTGGAAAGGGTGCAGAAATTATTTATGAGGATGTTACCAGGGCTCGAGTGCCTGAGCTATAGGGAGAGGTTCGGCAGGCGAGGACTCTATTCCTTGGAGCGCAGGGGGATGAGGGGTGATCTTATAGAGGTGTACAAAATCATGAGAGGCTTAGATCGGATTGACACACAGAGTGGACATACCTGCAGTTCCTTCCTACGCAGAGTGTGATGCTAAATGAAGACACAATAAATTGCAAATGCTGGTTTACTAAAAAAGAGACAAAGTGCTGTGGTAACTCAGCGGATTAGGCAGCATCTGCAGAGAACATGTACAGGTGATGTTTTGGGTAATTTGGTGACTGGGGGTGATTCGAGGGGTGAATTAGATTGTCATTTTTGCAGGATGGCACATAAACATACTCATGAGGACATTGGAGTGACTGGCTTGTGCATCTTGGTTGAAGATGCTTCGCATGAGTAACATTTGTTTTTAATTTCAAATCGAAACTTTATTCAGAATTAAAAATATATACAAAACTAAAACTTGTCCTGCATTCTGAATGTATACAATTCACAGTATCAGACTCAAGGGACACAAAGTGCTGGAGTAACTTAGCAGGTCAGGCAGCATCTCTGGAGAACATGGATGGGTGACGTTTTGGGTCATGACCCTTCTGACTGTCATACTCAGCAGTGTTTGGACCTTTTTTAGAGAAAATACACTTGCTACTCATGTGGCCCCTTCAGATTATATCCCTTCCCTTGTTTGTGGTTTCCCACTGGTCTCTGCCCTCAATGTCCAGCATCATTGGGTTTGTCCTCAGTTTCCCTTTCAAGTAAACATTGATCCCATTGGACACGATGCCAAGACCAACTTTTATCTGCCTGCACATAATCCATATCCCGCCATTCCCTGCATGGTATGTTCATGGACCTATCCAAAACTCTCTTAAGTGCCACTATCATATCTGCCTCCACCACCACCACCTGCAGTGCATTCCAAGCACTCACCACCTTCTGTGTAAAAATAAAAGCCTGTCCCACACTTAAACACTGTTAAAAAATTACTGCAAAAACAAAATTCAAAGTCATGTCTGAAAATGTTGGAAACACTCAGGAAGTGAGGCAGCATCTTGGTTGGCGTTCCAGGTCTGAGTCTTGATCAGCCCACTAGATTTAAGATTTTCATGAAAGATGTCATTTCTGGATTCTTATTGTAAAATCTCCATTGAAATCTCCATCTCCATATGAAAACAGGCCCTTTGGCCCACCGAGTCCACACTGACCATCGATCACCTGTTCATACTACTTCTATTACACGTTCATACTACCACTTTCACATCCACTCCCCCGCACACTAGGGATAATTTATGGAGGACAATTAACCTACAAAACGCACGTCTTTGTGATGTGGGAGGAAACTGGTGCACCCGGTGGAAACTCATGTGGTCACAGGAGGAACGTGCAAACTTCACACTGACAGCACACGAGGTTGGGATAGAAACCGGGTCTCTGACACTGTGAGGCAGCAGCTCTACCTGCTGCGGCACTGTGGGGCTAGTGGTCAGATTTAATCTGTGAGCTGATTCCCCATTGCAAGTGGACGCTACACCACATGCAGAGTCAAACATTGCCACTGGAATCAGTCCACAGGTTGGGACTTGTACATTTGGAAATGCAATGTGCCAAAGTGCAAACTTACAGGGGGGTAAATCCTGATCTTTTCCCATGAGGTGCCAGGCATTTATTTATTAGCACAACAGCAGCGAAAATTAACCAGCAAAAGTTCGATATCTCCATAATTAGCTATTGTCCGTGTGTATTCTGAAATATTGAATGTTGTCAGACTATTTCGTACTGAATGTCACATGATTGATTTTATCTTTTCCTGCACTTAATATCCTTAAGATTGCAACTTTTTTTTGTAGGTCTGTTCTTTCCATCTCTATTACCTTTATCCTGACAGAACCCAGAGAGGGGCCACTCACAAATTGTAGGAACAGCACCTCATATTTCACTTGGGTAACCTCTCACCCTGCAATACGAACATTGAATTCTCACATTTTAAATAAATGGTACTTGCACTCCCCTCCCCTCCCCTCCCCCTTGCCCCCTTCCTCCATGCTAGTCGTTTAACCAGTTCCACAGTCGGCCACCTTGTATCCCTCTTGAGATCACACCTACCCTAGCCAACAATGGGCCTACTAGGCACCACCCTGCCTGAGGTCTTTTGTGGCTGGCCCTAATCGGTGCTGGTCTAATCTCGCCTCCAGCTCTTCACCCCCTACCCTCCTCCACCCTTCCCAACCCAAAATGTCACCCATCCGTTTTCTCTGGAGATGCTGCCAGACCCGCTGAGTTATGTACTTTGTGTCTATTTTGGGTATAATCCAGCATCTGCAGTTCTTTGTTTCTACTTTGGTTTAGTTTAGAGAACAGGCACTTCAGTCCACCGAGTCTGCGCCGACCAACGATTCCCCTCACACTAGCATTATCACTGGCACATACACACGAGGGACAGTTTTACCAGGCCAATTAACCTACAAACCTGCACGTCTTTGGGATGTGCGAGGAAACCGGAGCACATAGACAAAACCCATGAGAATGTACAAACACCGTTCAGACAGCTCCCGTACTGGGGATCGAACCCGGGTTTGTGGCGCTGTCAGGTAGCAACTCTACCACTGCACTACCTACAGTTAAATGATTTTTGGTCTGGGACCTCGATCTTTTCCACATCCCATCATTACAGTATTGTAAAAGGTCATGATTCCATGTGGAATCAATGGACAGTTCAACAATGCTGAGGTAAAATCAAAATTATTTTTAACCAAACACTTATTTTATGCGGCCATAAGCATTGCCTATTTTGCAAAGGAAGTGGCATTCCTTAAGCCTCAATATCAAAGTTGGAGATTTTGGATCACCATTGAAAGAATGTTCTATACTGAACTTGCACGAAAAAGCAGATATTAACAGCATGTTTTTTTTAGATTAGTTTATTGTCACGTATACCAAGGTACAGTAAAAAACTGCTATTGCATGCTAACCAGTCAGCAGAAAGACAATACATGATTACAACTGATCTGTCCACAGGTACAGACACTTGATAAAGGGAATAACGTTTAGTGCAAGATAAAGTCCGATTAAAGATAGTCCAAGGATCTTCAATGAGGTAGATAGTAGCTAAGGACCACTTTCTAGTTGTTGATCGAATGGTTCAGTTGCCTGATAACTGCTAGGAAGAAACTGTCCCTGAATCTGGAGGTTTGTGTTTTCAAACTTCTGTACCTCTTGCCTGATGGGAGAGGGGAGAAGAAGGGTGAGACTGGTCCTTGATTATGCGTGGCCTTGCCAGAAATGCGTGGTGTAAATGGAAGGGAGTTTGGTTTGTGTGATGGTTTGGGCTGCATCCATAATTCTCTGCAATTTCTTGCGGTCTTAGATGGAGCTGTTCTCAAACCATGCTGTGATGCATCCCGATACCATGCTGTGATGCATCCCGATACAATGCTGTGATGCATCCCGATACCATGCTGTGATGCATCCCGATACAATGCTGTGATGCATCCCGATACAATGCTGTGATGCATCCCGATACCATGCTGTGATGCATCCCGATACAATGCTGTGATGCATCCCGATACCATGCTGTGATGCATCCCGATACAATGCTGTGATGCATCCCGATACCATGCTGTGATGCATCCCGATACAATACTGTGATGCATCCCGATACAATGCTGTGATGCATCCCGATACAATGCTTTGTGCGGTGCATCTGTAGAGGTTGGTGAGCTGCCTGACCCGTTGAGTTATTCCAGCATTTTGTGTCTTTTTGAATAAATCAGCATCTGCAGTTCCTTGTTTCTACATAGAAGATGGGTCGTTATGTTGCAAGACGCTGGTGAGGCCACACTTGGAGTTGTGTGTTCAATTTTGGTCATCCTGCTATAGGAAGGATGTCACTAAGCTGGAAAGAGTGCAGATAAGATTCATGAGGAATGTTACCAGGACTTGGGGGGGCTGAGATTTAGGGAGAAGTTGGGCAGACAAGGACTTTATTCCTTGGAGTGTAGGAGGCTGAGGGATGAATCTTATAGAGGTGTATAAAATCATGAGTAGAATAGATAAGGTGAATGCACAGTCTTTTACCCAGGGAATTAAAAACAAGGGGACATATATGTTTAAGGTGAGAGGGGTTAGATTTAAATGAACCTGAGGGGCAACTTTTACACTTAGAGGATGATGGGTAAATGGAACGAACTGCGAGAGGAGGTAATTTAGACGGGGTCTTTCACAGCATTTACAAGGCTCTTGGACAGGTACATGGATAGGAAAAATTTGGAGGGATATGGGGCAAACGTCAGCAAATGAGACTAGCTTCGATGGGGAGGAAGGAACTGCAGATGCTGGTTTATTCTGATGATAGACACAAAGTGCTGGAGTAACTCAGCGGGTCAGACAGCGTCTCTGGGGAAAAGGAATAGGTGATGTTTGGGTTGGAACACTTCTTCAGATTGGGGCTGCAGCTAAGATGGGTCATTTCAATCGGAATAGATGAGTTGGTGTCAAAGGGCCTGCTTCCTTGCTGTATAAGTTTATGACATCTTTTGTGTTTGTACTCTTGCGATATAACTTACCATGAATCCATTAACACTATCCCTGACCGTGAAGTGAAAATCGGTTTTCACTGTAATGAGCAGCAAATACTTAATGATAAGAATCACAGTTGTTCATGGGTCTCACCAGATGCTCTAATTACAAGTTAAAGTGAGAACAAATGGCATGCAACATATTGGAACTTGGGTGCTTCTTGTGTGCCTGGAACACAGTCACATGAACCAATTTCTACGTTATTGTCTTTTGCTCAGGCATCATTTATTGAATATACATTAAAAAGCATCAATTAACCAAAAAATAAATAACAAGTTCTGTCCATTTGTAGTCACAAGGAACTGTAGACCCTGAAGAAAGACACAAAATGCTGGAGAAACCAGCGGGTCAGGCAGCATCTCTGGAGAAAGGGAATAGGTGACGTTTCGGGTCGGACATTTCTTCAGACCTGTTCGACCCGAAACGTCACCTATTCCCTTTCTCCAAAGATGCTGCATGACCCGCTGATTGACTACAGGATTTTGTGTGTATCTTTGGTATGAACCAGTATCTACAGTTCATTCCTACGCGAACTGTAGATGCTGGTTTACAAAAAATGCACAAAGTGCTCGAGTAACTCAATGGGTCAGGCAACATTCATATGTTCTATATCTCTCTATAGCACGGTGCTATAGAGAGATATAGAACATATTAATGTTGCCTGACCCATTGAGTTGCTCTAGCACTTTGTGTATTTTTTGTAATGCAGCATCTACAGTTGCTCATTTCCCTTTCCACTGACTCTCTCATATCTCTCATTTCCCTTTCTACTGACTCTCAGTCTGAAGAAGAGTCTCGACCCGAAATGTCACCTATTCCTATTCTCCAGAGATGCTGTCTGATCCGCTAAGTTACTCCAGCTTTTTGTGTCTATCTCCAGAGAATGGATTTGTATCTACCTTCACATGCTCACAATAAATTTGGAGGGATATGCTCATTTTACCATCTTTGCACCAAATTCCGGTTGCATGGAGAACTGGAGGATAGTTCACTACATTACAGAGGGCTGATGATTACACCCAACATAAAGTGCTGGAAGCATGCAGCATGCCAGGCTGCAGAGAAAGACCAGGGTTTATGTTTCAGGTCACTGTGCTGCCCTAGCATGGCCACTGCCAATGAGGGTCTTTCCATCTGAATTGAGTAGATAATTGCAGGTATTGTTCCTATTACTGCTTTAAATTAAATTACACCAGTTAAACATGTCTTTAATTAAATGCATTACATTTAATTTAAGCAATTTATGATATTTTAGTGCCCTTTCTCAACTTAACTGTTTTATTGCAGAACAGGCCGGTTCTAATACAAATTGAAGAAGAAGTTATCAAAAATTGCTGAATTTGCATATCAGTACCAAAGGCTGTAATGTGCCGGGGAAGAGATGAGATGCTGTTTCACAAGTTTACATTGGGCTTCACTGGAACCGAATGGGAGTGGGATAGAAGATTAAGATAGGAAGATTTGACGTATTTCTATCAGAGGGCATTGGTTTAAGGGGAAGCGGGAAAGATTTTATAGGAATCTGCGGGGTCACTTTTTCACACAAAGGGTGGGCAGCCGGAGAAGGTAGTGCGGCAGGACCTATCACAATGTTTAAGAAGCAATTAGACAGGTACATGGATAGGACAGGTTTAGAGGTATTTGGGTCGAACACAGGCAGATGGGACTAGTGTGGATAGGACATGTTGGTCAGTGTGGGCAAGTTGGGCCAAAGGTCCTGTTTCCACACTGTATGACTCTATGACTCTTTGGTAATTTTCACAACCATAGGATATTCTAAAGAACTTTACAGTCAAGTCCATAAGTTATAGGAGCAGAATTAGGCCATTCAGCCCATCAATTCTACTCTGCCATTCAATCATGGCTGATCTATCTTTCCCTCTCAACCCCATTCTCTTGCCTTCTCTCCATAACCCCTAATCAAGAATCTGTCAATCTCAGCCTTAAAGATATAAATTGACGGCCTCTCCAGTCATCTGTGGCAATGAATTCCACAGATTCACCACCCTCTGACCAAATAAATTTCTTCTCATCTCCTTTCTAAAGGTATGTCCTTTTATTCTGAGGCTATGGCTCTGATCCTAAATTCACTTTCAGCAGAGTAACATCAGCAGAGCTCCATTTTCCCTCAATCTCAGTCTGAAGACGTCTCTCAACCTGAAACGTCTATTCCTTTTCTCCAGAGATGCTGCCTGAGCCGCTGAACCTTTTGTGTCTGTCTTCGGTTTAAACCAGCATCTGCAGTTCCGTCCTGCACATTTTATCACCAAAGCTCACCGGATATGAAGTGGGCAGGGGAATTCTAATTGCAAGGGATAATTTTGCTAATAATAATGTCTCTGCTGCCAGGAGTAACTCGTATTAGGAGTAGAATCTTGAGAATCTGGTGGTTTACATGACTGGGCTCCATCCAAAGATTGTACCTGACAAGGAGCTGTTCCACAACAAGAATGACTGCAGTGGATTACTGCAGAATTAGCAGAGGTTGACAGAATGTTTTGTATTGTGCTGCTTTTTCCTTCATCTTCCCGTGCATGCTAGTGACCCCTGAGGGAGGATTTGTACCGTTGTAGTTTTAGATTGCTAGCATATCAGCTTACTCGACATTGTCCAGAGACATATTTCAGATAGAGACCAATTTACTAACCAGCATCTGCATTTCTTTGTTTCTACCCTCTGTCTGATGCACTGTAAAATCTCCTCAAGGTATACCTACTCTGAAGAGGTTCTCCTCCTTTAGTTGAGTTTATTATTGTCATGTGACAGTGAGACAGTTGTACAGTGAAAAGCTTTTTGTCCCATGCCATCCAATCAGCGAAAAGATTATACATGCTGACAATTAAGCTATCCACAGTTTTGTGAAACTCTCTCTCACTGCTCCCCCTCTGTGATTACCTGCCGCGCTTTGTCCTGCCTCTCCCCTTTGCCAGCTTTCTTTCTCCCACCACAACCACCCTACAAACAGTCTGAAGAAGAGTCTCGACCCAAAATGTCAACTATCCATGTTCTGCAGAGATGCTGCCAGACCGGCTGAGTTGCTCCAGCACTTTGTGTCCTTTTGTGTATTAACTAGCATCTGCAGTTCTTTGTTTCAATACTTAGGGAGATACTTGGGCTGGTTTTAAAGATACCACCTTGTGCTGTTGATGGTGTCAGTTGCCCTTATCAGCCACCTAAGTTATGCCCTTTTATGGGATTTAGCTCACTGTCTTGAATCTTTATTTTTGTGTGGAGTAACTCAGTGGGTGAGAGAGGATTAATCCCCTAATGACATTAACCAGACATTTGCCTTTCAGCATACAAAAATACAGTAAACCCGTGATATAATGGGCCAATGGGGAGTGGGCAGGACGGTGTACGTAATTCTTTATACTACCCTATAACCGAGTGTAAGGGGTAAAGTTTAAACTAAGGCTGGGAAGCAAGAAAGCAAGAAACGTTGTGTTGCGGGGTGGGGGGGGGGGGAGTTCACAGGCCCGGGACCCATAGATCCCATAGAATGCTGTTGATGCATAGCATGAAAGGCATTTGACCCACTGAGTTTCTCCAGCACTTCATGTTATTCTTTATTCTCTCCATATTGCCATCACCTTCCCCAGATTCTACCCTCACCTACAGACTAGGTCGAATTTACAGAGGCCAGTTAACCTACCAACATGCACGTCTTTAGGATGTGGGAGGAAAATGGGCCGTCTGGAGGAAGCCCACACGGTTGCAGGGGGAACGTGCAAACACCACAGAAATAGCACCTGAGGTCAGGATTGAACCCAGGTCTCCTTTACTTTTCACCACTGAAATGTGAAGGTCAACCAAACACCTTGCTGAGAACCTAAAACAGGTGATTCCTTTCTACCACTCCCTCCTGTTCAACTCTCCTTTGACTAGTTGACCTTTCCAGGACTCTCAAGACTGAATGCGGTGACCTGTTTCCATGCTGTGTCTCTAAAGTAAACTAAACTATAATTAGGTCCATCATTGTGAATAGTGAAGATGATATTTGCAATACAAGTCTAATGGTATTTGAAACTGATGCACTGTCTTGCTGCGTGAGGTTTGCCTCTGAAAGCATTGATTAACCCCACATTCTGATCTCCATTCCCCTCTGAAATAATCTATGTTCATAAGTTCATTAGGACACAAGAGCAGAATTAGGCCGTTTGGCCAATCGAGCCAACTCCTCCATTCAACCATGGGGGATCTATTTTATCCTCTCAACCCCATTCTCCTGCCTTCTCCCTGTAACCTTTGACACCCTGACTAATCAAGAACCTGTCAATCTCTGCTTTAAAAATACCCAAAGACGGCTTCCACAGCCGTCAGTGGCAATGAATTCCATAAATTCACCACCCTCTGTCTAAAGAAATTCCTCCTCATCACCATTCTAAACATACGTTCTTTTATTCAGAGGCTGTGCCCTTTGGTCCTAGCCTTTCCCAGAAATGGAAACATCTTCTCCACATCCACTCTATCTCGGCCTTTCATTATTTGGTAAGTTTCAATGAGACCGCCCCTCATCCTTCTAAACTTCAGTGAGTACAGGCCCAGATCCATCAAATGCTCATCATACACTAATGCAATCATCCGAGAGATCATTCTCGTAAACCTCCTCTGGACTCTCTTCATCGCCAGCACATCTCTCCTCAGATATGTGGCCCAAGACTACTCACAATACTCCAAATGTGGTCTGACCAGTGCCCTATAAAGCCTCAGCATGAAATCCCTGCTTTTCTATTCTAGTCCTCTCAAAATGAATGCTAACCATGCTTAATATCGATTCAATCTGCAAATTAATCTTTTGGGAATCCTGCACCTGCGCTCCCAAGTCCCTTTGCACTTTTTAATATGAGCCAGATTTTTATGGGATAAAAAAAGTTGGGGTCATCACTGGTCTCTGTTATTGGTGGATGAAGTTTTGGTAAAATAAACTTGGACCAAAATGAATGCTATCTGTGTACAAGCTGTTCAATTTGGCATGAGCATATAATTTGAGGTATAAAATGTTCAGTCAAAGGTGTATTGCATTTCATGTGATTGAAAGACTTTAGGGAACTTTGAAGCTTAAAGTTGACCTTTATTTATGTTTAGATGAATCATTGACATGAGAAGATATTGACCTTTACTAATATTTAAGAATTAATATAGAGAAGAAAGATTTACTTTTGAATAATGTACTTTGGGGATCCATTATTATTTGTCATCTATATTAGTGATTTGGATGACAATGTAGTTAATGTGCAGATGCCACCAAAAGTGATGGTACAGTGAACAGTGAGGGAGGACATCTAGCAGGGAAGGGGTCCAAGGAATAGCAGAATGGAATTTTGAAGAAGCATTCTGATCTGAAACGTCACCCATTCCTTCTCTCCAGAGATGCTGCCTGACCCGCAGAGTTACTCCAGCACTTTGTGTCTCTCTTTGGTATAAACCAGCATCTGCAGTTCATTGTTTCTAGAATGGGATTTAAGTCTGAGAAGTGTGTGGTGATTCATTTTGGTAGAGGGTGTTGCTGCTAAGGAACAAGCTGCCACAAGAAGGTGTAGTGGCAGGTACAGTGGCCAAGTTTAAATGACGTTTAGAAAGTCCCATCGATAGGAAAGGCTGAAACGAAATGGGCCAACTGCAGGCAAAGAACTTGCAGTCCTGGCTCGAAGGGCCAAATGGCCTCCTCCTGCACCTATTTTCTATGTTTTAAAAGAGACTAGCTCAGCTATTAAACCTGGTCAGCATGGACAAGTTTTAAGGGCGGTACAGTGGCGCAGCAGTGGAGTTGCTGCCTTTCAGCGCCAGAAACCCACGTTTTTTAACTTGACCACAGGTGCTGTCTGTACGGAGTTTGCATGTTCTCCCTGAGACTGCGTGGGTTTTCTCCAGGAGCTACGGTTTCTTCCCACATTCCAAAGACTTGGAGGTTTTTTTAAGGTGAATTGGCTTCTGTAAATTGTCTCGGGTGTGTAGGATAGAACGAGCATATGGGTGATCATTAACCGGTGCGAACTCGGGCTTGTTTCCATGCTGCCTCAAAACATGCTGGAAAATTGCTCATGAATATCTATTCACATGGAAGTGGGTTTTTAACGACATGTGGCATCTTGACGACAGCTCCGTGGGCCCTCTAGCCCTGAAAGGGTTTTACAAGTGTGGATACCTTCAGATTTTGGTTATATTAAAATGATAAAATGAAATGAGTATTTATTTTCTCTTTTCAGCTTCGATTAGCTTAGAGATACAGCGTGCTAACAGGCTCTTCAGCCCAATGAGTTTGCGCCGACAACAATCATTCACTCACACTAGTGTCAGGGGTTATGGAGCGAAGGCAGGAGAATGGGATTGAGAGGGAAAGATAGATCGGCCATGATTGAATGGCGGAGTCGACTTGAAGGGCTGAATGGCCTAATTCTGCTCCTAAACCTCTGAACTGATGAATACCAGGGACAATTTATAGAAGCCAATTAACTTACAAACCTCTATGTCTTTGGAATGTGGGAGGAAATTGGAGCACCATAGAAAACCCAAGCGGTCACGGGGAGAACGTACAAACACTGTACAGAGAATACCCGTAGTCAGGATCGAACCGGGTCACTGGCGCTGTAAGGCAGCAACTCTACCAATACGCCACCGTGCCACTCCTGCGCATCTGTGCTGCCCCCTTTTATTTCCATCTCTTAATCATATCCTTGCCTCTCTGTACGTGATTTGGCATTATGCATACTTTTCGTGCTTAAAGCTCTGCACTTGTTGAGATTTCTTCATTTCAACTCGTCAGGCGGATGCAAAGTTGCTTGTTTTATTAAAATAGTTTCCAGATCCTCTGCGATAGATCAAAATGGATTTATAATTACAACAACAGCGGCTCTTTTTCCTGAGAAGACTGAGGAAGTTTGGCATGAATGCCAGCATCCTCACAAACTTCTACAGATGCACCATCGAGAGCCTGCTGACGGGCTGCATCACAGTCTGGTACGGGAACTGTTCTGCCCACAGCCACAAATCACTACAGAGAGTGGTGAAGACGGCACAGCACATCATTGGTAACTGTCTCCCGGCCATTCAGGACATTTTCTACCGCCTGTGCTTGCGGAAGGCACGCAGCATCGTCAAGGACCACAGCCACCCAGCACGCAGGCTGTTCTCCTTGTTACTGTCAGGCAGACGATACAGGAGTATGGCTTCGCGTACCACCAGACTTAAGAACAGTTTCTACCATCAGGCCATCAGGCTTCTGAACTCATAAACACATTTTACATCATATATGTTGATTATTTTAATATTGTCTTTTTAGCTTACTAATGTCATTTTGCCGTTCCCTCCGTAACTCCCTGGTCCACTCGTCCCTTCCTACCCAAAATTTCCCCTGCAACCGCAGGAGATGCAACACCTGTCCCTTTACCTCCCCCCTCAACTCCATCCAAGGACCCAAACAGTCTTTCCAGGTGAGACAGAGGTTCACCTGCACCTCCTCCAACCTCATCTATTGTCAACTTCTTTATATCGGCGAAACCAAACGCAGGCTCGGCGATCGTTTCGCTCAACACCTTCGCTCAGTCCGCCTTAACCAACCTGATCTCCCTGTGATCTGCCGTTGCAGCTGCGGCTTGCCTGCAGTCCGTCTGTCTTTTGTGTTTCTTGTTGTTTTTGTCTGAATTGTAGTTTTAATATGGTGTAGTGTTTGTATGTTATGTGGGGGGAGGGGGTGGGAGGGAACGGGAACTGTAACATTCTCTCTCCCGAACGGAGACGCGACCTTTGTTTCTGTGTCGTGTCTCCGTTCCCGTTGCGGCCTACCACCGGCCATGCACCTGGGACCACCTGGGGCTCTGGTTCGCAGAGCCCGCGGCCCGGACTCACCACCTGCGGCGCTGGCTGCCTGCGGATGCTGCGGGAACGGCTGCGACTCGTCTCCGGAGGCTCCGGCGCGGGCCGCGTGGACGTCGGAAGCCCGCAGGCCCCTGGGTGGGGGCCGACATCGGGAGCTCCGGCAGCGACACAGGCAGCGTGTTCGCCCGCCCCGAATCGCGGGGCTTGGGTCGGCCCGCCACGGACCTTTCACCGTCCGGTGCGGCGCTCCAATGTCGCCCCGACCGCCCCGACGTGGCAACTCCAACAGTCTGACCGCGGGACAAGACGGCAGGGAAGAGAAAAATACATTTTTGGCCTTCCATCACAGTGAGGAGGGACTGGAGGAGACTCACTGTGATGGATGTTTCTTTTTGTTTGGTGTTAGTTTGTGATTGTATGTGTTATTGCATTTTTATTGATTAATCTTATTGGTCTTATTGTTGAACTGCGGGTAATGTTTCATTTCACTACACATTTATGTGTATGTAACAAATAAACGACTATTGACTATTGACTATTGACTGAGCACTTCAACTCCCCCTCCCACTCCCAGTCTGACCTTTCTGTCATGGGCCTCCTCCAGTGCCATAGTGAGGCCCACCGGAAATTGGAGGAACAGCACCTCATATTTCGCTTGGGCTGCTTGCAGCCCAGCGGTATGAACATTGACTTCTCCAACTTTAGATAGTTCCTCTGTCCCTCTCTTCCCCTCCCCCTTCCCAGTTCTCCCTCTATCTTCCTGTCTCCACCTATATCCTTCCTTTGTCCCGCCCCCCTAACATCAGTCTGAAGAAGGGTCTCGACCCGAAACGTCACCCATTCCTTCTCTCCTGAGATGCTGCCTGACCTGCTGAGTTGCTCCAGCATTTTGTGAATAAATACAGAAGGTCTGTGATCAAATGTAAGCAATCCATTTGCGGCTGTTGGGGCAGAAGTTTTCGTTCTCCCACAGGGATCCCCTGCAGTATGATTGCTGATTGAGATCAATTGATTGAAGATTTGCATCGACTTTAAACTTTAGAGGTACAGCACGGAAACAGGACCTTTGGCCTACCAAGTCCACACCGACCAGCAATTGCCCCCATACACTAGCACTATCTTACACACTAGGTACAGTTTACAATTTACAATTTAACCAAGCCCAGTGAACCTACAAACCTGTATGGCTTTGGAGTGTGGGAGGAAACCAGAGTACCCGAAGAAAACACATGCAGGTCATAGGGATAACGTACAAACTCCTTACTGACAGCACCCGTAGTCAGGATCAAGCCTAGGTCTCTGGAGCTATAAGGCAGCAACTCTACCACTCTGCCACTGCGCCGTCCTATTAATTTAGTACAATTGTATAAATTAGTATTAGACAGACGCAAAACTTTGTTTAGTTCCGAGGTACAGCATGGAAACAGGTTGTCTGAGGAAACCGGAGCACCCGAAGGAAACATAAGCGGCCACAGGGAGAACGTGCAAACTCCAAACTGACAACACCCGAGATCAGGATCGAACCCTGGTCTCTGTCGCTATGAGGCAGCAACTCTACCTGCTGTGCTACTGAGCTGCCCCATTGTCACCTGACCTCTATGTGATATAATCAATTCTTCGTGCATGAAACTGAAGAAAATATTAGCACAAAAAATAATACTGTTCAGCATCAACAAGAATATGTTTTGACTATTTAACAAAAAAAATATTTCATTACATATTTGAGGTTTAAGTTGTGAGTGAATTTCCTGGAATACATCTCAGTCACTTCTGCAGCAGAATAATAATATGTGCTATGGAGCAATAAGGTTTTGTCAAATTCAATGCCATTGATGAATAAAACGGAATAATTTCACCTGAACACACCATGTTCATCACCAGTAACACGTGACCAGGCTTCGAATGAAATTTTAACGGTGTGAGGAGGAACAAAACAGATTATTAAAAAGGATTCTGTTTTTTTTTGCTGCTGGACAGGACAGAGATTCCTTCTCTGCAGAGAACTGCAGTGTTCTTATGTAACCTGATTGATCAGGAGAAGCAGTTTGGTGGGTGCAAAACTGCCGATGGAAGGCATGTGAGTGCACCAAACCAACTGCAGTACTTTCCTATGAAAAATATCCTCTCCCTGGAAGTTTCACTGAGCGAATAGTCTTTGACCCAATATTGTCTTTTGTGATTCAAGTGTTAATTTGTTGGGAAATGGGTTTCAGGAGGAGGAAATCATTGCCTGCGTAGTGGAAATGTAACAGGCTAATCGTCTATTGTTGCTCTTGCTCTGCAACGGTGATTTACAGGAACAAATGACACTGCACTCAGGGAACTGCAGTCAACATTGTGTGAACACTAATCCCTTGTAATCAGCCATATTATGTTGAAAACAAAAGTCCTGATTATAACTTGCAGGAAGCCTTCACTTACTGCAGATCTGGGAAGAAATAGCAGTGACAGTACAGATATCCACAGCTTGATTTCAGACGATAATTCTATTCACACTTTTATCTGACATTGTAGTGCTGATGGCTGATGTCATTTCCATAATTTCCTGCTGCAATCCACTGGTTAGTGTAACTTGCTCTGAAACACCATTTCAGTTGCAATTTCCTGAAAACATGAACTGATTTGCTAAAAGTGTCAATAAAAACAGTAATGTTTTGCGATCTTCTGGAATTCAGTTTCATTGGAAAACCATTGAAGTGCAGCGAATTGACATTAATATTTTGAGAATTCTGCAGCTGGTGTGTGATTAGACACCTCTTTGAAGATAAACTATTGTTCATGCCAAAGATAGACATAAAGTGCTGGAGCAACGTAGCGTGTCAGGCAGCATCTCTGGAGAAGAGGAACAGGTGACGTTTTGGGTCTGAACCCTTCTTCAGTCTGAAGAAGGGTTTCAACCCGAAACGTCACCTGTTTCTTTTCTCCAGAGATGTTGCTTGACCAGCTGAGTTGCTCTAACACTTTGTGTCTATCTTCGGTATTAACCAGCATGTGCAGTTCCTTCCTACACAATATTGTTCACGCCAATCTGTTTCAAGAGGGTCAAACATCAAATCACATCGACTTCTCCAACTTTAGATACTTCCTCTGTCCCTCTCTTCCCCTCCTCCTTCCCAGATCTCCTTCTATCTTCCTGTCTCCACCTACATCCTTCCTTTGTCCCGCCTCCCCTGACATCAGTCTGAAGAAGGGTCTCGACCCGAAATGTCACCCATTCTTTCTCTCCCGAGATGCTGCCCGACCTGTTGAGTTACTCCAGCACTTTGTGAATAAACATCAAATCACTCTACTTTCAATGATTTAATGATTCCTCAATGATCACCGTGCATTCTTTTGGGCCGTCCAATTGATATGTGGTAATGTTGTCAAAATAGACGATTCCCAGATTGTGGAACAGAGTGATTCCACAACACAGAGTCTGTGACTTGGTTAAATATGTATGTTGTTACCTCAGATCTCACCAGTGGTGGGTGTATGGAACCAGCTGCCAGGGGAAGTGGTTGGGGCAGGTACTATAACAAAATTCAAAAGACATTCGGACAGGTACATGGACGATATACGCAAAATGCTGGAGTAACTCAGTGGGTCAGGCAGCATCTCTGGAGAAAAGGAATGGGTGATATTTTGTGTTGAGATCCTTCTTCAGACAGTACATTAATAGAAAAGGTTTAGATGGATATTGGCCAAACGCAGACAGGTGGGACTGACATAGATGGGGCACCTTGGTCGACATTGGCAAGTTAGGCTGAAGAGCCTGTTTCCATGCTGTTTCTATGACACTATAAGGAGAACAATTGCGATGAAAGTCCCTCAAGGCCTCTCCTCCCATTACCAGTAATCTGCTTGCCTATCACAGAAGCAAATAAAGGCACAAATGTGACAAAGAGTCACAGTTGGCACAGCTGCAGCAACATAATTCCTCTTCAAACGCGATCTCCGAAGCTTTCTGTGTGGAGGTTGCCCGTTCCCCATATGACTGTCTAGGTTTCCTTAGCTGGATAATGCGGGGTGAGGGTGATAGGTAGGAAGACCGAAGCTTCACAGTGTAGTGAGTCCGTGAGGTAATGGGCAACAAGGTACACCTCTACACTTCCACCTGTCCCAGGAGATCTTTAAAGCCCACCCACCTCCAGCGATAGGAAGCAGATACGATGGACTTGTTAATATTTTGCCTGTAGTTAAGATGTCAGCATCTTGTATTTGTTATTTTAACTTTCTGTTTGGATGTGAACCTTTTGAACCTATTATCCATGGTGCTATTGTATAAATAATTTAGTAATATCATATTTCCTGAAGCAAAAAAGAATCAGGCTACAATCTCTTACCTTGGGAGCCTCGATCACCTCGTGGCACCACGGGAGAAGAATGAGGAGGAGATAAGACTTTTCTTTGCCTTCCATCACAGTGAGGGTGTGCCTAGAGCAATCACTGTGATGGCTGTTTGTGTAAAAATTGTATCTGTGTGTCCTGTGCTTTTTGTTGTCTACTGCCGGACCCTGACGTGAGAGGACGCTGGCGTTGTTTATTCGCCGCTTTTCCGTTAGGATAGTTTGTCTGTTTGTTTTTATGTTATGATTGTTTTTGTAAAGCGCTTTGAGCACCTGATAAGGCGCTATATAAAATAAATGCTTATTATTATTATATTATTATAAACATTGTCTACACGAATGAACACTGCATCACCGAATCCCAATAGAACTCAAGAGAAGCATATTTTGCTCCAGGAAATATTCATTTGCTTGCTATCCCCAAAATTAATGCTTTACTGAACACTTAAATCCACATTGCAATTTCTTTTCTCATTAACTCATGTTTTAACATTTCTTGAGCTGTGCTTATTGTGCAGGGAATCCTGTCTGTAAAGGCAAGCAACAGAGGAACGGATGGAGGCTATTTTAACTTTCAAATCTGCTTCACCTTGATCTTGAACTATGCTGTTGTTTGATTTAACCACCTTTCCCTTGGTAGCCTTGCTGAATAAACTCTATTATCTTCTTGAAAGATCCAGTAGTAATAATGGGTGCATAGTGCATCGTGCATGTGTCCAAATTCCTGACAAATTTTGTGACAAAAAGAAAATGCTGAAACAAGAAACAGAAAAGGCACAAAATGGTGGAATAACTCAGTGGGTCAGGCAGCATCTCTGGAGAACATGGATAGGTGACATGTCAGGTCAGTTTTTGATAGGCAGATGGCAAAGAGATTTAAAAAAAAACAGAAGGTGTGAGATAAAAGGATTAGAGAGGTGTGAATTGTGAAGCCAGGGGAAGGAATTTAGGTGGTGGGGCAGGGAGCATCTCTGGAGAACATGGATAGGTGACGTTTCAGTCCAAAGAAAGGTTCCGACCCAGAATATTGGTTTGGTGGAGAAGCGTACAGCGCTTTGCCAAGGCTGCATGAGAGATGGACCTAATCCTTAAAATAAAATTTCATTTGAATTTTCAGCATTATTAATAGCTGGCTCCTCCGCAAGTGACCATGGGCAGTCATGATGCACATTGAAATGAATTTAGCCACTTCGCACAACTATTGACCTCATTTGGCCAAATAGGAGGAAAAAAAAGCAAAATTCACAGATCAATTAGTCCAGACTTGATTAATGATTATTGTTGACAAAAACATGCAGAGAATTGATTGCCATTAATAAGCTTTCCATCTGTGCAACACCGTTTATTTTGGGCTCGTGTGGTTGAATTTCAGAATATAGATAAAGGTGCCAAGTTAAATTAATTCCCTCTACCAGTACGTGATTCATATCCCTCCATTCCCTACATATCTATGTGCCTCTCTACAGACCTCTTAAATACCACTACCATATCTGCCTCCATAACTGTCCCTGGCCACGCATTGGTTGGATCTCTTGGTTCTGGAGTAACTCAGCAGGTCAGGCAGCATCTCTGGAGAAAAAAGAATAGGTGGCGTTTCGGGTCGAGGTGCTTCTATGTTCCATGTTGTATGATAGTTTCCCTACAATTGTTATCTATGTTGTAATTGTTTTTATTTGGCACATGTCATTTTCTCGTTCAATAAACATATACTGCACACACCTTCATGGCAATGTAAATTGTCAAGTTCTATCATCCTCTGCCAAATTTCCTGTGACTGTTCAGTACAATGCCACCAGAGTGGAGGACTGGGTATCCGAGTTCACAGATAGCATTAAATAAGGAGGAACAGCAAGTGGTGTGAATGGCAGCAGGTTGATGGAAAGGAGATGAGAACAAGTGGGTGTTCAAGGTGTTCAGTGTGGGTGAGTGTCAGGTCAGCCATTTTAGACACAAGGAAGGTAGTGTTTGCTGCAATTTGGAAGATTAAAAAGCACAGAGGAGCTATGAGACAAGGAACTGTAAATATAGAAAGCATCTTCGCTAATAAATGGGAGCAAGCAATTTAATGGGGGTAATGGGGTGGAGTCCTTTAGAATCAGCAACTGGACTGGGGAGAAAAGAGGCCAGATTACACCGGAGGAAGAAGGTTGGGTAACAAAAAGGATTTGCAGGAGAAGAAGCTCCATTAAAAGGGGAAGGATGTGGGCCAGATTCCAAAGGGAAACATTGGAGCAGATTACAATGGAAACATTAAAGCAGATTATAAAGGGGAGGTAAAAGGCGATAGGACATAGATGGAAGGCAGAGGGGGCTATAATATGAAGTGGAAGAAGGAAGCTATATTACAAGGAGGAGAAAGGAAACTGGATTAAAATCTCCAGGAAGAGAACTAGGTTACAATCTGTAAAAAGGAAGCTAGATCATAAAACTAAAATAGATTACCAAGCATATAAAAGTAAATGAAAATTACAAAATGTAGATGCTGTAAATCTGATATAATAATCGAAAATCCTGGAAACACATCGCAGGTCAGGCAGCATCTGTGGAAAGAAAGGCAGAATTAATGCTTCAGATCGCAGCCATTCTGTCAGAACTGTGCAGAATAGAGAATGTTAGGGGCGGTGGAGGAGAACTAAAGAGGAGAAAAGACCAGGACTAATCAGGGCCGGCCACAAATGACCTCAGGCAAGGCAGCACCTGGTAGGTCCACTCTTCGCTAGGGTAGGTGTGATCCAAAGAGAAACTATATGGAGAACTGTGGAACTGGTAAATCGACTAGGGTGGAGGAAGGGAGCAAGGAGGGAGGACTTAAAATTTGAGAATTCAATGTTCATACTGCTGGGTTGTAAACTACCCAAGCGAAATATCATCTGCAGTTCTTTGTTTCTACATTTTGCCCTGTGTATAAATTGTAAACAAAGTCAACACTTTGATAGATTATGCTTTGCTTGCCAAAGCTTTGAAAGTAAGGAAAGTAAGAACACAGACAGAGGAATAGAAGTGTTCCAAAATGCAGGGCCTCAGGACATGCCCAGCAAAGTAGGCCGTGTTAATGGAGAGAGAATAACTCAGCCAACTTGCTGATAGAGTTGCTGCCTCACAGCGCCAGAGACTCAGGATGTGTTCCCGGTTTCCTCCAGGTGCTCCAGTTTCCACCCACATCCCAGAGAAGAATATAAAAGTGGATAAGTCTCCAGGTCCTGATAGGATATTCCCTAGGACATTGAGGGAAGTTAGTGCAGAAATAGCAGGGGCTATGACGGAAATATTTCAAACGTCATTAGAAACAGGGATGGTGCCGGAAGATTGGCGCATTGCGCATGTTGTGCCTTTGTTTAAAAAAGGTTCTAAAAGTAAACCTAGCAATTATAGACCTATTAGTTTGACGTCTGTGGTGGGAAAATTAATGGAAAAAGATACTTAGGGACAATATATATAATTATTTGGATAATCAAGGCCTGATTAGAAACAGTCAACATGGATTTGTGCCTGGAAGGTCATGTTTGACTAATCTTCTTGAATTTTTTGAAGAGGTTACCAGGGAAATTGATAAGGGCAAGGCTGTGGATGTTGTCTATATGGACTTCAGTAAGGCATTTGACAAGGTTCCACATGGAAGGTTGATTAAGAAGGTTAAATCGTTGGGTATTAATAGTGAGGTTGCAAGATGGATTAAACAATGGCGGAATGGGAGATACCAGAGGGTAATGGTTGACAATTGTATGTCAGGTTGGAGGCCAGTGTCTAGTGGAGTGCCCCAAGGATCTGTGTTGGGTCCACTGTTGTTTGTCATTTACATTAATGATCTGGATGATGGTTAGTAAATATGCAGATGATACTAAGATAGGTGGAGTAGTTGATAGTGAGGTAGATTTTCAAAGTCTACAGAGAGACTTGGGCCTTTTGGAAGGGTGGGCTGAAAGATGGCAGATGGAGTTTAATGCTGATAAGTGTGAGGTGCTGCATTTTGGTAGGACAAATCAAAATAGGACGTACAGGGTAAATGGTAGGGAATTGAGGAATGCAGTGGAACAGAGGGATCTGGGAATAACTGTGCATTGTTCCCTGAAGGTGGAATCTCATGTGGATAGGGTGGTGAAGAAGGCGTTTGGTATGCTTGCCTTTATAAATCAGAGCATCGAGTATAGAAGTTGGGATGTAATGTTGAAATTGTACAGGGCATTGGTGAGGCCGAATCTGGAGTATGGTGTGCAGTTCTGGTCGCCAAATTATAGGAAGGATGTCGACAAAATGGAGAGGGTACAGAGGAGATTTACTAGAATGTTGCCTGGGTTTCAGCACTTAGGCTACAGAGAGAGGTTGAATAGGTTGGGTCTTTATTCTTTGGAGCGTAGAAGGTTGAGGGGGGACTTGATAGAGGTTTTTAAAATTTTGAGAGGGACGGACAGAGTTGACGTGGGTAGGCTTTTCCCTTTGAGAGTGGGGAAGATTCCAACAAGGGGACATAGCTTCAGAATTGAGGGACAAAGGTTTAGGGGTAACATGAGGGGGAACTTCTTTACTCAGAGGGTTGTGGCTGTATGGAATGGGCTTCCGGTGGAAGTGGTGGAGGCTGGCTCGATTTTATTATTTAAGAGTAAATTGGATAGGTATATGGATAGGAGGGGATTGGAGGGTTATGGTCTGAGTGCAGGTAGATGAGACTAGGTCAGGGAGAATGGTCGGCGCGGACTGGTAGGGCCGGACAGGCCTGTTTCCATGCTGTAGTTGTTATATATGTTATATGTTATATATGTTATATATGTTATATAGATGTGTGGGTTAATTGGCCACTGTAAATTGCCCTTAACATGTGTAAGAAGTGGATGGGAAATTGGGATAACACAGAACTAGTGTGAACGGGTGATCGAAGGCTGGCGGGGACTCAGTTGGTCTCTTTCCATCTCTAAGCTAAACAATATCACAAAGATAGATACAAAGTGCTGGGGTAACCCAGCGGGTCAGGCAGCATCTCCGGAGGAAAAGGATATGTGACGTTTTGGGTCAGGACCCTTCTTTGGGCTGAAGAAATTCATCCATACTATTGCCCCCAAAAATGCTGTTGCACAGATGGAAAGCTTATTTATGCCAACCAAATCTGTGCATGTTTTGTAGACGCTAATCGTTAATCAAGTATGGACTAATCGATCTAGGAACTTTGCGTTTTCCTTTGCATCCTATTTGGCCAAATGAGGTCAATACTTGTGTAAGGTGCCTAAATTCAGTTTGATGTGTATCATGACTGCCCTTGACTACTTGTGGAGGAATCAGCTATTAATAATGCTGAAAACTCACACTATATGTTATTCAAAGGGCTAGGTCCATTTCTCATGCAGCCTTGGCAAAGTTAAATTATACAATTTAACACCAAGCAATCCTAAGGTTGACTGACACAAGCTAAGGCCACAATCACCTCAGTCTCCAGGCTGTTTCAGAAGGTTTGTTATCAAAATTATTTGGCCAAAAATACCAGAAGAAATTAGCCAAAATCTGGAGAAAGGTTTCTGACAAAAGAGAGGCTAGCCTAGATGGTGCATCTTGGTTGGCATGGATGAGTTGGGCCTATTTCTGCGATTTTTGACTATGACTTTATTTAATTTCCGATTGGCTACCTTCCTGTCCCGGGCTTCCTCCACTTCCAGGGTGAGGCCATATACAAACTGGAGGAATAGCATCCCATATTATGCTTGGGTAGCTTACAACCCAATGGTATAAATGTTGAATTTTCCAGTTTTAGGTAACAAACCATCAACAACCCTTTTCCTTTCACCCTCTCCCCCCCCCCCCCTTCCAACTATAACTCTTCTTCTGACTTCACATTGTGTGCCACTTCTCTAATTTATCTTATCTCCCAGCCTGTTGCTTTCTTCCCATGTACGGCCTTTGTCCACCCATCTCCCAATCAAACCTCCTTCACCTGCATCCACCTATTACTTCTGGAGAAAAGGAATAGGTGACGTTTCAGATCCAGACCCTTTGTCGGTCTGAAGAAAAGTCTCGACCTGAAACCCCACCTATTCCTATTCTCCAGGGATGCCGCCTGACCCGCTGAGTTACTCCAGCAATTTGTGTCTTTATTTGTAAACCTGCATTTGTAGTTCCTGGTGTCAAGAGTCAAGAGTGTTTTATTGTCATATGTCCCGAAATGGAACAATTAAATTCTTACTTGCAGCAGCAGCACCATGGGTTCATAAACATAGTACTCAATTGATAATATAATAAACATAGTGCTCAATTGATAATATAATAAACAAACAAAAAATAACAAGGTTCAATTGAGGGCGGCACAGTGGCGCAGCAGTAGAATTTCTGCCTTACAGTGCCAGCGTGAATGAGAAAGGTCACTAAAATATAATTGAAAACTTAATCTAACTGTAATGCATTTAATTAAAGGCACATTAAACCGGTGTAATTTAATTTAAAGAAGTAATAGGAAAACATACCTGCAATTATCTATTCAATTCAGATAGAAAGACCCTCATTGACAGTGGCCATGCTAGGGTGCACAGCGACACAGTGGTAGAGTTGCTGCCTTACAGCACCAGAGACCCAGGTTCAGTCCTGACTATGGGTGCTGTCTGTACGGAGTTTGTACCTTCTCCCTGTGATCACGTGGGTTTTCTACGGGTACTCCGGTTTCCTCCCATACTCCAAAGACGAGCAGGTTTGTTGGTTAATTGACTTCTGTAAAATTGTAAATTGTCCCGAGTGTGTACGGGGTGGTCGAGGGTCAGTATGGACCGGGTGGTCCACCCTGTATTTCTAAAGTAACAAAAATCCTACCTCTTTATTCTTATTCACAATATACATAAAATTCTTGAGTATATGTATGTGCAATTTATAAATGTTCGAAGAAGTCTTTCCATGTCTGTCTATAAGGTACCCTCAATGTGTATCTGTGCAGGAAAACCTTGAAATAACTTGAAATGTATTAGAATGCCTATCTCTTTATTCTTATTCATAATAATCAAAATATTCTTGGGGTTTTGTGTCAGCAATATAAGACAATGACCAATGGGTTTACTGTATTCACAAGTGTTTATGTTGCTGGCACAATCCTTTGTACATAGTGGCGCGGACTCGGTGGGCCGAAGGGCCTGTTTTGGCGGTATATGTTTCCAAGTGTGTTGGAAGGAACTGCAGATGCTGGTTTACACCGAAGATAGACAAAAAATGAGGGAGTAATTCCGGGTCCGGCAGCACCTCTGGAGAAAAAAAATAGGTGACGTTTCGGGTCAGGACCCTTCTTCAGACCTCTGGAGTGAATGGATAGTTGACGTTTTGGGTCGTTACTCTCTGGAGATCTTCTTTAGGGTCTCAACCCGAAACGTCACCTATTTTCTCCAGAGATGCTGCCCGCCCCACAGAGTTACTCCAGCATTTTGTGTCTATCTTCTTTATGTCTCTATAGTCTCTAAGTTCTAAATAAAACCCCCAATGTGGGGTCTACATGAGAGTGAACATGTTGGGTGACAAACGGGTGGAGTGTGGGAGTGAAGGCAAGGGACAGGTGGCCATGTGACAACCTTCAGGAACAGCCGAACCAGAGTTAGCAACCCTAAGTGGGAGGCAGTCTTCAAAGCGGTTCAGTGGTTAACCACACTGCACAGGCTGGTGCTGAGCACGGATTCTCTGTTGTCAATCTGTTTTGAGCTCTAGTAATTTGGGCGTCTGTGCTGTCAGCTGCTGAGCCAGGTTGGTGCTGACAACTGTTCCGTCAGGTTTGTCATGATGTTGTTGCTCTGCACACATTGCAACAACTGTCTCTGCGTGGCTTTATTGTGACAACTGTTCAAACAGGTTGAAACAGAGGTAGTTGGTCCTTTTTGACACATGCCAAATCAATTTGAGAATGGGTTGAGATGTGCTTGAAGAGATGGGTAATATTTTGCCAGTGGCACATTAAAGTCCAGTTACAAGTGAGATCTAGTCTTTGTATCTGTGTTTTCCTTTATACAATAACAAAAGTTATCCCTTATATAATAATGAATTCAAGGCATATGCCTCCAAGGTCTACTATTCCATGTTCCAAACATCCATTAAAAAGTTTGAATTGATTTCACATTCTTGATCCAAGAAGTCTGAGCAAAAATAAGAAGATTTATCATCACAAAACTAATGAATTTACGAATTCTAACACGATAAAAACATAATTGACAATATTAGAAGTCAGTAAGCATGACAGCCATTGTACTTTGGAACCTCTAGGTGCTGCATTGCTGCAAATGTAGGGAAGAAAGGTGCCTGCTGGACTGTTTCTTGTTTACAGAAACTGTGGTGCCTCCCAGGCCAGCAGCATTGACTAATTTCTGGAAGAAATTCATTCAATGTTTTCAGTGATCAAAGTTTGGAGGAAGGTTTAACCATCCAGCATTACTTACTAAATTGCACTTTTCAAATGTTAAAATGCTGTGGGAAAGACTGCAGTGTTAATGTCAGCTTGCAATTTGCTGCTCCTTGTTTTAGTTTAGTTTATTGCCACGTGTACCAAGTTAAAGTGAAAAGCTTTATTGTTGCATGCTATCCAGTCAGCGGAAAGACTATACATTATTACAATCAAGCTGCCCACAGTGTACTGATACAGCATAAAGCGAATAGCATTTAGTGCAACATAATGTCCAGTAAAGACTGATTAATGATGGTCCGAAGGTCTCCAATGAGGTAGATGGTAGGTCAGGACCGCTCTCTAGGATGGATCAGTTACCAGCTAAATATTTTCAAAAGCCATAGAAAGTAAATTACACTGATGTGCTTCCTTAATCACGGCACCTGTGCAAAGGGACCAAGTTAGATTACTGGTGACATGGACGTCCGGGAACTTGAAGCTGTCGACTATCTCTACAAACATCATTGATTATGATGTTTGATTAGGAAGGAACTGCAGATGATGGTGTACTTTGAAGATAGACACAAAATGCTGGAGTAACTCAGCGGGACAGATAGCATCTCTAGTCAGCATCTCTAGACAGCATCTTTAGTCAGAGGGTGGTGAATCTGTGGATTTCTTTGCCACAGAAGGCTGTGGAGGCAAAGTCAGTGGATATATTTAAGGCAGAGATAGACAGAATCTTGATCAGTATGGGTGTCAGAGGTTATGGGAGAAGGCAGGAGAATAGGGTTAGGAGGGAGAGGTAGATCAGTCATGATTGAATGACGGAGTAGTCTTGATGGGCCGAATGGCCTAATTCTACTCCTATCACATGATTTTATGATCTCTGGATAGAAGGAATGGGGGACGTTTCGGGGTGGTTCTGGCCTGAAAAAGGGTCTTGGCCTGAAACATCACCCATTTTTTCTATCCAGAGATGCTGCCTGTCCCACTGAGTTACTCCAGCATTTTGTGTCTATCTTTATTGATTATGTACCCACAACAAGGGATGAACATTTCAAAGCAGTTTCAAGTAAAATATTTAGGACTTCTTTGCTTTAATCTCTCCCCTCTCTTGCTCACTTGCCCTTTTCTTTCTAACATGGTATTGCTGAGGAGTTGTATCAGTTACTGCTTCTTGAGCTACATTTTGAACGGCAAAGTGTCTAATATTAATGTACTCCTCACGGGATCAATCATTACTTTCTGTTCCTGTTTTCGGTCACCTCCAGATTAAGAATACC
This sequence comes from Rhinoraja longicauda, assembly GCF_053455715.1. Classification (NCBI taxonomy): domain Eukaryota; kingdom Metazoa; phylum Chordata; class Chondrichthyes; order Rajiformes; family Arhynchobatidae; genus Rhinoraja; species Rhinoraja longicauda. The sequence goes on along the minus strand of NC_135961.1, from coordinate 34,067,761 downwards.
CAATTTATGGACATTCCCATAAGACATAGGAGCAGAATTTGGCCTTTCAGCCCATCGAGTATACTCTGCCATGATCTAAATCGATCTTTCCCTCTCAACCCCATTCTTCAGCCTTCTCCCTGTAACCTTTGACACCCACACTAATCAAGAACCTATAAATTTGTTTTAAAAATATCCAAAGCGGCCCGGTGGCGCATCGGTAGGGTTGCTGCCTTACAGCGAATGCAGCGCCGGAGACTCAGGTTCGATCCTGACTACGGGCGCCGTCTGTACGGAGTTTGTACGTTCTCCCCGTGACCTGCGTGGGTTTTCTCCGAGATCTTTGGTTTCCTCCCACACTCCAAAGACGTACAGGTATGTAGGTTGATTGACTGGGTAAATGTAAAAATTGTCCCTAGTGTGTGTAGGATAGTGTTAATATGCGGGGATCGCTGGGCGGCGTGGACTCGGTGGGCAGAAGGGCCTGTTTCCGCGCTGTATCTCTAAATCTAAATCTAAAAATCAAAGTCTTGGCATCCACAGCCTTCTGTAGCAATGAATTCCACAGATTCACCAACCTCTGGCTAAAGAACTTCCTCCTAATCTCCTTGCTAAAGGTATGCCCTTTTAATCTGAGGATGTACCCTCTGGTCCTAGACTGTCCCTCTAGTGGAAACATCCTCTCTACATCCACTCTGTCCAGGCCTTTCATTATTTGTTAGGTTTCAGTGAGATTCCCCCCACTCATCCTTCTAAATTCCAGTGAGTAAAGGCCAAGAGCCGTCACACCCCATTGTGAACTATTCTCAGGAAAGGAAGGACTCCTGTTGTAACTTGGGCAATTTGTTTAAGATGAAAAAAAAAGAAATTAAATGCTGTAATGGTTTTAAATAAATATCATGAAAACATATTAAAAATAGATTGTTGGGAAGTATATTGAAACACGTTATGACAGCCTGAAAAAAACAGAAGGTTATCTCTGGTGCATAGAGTCATAGAGCTATACAGCATGGATAGGGATGTGGGGTGGGGGAGGGAGGGAGGGAAGTTTTTTTGCACAGAAAGTGATGGATTCCTGAAACATATTACCAGGTGTGGTGGTGGAGGCAGATGCGATAGTGGCGTTTAAGAGGTGCATGGATGTGTAAGGAATGGAGGGATATGTACAGGAAGATGAGATTAAGTTATCTTAACATCACGTTTGTGGGGTGGTCTGTTCCTGGTTTGTACTAGAGCCATAGGGAGAGTCATAGAGTCTTACAGCGTGGGAACAGGCCCTTCTGCCCAACTTGCCCACGCCTGTCAACATGTCCCATCTACGTCAGTCCCACCTGCCTGCGTTTGGCCCATATCTCTAAACCTGTCCAATCCATGTACCTGTCCAATTGTTTCTCAAACATTGTGATAGTACATGCCTCAACTGCCTCCTCTGGCAGCTTGTTCCATACACCCACCACCCTTTGTGTGAAAAAGTTATCTCTCAGGTTCCTTTTAAATCTTTTCCCCCTCACCTTAAACCGATGTTATCTGGTTCTGGATTCTTCTGCTCTGGGCAAGAGAATCTGTGTGTCTACCCAATCTATTCCTCTCATAAGAGGCTTTGAGACAGGCACATGGATATGCAGGGAATGGAGGGATATGAATCACGTACAAGCAGATGGGATTAATTTATCTTGGCATCATGTTCAGCACAGACATTCTGGGGCTAAGGGTCTGTTCCTGAGCTGTACTGTTCTATGTTCTCTGCTTAATATGTGTCAGACCAAACTTTATGGCAGCAAGTTGATACTCGATTCTCTGCTTTCACTTGCAGAGGTGACATAGATGAATATTCACATGTTTTCATCTCATAGACTTTACTATTTATTTCTTCCCTTTAAAGATCACTTGCCATGATGACTTTCCTTTTCCAAGTTGTAGACCTGGCTTACATGCATTTTTTGATTGTCGTTGTCACTCCATTGGAGTAATGTAATCAAGATAAGTAAGAAAAGGAATGTCAGGCCTTGCCAACTTCTTTCAGGAGCTGTATAACTGTCAAGGTGTTTTATCTGTGCATTTGAAAGCCATTAGGGAAGCCTCTTCTACTGGTTCATCCCTCATTCATCTCACTTGCTAAGATAATGGCCTTCCTCAATGACATAATGGTTCCAATTTTATTTCTCTACATTTTCTCCAGTGAAATTATTGGCAAGTAGCACTGGGAACAAATGCCCCCAACGTCATAGGACTTCTAAGTTCTTAGACCTGACGTTAATAGCAGAATTAAAAAAATGTTTCCCCACCTCTCTTCCTCTTTGCCCCATCCCACCTCACCTCCCCGCAACCTGGCCGAGCTCGCCCCGGTTTCTCCCCGTCCCCCTCCCCTTCCCTCCTCCACTTGTACCATTTACAATGGATACACAATTCATAATTTTTCTACCCCCAAGCTCAACAATTCGCGACACTTTATCCCTTTTAGGCTCACACGTCTTTTCATCTCTGACCTTTGTCTAACAATCTGGCTATCCAATAACCCCCTCACCAATGTTCACCTATTATCGGCCATGCTGTGTCCTGCCCCTCCACTCTCCCCACTTTCTTTCCCGTGCCCCCCTCCGCAATCAGTCTGAAGAAGGGTTCCAATCCAAAAGGTTGCCTATCCATGTTCTCCAGGGATTCTGCCTGATCCGCTGTGTCTATCTTTGGTATAAACCAGCATCTGGCATTCCTTGTTATCACATGAGAAATGTAGCATTGGGGAAGGTTATATAATGTGTACATTCCTGGATTATTCATCATTTTTGTAGACAGATATTTAAATTTTTTTCACACATATTAAATGCATTATTGCACTTCAATATTCTGTTGCACTACTTGGATTTTGCACTACAATCTTGCACCACTCTTTCCCAGAAATTGATGGATCCTTTAAAACTACCTCCTCTGGCAGCTCGTTCCATATACTCACCACCCTTTGTGTGAAAGTTATCCTTCAGATTCCTATTAAATCTTTCCCCCTTCACGTTAAATCTATGTCCTCTGGCCTCCATTCCTCTACTCTGGGCAAGAGACTCTGTGCGTCTACTCAATAGACAATAGACAATAGACAATAGGTGCAGGAGTAGGCCATTCGGCCCTTCGAGCCAGCACCGTCATTCAATGCGATCATGGCTGATCATTCTCAATCAGTACCCCGTTCCTGCTTTCTCCCCATACCCCCTGACTCCGCTATCCTTAAGAGCTCTATTTAGCTCTCTCTTGAATGTATTCAGAGAATTGACCTCCACTGCCCTCTGAGGCAGAGAATTCCACAGATTCACAACTCTCTGACTGAAAAAGTTTTTCCTCATCTCTGTTCTAAATGGCCTACCCCTTATTCTTAAACTGTGGCCCCTGGTTCTGGACACCCCCAACATTGGGAACATGTTTCCTGCCTCTAATGTGTCCAACCCCTTAATAATCTTATACGTTTCGATAAGATCCCCTCTCATCCTTCTAAATTCCAGTGTATACAAGCCTAGTCGCTCCAGTCTTTCAACATATGACAGTCCCGCCATTCCGGGAATTAACCTAGTAAACCTACGCTGCACGCCCTCAATAGCAAGAATACTCGACCTATTCCTCTCATGATTTTGTACGCCTCTATAAGAACACCCTTCATCCTCTGGTGGTCCAGGGAATAGTCCCAGTCTGCTTAACCTCTCCCTATAGCAGACCATCGAGTCCTGGCAACATCCTTGTAAATCTTCCCTGTTACAAAGCAAATTCAAATGCTCCTTGTCAACATTCACTTTCGCTTTGTACAGTTGTAATCGTGGATCCTTATGGTCACAGTCTGACCTCCCAAGATACACTTTATTCACAGCAGGACCACTCATATTATTCGTGAACATTAGATGTTTTGCTATAATGCGTATTTATGATGACATATCTGCAGAAGTGAGATGAAGGCATCGTCATTCGAGAAATGACTAATAACACGGAAGCCTGTAGGGAACAATTCGGATGCTGCATCTTTATCTCGTTGCTTATCCACTTTATTCCTTCCATTTCCGGGCATATTCTAAATTGAGCCGCAGCTCACATGAGAATCCTTAGGCTATTGAACCGGAACAGTACCCGAGATGGTTTTCCATTGATGCCCATGAAATATTTATCTTTGGCACATTGTCATTACGATATGACAGCAAGATGAAAGAGAAGAAAAAGAGATGGCACAGTCATGCAGCAGAAGAGTTGCTGCCTCATAGTGCCAGAGACCAGAGTTCGATCCTGACTAGAGGTGCTGTTTGTATGGAGTTTGCACTTTCTCCCTATGACAACGTGGCTTTTCTCCGGTTGCTCCAGTCTCCTCTCACATCCCAAAGACGCGCAGGTTTGTAGGTTAATTGGCCTCTGTAAAATGTCCCTAGTGTGTTGGGTAGAACTAGTATACGGGTGATTGCTGGTCGGCGTGGACACATTGGGGCAAAGTGTCTGTTTCCGTGTTGTATCTCTAAATGAAACTAAAATAAGCCCGAGTGATGAGAAGTAGTGCGGTGGAAGGATGGGATGTTAGGGATAAAGATTTCATCCTGAGTAAAGTTTCCTCATCATGCAAATCCATATCTCAAGAGTCCAACCTCCACTTACCTGACCTTGCTAGGGCGAAGCAGATGGCGGTGCTGGCTCGAAGGGCCGAATGGCCTACTCCTGCACCTATTGTCTATTGTCTATTGTCACAAGTGTGAAGTAACAGTGAACCGGAGATGCATTAGCCGGAGGGTGGTGAAGCTATGGAATTCATTACCACAGACTGCTGTGGAGGCCAAGTATAACAGGTATAACAGGTATAACAGAGCTTTATTTGTCGTTCGGTACCGAAGTACCGAACGAAACTACATAGCAGTCATAGAAAAAAAAAAGAACACAAGACACATAACCCCAACACAAACGTCCATCACAGTGACTCCAAACACCCCCTCACTGTGATGGAGGCAACAAAACTTCCACTCTCTTCCCCACGCCCACGGACAGACAGCTCGTCCCCGACCGACCCGCACAGTCCCCGCACTGGGCGCTGAAACGTCCCGCGGCCGAACCGGGCGATGAAAGGCCCGCGACCAAGCCTTGCGCAGCTAAGTCCCGTGGTCGAGCCGCACCGGGCGATGTCAAGTCCGCAGCCGAGCCGCACCAGCGATGAAAAGCCCCGCAGCCGAGCCGCACCGGGCGATGTCAAGTCCGCAGCCGAGTTGCACCGGGCGGTGTTAAGCCCCGCAGCCGAGCTGCACCGGGCGGTGTTAAGCCCCGCAGCCGAGCTGCACCGGGCGATGTTAAGCCCCGCAGCCGAGCTGCACCGGGCACTGTTAAGTCCAGCGGCCAAGCCGCACCGGGATGTAAAGTCCAGCGGCCAAGCCGCACCGGGATGTAAAGTCCAGCGGCCAAGCCGCACCGGGTGATGTAAAGTCCAGCGGCCGAGCCGCAGCGGGCGATGTTAGGCCCCGCAGCCGAGCCGCACCCCGCGCCGTGAGGAAGAGAAAAGTTCCCCCCACCCACCCACACCACCACCCCCTCCCACACATACACAACCAAAAAATATATATAAAAACCATCCCAACACCGACACACAACAAAAAAAGGGAAAAAAAAGACGGACAGACTGCTAGTCAGCCGCTGCCGTTAGGCGCCGCCACGTGATTCTATAGGTATTTTTAAAGCAGAGGTTCTTGATTAGTAAGGGTATTAAGGGTTATGGGGAGAAGGTAGGAGAATGGGGTTTAGAGAGAAAGATTGAATGGCGAAGTAGACTCCATGGACCAAATGGCCTAATTCTTCTCTTATGTCACGGAAATTGCCATGATTTGGGTGTTGGTCATCTGGAGGACGACCTAAAACAGGAACAGAAAGTAATGATTGATCCCGTAAGTGGTACACTTTGCCATTCATAATGTGGCTCAGGGAGCAGTAACTGATACAACTCCTCAGTCATACCATGTTAGAAAGAAAAGAAGGTAGAAAGAGCAAGAGAGAGAGAGTGAGAGAGGGAGAGATAAAAGCAAGCAGGTTGAGAGGGAAAGATAGATCAGCCATGATTGAATGGCGGAGTAGACTTGATGGGCTGATTGGCTGGCAGTGGAGAAAGCGTCATAAAAGCCTGCAGTGGAGCAACCAGTAGTTTTGGGTCCTTTGATGGAGTTGAGGGGGGAGGTAAAGGGACAGGTGTTGCATCTCGTGCGGTTGCAAGGGAAAGTGCCCGGGGTTGGGGTGGTTTGGGTAGGAAGGGACGAGTGGACCAGGGAGTTACGGAGGGAACGGTCTCTGCGGAACGCAGAAAGGGGAGGGGATGGGAAGATATGGCCAGTGGTGGGGTCCCGTTGTAGGTGACGGAAATGTTGGTGGATGATATGTTGGATCCGCTGGCTGGTGGGGTGGAAGGTGAGAACGAGGGGGATCCTGTCCTTGTTGCGAGTGGGGGGAGGGGGAGCAAGAGCGGAGCTGCGGGATGTAGAAGAGACCCTAGTGAGAGCCTCATCTATAATGGAGGAGGGGAAGCCCCGTTTTCTGAAGAACGAGGACATCTCGGAAGCCCTAGTCTGAAACACCTCATCCCGGGCGCAGATGCGGCGTAGACGGAGGAATTGGGAGTAGGGGATAGACTTTTTGCAGGGGACCGGGTGGGAAGAGGTGTAGTCCAGATAGCTGTGCGAGTCGGTGGGCTTGTAGTAAATGTCCGTCACTAGTCTGTCTCCTGTGATGGAGATGGTGAGGTCCAGAAATGGGAGGGAGATGTCAGAGATAGTCCAGGTATATTTAAGGGCAGGATGGAAATTGGAGGTGAAGTGTATGAAGTCAGTGAGTTCTGCATGGGTGCAAGAGGTAGCACCAATGCAGTCGTCGATGTAGCGGAGGTAGAGTTCGGGGATGGGGCCAGTGTACGTCTGGAACAGGGATTGTTCGACGTACCCGACAAAGAGGCAGGCGTAGCTAGGGTCCATGCGAGTGCCCATAGCTACGCCTCTGGTTTGGAGGAAGTGGGAGGAGTCAAAGGAGAAGTTGTTGAGGGTAAGAACCAGCTCTGCTAGGCGGAGGAGAGTGTTGGTCGATGGGAATTGGCTGGTTCTACGGTTGAGGAAGAAACGGAGGGCTTCGAGACCATCCTTGTGGGGGATGGAAGTGTAGAGTGACTGGACATCCATGGTGAAAATGAGGGAGTGGGGGCCTGGGAACCGGAAGTTATCCAGGAGATGGAAAGCGTGTGAGGTGTCTTGGACGTAGGTGGGGAGGGATTTAACCAGGGGGGATAGGATGGAGTCGAGGTAGGTAGAGATAAGTTCGGTGGGGCATGAGCAGGCAGAGACAATGGGTCTGCAACAAAAGCCTGCAATTCCTCACACAGTACGATGCAGACCAGGACTTTGTAGATATAAATCCTTGCCCGACCATTCCACGGAGAAACATGCTGTGCCTGCAATACACAGTTGTTATTGCTGTCTGCTCAGGGCTTTTATCTGGAGATGTGCTGTGATTTCCGACATACAAAGAAGAACATCCAACAATGTTAAATGTGAGAACAATGGAGGAAAATAAAACCACAGGAATTAAGTTTATTCTTAAGGTCTGTGAACAAGTTGGTTACTTTGCAGATGCGTTGTTCATAAACAGAACCTTCATGTTCAGACTTGAGGTATGGATATCACTAACAAGGCCAGCGTGTACTGCCAATCCTTAACAGTCACTGCACTGATGGCTTGCTGGGGATTTATCTGTGTAGGATAGTGCTAGTGTACGAGGTGATCGCTGGTCTACCACTTTCCTGCATTAACCCCATGCCCCCTGACAACCTCAATTTGGAATAAATTTGATGATGCCATCTGGCGTTGTCAGCCAGATCAGCGACAATGATGAGACAGAGTACAGGAAAGGGATTGAGACTCACCCAACATTGTGTCAGAACAACAGCCTAGCCCTTAAGAAGACACAAGGTGCTGGAGTAACTCAGTGGGTCAGGTCGCATCTCTGGAGAACATGGGTAAGTAACGTCTCGGGTTGGGAACTTTCTTCAGACCTGGCTCTTCGCCACAACAAGATGACCTAAGGAGACTGGGGGTAGGTATATTGATCCATAAAGTATATATTTTGAGTTATTTTCTACATGACAGAGAATAAGGCCATTCAACCCCTTGAGTCCGTGGCTGGCTTTATGAGCAATCCCATCCATTCCACTCCCTCCCCCTTACTTCCTGGAACCTATTCTCTCTCACATGTCCAGTAACACTCCTTGTTTCCCAATTCCCACCAGCAATCTACACAAAGGGTTATTTGGAATAATCAAGTATCAAGTTGCCACCCAAGTCTACCAAGTTGGCACTGCAGGTTAGACGATGGAACAATGTCAGATTTTTCTCACTAAAGGCCCTGAAGGAATCCAGTTGCATTTTATAAGGATCCGGTTGTTTCATGGTCATCTTAATTGGTATCAGATTTATTTAATGACTTGAATTGAAATTCCCCAGCTGCTGAAGTGTGATTTGAACTTATGACCTTGGATCAACTCAGCCAGCATGTCCCATTCCTTCTCTCCAGAGATGCTGCCTGTCCCGCTGATTTACTCCAGCATTTTGTATCTATCTTCGGTTTAAACCAGCATCTGCAGTTCCCTCCTACACATGGCTCCTTATCCTAAGTCCAACGAGGAAAAATAGTTCATAAGTTCGTGTTATAGGAGCAGAATGAGGCTATTTGCCCCATCAAGTCTACTTCGCCATTCAATCATGGCTGATCTATCTTTCCTGCTCAATCCCATTCTCCTGATTTCTCCCCATAACCCCTGACACCCATACTAATCAAGAATCTGACAATTTTGCCTTAAAAAATATCCATTGACTTGGCCTTCACACCCTTTTGTGACAATGAATTCCAACCAATGTCATCAATGAATGACTTATGGCAAGACATAATTCTTTTACTTCAAGAAAGCAAATGTGTAATACATAGTGATAGGTTTTATCACCTAATTCACAATAGAAATGTTGTTCGTTAAATTTAAACACATACACTACTGAAGTAAACCAAGGCTGCAATCGCACCACAGACTAGAAAAAACACTCTTAGGTTTTTTAATCCAGTTGAGAAAATGATTCATAGAATTTCACCAGAAGAGTACCCACAACGAACTTGCAAAGCAGAATGACTTTATTTTGAGATACTTTCCTTGAATATCACCATCTGTTACAAACTTCCACTGCACAAGAATCTTCGAACAAGTCAGCCATGTACTGGATGAACTTTTCAAAAGATTAACACTCTTCAGTATCTTCCCACTCTGCTGATGCATTCTATTCCATGGTGCCATTGACACTTCACGTTGCCTCAACAAGGACGCCAGCATAATCAAGGACCAGTCTCACTCCAGTCATTCCCTCCTCCTCTCTCCCATCAGGCAAGAGGTACAGAAGTTTGAAAACACGTACCACCAGGTTCAGAGACAGTTTCTTCCCAGCTGATATCAGGTAACTGAACCATCCTCTCATCAGCTGGAGTGCGGTCCTGACCTCCCATCAATCTCATTGGAGACGTATCTTAAATCGGACTTTATCGGACTTAAGTGCTATAGTTTAGAGATACAGCATGGAAACGCCGACCAGCTATCCCCGCACACTAACACTATCCTACACACACTAGGGACAATTTACAATTTTACCGAAGCCAATTAACCCACAAACCTGTATGTCTTCGGAGTGTGGGAGGAAACTCTACTGCTGTGCTACCACGCCGCCCTTTCTCGCACTATATCCTTTTTCTGTGCACTGTGGACGAGTTGATTGTATTCTTGTATCGTCTTTTCTTTGACTGGATAACACACAAACAAAGGCTTTTCACTGTACCGATTGAGATCTAAAACTGGTTCATAATAACTTTAAGTAATGAATAGGGTAAATATCTAAGGCAAGAAAATTCTGATTAGCACTATGAAAGAGCTTGAAGCTTTTCCTGCAAGGTTTATATCAGGCTCTGAAGAAGGGTTCCGACCCAAAAAGTTGCCTATTCCTTTTCTCCAGAGATGCTGCCTGACCCGCTGAGTTACTCCAGCATTTTGTGTCTATCTTCTTTATATCAGGCTCGTTGTCTTTGTTATTGAGCTACATTGTGCAAAAGAACTGATTGATCAGCAAATAGTGGTAAATAATACTTATAGGTGCAAACATTATTTTAATATCTGTAACATGCTTTTAAAAAACATAAAACAGTGTATAAAAAAGCAGGTCTTAATTTTTTTTTAAAGTAACAATAGATTTCCATCACTTAATAAAAAGTGACGTTTAGAAGATGAATTGTTTGCCTGTTTCTAAAGACTACCTTCAGTTTTCATAACGACGCAAAGTGCTGGAGTCAATTAGCAAATTAGCGGGTCAGGCAGCATCTTCAGAGAACATGGATGCACAATGTTTTGGGCCGGGACCCTTCTACAGTTTTCAATATTTAGTATGTTAAGTGTTTGGCGGCACAGTGGTGCAGCGGTAGAATTACTGCCTTATAGCACCAGAGATCCGGGTTAGATCCTGACCTGGGTGCTGTCTGAACGGAATTTGCACGTTCTCCCAGTGATCGTGTGGGTTTCCTCCGGGTGCTCCAGATTTCTCCCACACTCCAAAGATATGCAGATTTACAGGATAACCTTCTTTTGTTAAAAAAATTGTAAATACATTTTCCAAAAATTGTTTTAAAAAAAGCATGTAGGATAGAACTAGTGTATGGGTGATTGGTGGTTGGCGCAGATGTGTTGTGCCGAAGGGCCTGTTCAACACTGAATCTCTAAAATAAGGTGACTTGGACAGGTTGTGTGAGTGGGCGGCTGCATGGCAGATGCAGTTTAATGTGGATAAGTGTGAGGTTATCCACTTTGGTGGTAAGAATAGGAAGGCAGAGTATTATCTGAATGGTGTCAAGTTAGGAAAAGGGGCCGTACAACGCGATCTGGGTGTCCTAGTGCATCAGTCACTGAAAGGAAGCATGCAGGTACAGCAGGCAGTGAAGAAAGCCAATGGAATGTTGGCCTTCATAACAAGAGGAGTTGAGTATAGGAGCAAAGGGGTCCTTCTGCAGTTGTACAGGGCCCTAGTGAGACCGCACCTGAAGTACTGTGTGCAGTTTTGGTTTCCAAATTTGAGGAAGGATATTCTTGCTATTGAGGGCGTGCAGCGTAGGTTTACTAGGTTAATTCCCAGAATAACGGGACTGTCGTATGCTGAAAGACTGGAGCGACTAGGCTTGTACACACTGGAATTTAGGATGAGAGGGGATCTTATCGAAATGTATAAGATTATTAAGGGGTTAGACACGTTAGAGGCAGGAAACATGTTCCCAATGTTAGGGAGTCCAAAACAAGGGGCCACAGGCCAAGAGGAAAAACTTTTTCAGTCAGAGTTGTGAATCTGTGGAATTCTCTACCTCAGAAGGCAGTGGAGGCCAATTCTCTGAATGCATTCAAGAGAGAGCTAGATAGAACTCTTAAGGATAGCGGAGTCAGGGGGTATGGGGAGAAGGCAGGAACGGGGTACTGATTGAGAATGATCAGCCATGATCACATTGAATGGCGGTGCTGGCTCGAAGGGCCGAATGGCCTACTCCTGCACCTATTGTCTATTGTCTATAATAAACTTGTCTATAATAAACTTTTCCAATTGAAATGATAAGAAAATGTATGAAATAGTTGGCAGAGAGGGAAGGACAGGGTTAAATTATCAGAGCTGGAAAAACAATAGCATCCAAAAGTGACAAGCTGAGGGAGAGGGCGTGTGAAGAATAAAAAAAAGTGCACTGTGATTAGGTAGCAGATGATTAACACATCTGAGATTATCATAAAATTGCCATTCATCATTTGGTACAGATTATGTTGCTTCTGTAGGCCTCCCAGATGAATGCACAATGATCTTGCTCCTCCAAGTATCCTTGAGAGAGAGAGAGAGAGAGAGAGAGCTGAGCACAATGTTGCTTGATGGCGGAATGTTCCTGCCTTGGGTTTCTAATATAGTGAGGCCACACGCAGATTGGAGGAACAGCACCTCAAATGTTGCTTGGATATCTTACAACCCAAGGTAGAGTTGCTGTTTTACAGTGCCAGAGACCCGGGTTCCATCCTGACCACAAGTGCTGTCTGTATGGATTTTCTACGTTCTCCCCATGACCTGTGTGGGTTTTCTCCGGGTGCTCCGGTTTCCTCCCACACGCAAAAGACGTACAGGTTTATAGGTTAATTGGCTTTGGTAAAATTATAAATTGTCCCTACTGTCTGGAGAATAGTGTTAATGTGCCGGGATCGCAGGTCGATCGGTGGGCCGAAGGGCCTGTTTCCGCACTGTATCTCTAAACTAAACTAAACTAAACCCAGCGGTATGAACGTTGAATTCTCTAATTTTAGGTAATTTATACAAACACCTCTTCCTTCCCCCCCCACTTCCTGTTAGCCAGTTTCACAGTTCGCAACAAGGTATCCCTCTTGGGGTCACACTGTCCCCAACCAACAATTGGTCCATCAGGGAAGTACCTACTGGCCCTGATTTGTCCTGGCCTTTACTTGCTTCCCACCCCTCCTCTCTACAATAAGACTGAAGAAAGGTCCCAACCCGAAACGTCACCTATCCAATGTCTCCAGAGATGCTGCCTGACCCGCTGAGTTCCTCCAGCACACTGTATCTGTCCTGAGTTTCTAATAGTTGTTGATAAGGTGCGGTAAAGGAGAGCGGAACATTGTGGAGCATTGTGAAGACATGTTGAACACATTTCTCTGCGTAGACCCTTGTGCAACATTTTACGAGTTTGAGCCTGATTACAGATTCTACAAAATCACAATCAGAATTCAAAAAGAGTAATTGGAAACATTAGCAGAGTGACGAAAGTGACAATCACACCATGGAGACTCAAACAAATGGAAAAGGACACAAAGTACTGGAGTAACTCAGCAGATCAGGCAGCATCTCTGGAGAACATGGATAGGTGACCTTTTGGATTGAGACACTTGTGAAGAAACGATAATGTCACCTATCCATGTTTTCCAGAGATGCTGTCTAAACAACTGAGTTACTCCAGCACGTCGTGTCCTTTTGTGTCTTAACCAGTAACTGCAGTTTTTGGTTCTACCACCAGACTCAAATATAAATGGGCTGTCTTCTGGTGTTTGAAGAATTCATTCTGGTAGACATGCTTCATTGGACCAATAAAATACTTCTGATAAAGAATTGGATTCTGATAGCAGTTTAGTTTCAGTTTAATGATACAGCGCGGAAACGGGCCCTTCGGCCTACCGAGTCAGCACCTTCCAGCGACACTAGCACTATCCTAAACACCAGGGACAATTTCCAATCTTTACCGCAGCCAATTAACCTACAAACCTGTGTAGGAAAATAACTGCAGATGCTGGTACAAATCGAAGGTATCACAAAATGCTGGAGTAACTCAGCAGGTCAGGCAGCATCTCAGGAGAGAAGGAATGGGTGACGTTTTGGGTTGAGACCCTTCTTCAGACTCAAGACTCTGAAGAAGGGTCTCGACCCGAAACGTCACCCATTCCTTCTCTCCTGAGATGCTGCCTGACCTGCTGAGTTACTCCAGCATTTTGTGAAACCTACAAAACTGTACGTCTTTGGAGTGTGGAAGGAAATGGGAACACCTGGCGAAAACCACCGTAATAATGGGAAGAACATACAAACTCTGTGCAGACAGCAGCCATGATCAGGATCGAACCCGGATTTCTGGCGCTGTAAGGCAGCAACTCTACCACTGCATCACTATTTGAAATCCAGCTATTTGAAATCATGCTGCCTGTTGATAAAAAATTATGCTTCGAAAAATGTTGCATAAATGATTTTTATCCCATAATTTGACTGGCTTTCCTCATGAGTGAATAACTGAAATGCTCAACATTATCATACAGTAATAGTGTAAAGTTTTCAGTGGCACTGAAACTAAAGATTTTAATTCTTTTAATTGACATGAGGGCATCCATTCATAAAGCCAACAAAGACAATAGACACAAAATAAATAATTTGTTACTTGTGGACTTTCTGAGTTCAATGGATAATTAGTGCCCTTTCAGCATAATATACAGCCAATAAAAACCTAATGTTTATTGGTTATGTGCCGGTAGTCTTTGTCATTCTTATGATCGATGTGTAGGATTTGCTAAAAAAATACTCAAAATGAAAGATACTGTAATACCATGCCAGTAACTAACAATTGCTTTTGAATGCCAATCTACTGGTACAATGTGAAAATAGTGCCATGAATCTCCAACATGTGAGAGATGATTTAATCTGCAGTGTCAGTTTATAAAGTTTTATTTCCACTATGAGTGTGATGTTAAGCATATTTACATGCAACACGCGTGAGAATGTTTAACTGTGGTTGTGATCTATGACTTGGATTTTTTTTCAATTGCGAAAGATTTCCATTTCAAAGTCTACTTCCTTGGATCATTCCAGCTGATGAGCTATCTGGTGCAATGAATATCTGTCAACTCGTTATTGATGTACTGTTTGCCAATTTTATTTCAGTACAGGTTTTTATGCAGGGCACTGGTAGACATCAAATCATTATTTTGCTGTCCTTTCTTGTGCCATCCTTATGAAACTCATTGGGGAATTTAAGACGTTCCTTTGGGAGATTTTAACTGCGTACTGATGTTACAATATGGACATTTAAAACGGGTTTTTTGCATGCTGGAATATTCAAGACTTTAGACTTTAGAGATGCAGCGCGGAAACAGGCCCTTCGGCCCACCAAGTCCGCACCGACCTGCGATCACCCCGTATACCAGTACTATTCTGTCCTGTCCCATACTAGGGACAATTTACAATTGTACAGAAGCCAATTAACCTGCAAACCTACGTGTCTTTGGAGTGTGGGAGGAAACCGGCGCACCCGGAGAAAACCCATGGGGTCACAGGGAGAACGTACTAGCTCCGTACAGGCAGTACCCATAGTTAGGATCGTACCCGACTCTCTGGCACTGAAAGGCAACAACTCTAAAAAGAAACTGGTTTATACAATAATCGGTAATCATTAAATTAATAATGAGTCTGCGTTAAAGAAGTCTTGGGTTTGAAAGGCTACTGCATGTTCAAGGACAGTGGCAAATTTCCCTTTGCCCGTAAACACCACCCCAGCCTATTCCTCCCAATTCTCAGGAATTCTACCTCTCTCCCATTTTCTCTTATCAGTTTAAAATGCTCAGATAAAAATTGATAGCACTACCCCCAAAATAATGCAGTGATCCAGCTGCGGCTAAGGTTGTAATTTAAGCCTGGAATCCTCATGATTGAAATTCAGCACACTACCTACCATCAGATTTAAATTAAATTGAGTAGAGAATGTGAAATCGGTGTATAATTTGAATTCTGTACAGTTCCTGATATCCCGCAATGTTCTTGTTATCTTTCACTGCAGCGAGCTTGTTTCTTGGCCTCGCTGTGCATCTTTATTTTCTCTGCTCATCGTGTAGGCCAGTAATATTTGTAACACCTTTGTGAATTTAGTCGAGGAACATGGACAGGCCTTTTATCTTTTCAGCTTGTGTTTAAGTTGCAATGGTCTCATTTTTAAAAGGTAATATTTTCACCAAATATTAAAATAGTCATGCTACAGCTTCATATTAGATGCTTATTGCTGTTCATAATCTTTTTCTTTTACACAACCTCGAGTTACTGCTTGTATCTATACTTTGGCCATATACACATATATAACTATACTACACTTTGGCCAATTTGGGAGGCAGAGTGGCACAGCAATAGAGCTGCTGCCTCAGAGCACCAGAGACCTGGGTTTGATCCTAACATGTGTGAACCTTGCACGTTCTCCCTGTGTCCGGGTGCTCCGGTTTCCTCCCACATCCCGCAAACCTGCATAGAAGTGCAGGTTTTGTAGGTTAATCGGCTTCGGTAAAATTGTCCCGGGAGTGTAGGAAAGAAGTAGTGTACAGGGCGATTGATGGTCGTCGTGGGCTCGGTGGGCAGCAGGACCTGTTTCCACCATCTCTAAACTAAGTTAAAATTGCAAAATGGTTCTTTTATCCTGTTACTTAGCAGGCAGGATCACATAATGAGGTGGATTTTATGGTTTGTTGACCACAAAATACAGAAAGTAGTCGTTGATGAAATGGTGGTTATTATTCTGCCTCTGATTGAGAATTGGTTTGCAGGCACAAAGTAAAGAGTGGGAATAGTGGATCATTCTCTGGTTGGCCGACTTGATTTATGAAGTCAACCGAAATTTAGTCTCGCTTATTTTGTTTTGTAAATGTAGAACATAGAACATAGCACAGGACCAGTCTCTTTGGCCCATAATATGAATGAATGAATGAATGAATGAATGAATAAGTTTATTGGCCAAGTATGCATATACAGGGAATGTGCCTTGGTGCTCCGCTCACAAATGACAACACAAACATACAGTTAACAATTAAGAATAATGCATAACCACATCAAAACAATAAGGATACAACATTCCGGTCTAAACATGTGGGTGAAAAACATATCTCTGCCCAACATGATGCCAAGACCAACTTGCATCTGCCTGCACATAATCCATATCACTTCATTCCCTGCATAACCATGTGCCTATCCAAGTCTCTTAAATGCCACTGCAGAACACCGAACAGTACAAATGTATTCAGCTTTCAGTCGAGGTAAATGAAAAATAGATTTATTATTCACAACATTTCTCTGCAGTCTTTCTTGATGTTGATATATCTCTATGTTACCTCGTCTGAAACTGACATGGATTTCTTTCTTGTTTGGGACCAATTGATGCAAAATGGGTTTTTGCACAGTCAATGTTAATATTCATTCATATGTTTCTTGGCACATTATCTATGACATTCACAGGTGACATTCTCAGGATCAAAACGAATGCAGATTAATTTAGATCATGAAACTCCCAGTTAAAGAACCCTGGATAATGTGCTGCTTGCTTGCCACTGAATACTACAGAGGAGTAAAGATCGAAGTGTTGGGATGCAGGTTTGCATCACCGGCAGTGGGCAGTGCTGCAGCTGGTAGACCTGCTGCCTCACAGCACCAGAGACCTCGGTTCGATCTTGACCTCGAGTGCTGTCAGTATGGAGTTTGCACGTTCTCCCTGTGGGCTTCCTCCAAGTACACTAGTTTCGTCCCACATCCAAAAGACATGCGGGTTTGTAGGTTATGTCGGATGGAACTGCAGATGCTGGTTTATACCGATGATATGCACAAAGTGCTGGAGTAACTCAGCGGGTCAGGCAGCATCTCTGGAGAAATGGATGGGTGACGGTTTGGGCAGGAACCCAAAATTATCTGAAGAAGGGTTCTGACCCGAAACGTCACCCATCCTTTTTCTCCAGAGATGCTGCCTGACCCGCTGAGTTACTCCAGCACTTTGTGTCTATCTTCGGGTTTGTAGGTTAATTGGCTTCAGTAAATTGCTACCAGTATGTCGGGAGTGTATGACAAAGTGGGACGACATAGAACGAGTGTGAATGGGTGAACTATATTCGGCATGGACTTGGTGGGCCGAAGGGCCAGTTTCCATGTTGTATCTTTAAACTAAATTGAAGAAGGGTCTCGACCCGAAACGTCACCCATTCCTTCTCCAGAGATGCCGCCTGTCCCGTTGAGTTACTCCAGATTTTTGTGTCTATCTTCATCTTAAATAAATCAGCAGCCGACTATCACCACAGCTGTCTGATGCACATTTATTGAAACACTCCACTCTTGCTTTAGAGCTCACTGTAATGAAAGCATCAAAAGAATCACCAAAACCTATTGGATTTCTTCCCTCTCATGCTTGTGCACCTTCCTTAGTTATGTGTTTATGTTTATTATTGTCACGTGTACTGAGCTCCAGTAAAAAGCTTTGTTTTGCATGCTATTCAATCATTGACGATAATAGTACATAAATACCATTAAGCCACACTCGGGTACAATAGGTAGAGGGAAGGGAAAGATACAGAATGCAACATTGCAGCCCAACAGTTCCAGAGACAAAGTCCAATGTCCGCAGTGGGGTGGAGGAGAATCGGACAGTACCCTGGGTTATGGAAGGACCGTCAAGAAGCCTGACAACAGTGGGGAAGAAGCCCTTCCTCCCCCTACCTTTGCCACTTCGACTATCAGTGTGTCAGTGATTAAATGTGGCCCTCCCCAAAAAGCTTACAAAAGTGGTATTTAAGAGGAATTTAGAAAGGCACATTGATATGCAGGAAATGAAATGGATCACGTGCAGACAGAGCCTTTCATCAAATAAGCATTTCAAATCTGAGGTTGTTAGGTAAGAGTTACGTAACTGGAGCACAAAGATGTAGCAATTAGATGGTAGAACAGTGTTATGTCCTTGAACTATGCGTTTTCGATAAGAAATGCACAGAACATTGAACACTGCACCAGAACAGGCCCTTTGGCCCATGATGTCTGTGCTGAACATGGTGCCAAATTAAACTAATCGCCTCTACCTGCATGTGATCCATTCGCTGCAAATCCATGTGCCGACCTAAAAGCCTCTTAAATGTGCCTGCCTCCACCATCACCCCGAGCGGCATGTTCCAGGCACCCACCACTCTCTGTGTAATAAAAAACTTTCCCCACTCATCTCCCTTAATCTTTGCCCCTCTCATCTTAATGCTGCGTCTTCTAGTCTTTGACATTTCCATCCTGGGGAAATGTTCTGACAGTCTGTCCTATATGTGTGTGTGTGTGTGCACACGTGTGTGTGTGTGTATATGTGTGCGAGTGTGGGTATATATATTTATATATATATATATATATATACATACATACATACGTTTATATGTTCATTTTTTGTCTATTATTTTGTTACAGAGTACTATGTTTAAATATTCTGTTGTGCTGGTGCAAGTAAGAATTTCATTGTTCTGTCGGACATATGACAATAAAATACTCTGGACTTGATCGATGCCACTCATCATTTTACATAAAACTAAATCATCTTTTCAATTCGTTTTATTTTGTTCGTTTAAAATACATTGTGGTTAAACAAATAAAACTGCGCACCATAATAAAGAGTGATACAGGATTGATCAGGTTTACTTGGTACAGAATTGATCAGGTTTATTTTCACTGGTAGTGCAAATATTAACAGTTGGAGCTTGCAAGGGATTTATGAAGCTTATCACTCTATTTAAATTAGATCTAGGATGCAGAAAGTGAGTTACATGATGGTGATGCAGTGTTGCAATTTATCTTTCTCTCTTCCACTATCTATACATCTATATATTACAAAAACTCTTGGGTTGTTTGTGCATGAAAATAGTTTGGGGCTTGACACAGCCCAAACGGTACACGATAGTGCGACAATTTTAGGCCCACCTTACTCAACATTCCCCCGTGCATGGAGTAAACCCACTTTTGTTACTTTTTAAAAACAATCTACCTAATAAACTAATAAATGTGCCCCCCCCCAGGGAACTAGCGGGAGGACCAGCGCCCGTTCCCGGCGTGCCCTGCGCCTGACCTTCCTCCCATGGTGCAGCACGCGGCAGAGGCGGCGGGAGAGGGTGGGGGGAGTAGGGGAGGGGAGGGGTGGGGGGAGAGGGGGAGTGGGGGAGTGTGGCGGAGGGGAGTGGGGGAGGGGAAGAGAGAGTGGGGGAGGGGAGGAGGTAATGGGGGTGGGGGGAGTGGAGGGGAGTAGGGAAGGGGGAGGGAGGTGGGGTAGGGGGGATGGAGTGAGTGAGTGAGTGAGGGGGAGGAGGGGGGATAAGGGGTATTGAATGGAGGGGGATGAGGGTGCTAGACCAATACAGGAGAGGCTTTAGGTCCATGGCTCATTCTGGCTGCAGCACTGGCGCCACAGGGCTGAGGTGAGTGGCACCCTCTCCCCTTCCCTGTCCCCCCTCTATGAGGAATGGGTCCAACGGGTCGACTTGGCCAAGTATATTACTAAAACTCCTATCTTGTATGTATGTATGTATGTTGTTCTCGAAATACAGCCAAAACACTACATGATAGTGCAACAATTTTAGGGGCACTTTACTCACCATTCGCCTGCGGTGCGCAGTAGCAGGTTTTGTTCAAATTGTTGTGCTATTTTAAAGGTTATTCAATTTATAAAATTTATACTGCAAATGGGCCCGGCAACCACGCCTGCGCAGTTGGGGCCCGTTGATCTAATACTTACGTGTTCATCTTGGTAAGATGGTCGTCGGATCCGAGCATGCGCAGTTGTGGGAGGGATGCTGGGGAAGACCGGCGCCCGCCCTGGCTGGCCTCGCGCCTGACTTTCCTCCCGTGGTGCAGCACGGTCCTACCTCCCTGGTGCAGCACGGCGTCAGAGTGAAGGCCAAAGAAGACGGCCGCCGGCATAACGAACGTGCAGCAACATCTTATGGCCGCTCTCCTGCTGCTGGTCGCTGCGATGGCCCCGGGGGAGATTCTGCGGCCGGCAACAGGTCCACGGGTTGTCAGTTGGGGGAGGGTTGTCGGGCCCGGCGGTGGCCCTCAACCCTGAGATCTTGCTGAGTGCTTTTGGGGTAAATAAGATTGTGTTTAGAAGTTTATCAATGCAGGAGAGGTTTGGACCCAACGGGTCCACGGATTGTTTAGTGTATACATAAAAGGCTACGGGGAGAAGGCAGGAACATGGGGTTGAAAGGGAAAGATAGATCAGCCATGATTGAATGGAGGTGTAGAATCGATGGGCCGAATATTGTAATTGTACTCCTATGTCTTATGAACCTCATGAACCTTATGAACCACTTTGGCAGCCCAACTTATTTGAATTCTCGATTCCCCAGCTCAGACTAGGGGAATCGAGAACCAGAGGACACAGGCCTAATATGAAGTGGGGGGGGGAAAGATTTAATAGGAACCTGAGGGGTAACTTTTTCATACAGAGGGTAGTAGGTGTACGGAACGAGCTACCGAAGGAGGTAGTTGAGGCAGATACTATTGCAACATTTAAGAAACATTTAGACAGGTACATGGATGGGTTAGTTTTAAAGGGATATGGGCCAAGCGCAGGCAGGTGGGTCTATTGTTGATGGAACATATTGGCCAGTGTGGGCAAGTTAAGCCAAAGGGCCTGTCTCCATGCTATATGACTGACGCTGAATGCTCATTGTGCAAGAATCCAAACTTCAGCTGCAGAATGTTTCAGAGTAAGCCCACCCCCTGCTCCCAACATACCAACTTGCATATCTTTTGCAGCAGCATTGATATTGAAATAATCAGCATTCACTGTCATGCCACTGTGAATCACGGTAACCTAGTAATCCTGTCTAAGCAGAGTTTAACATGGAGATCTCAAAATTGCTGCTGGTGATTCAGCCCTCCTCCAGGAACCATTTGCAACTGAAACATCACATCAAATTTTAAGATATTTACTGTTATAACTTCAGGGCATTAGAACCTAGTGCACAACTTGTGTTACGGTGTAATAAAAAGGAACTGCAGTTGCTGGTTCATACCAAGGATAGTAACTGGATAATAAGCTGGAGTAACTCAGGGGGTTAGGCAGCATCTCTACAGAAAATGAGTAGGTGGGGTTTCAGGTTGGGACCATTCTTCAGACTGATTGTGGTGAGGGAGAGAAAGCTGTAAGAGAGATGGGTGCCTTTGTCCAACCATCTGTCTATCAAAACCCCCCTCACATGTATCCACCTATCACTCCCCAGGCAGTGCCGTGCCCCCAGTTCTCTTCCATCCATCTGTCGTACATCACAATCAGTCTGAAGAAGGGTCCCGACACAAAATGTCACCTACCCATTTTGTGTTTTCCTGCTTCTCTTTCTTGTGTTCCCACATTCTACTGTGGATAGACGAGTTCCTCCATCAATTTACACCCCACGCAGGGAAGGGTGAAACGGATCCCAAAGCTGATGTAAGCTGTTGATTTGGTGGGAAGACAAGATTAGAATGTTTTTCATGGAACATTAAACATTGGAGTTGTAAAAATATTCAAGGACTTTGATATCCAAGGGGTTACTGAGGCACATCATAAAACATGTGCTGAATTAAAAATAGGTTTTAGTTTATCTGCAGAATTTTTCTGGCAGTATATCATAGAGTCATATAATACGGAAACAGGCCCTTTGGCCCAACTTGCCCATGCCGACCAATATGCCTCATTTACACGTCTCACCTACCTGCATTTGGGCCATATCCATCGAAACCTATCCTATCTCTGTAAATGCGAAAATGTTTTTTAAACATTGTGATAGTACCGGCCTCAATTAGCTCTTCTGGCAGCTTGTCTATATTCCCATTACCCTTTGTGTAAAAAAAAAATTGCCCCTCTGGTTCCGATTAAATCTTTCCCCTTTACTTGAAACCTGTCTCTTCTGATTCCCTTACCCAGGGTAAAAGATTGTGCATTTATCCTATCTATTTCTTTCATGATATTATACATCTCCATAAGGTGTAAAAGCTTAGAATATTTCTATGGGATTTGAATGTTTTTCATAGAACGTTCAACACTGGAGTTGTGACAATATTCAGGGACTTTGATATCCAGGGGGTGATTGAGGCTCATCATAAAACACGTGCCCAATTAAAAATAGGTTTTGATTTATCTGTGTAATCTTTCTGGCACTATGTCTGGAATTATACTTCAATTTATGGATTAGCAGAACTGATAACTGCCTGTGACTTAAGGATAAATTCTTAATATTTATTATTTGACCTTTTGTGGATATCAAACATTTCTGTTGGTTCATTTCTGCTGAATTATGTTACGTATCCAGAGTCATACACTCCACGACTCTATGATACAGAGGCTTATGCTTCTCTTCACAATATTTCTCACCCCACCTAATGCTTAACTAGATTTTGGGATAGACTTTTGACTTTGACTTTAGAGATACAGCATGGAAACAGGCCCTTCGGCCCACTTAGACTGCGTCGACGAGCAATCACTTTGTATGCTAGCACTGTCCTACGTATACTAGGGACAATTTACAGAAGCCAACTAACCTACAAACCCGCACGTCTTTGGTGTGGGAGGAAACACTAGCACCGGAGAAAACCCATGCGGTCATAGGGAGAAAGTACAAACTCCATACAGATGGTGCCCGTAGTCAGGATTGAACTCGCATCTCTGCTGCTGGAAGGCAGCAACTTTGCCGCTGTGCCACTGTGCTACCCTTGCTGAGTGAGTTTTATGTGGTGCAAAGGGTCTGATATTGTAGAATGTGAAATCAATGGCATGAATGTTACATCAGGCCTTCAAAGGGTTCGTCCTTGTAACTTGTTGTAATACATTGCCTGCAAACTACATTTCAAGCCTGCATGCACTTCAGTGAAGGATAAACATAGGACCTGGTAATATGGTGTGTGGTGTCAGATACTGTCTCAGCAGCACCACATTTTAAACACTACTTCACAGGAAGAACATACAAACTCCGGACAGACATCACCTGTAGTCAGGATCAAACCCGGGTTTCTGGTGCTGTGAGGCAGCAACTCTACCCAAGAAACATCTCATTCCATACAGGCTACTTCCAGCATTGATTGGTGTTTTCTCATATTAAACGATGCAAGCTAATTTTTTTCCTGTAATTAATGTTTATTGATGATTAAAAAATACATTGTGCAAGTAGTGAAGCTGAATTCAGTAACTGGAAATGTTAAAAAAACGGTCAATGCTGAAAATCTCAAATAAAAACCAAGGCTATTGGAAATACTGAGAAGGTCAAGCCACATCTGTGGACAGAGAAACAGGGTTAACTTTGTTTCAGGTCAAAGACTCTTTGTCAGAACTGGGAAGGAGATAAGTTTTGAAGTCTGAAGAAGGGTCCCGACCTGAAACGTCACCTATTCCTTTTCTCCAGAGATGCTGCCTGACCTGCTGAGTTACTCCAGCATTTTGTCTCTTTCTTTGATGTTTTATCTGTTTTATTTCTATTATTAAGAATTGAGGAATTTTGATTTCTGCTGATGAAAAGGCCTGTTTCCGCGCTGTATATATATGATATGATGATATGATATGAAAGGCAACACCAAATTTTGGAGTGGAAGGTGTGCAGTGGATCTATATTTATCAGTGGCCTCATTCTTAGTTGGTTTAGGTTAGGCTACAGCCCCGAGGAATTCTTGGTATGTGAAAATCAGATGTACATAATGCCAAGAACCCTTTGTGTTCAGTAAGACCTGAAGGTAATTAAGATTTCATTTAAAAAAAACCTTATGACCCAACGGGTCCACTTGGTCTAGTAACATATAAAAATTTAACTTGATAAACTACAACATATATAAGTCATATATACAGTACAACCCAATATACCTGTAATGCTTTCAGAATTAGAAGAGATGTATTCCACAATTTTTCACATTTTTGGTCACACACGTGACTACGAATGGCCCATAGATACCAACAATGGAATAATGAAATGCTTACTTACAGCAACATTACAGGCCTGTAAACATAATACACACAGATAATAGAGAAAAACAACAAAACAATTAATTAATAATCATAATACTTGTGCAAAAGAACCCCAAACTCCTTGGTGCAACCATAGACCTGAAACGACACCCATTCCTTTTCTCCGGAGATGCTGCCTGACCCGCTGAGGTACTCCAGCATTTTGTGTCTATCTTCAATTTAAACTAGCGTCTGCAGCTTTCTTTCCTACACAACACTAATCTCATCCATGAACTGTGATAACAAGAGGAGTTGAGTATAGGAGCAAAGAGGTCCTTCTACAGTTGTGTAGGGCCCTAGTGAGACCGCAGCTGGAGTACTGTGTGCAGTTTTGGTCTCCAAATTTGAGGAAGGATATTCTTGCTATTGAGGGCGTGCAGCGTAGGTTTACTAGGTTAATTCCCGGAATGGCGGGACTGTCATATGTTGAAAAACTGGAACGGCTAGGCTTGTATACACTGGAATTTAGGATGAGAGGGGATCTTATCGAAACATATAAGATTATTAAGGGGTTGGACACGTTAGAGGCAGGAAACATGTTCCCAATGTTGGGGGAGTCCAGAACCAAGAGCCACAGTGTAAGAATAAGGGGTAGGCCATTTAGAACAGAGATGAGGAAAACCTTTTCAGTCAGAGAGTTGTAAATCTGTGGGATTCACTGCCTCAGAAGGCAGTGGAGGTCAATTCTCTGAGTGCATTCAAGAGAGAGCTAGATAGAGCTCTTAAGGAGCTCAGGGGGTATGGGGAGAAGGCAGGAACGGGGTACTGATTGA
Organism: Rhinoraja longicauda; assembly: GCF_053455715.1. Taxonomy (NCBI): domain Eukaryota; kingdom Metazoa; phylum Chordata; class Chondrichthyes; order Rajiformes; family Arhynchobatidae; genus Rhinoraja; species Rhinoraja longicauda. Next base: position 34,042,646 of record NC_135961.1, on the reverse strand, counting down.
GAGTGATCAGCCATGATCACATTGAATGGTGCTGGCTCGAAGGGCCGAATGGCCTACTCCTGCACCTATTGTCTATTGTATATTCCATTGGCTTTCTTCACTGCCTTGTTACGTTATTTCAATCCTAACCGTGACAAGAAAATTGGTCATGATATCCAATCTTTATTGCGATTGACAGTGATGCTCTTTGTGATCAAAATGGTTGCTTCCATTTACTATCAAAGTTTACATAATGACGTCTACTTATAGCTGGATGCACTTAATGGCAAATGAACTATTTAATGCATTATATTTCCCAATTACATTCAATGTGATTTTACATTTAGACAATATAGTTAGAGAACCATTTTAGCACATGCCTTCAGCAGATGATTTAGTCTTTAGAGGTACAGCGTAGAAACGTGCTCTGCAGCCCACCGGGGCCGCGCTGACCAGTTCACATAGTACAGTAACATTACCCACCAGGGATAATTATGTTACAACTTACTGAAGCCAATTAAACTACAAATCTGGAATGTGAGAGGAAACCGGAGCACCCGGAGAAAACCCATGCAGTCACAGGGAGAACGTACAATCTCCATACAGATCGCGCCCGTAGTCAGGGTCGAACTTGGGTCTCTGGCAATGTAAGGGAGCCACTCTACCACTGTGCCACTGTGCAACACTTTGTAACCTGAATGAACAGGGCAAGCAATTGTCTATCTTCTTAAGCAGATAGACTAAAGAACTGTTCATGAGCAAATACAGGATTTGAATCAGGAAATATAAATTAGAATTTTACTTTAGTCTCAAAGGAACTACAGAAAATGAAAAGGAAGAAAATAACTTGATTAAGATCAAGAAAAAGGCAAACAAATAGAAAATAAAGTTTTTTGATATCACCAACAATAGTCCTTTTACAAAGGAACTCAGTGGGTCAGGCAACATCAGTGGGGGAGATGGAGCGACAATGTTTAGGGTCAGGAACCTTCTTCAGACTGAAGTGACTCGAAACATCATCTGCCCATTCCCTCCAAAATTGCATCCTGACTTGCTCAAGATTCCAACATCTGCAGTTCCTTGTGTCTCCAATAATTCATTTTATTTATGTGGATGAGGGAATTAACATCAAGATATGGAACTGGTAGAGCTGCTATCCTACTGCACTAGAGACCCGCGTTCAATCCTGACCTCTTTTTTTTTTTTTTTTTTTTTTTTTTTTTTTTTTTTTTTTTTGGATATAAAAGTTTTATTCCAAAGAAAAACATACAAACATACTAAGCAAAATGTGATCAAACAAAAGCCGCCTGTATCGGCAGTTTACAAATTAAACAATTATCACATTAAAATCCCGCCATCTCTGTCAACAATACATTCAACCCCCCGCGGCGACCAGCGTTCCCGGAAGGCCTCCAGAGTCCCTGTGGACACCGTGTGTACGTGTTCCCTCTCCAGGGACTCACGGGCACGGACGTAAGCCCGGAACAGGGGTAGGCAGCCGACTTCTGTGAGGCCGTCGACTGCCCGCTGCCTGGACCCGCGGATGGCCATCTTGGCCAGGCCCAGGAGCAGACCGACAGGGAGACCCCCTCCTCCCTCCTGACCCTCCCCCCTCTGCACCGGGTGCCCAAAAATTAAAAGCGTAGGGCTAAAATTGAGCCAGAACTTGAGGAGCAGCCCCTTCAGATACTGGAACAGGGGCTGTAACCTCACACACTCTGTATACAAATAGTACACGGTCTCCTCCTCACCGCAGAAGCGACAGGCGGCAGATGAGACCGTGAACCGGCTCAAGTACCTGTTACAGGCTATAGCCTTATCATATCATATATTTACAGCCGGAAACAGGCCTTTTCGGCCCACCAAGTCCGTGCCGCCCAGCGATCCCCGTACATTAACACTATCCTACACCCACTAGGGACAATTTTTACATCTACCCAGCCAATTAACCTACATACCTGTACGTCTTTGGAGTGTGGGAGGAAACCGAAGATCTCGGAGAAAACCCACGCAGGTCACCTTATGCAACACTCTCCATCCCAGGTCCCCGATGTAAAGCGGGAGGACCCCCTTATAGAGAGACCTCCACTGGGGACCGCTCCCGCCGTCAGGTGGTAACACGGACCGCCAGGGCGTGTCCGGACGGAAGACGAGAGCGAGGAAGTGGAGAGTGTGCAGGAGCAGCCTGTACAAGACGCGCCTCTCCGCGTCACGGAACGGCACGCTGGGCATCTGGGAAAGGCGGCTCATATTGCGTGGGGCCGGCTCTTGGGAAGGGACCCGGGCCGTGGGCCCGATGAGCAATTCCGACGGAGCGGGGGTAAGCCCGGTCGGAATCACTCCACGCGCACGCCTCTCCCCGACACCCACCATGACAGGGTGAGGACCGGCCCCCCTCACAACCACAGCACCCCCCTCCCCCTGAGGAGCAGCGCCCTGGCTGAAGGTGACCAAATTCCTGGCTCTCAGGAGATCACAGTAAAAACCAGGCAACTCCCGCCTAGCGCGCTGACTCATGCCCGCTACCGGGAGCCGTGATCCCTCCTGGAGGCAGTGCCCCCGGCAGAGACTCAGCTCCCACCAGTTCAAGTGCAACTTGGCCTTCCGCCAGCCACTGTCGCTCCTACGATTTTCAGAAACACGAACAAATCCTCCCCAATTAGAGGACTCTTTCAACAAAGAGAGTCTCTGCTTTCCGACAGAACTCCAAAAAGCAAATTCTGACTGCTTTCGTTTGTCCTCGCCAAACAAATCCTTCGAAAATAATCAAATCCTCACAGCCAGCGCCAGACACCCACGTCCGATCCTGACCTCGGGTGCTGTCTGTGTGGAGTTTGCACGTTCTCTCTTGTGACAGCATGGGGTTCCTCCAGCGGTGAAAAAGGCAAACTGAAAATCCATCCATTCCTCTATCCTCTTGTGGCTTGTATGGATTTTGAGAGGAAATAATCTGTGTCTGGCTATACTCCTCCTGTGGTTGAAAGATTTACTGAAGGTTTCTGAATGCACAGTTATGTGGGCATGATGTACAACTCCTGAATAAAACATTAGTTCACTGTGGAGGTTCAGGAGAGGAGAACCTTGAAGAAGGATAAAGTGATAGAATGTAAATCCTCGATGTTTCTAAAGTTTAGTTCAGTTTAGTCTAGAGATACAGCATTGAAACATTGGGCCATTGATTTTGCACTGGTAATGATCACCCATTTCCCTCCCATATCACTCGGTTTCCTCCCACACTTCAAAGACGTGCAGGTTTGTAGGTTAATTGGCTTGTATAAATTACCCCTTGTGTGTCGGATAAGATAGAATTAGTTTACGGGTGATCGTTGTTTGGTATGGACTCAGTCGGCCAAAATGTTTCCACGTTGAATCTCTAAACTAAACTAAAAAAGTCTCTTTCATCTCCTAATAAAATGCAGCCATCAGCCCCAAGCACTTACTCTTTGCCTAAAGCCCAGCAAACTGTTCCCTCTCAAGGTCCAATCCAATTCCCATTAGAAGACACCTTTTGAATTGTCTTCTCCGCCAGCCCTTTAGGCAGTGAATTCCAGATCCCAACTTCTCTCATTTAAATGGATTTTCCTCTCGTTGACGTCTCACAGCTTGCAGGAATTGAATGCAACAACAATCAACTGGCTATCCATGGTCTAAAAAACATTTATATTTCTTCTCCATTTCCTATGTGCATAAACTTACCAGATTTGTATCCCTGATTGAATTACCTCCTCCTTCAATTAAATTCTAAGCTTGTTGCTCTAAGCTTTGGTTAAGCCTTAAAGTTTTATTAAGCATCTTCGATTAAGTTCTAAGTTTATTGGTGATTAAGCAGCTGTTAGTTTCTTGTCAATTTAACCCTTTTTGGGGGAAATACCTCCTCTCTTCCTACTTCGAGTTCCTGTCAAACCAAACAACTGCAGATGCTGGTTTACACCAAAGATAGACTCAAAGTGGGAGGTGTTGCACTTTGCAAAGGTCAATGCTGTTATAGGTCATACCATTGAGGCACAGAGGGATCTTTGGGTCCAAGTCCATAACTCCCTGTAAGTGGCCTCGCAAATAGACATAGGGGTAAAGCAGGCATATGGTATGTTTGCACTCATAGGTCAGGGCATTGAGTCTAAGAGTTAGGAAGTCATGATGCAGCTTTATAGGATTTTGCTTAGGCAGCGTTTGGAGTATTATGTGCTGTTCTGGTCACCCCATTGCAGGAAGGACGTGCAGGCTTGGGAAAGAGTGCAGAGGAGGTTTACTACAATGATGTGTAAGAAGGAACTGCAGATGCTGGGTTACACCAAAGATAGACACAAAATGCTGGAGTAACTCAGCAGGTCAGACAGCATGTCTGGAGAGAAGGAATAAGTGATGTTTCGTGTTGAGACACTTCATCAGACTAGACTAGAATGTCTTTACTAGAATGATGCCTGTATTTGCTACAGGGAGAGGTTGGATAGACTTTGATAGTTTCTCTGGAATGTCAGAAGTGAATAAAATTATGAGTGCTATAGATAGGGTAGATAGTCAGAATGTTTTTTCCCAGGATGGAAAAATCAAATACTAGAGGGCATAGCTTTACAGTGAGGGGCAAAGTTTAAAAGACATGTGCGGGGCAAGTCTTTTACACAGAAGGTGGTGAGTGCGTGGAACGGGTGGTGGTTGAAGCAGAAACATTGATGGTAGGTTTTGGACGGGCATATGGGTATGCAGGGAATGAAGTGATGTGGGTAATGTGCAGGTGGATAAGCGATGGTCTTGGCGTCATATGTGGCACAGACATTGCAGGCCGAAGGCCCTGTTCTGTGCCTCAATGTGTCCTGAGGCTCATCAGAGCCATGTGGGAATGAAAACTGCAGATGCTGATTAGATGCTCATCAGAGTAGATGCTCATCAGAACCAATTTGTTTTCAAGCGCAATCATAGTTACATTGAGGAAAACTGTGACAACTGCATATTCCCTGTGACCTCCGATAAATACGATTCTCAATCGTGTCAAGACTTCCTGACACAGAAAATCTGAGAAGAAGAAACAAATCAATCCGCAGCAAATCAATTCAAATTCTATGACTATTTCTTGATCTTCAAGTTTGATAAATTGTGTTACTGAAAACTGGGGGGAAATAACGAGATCACAGAAATATGCGCATTGTGAATGTCCCAACCCTCGAGCAGGCTACTCACCATAGTTATCCATCATTTATCTTTATTAATCTCTCTGTGCACGATGTTCAAAATGTACGCCAGATGTTTACAACTTCCTTCGGTTTTAGTGCACAGTAACCCCTCTCGAACAACAGTGATAAGTATTCAATAAGTATTCAGTTTATAATGAGATGAGGAAATAAACAAAATCAAACTGAAGCAAAACACCGTGGTTTAGTGTAGACTTTAGCGATACAACGCGGAAACAGGCCCTTTGGCCCATTTGGTTTAGGTTTAATTCAGAGATACAGCACGGAAACAGGCTTTTCGGCCCACCCAGTCTGCACCGACCTGCGATCCCCGCACATTAACACCATCCGACATGCACTAGGGACAATTTACACATACACCAAGCCAATTAACCTGCAACCCTGTGCATCTTTGGAATGTGGGAGGAATACGAAAATCTCGGGGAAAACCCAGAAGGTCTCAGGGAGAACGTACAAACTCCGTACAGACAGCATCCGTAGTCGGGATCGAACCTGGGTCCCCGGTGCTGCAAGCGCTGTAAGACAGCAACGTGTGACCATTCAGTCAGCGCCGACCAGTGATCATTCCGTGCACTAGCATTATCCTCCACACTAGGGACAATTTCACTGAAGCCAATTAACCTATACACCTGTCCCTCTTTAGAGTGGTGGAGGAAATTGGAGCACCCGGAACAAACCCACACAGGCACAGTGGGTATGTTCAAACTCCGCACAGACAGCCTGCGTAGTCAGAATTGAACCTGGGTTTCTGGTGCTGTGAGGCGGCAACTCTACCACTGTGCCACCTTCTGCACCACTGTGCCGTTTAGGTTTATTATTGTCACATACTGAGTGAGGTACAGCGAACAGCTTTGTTTTGCTCGCTACCAAACAGATTAGATATAACATAAAATGATACAATCAGTTTAAGCTCAAGCACGATGGAGCAAAGAAGAAGGTACAGAGTGCAGAATATCGTTCTCAGCATTTGTGCATCAGTTCCATACACAAAGTCCAACATGCCCAATGGGATAGAGGTGAATAGAACAGTACCCCAGTTTATGGATCCTGACCCAAAACGTCAGCCTGACCCTTCACAGATACCGCCTGACCTGCTGTTCTTCCAACTCTTTGTGTTTTGCTCAAGATTCCAGTATCTGCAATTCCTTGTGTCCCCAAAGTCAAACTGAAAGTGCTTCTGTATAAATCATGTCCTTTTACAGCAGGAGATAACATTACACTCTGAAGCTTTTACATGGAGGATTGCATAGATAATTGATGATCATCAATAATTTACAAAGAAAGACAATATGCCCGACTTTCATCACAGTGTCCGAGTACGTCTTGTCTCGTCGGCTGGGCGGACCACCAGATTCAGGGACAGTTTCTTCCCAGCTGCCAACAGGCAACTGAAGCGCCCTCTCTCCAGGTAGAGAGCGGTCCTGCCCTCCCATCTACCTCACTGGAGACCTTCGAACTGTCTTTAATTGGACTTTATTGGACTTTATCTTGCACTAAACATTATTCCCTTTATCCTATCCTGTATGCTGTGGACGGCTTGATTGTAATCATGTATATATATCTCTTTGACTAGATAGCATGCAACAGAAAGCTTTTCACTGTACCTCAGTACGTGACAATAATAAACTAAACTAAACTAAATAGAATATATAACTTTAAATGCTGAGTCTGTCTGCTGGTAGTAGACATCTTCGCAATGAAAAGCAATTAAAGCAGCCTTGTAATGTGTGTGCGTGGGCTCACTGCCTGCCCTTGGTTGTTAAATAGTATGTTTGTAAAAATAACTATCATAGTAGCGAAAGCCCACTATTTTGTCTAACAAGGAAACATTGCTGTCAAGAATTGGAAGATGTGAGAGAAGTTTTAAAGATGACATCCAATCACATTTTAATAATGGCACAACTTAGATGAATAAGAAGAAATTCTCATTAAAGGCACTCAAAAAACGGAAACATTTTGTGTGTTGAACAAATGCAATGAGAATTGATCTGCAATAACTGCACTTATAACTGCACACAAGGATGCGCCCACACCACTCGATCACTGAGCCTGACTGTGCAAATTGAGACTGGATGAATGCCAGCCCACAGACGCATTTTCAAAACTAAATAGAACATTTTCCCACAGCTTTGTAAAAAATCACAAGAGAAATAGATAGGGTAAATGCACAGTCTTTTACCCAGAATCAAGAACCAGAGGAAATAGGTTTAAGGTAAGGGGGGAAGATTTAATGGGAACCTGAGGGGCAACTTTTTCACACAAAGGGTGGTAGGTGTTTGAAACAAACTACCTGAGGTGGTCGTTGAGGCAGGTGCTATCACGTTTTAAAAAAGCATTTGGACAGGTAACATGATGTCCCAACCCATGTTCTCAATACTTGACTAATAAAGACAGCAGTGCAAAATGCCTTCTTCACCATCTTGTCTGCAAGTTTCACCACTTGCACAGAACAACCTACACTCTCAGTTCTTTCTGTTTTATAACTCTCCTTGGGCCCTGTGATTTATTACGAATTCAAGAAGGCAGCTCATCACCTCCTTTCCAGGAACAGCAAAAGGTGGGCAATAAATGTTGGCCATCCCAGTGTTGACCAGGTTCTGTGAAATGAATTCAAAGAAAGTGAATCTGCATTTGGCCCAAATCTCTCTGAACCTTTCCTATCCCATGTACCTGTCCAAATGTCTATTAATTTGAAAGTTTGGCTGAGTTTTGCTGTTGGAATATCTTAGAATTAAATTTGAGCTGCAGTAATAGTCAGTAGTAAACAAGTGGCTAACTAGTCCCACACATAATTAGGTGGTCAGTTCAAACTGGTAGAACAAAGACAGAAATTTGGATCCTTGTAGGATGAATTTATGCAGGTTTTGTTCCTGCACTGAGTGCAGTTTCTTCAGAGTGCAGCTTCCACCAAGTGTAAAGAACAGGAACTTGATGAAGTTGGTGCAGCGGCAGAGTTGCGACCTTACTGTGCCAGAGACCCGGGTTTCATCCTAACTATGGGTTCTGTCTGTATGGAGTTTGTATGTTCACCCTGTGACTGCGTAGGTTTCCTCCGATGCTTCGGTTTCCCACCACATCCTAAAGAAGTGCAGGTTTGTAGGTTAATTGGCTTTTGTAAATTATCCCTCTTGTGTAGAATAGAACTAATTTATGGGATGATCGCTGGTCGGCGTGGACTCGGTGGGCTGGGATAGCCTGTTACCGCGCTGTATCTCTAAACTAAACTAAACTAAACTAAACTAAACTAAACTAAGATGCTGAAAATTAGAGGAGCACAGTTTAATTTAGTTTAGTTTAGAGATACAGCGCGGAAACAGCTTCGGCCCACCGTCCACGCCAATCAGCTATCCCCACCCACTTACTAAAGGGCCTGTCCCACTTAGGCGATTTTTTAGGCGACTACAGGCGACTAGGCTGTCACCACATGGTCGCCTGGGTGTCTCCAATATGGTCGTGAGTAGTCTCCAAAGAATCGTAACGTCTTTCTGGTCGCCGCTGGATTTTCAGAATATTGAAAAAAAATTGGCGACAGTGGGTTTGACGCCAATGAGCGTAGATTGACGTCTCCTGACGTAGGTGCTGTCGTAGGTTGTCGCCAGGTGACGTAGGTTGTCGCCAGTGCTGACTTCGGTGAATTCCAAGTGTGGACTTGATCTGATCACCCATCAGTGTAATGTGTTCATAAATGATGTTGGGTTTTGCATGTAATTGCACTTGTATTCTGTTTAAAGTTTGAATGTTAAAGTTTGAAGGTTGGGGTTTATTGAAATTTATTGAAGTTTATTACAATATTTTTGTATACACTGTTGTATGTTTTTATCAACCTTTAAAAAAAAAATGTTTGTTTCAATATCAATAAAGGAAATTCTTGACATTTTGACAGAAAATTGATGTGTGAAGTTATTGTACTTCAGAGTAGTTTCTCATGGCATCACTTTCAAATAGTCATGATGCAGAATGATTGGAAACCCTATCGTACACCCCCTTTTATAGGGAAAGTGGGTGAAACGTGAATTGTCTTCAGTTGTCTTCAGTCTTCAGGGTCGTAGCTTGTTGTAGCTTGTCGCGGGTGGACGTAGGTTGACTTCGGTTGTCGTAGGTTGTCACCTCTGTGGTGGTAGGTTGTCGTAGGTGTCGTCGTAGGTGCGGTCGTAGGTGGACGTCCTACTTGCGACGATTGGGTCGCCGGTTGTCGGTAGCTTGCCGTAGCTTGACATCGACTAGGTGGTAGGTTATTGTAGCTTGTCATAGACATTGTCGTAGGGGGATCCAGTTGCCGGTTTTTCAACGACCTGCTACGACTGTGACAGTCGCCTAAAAAATCGCCTAAGTGGGACAGGCCCTTAATACTAACACTAATACTAATACTACACCCACGAGGGACAACTTACAATTTTATCAAGTCAATTAAACTACAAACGTGTACGTCTTTAGAGACTGGGAGGAAACTGTAACTCCCGGAGGAAACCCAAGGAGGTCACAGGAAGAACGTATAAACTCCATACAGGCAGCCCCCGGAGTCAGGATCCAACCCGGGTCTCTGACGCTGTAAGGCAGCAACTCTACCAATCCACCACCATGCCGCCGATGGTCATGGACTGGGAAATAATTACCAGGATAATGCTTCTGCTGTAGAACGTGTGAGCCGAGTGTGGATTGCATTGTAGCCTGGATTCAGTTGCATTCGGAGCAACCCTGCTGACAAATGATGTCTATCAGAACCAACTCCTGCAGAGCTGAATGTTTACTCATCTTGCAGGAGCCAACACCAATTATAGCTTTTTTTTAAATTGAAAATGTTGGCACAAAGAATTTGTTGCATCATGGACTGGAGTGCAACAAAACTAGACACTCGTTCTGCTCCTATGATGGATTTGTGTGTCTATGAGTGCAGGGAGATCCCATTGCATCCAATTTATGGCAGAACTGTCATGTTGATGATTGAGCTGTAACGGGTTTCATCTTTCTTTAAACTTCAGAGATACAGTGCGGAGACAGGCCCTTCAGCCCACCGATTCTGCGCCGACCAGTGAACAGACAGCATCTCTGGAGAATAGGAATAGGTGACCTTTTTGGTAGAGACCCTTCATCAGTCCTCATCAGTCTGATGAAGGGTCTCGACCCGAAACGTCACCTATTCATTTTCTCCAGAGATGCTGTCTGACCCGTTGAGTTCCTCCAGCAATGTGTGTCTATCTTTGGTGAATAACTGTAATGGAATTACGAACTTTAGATCTCACTCAGGCTTCATTTAAGTTGCACTGTTTAAACATTGTTTGTTTTTTCTAATTATGTTGGAAGGAATTTGATAAATCATCAGTTAAGTTCTGGTCTTCAGGGGAGGTAAGAGGAAAGGGGAAGGAGAGACAACTAATTAAAACTTATTTTCAAACACCAAGTAGTCATCAGTATTCGTTTTAAATTAGTGATTCCGAAACCCTTGAGTAAAACTTCTCAACTGCATGATGAAGTCAAACACATCCAATAGAGTTAGAAATATTACATCGCATGTAACTTTGATGTGCTGGTTAAATATTTAGATTCAACCAGCATTTTCAGGGGCAGGCTATAGCATATTCTGACAACATCATCGTAAATCTTTCTCAGCTTGATAACATCTTTCCTATAACACGGTGCCTAAAACTGAACACAATGCTCTAAATGCGGCCTCACCAATGTATTATATAACGGCAACATGACCACCCGACCATGATACTCAATATGTATAGGAAAGAACTGCAGATGCTGGTTGAAATCGAAGAAAGACACAAAATGCTGGAGTAACTCAGTGGGACAGGCAGCATCTCTGGAGAGAAGGAATGGGTAATGTTTCGGGTCGAGACCCTTCTTCAGAGTCTCTTGGAATGTCCTTGTGAAAAAAGATTGTTGAGAAGAAATTTATGAATAACTGCGTAAGAACGAAATGCAGATGCTGCTTTACACCAAAGATAGACACAAAATGCTGGAGTAATTCGACGGGTCAGACAGCTTCTCTGAAGAAAAGGAATTGGTGACCTTTCGGGTGGAGACCCTTCATCAGTCCTCATCAGTCTGATGAAGGGTTTTGACCCGAAAGGTCACCCATTCCTTCTCCAGAGATGCTGCCTGTCTTGCTGAGTTACTCGAGCATTTTGTGTCCATCTCTCTACTCAATACTCTGACTGATGAAGGCCAATGTGCCGAATGCTTTTTTGACCATCCTATCCACTTTCAAAGAAAAACTGTGTACAGTTCTGCTCACCCTGCTCTCAGAAGAATATCATTAAACTGGAATGGCTGCAAATAAGATTTACCATTATGTTCGCAGGTCTGAAGGGTTTGAGTTGTAAGGAGAGACTGGATAGGATGGATTTTTTCCCCCTGAGGCATTGGAGACTGAGGGGTGACATTACAGACGCTAATAAAATCATGAGGGCCACAAATAAGGTGAACAACCACAGTCTTTTCCCCAGGATAGTGGAGTCTACAACTACAGGGCACAGGTTTGAGGTGAAGGGGAAGATTTAAAAGGGGTCTGAGAGGCAACTGTTTCATATAGTGGGTGATACTTATATGGAAACATGGTATGTAGGAAGGATCTGGTTTATACCGAAGGCAGACAAAATGCTAGAGTAACTCAGCGGGCCAGGCAACATCTCTGGAGAAAAGAAATAGGTGACGCTTCGAGTCGGAACCCTTCTTCAGACTGAAGAAGACTGAAGAAGGATAACGACCTGAGATGTCACCTATTTCTGCAAACGAGCCAGAGGAGGCTCTTTCCAGCTTAATGGCATATTTCCTTTCGCAGGAAGGAAAGGACCAAAACTGAACACAATATTCATATATTGTGCAGAATTAGGTAATTCGGCCCATCGAATCTGCTCTGCCATTAAATCAAGGCTGATCTATCTTTCCTTCTCAACCCCATTCTCCTGCCTTCTCCCGACACCTATACTAATTAAGAATCTGTCAATCTCCACCAAAGATACTAGAGGAACAAGATGAACCACTCCGTTGAAATCACTTGTACTGAAGTGTAGTACGCAAAAGAGCGTAATAGCCATTTTAGTAGGCAAAACCCGCCGTTTGCTTTGCCTCTCGCAGTGTAATCAGTTTTAGGGGAACAGTATGCAGAATATATCTCATCTATCAATTCACAGATTTTTGTTATTTTTCTTTTAAAATGTTTCTGCAAGTTTCTGCCTACTAAAATGGCGCCATGACATACTATGGGTTTTAGGGTCGAGTGGTCTATCTTGTTCCTCTAGTATCTTTGATCTTCACCTTATTCCAAGTCCGGCCTCAGTTTTGAAGTGTATTCACTGTTGGAAAGATTATTTAATACCACCTGCTGATCTACACTGATTATTGCACACAGTTCCTTATGGTTTTTGCATAAGTAATAATTTACTGTCAGAGCTTAAATTATAGAGCCTCAACATCATTAGTTTTAAACAATATCTGTTGCATTTTAATTTAATTTAGTAATTTGCTTGATAAAATAATTGTTTTGATCAAATTGCAGTTGAAGTTCTTTTCTACGTTAGATTTGGCACACAGGCCAATGTGAAATGATTTGGTGAAGAAGTATTATCAGATTCATGTCCCTGAAACTCACCAGATATAATAGTCATCGAGTTAAACAGGCCCTTTGGCCCAACTTGTCCATGATGACATAGAATTGCCCACAGTTTAACGAACATTCATATACAGATTTGGTGTATATTTTAGGGGCTATATATATTTTTTGTTATATAGTAATTTCTCGTTATTAGAGACTTGTTTATAAAAGATTTTGGTTATAGCGGACGGATCTACCCACCTTCACCACCAGGCTGGGCTGCCGATGCCACCACGGCTTGAACCGCCTCCTCGGCCGCTTGCAGGCCAGGCTGCCGACACCGCCACTGCTGATTTGCACCTGCGCTTCGGCTGCCCATGGGCCTTGACCAATGACTCCGTCGATCCTCGCTTCTCCCCCGGCCGCCAGCAAGCCGGGGCTGTCAACTCATCTGGATTCCAGGCATAGTTCCAGACCAAGAATCTGAACAAGGGTCTCGACCTCAAACATAATCTATCCATGTTTTCCAGAGGTTCTGCCTGACCTACTGAGTTACTCCAGCACTCTCTGTCCTTCTGCGTATTGACCAGCATCTGTAGTTCCGTGTTCCTACCACTTATACAATCCCTTACTTGGTTATAGTGGACAATCAGCAATAATGACACCCCCCCCGTCCGTCCGTCTGTTATAACGAGGGTTTACTGTATTATACTTTTCTGATGGCAGTGAAGGAGGTTCTTCAACCCCATCAATCCCATTGCTGTACTTATCTCCCTCTAACCTGTATTCTCTCTCATGTGCCCATTAATTCCCCCAAGCTTTTCCTATCACTCACCCACATTAGGGTTGTTACAGGTTCAATTACCGCATCAATCTGCATGCTTGTAGGAGGAATCAATAAAAGGTGGATCGATACAGAAGGGACAGACTAAACTGTGTTAGTTTCTGAAGAAGTCAGAAGAAGGGTCCCACCCCGAACATCACCAATCCATGTTCTCCAGAGATGCCGCCTAACCTGCTGAGTTACTCCAGCACTTTGTGTCTTTAAAAAAAAATTAACACTGTTGTCCTGGCATCAACACCATTTGGTTCAACATTCTTTGCAAACAAATGGTGGGTTGAATGGCCAGTTTATGTGCCATATAACTCGAATGACTAAATAACTCCAGTCATTTGCAGTTGGCTGAGAGAAGAAATTGTTCTCGACTCCATCTGAAATCAACAACTCCTCATGAGGGTTATTCCAGGATTAACAGTTGTACCTTTAAAGGTTCCCTCTTGATCATATTTTCCAGCTTCTCCCCAACAGATGTTTGTGCATTTAGACAGAAGATACTGCAGATGCTGGAATCTTGAGCAAGGCACAAGGTGCTGGAGGAACTCAGCAGGCAAAGCAACATCTGTGGATGGAAATGGACAGATGACATTTCGGGTTGGGACACTTCTTTGGCCTACCAAGTCTGTGCCAACCAGTGATCACCTGCACACTAGTTCTATCCTACACACTAGGGAAATTTTTCAGAAGCCAATTAAACGACATCTTTGTAATGTGGGAGGAAACTGGGCCTGTGCTTGCTGGAGTTTAGAAGGATGAAGGGGGAACTCATTGAAACTGACCAAATAGTGAAAGGCCTGAATAGAGTGAATGTGAAGAAGAGGTTTCCACTCGTGGGAGAGTCTAGGACCAGAGGCCATAGCCTCAGAATAAAAGGACACCTTTAGAAAGGAGATGAGGAGGAATTTATTTAGTGGAATTCTCTACCACAGAAGTCAGTGGAGGCCAATTCACTGAATGTTTTCAAGAGAGAGTTAGATTTAGCTCTTACGGCTAAAGGAATCAAGGGACATGGGGAAAAAGCAGGAATGGGGTACTGATTTTAGATAATCAGCCGATCATATTGAATGGCGTTGCTGGCTCAAAGGGTCGAATGGCCTACTCCTGCACCTATGTTTCTATGTTTAGTCAGAGGGTGGTGAATCTGTGGAATTCACTACTACAGACGGCTGTGGAAACCGTCAATGGATATTTTTAAGGCGGAGATTGACAGATTCTTGATTAGTAAGGATATCAAGGGTTATGGGGAGATGCTGTGTCTATGGTGCTGTGAGGCAGCAAGTGTACCGCTGCGCCACTGTGTGGCCCCCTGAGCTATGAAGCATCAGCACTGACTAACGTGTAACTGCGCCACCCCACTGGATCTGCACAAGATGAAATCGGGCCGCTTGTCACACGACATTTAGAGAACCGACGAGGGGTTCAATCATTACTGTGAAACAGCAGGCACTGAGTGCCACAGGCACTTGTACAGCTGGTCTACACATTACACTGTATTTCCTCATTGCAAAAGTGAATTGTGAAAAAGACAGCACTCAAGGATTACACATAATGGCAAATGTTCCAGAAAATGTTGATGTGCCAAACTAACGAGACACTTTTTTTCATGAAAAGACACTGGAGAAGGAACAGAAGCTTCCCTTTGCAGTCTTAGAAGGGCCCCGAAATGAAGCATCGTCTGTCCATTCGCTCCTCAGATGCTGCCTGTCCCGCTGAGTTCTCCAGCATTTTGGTTTTTGCTCGGCTTTCCTTTGTGACAGGTGGAAATGGAGCTAATAAACAGAACTGAGCTAAGCTAAGATAAACTAAATGGAAACCAACCAATTTTAATTGGGTTAGTTCTATCCAAAATCTATAGAGAAGTTTGTACAAAAATCTCTAAAAGATGTTGTTGAACGAGAGTCCTGTGCTCAGTTCTACATAGAACATAGATTGGTACAGCACAGGAACCGACCCTGCGGCCCACAATATTTATGCCAAACATGACACCTAGCAAAACTGATCTCCTCTGCCTGCACATGATTCATATCACTCTATTCCCCGCACTTCCACGTGCCTATCAAAACTGGTTGCCATAGTTTGAAAGGATATTGTGAATGTGGTTGTGGATGATCAGCCATGATCACATTGAATGGTGGTGCTGGCTCGGAGGGCCGAATGGCCTACTCCTGCACCTATTGTCTATAATATCTATGTCTCTAATGGACCAAGTGGACCCGTTGGACCCAAACCTCTCCTGCATTGGTGTAGCACCCTCTTCCCCTCCCCCTCCCCCCTCTCCTCCCCCTGACTTAAGCCAGTATACGAATGAACAGTATATTTTTATTTGGAAGACACAGGTTGAGTTCAAATGTGAGATCTATGCTCAGTAGTGTACTTGAGAGGAATTAAATAAAAAGCAGGACACAAGGAAATAAAAGTAATGTGATTAGATTGATGGATGCCATCCTATCATGAATTTCAATGACCCGGTTATTTAATATTGATTAATTGGATCTGGGAAAACTTATAAATCTGGAGTACTGAGAGAAAATAGGAAGATAACCACTTTGGTGGCATTTAATTTCAGTGTTTTTTTAAATGACACCCGACACAGGCTGGATTTGCATTGAAAACTCTTGTGAAAGAAAAGAGAACAAGAACTACAAAGGGCACATGTTGGGCATCTTTTGTTAATTGCAAAGCAGCAGTCTGACAATATAATTAAACGATTCAGACTATGTAATTAACCATTATCCGCTCCTTGAGAGGGATTCTTGTCTCGGAATAAGTTCCGGATAACTGAGAAAGAATTTCTATCTTCATGAATCTCAGTCAGTTTCAATGTGCATCACAATCCTTTGAGATATTTTGGAATTGTGGTCACTGTGGTATGAGGGAAATGGTGGGTGTATTTTACGAACAGCGATGGGTGGCACAGTGGTGCAGCGGTAGAGTTGCTGCCTTACAGTGTCAGAGACCCGAGTTCGATCCTGGCTACGGGTGCTGACAGTTTCCACGTTCTCCTTGTGATCACGTGGATTTTCTTTGTGTCCTCCGGTTTCCTCCCTCACTCCAGAGACGTACAGGTTTGTAGATGAAAATTTGTAAATTGTCCCTAGTGTGTAGGATGGTGTTAGTGTACGGAGTGATCGCTGGTCGGCACTGACTCGGTGGGCCAAAGGGTCTGTCTCTGTGCGGAATCTGACATGATGCTCAGCAGACATGAATGAAATAAATGATCAGTTTGTGTGTCAATAGCCAAGAGTTTGTAGCAGCTGGATCCTGCTTGTAACTGATGTTGGATATGAGGTTTCTCCATTCCAGTGATACTTTGCAGGAACATTTAACGACATTCCATCATGGACCAATAAGGAGCAGGTAACAGTCCTATCACACAAAGGCATGTAGGCAATGACTACCAACACAGTGGCGTACCTAGTAGAGTTGTGTAGGAAATAACTGCAGATGCTGGTTTAAATGGAAGATAGACACAAAATGCTGGAGTAACTCAGTGGGACTGGCAGCATCTCTAGAGAGTAAGAATAGGTGACGTTTCGGGTCAAGACACTTCTAAGGGTCTCGACCTAAAACGCCACCCATTCCTTCTCTCCAGAGATGCTGCCTGTCCTGCTGAGTTACTCCAGCATTTTGTGTCAAGCTGGTAGAGCTGTTGCCCCACAGCAGCAGAGACCTGAGTTTGATCCTGATTACGAGTACAGTATTGCGGAGTTTCCACGTTCTCCCTGTGACCGCGTGGATTTCCTCCAGGTGCACTGGTTTCCTCCCACATCCAAGAGACGTGTGGGTTTGTAGGTTAATTGATAAGATGCTTTCCAAGGCGCATCTGTAGAAGTTGGTGAACAAACTGATTATAGTTCCATTCACCTGGGATCTGTATTAATCATTGCCTTAGCAGCGCGTGACTCAGCAGCTGAGTAATTGATGCCGGCAGCCCTGCAGTGAGAAGTGAAAAGCTTGTAATTCTGTGTGGGGAAATGGTAGGAGTCAGTTTCACAAAACCTGTAAGCTATCATCACGGAGCAGTGATTAAAGACCTGGAGGTGCTGGGAAGAGCCGAGGATTCTGACAAATGTCAAAACCAAGCGCTGAGTCCAGGTACGGAGTGATGCCAAACCATTTCAAGAGAGAGTTAGATTTAGCTCTTAGGGTTAAGGGAATCAAGGGATATGAGGAGAAAGCAGGAACGGGGTACTGATTCCGGATGATCAGCCATGATCATATTGAATGGTGGTGCTGGCTCAAAGGGCCGAATGGCCTACTCCTGCACTTATTGTCCATGTTTCTATGTAATTGGCTTCTGTAACTTGCCCCTAGTGTGCAGGGAATGGATGAGAAAGTGGAATTTCATACAACTAGTGTGTGAAGGGATGATCAATGGTTGGTCGGTACTCGGCAAGCCGAAGGGCATGTTTTCATGCTGCATCTTTAAACTAAAGGAGAGTCAAACCACCATTCTAGACATCAGGTCCTCAATCTGCAACATCTTGGAGCAGGAATGTAATGGACCAATGTTGTGAATATTGTGCTGGAGCGGGTCAGAGATGAGATATTCGGGGAAGAAGGGAGTGAGTGAGGAGGATGGCTGTCGAGGGCATTGGCAGAGTTATGAGGATGAACATGATTCCTGTGATCATGACTGATGTAAAGTTAAAGAAGGAAACTGCCTAGGTGAGATGTGGAGCTGAAATAGGTTGGGTCCTTTTACCAATAGCAAAGGCCACAAGCCCTACTATCCCCCAATCATACACTGCTCCTCAGCCCCCCCTCCTCTCTGAAACCCCAAAGTCCTCCTGCAGCACCTCGCCTAAACCGCCGCCCACCCCTCTTCCCCTTTCTCACCCCAACCTTCACACTTGACGTGTTTTCACCATCCCCCCTGACCTCCCTCTCTCCGACTGAGAATGGTCTGAGGCCTCAGCATTTGTACCCTGCCACCCCGTCCTCAACGCGTTCCAGGCCCGCAATGTGTAGAGCTTTTCTTCCGATGCCTCCGCCTCCTTGCCTCTTTCAATGGGGAAAAATTAATCTGAAGAAGGCTTCCGACTCGAAATGTCATCTATTCCTTTTCTCCAGAGGTTCTGCCTGACCTGCTGAGTTACTCCAGCACTTTGTGTCTATCCAAAGGGCCCTATCTGGCTGCAACTTATTTCATTGTTTCGGCTCCACACGCTTCACAAGAGTAAAGAGTGTTTTTACCGAAAAACCGAACAATGAAAATCTTACTTGCAACAGCATATCATGCCTGAAAACATATTACATATAATAAACAATGTGCGAGAGTTGGAGCTGGTGCAGAGGAGGATTACAAGATTGATCCCAGGACTGCGTGGGTTAACATATGATAAGCGTTTGAAGGCACTTGGCCTGTACTCGCTGGAGTTTAGAAGGATGAGGGACCTCATTGAAACTTACCGAATAGTGAAAGGCCTGGATACAGTGGATGTGGAGAGGATGTTTCCACGAGTGGGAGAGTCTAGGACCAGAAGCCACAGCCTCAGAATAAACGGATGTACCTTTAGAAAAGAGATGAGGGGGAATTTCTTTAGTCAGAGGGTGAATCTGTGAAATTCATTGCCACAAATGGCTGTGAAGGCCATCAATGGATATTATTAAACATAGAAACATAAAAAATAGGTGCAGGAGTAGGCCATTCGGCCTTTTGAGCCAGCATCGCCATATGATCATGGCTGATCTTCCAAAATCAGTACCTCATTCCTGCTTTTTCCCCATATCCCTTGATTCCGTTAGCCCAAAGAGCTAAATCTAACTCTCTTGAAAACATCCAGTGAATTGGCCTTCACTGCCCTCTGTGGCAGAGAATTCCACAGATTCACGACTCTGGGTGAAAAGTTTTTCCTCATCTCAGTCCTAAATGGACTACCCCTTATTCTAAAACTGTGATCCTTGGTTCTGGACTTCCCCAACATGGGGAATATTTTTCCTGATAGCCTGTCCAATCCCTTAAGAATTTTACATGTTTCTATAAGTTCCCCTCTCATCATTCTAAATTCCTGTGAATACAAGCCCAGTCGACCCATTCTTTCATCATATGTCAATCCCACCATCCCAGGAATTAACCTGGTGAACCTACGCTGCACTCCCTCATTCGCAAGAATGTCCTTCTTCAAATTTGGAGACCAAAACTGCACACAATACTCCAGGTGTGATCTCCCCAGGGCCCTGTACAACTGCAGTAGGACCTCCTTGCTCCTAAACTCAAATCCTCTTGCAATGAAGGCCAACATGCTGTTAGCTTTCTTAACTACCTGCTCTACCTACATGCTTACTTCCAGTGAATGATTTGCAAGGACACCCAGGTCTCGTTGCACCTCCCCTTTTCCTAATCTGACACCATTCAGAAAATAATCTGCCTTTCTGTTGCCACCAAAATGGATGAGCTCACATTTATCCACATTATACTGCATCTGTCATGCTTCTGCCCACTCGCCCAACCTATCCAAGTCACCCTGCAGCCTCATTGCATCCTCCTCGCAGCTCACACCCATTCGCAAACTTGGAGCCGTTACTTTTAATTCCCTCCTCCAAATCGTTAATATATATTGTAAACAACTGGGATCCCAGTCACAGCCTGCCATTCTGAAAAGGACCCATTAATTCCTACTCTTTGCTTCCTGTCTGCCAACCAGTTCTCTATCCATGTCAATGCCCTACCCTCAATACCATGTGCTCTAATTTTGCACATTGAGGCGATGAATGACAATTTCTTGATTGCTTGAGGTGTCCGGGGTTATGGAGAGAAGTCAAGAAATTGGGGTTGAGAGGGAAAGATAGATCAGCTATGATTGAATGGCGGAGTAGACTTGATTGGCCATATGAGAATTGGCCTAATTCTGCTCGAAGAACTTATGAACTTGTGAAATTAAAACATTCAATAAATTAATAACACAATAACAGAGCAAAAAAGCCCAAAGTCCTTAGTGCAACGGAAGGCAGTGGAAACAGGCCCTTCGGCCCACCGAATCCATGCCAACCAGTGATCACCCGCACACTAGCACTATCCTACACACATTACCCAACAAGTCAGCATGTCATGGGAATGTGGGAGGAAACTGGAGCACCCGGAGCAGTTACAGGGAAAACGTACAATATTTGTACAGGCAAGCACCCGTAGACAGGATCAAACCTGGATCTCTCACATAGATAGGCAGCTGCTCTACCACTGCTCCACTGTCCCACCCCTATCTCTGAATAAGCTCTGAACTACATAGACTATTAGTGTTATTAGTGTTATTATTGCACTATTGTTTTTTTTTGTGTCTGTACGTATGTGTACATAAGATCTATATATATGTGTATTTGTGAGTATGTGTATATCTGCACACACTGAACTTTTTTTCCCATTCAGTGGCATCTTCATTGTGTGCTGTTTTTAATGTCATAGGTGCATGCACAACAATTTCTAAGCGTGCCTACATATTATGTATGGAGATCTGGGTGGAAGAGTGCTATCAACATGAAAATACCCGACTGTATTGAAAATAGTGTCTGATTAAAATTCTGCAGTGAATTTCTTTATTCAGTGAAATTGGGCTGTGTGATATAGGCATTTAGCTGCAGGTTCCCAATCAATATCAAGGACTGTGATTTTTAACCATTGTGTTAAATTCCTTAAATGTAAAAGTAAGGATCATCTGGAGTTTAGGAACAATGGCTGTGACAGACATTCCAGCTGAGGGATTTCCTCCAGCCCTGAAGTATTTCGAGCTGAATTATTAAACAAATGTTTTCAGAGGAACATCCAACAAAATCTGCTCTGACATATTCTACGCTGCAGCTTCACTCAGCCTCTGATAAGATTCCTCTACCTCCAAAAAGATTTAGTTTTATAGTTTTGGGATACAGGTTCTTTGGCGCATCGAGTCCACTCTGACCAGCAATCCCAGTGCACCAGCACTATCCTACTCACACTCGGGACAATTTACAATATTTATCAAAACCAAATTAGCCGACAAACCTGCACGTCTTTGTAGTGTGGAAGGAAACTGGAGCAACCGGAGAAAACCCACACGGTCACAGGGAGAACGTACAAACTCTGTACAGACAGCAGCCACAGACAGGATTGAACCTGGGTTTCTGGAGCTCTAAAGCAGCAACTCTACCGATGCACCACTGAATATAGTGTTATAATTTCCTTGCATTGGACCAATTAAACTTTATATTTCTTTTCTTGTTACGGGTCAATTTAATGTGAAATTGAAGTGTGGCATAACACTTTGCTTGTATACACTGGAATTTAGAAGGATGAGAGGAGATCTTATCGAAACGTATAAGATTATTAAGGGGTTGGACACGTTAGAGGCAGGAAACATGTTCCCAATGTTGGGGGAGTCCAGAATAAGGGGCCACAGTTTAAGAATAAGGGGTAGGCCATTTAGAACTGAGACGAGGAAAAACTTTTTCAGTCAGAGAGTTGTGAATCTGTGGAATTCTCTGCCTCAGAAGGCAGTGGAGGCCAATTCCCTGAATGCATTCAAGAGAGAGCTGGATAGAGCTCTTAAGGATAGTGGAGTCAGGGGGTATGGGGAGAAGGCAGGAACGGGGTACTGATTGAGAATGATCAGCCATGATCACATTGAATGGCGGAGCTGGCTCGAAGGGCCGAATGGCCTCCTCCTGCACCTATTGTCTATTGTCTATTGTAATATGTTTTTTTGCATAAAACTTTTTTAAGTTTTGAAAAAAAATACTGATGCTGAAGTGAAGTTATAAATGAGGTAATAAAAAGGAGCTGCAGATGCTGGTTTATACCAAAGATAGACACAAAATGCTGGAGTAACAGTGGGCCAGGCAACATCTCTGAAGATTTGGGTCGGGTCCCTTCTTCAGACTGATTGTAGGGCGGGTGGGGTGGAACTGGATGCAAGAAAAGACCAGGACAAATCAGGGCCGGTGACGTCAGGCAGGGTAGTTCCCTGATAGGCCAATTGTTGGCTGGGGTTAATTTAGAGTTTATATGAGTTTATTGTCACGTGTACCGAGATACAGTCAAAAGTTTTCATTGCGTGCTGCCCAGTCAGCGGAAAGACTATACATGATTACAGTCGAGCCACCCAGAGTGCACAGATACAGTGCATTCAGAAAGTATTCAGACCCCTTCACCTTTTCCACATTTTGCTACGTTTCAGCCTTATTTTTAAATGGATTAAATATTTTTTTACACACAATACTCCATAATAAAAAAGCGAAAACAGGTATTTAGAAATTTTTGCAAAGTAATTAAAAAGAAATAACTGAAATATCACATTTACATAAGTATTCAGACCCTTTGCAATGACAAAATTGAGCTTAGGTTCATCCTGTTTCCATTGATTATCCTTGAGATGTTTCTGCAACTTGGTTGGAGTCCACCAGTGGTAAATTAAATTGATTGGACATGATTTGGAAAGGCATACACCTGTCTATATAAGGTCCCACAGTTGACAGTACACGTCAGAGCAAAAACCAAGCCATGAAGACGAAGAAATTGTCCATAGACCTCTGAGACAGGATTGTGTCGAGACTCAGATCTGGGGAATTGTATAAAACAATTTCTGCAGCATTGCAGGTCCTGAAGAGCACAGTGGCCTCCGTCATTCTTAAATGGAAGAACTCTGGAACCACCAGGACTCTTCATAGGCCACTGAGCAATCGGGGGAGAAGGGGCTTGGTCAGGGAGGTGACCAAGAACCCGATGGTCACTCTGACAGAGTTCCAGAGTTCCTCTGTGAAGATGGGAGAACCTTCTAGAAGGACAACTATATCTGCAGCACTCCACCAATCAGGCCTTTATGGTAGAGTGTCCAGACGGAAGCCACTCCTCAGTAAAAGGCAGCCCTCTTGGATTTTGCCAAAAGGCACATAAAGGACTCTCAGACCATGAGAAATCAAGATTGAATTCTTTGGCCTGAATGCCAAGCGGCACCGCTCATCACCTGCCCAATACCATACCTACGGTGAGGCATGGTGGTGGCAGCATCATGCTGTGGGGATGTTTTTCAGCGGCAGGAACTCGGAGACTAGTCAGGATTGAGGGAAAGATGAATGGAGCAAAGTACAGAGAGATCCTTGATGAAAACCTGCTCCAGAGCGTTCTGGACCTCAGACTGGGGCGGAGGTTTACCTTCCAACAGGACAATGACCCTAAGCACACAGCCAAGACAATGCAGGAGTGGCTTCGTGACAAGTCTGTGAATGTCCTTGAGTGGCCCAGCCAGAGCCCGGACTTGAACCCGATCGAACATCTCTGGAGGGACCTGAAAATAGCTGTGCATCGACACTCCCCATCCAACCTGACAGAGCTTGAGAGAGAAGAATGGGAGAAATTACCCAAATACAGGTGTGCCAAACTTGTAGCGTCATACCCAAGAAGACGAGGCTGTAATCGCTGCCAAAGGTACCTCAACAAAGTACTGGGTAAAGGGTCTGAATACTTATGTAAATGTGATATTTCAGTTATTTATTTTTAATTAATTTGCAAAAATTTCTAAACACCTGTTTTCGCTTTTTTATTATGGGGTGTTGTGTGTAGATTGATGATAAAAAAAATGAATTTAATCCATTTTAATATAAGGCTGTAACGTAACAAAATGTGGAGAAAGTGAAGGGGTCTGAATACTTTCGGAATGCACTGTGCATGATAAAGGGAATAACATTTAGTGCACGACCTGCTGCTTTCCTCCGGTTCTTTGTTTTTTTTTACTGAATCTCCACTTTGGTAAAGCACAAGCCGTGTTTCTGTGGAGAACCTTGCATCATGATTACCAAGCATTTATTTATTTTTCCATCGATGCCTCAGTGGGTATGTGCACTGCCTGGCAGCATCTCTGCCAGACAGACCGAGGTTTCATCACTGGGTGAAATGCTGTGCTAAATTAGTCAGCTGCGGCTCTGTTGGCAGTTCTTGTGTCTCTCGGTCAGATGTCAGTGTGTTTAGTTTAGTTTTAGTTCAGGGATGCTTTATGGAAACAGGGCCTTCGGCTCACCGAGTCCAGGGCAACTATTGATCACCTGTTCACACTTGTTCTATGTTATCCCTCATTCGCATCCATTCCCTACGCACTGGGGGCAATTTACGGAGGCCAAATAACCTACAAACCCGCACGTCTTTGTGATGTGGGAGGAAACCAAAGCACTCGGATGAAACCCATGTGGTCATAGGGAGAACGTGCAAACTCCACACAGAAAGCACCCGACCTCAGGATCGAGCAGCAGCTCTACCAGTTGCAGTTGCACCTTTGTGCCACCCACACATTTAATCTGAGGCACAATTGTATGATCTTCGCATCATTTTCCAGTTGAGGGCTCTCTCCAGAGGATTTTGAGAGATGTACCAAATTCAAGTTATTGATGTAATTTTGAACCATAATCAAGGACTAGTCTCACCCCGGTCACTCCTTCTCAGGTAAAAGGTACAAAAGTGTGAAAACACACACCTCCAGATTCAGGGACAGATTCTTCCCAGCTGTTATCAGGCAACTGAACCATCCTATCAACAACTAGAGAGTAGTCCTGATCTACCATCTACCTCATTATAGACCCTCGGTCTATCTTTAATTGGACTTTACTGGACTTTATCTTGTACTAAACGTTATTCACTTTGGACCTTTCACCGTCCGGCGCGGCCTGAAACAGGCCGCGGGATTTTCTCCGCCCGGCGGGGGCTTCAATGTCGGGAGCCCCGACGCGGCAACTTCAACAGCCTGACCACGGGAGAAGACGGCAGGGGAAGAGAAAAGACATTCTGGCCTTCCATCACAGTGAGGAGGTGACTGGAGGAGACTCACTGTGATGGATGTTTCTTTTTTTTTTTTTTGTGTTGGTTTGTGATTGTGTGTGTTATTGCTTATTTTTATTGCTCTTATTGTTGGACTGTGGGTAACAGAATTTCATCCAAAAGACTTGTGTTTTGATTCTGATCCTGATTCTGATTCTGATTCTTCTGATTCACTTTATCCTGTATCTGTACACTGTGGGCGACTCAATGGAAATCTTGTATAGTCTTTCCATTGATTGGATAGCACGCAACAAAAAGATTTACACTGGAACCTCGGTCCACGTGATACTAAACTAAACTAAATTAAACCAAACAACAATGTTTTTAATGGAAATGCATCACAAACTTTTCTGATTATGAGAGTAGGAGGCAGTGATGCCCTGGAATTCCCTTTGATCCGTGATGTCAAGGGGGCTGAGGATAGCTGGCAATGCAGTCATCTGAGCTCTGATGCAGACCTTTGCTGGAGGCTGTGAAAACTGTAACAATACCCATCTTGCATGCGGGATCAGTGGACTATTTCTGTACCATTTACTAATGGGGGATGTGCTTGGGTATGGCCATACTTTACTGGACTGTTTGTAAGAAAAGAACTTCACTATCCATTTGCACTTCACACACGTGACAATAAAAGCACAATTGAAATTACTTCTATAGATAGAGACACCAGGAACTGCAGATGCTGGAATCCTGAGCAAAACACAAAGTGCTGGAGGAACTCTGTTGCTGAGTTCCTCCAAAACGTTGTGCGTTTGCTGATTTCTACAGGTGTGTTGGCGGATGTGACCTGTGCATCATGTCCTGAAGGATGGCAAAATGTCCTCTGGAAAGCAGGTGTTGAACGTAGAACACATAACCGTGCAACATAAGAAAGGACGCCCTTCGGACCACTCTGTCTGTGCCCAACATGATGCCAAATTAACCTAATCCCTTCTGCCTGCACGCGATCCATTCCCTCCAATCCCTGCATATTCATGCACCTACTGTAAACACCACTATCATATCTGCTTCCCCCACCAACCCAAACAGTGCATTCCAGGCACCCACCTGGATCTCTGTGTAAGAAAAACTTGCCCTGGATATCAATTTAAACTTTGCCCCTCTCAATGCCCCAAAGCAATGTTTTCTAGGTTTAGATTTAGGTTTATTATATTATTTACCATTTCCACCCCGGGAAAAATGTTTGGACTGCCTACCCTATCTATGCCTCTCAGAATGTTCTAATCTACTTGGTCTCACCTCAGTCTCAAACACCCCAGAGAATGCAATCCACAATTGTCCAACTTGGACCCCCCTGTTTTGTTAGTTTAGTTTATACCGAAGTGCAGTGAAACACTATTTTTTTTGTTGCATGCAATCCAGTCAGCGGGAAGACTATATACATGATTACATTCATGGCCTTTATTACTGAGTTCTAGCTTGCTAATAGATTTCCCTGTGCACCAAATATTTGATGTGCTCACAGAATTTTTTTTCCCTCCATTGGCATGTCCTGCGTTGTCATAAAGGTGTTAGATAGATGTTAATCAATTTTATACTTGGCAATATCATTTTGCAGGGAGTTAAAATAACTTTATTAGGTTTGCGGTCACCTGTGTCTATTTTGTCACCTATTTGGGCATTAAATTATGTGTATGAAGGAACTCCAGATGCTGGTTTACACTGAACATAAGACACAAAATGCTGGAATAACTCAGCGGGTCAGGCAGCAGCTCTGGAGAAAAGGCATAGATGATGTTTCAGGTCGAGACCCTTCTTCAGACTGAAAATCAGGGGAGAGTGAAACTAGAGGTATGAAATGGTTCCAAAAAATCAGAGCCAGCACTGATGACCAAGGAAATGTAGAGCCCACAATGGTTCATTGTTGGCTTTGGAAGAGGTGATAATGAAGGGATGTATGGGTACAAACAGTAGAACTAGCAGGATGACTAGGGTGGGGGAGGGGCAGAGAGAGAGAGGCAATACAACGGTTAGTTGAAATTAGAGATATCAATATTCATACCACTGGGTTGTAAGCTGCCCAAGGGAAATATGATGTGCTGTTCCTCCAATTTGCATTTGGCCGCACTGACAGTGGAGGAAGCCCAGGACAGAAAGGTCAGTATGGGAGGGGGAAGGGGAGTTAAAATGTTTGGTAACCGGGGGATCTCGTGGGCCAAGGTGGATTGAGCGTAGGTGCTCAGCGAAATGATCGCCCAGTCTGCGCTTGGTTTCACTGATATATGGGAGTCCACACCGGAAACAATGGATGCAGTAGATGAGGTTTAGTTTTGTGATCCAGCACGGAAACAGGCTCTTCGGCCCACCGACTCCCCACCGACGAGTGATACCCGCACATTAACACTATCCTACACACACTAGGGATAATTTATACACCAATACACCACGACAATTAACTGACATACCTGTACGTCTTTGGAGCGTGGGAGGAAACCAGAGATCTCAGAGAAAACCCACAAGGTCACGGGGAGAACATACAAACTCTGTACAGACAGCACCCGTAGTCGTGATCGAACCCAGATCTCTGGCGCTGCAAGGCAGCAACTCTACTGCCACGCCACCTTGCTGCCTTTATATTAGATTATTAGGTATTACATGAGATTATTTCCAGCACTCTTGTGCCTTCCCAGAGTTCATTGACTTCCTTCAGTTGCTGCCCATGCACACACCGTCTTGGCAATCAGCCCTAGGGTGACAGCCAGCGTCTGTGGAACTGTGCTGCAGTGTGAGTCAAGGACACATACTGATCAAGTCAAGGACAGCTACAATCAAGTTCCAACAGCCTGCTCCCACTGTGCAAGAGTATGTTCGGTGTAATTCATTACATTGTGAAATACAACAATACCGGGTGGAGCTGAAGGTGCCTCTTAATTGTCGGGGTTGCTAGGTAAAATATTATTATTTGATGTCTCAATGCAGAAATATTTTGTGGAGTAGTTGCAAGAGAGATGATTGGACACCAGCGAGAGCATATGATTGCCTTGTCTGCCTAACATTGATTGATTTTTTCATTTTGGCCTTGTATCATTAATGAAAAATCAGTGAGCTCTTGGCATCAAAGGAGCGCACTCAGACAACGAACCAATCTCCGGAAAAGGCTGTTCTGGAAATCCAACTGTTCTGCTTGCTGTTGAGACAGAAGCTCCAATAGACGAGGGGAATCGAAGTGGGTGAAAAGGGGGAAAAGCAGACAATTTGGCAACACTCTCTTCAGCATGTCTCCTGGCTCTCCAAAATGTTTCAATAGAGTAATGGAGTAATGGAAACAGGTCCTTCAGCCCAACTTGCCCATACCAACAGACATGCTCCGTCGACACTAATCTCACCAGCCGCACTTGACCCGGATCCCTCTAACCCTATCCTGTCCACGTACCTGTTCTAAATGTTTCTTGAACGTTGTGATAGTACCTGCCTCAACTAATTCCTCCGGTAGCTTTTTCCATATACCTACTGCCACCCTTTGCGAGAAACAAGAACAAAATCTCTTGATTCTTGAAACCGTTGACTCTTGAATCTCACCATTTCAGAATTAGCTGTCGAATTTATATTCTGTAAAATTAATCTGAGATTAGAAATTAGTATCAGAAATACAGACTAAAACGGAATAAAAGGACGAATCTTTAGAAAGATCAAGAGGAATTTATTTCGTGAGAGGGTGGTGAATCTGTGGAATTCATTGCTGCAGATGGGTTTGGAGGCCAAGTCATTGGGTATTTTTAAGGCAGTGATTGACAGATTCAAGGGTTATTGGGAGAAGGCAGGAGAACGGGGTTGAGAGGGAAAGATAGATCAGCCACTATTGAATGGCAGAGTAGACCTGATTGTCCAAATGGCCTAATTCTGCTCCCAGAACTTATGAAGCTGCCATTGTTGAAATTTATGTTCATAAGTTATAGGAGCAGAATTAGGCCATTTGGCCCATGAAGTCTACTCCGCCATTCACAAGGTAATGTGATAGGAGTAGAATTAGGCCATTCGGCTCACCAAGTCCGCCATTCAATCATGGCTGATCTGTCTCTCTCTCCTAACCCCATTCTCCTGCCTTCTCCCCATAACATCTGACACCTATACTAATCAAAAATCTATCTATCTCTGCCTTAAAAATATCCACTGACTTGGCCCCAACAGCCTTCTGTGGCAAAGAATTCCACAGATTCGCCACCCTCCGACTAAAGAAAATGTTCCTCATCTCCTTACTAAAAGAACATCCTTTAATTCTAAGGCTATGACTTCTACTCCTAGTGGAAACACCCTCCCCATATCCACTCTATCCTTTCACTATTCTGTATGTTTCAATGAGGCCCCCCTCATTCATGGCTGATCTATCTTTCCCTCTCAACCCCATTCTCCTACCTTCTCCTCATAACTCCTGACACCCTTACAGAGCATAGCAGAGCACAAAGCCATTTGTCCAAATTGATGCAAGATGAAAGAGAGGCATGCAGCCTCACCTTTTTTCCACTTCTTGGTTTGCTGCCATGCAGTTACAGCACTTAAAATGTTCACACAAGTACCTTTCAGTCTGATGAGGCTTTCTGTCTCTCCCAGTCTGACAGGCCGTGGGCTGTGATAATTCAGCACTTTGCAGGTGAATTACTCGTCCGCATTGTCCTGCTAATCCCTCAAAGCAATTATATTAAACCATAGGTATTTATTCACAAAATGCTGGAGTAACTCAGCAGGTCAGGCAGCATCTCAGGAGAGAAGGAATGGGTAACGTTTCGGGTCGAGAACCTTCTTCGAAGAAGGGTCTCGACCCGAAACGTCACCCATTCCTTCTCTCCTGAGATGCTGCCTGACCTGCTGAGTTACTCCAGCATTTTTTGAATAAATACCTTCGATTTGTACCAGCATCTGCAGTTATTTTCTTATATTAAACCATGCTCAGTGCTGATAGAGTTAAACAGCACAGAAACATGCTTTATGAACAACCAGGTTGGCGCAAAAAAATTAGTTTAGGCAGAGCGCATTTTCACGATGCAGCAGTCAATGAGAATTCATCTTTGGAGCCCAATTTAGTTAATTTATTGATTTTGTCCAAAACTCTTGGTAACTGAAATTGAAGCCATTTTAAATTCACTGATAAACTGGATGTAGAGCAGGAAATGATTAAGTTTCTGAGGCTCGATCTGGAGGTAATAGTTTAATTGCACTTAGACAGTCTTTGGTTGCACTCCAGACCGATTCTTGGAACTACTATTACGGTTATTCATTTAGTTTTTTAAAAAATCGTTATATTGCCTTTACGGACCTGTTAAAATGCAGCAACTAAGAATTCCATTGTTTCATTGTCGGTACATACGGCAATGAAATACTCTTGAATCTTGATATTTTTCAAGAAATTTTGGTTAAAGCTGCCAAACAAAATGAAAGCAAATACTTTGTAATGATAAGAAAAGTAAAAGGAACAATTTTCAGTACAAAGTACTTCCAGTGTGAAGAAAAGTCCTGACCTGAAACATTGTCCATTTCCTTCTACTGATGCTGCCTGACCCGTTGAGTTCCACCAATCTTTTTCCAAAGGATTCCTTATTGGCTGCTCAATGATTTATGAGGTGCAAAGCTAAAAGAGTCTTTCTGAACTTCGAGAGGCATACAAATGTTGATAAATTCCACACAATGCATGCAGGGAAACTTACTGGTGTTGCTCACATTTTGTATGACTGGTTTTCCTAAAAGAAGGCAGCACAGTGGTGCAGCGGTAGAGTTGCTGACTTACACGCCAGAGACCCAGGTTCGATCCTGACTAAGTGTGCTGTCTGTACGGAGTTTGTACGTTCTCCCTTTGACCGCGCGGGTTTTCTATGGGTGCTCCAGTTTTCTCCAACACTCCAAAGATGTACCGTTTTGTAGATTAACTGGCTTCTCTAAATTGTCCCTAGTGCGTAGAATGGAAGTAGTGTACGGGTATTGGTCGGTGTGGACGTATTGGTCATAAGAGCCTGTTTTCATGCTATGTCTTTAAAAAATGATCAGAGAACTCATGTATCTCAGGACCAAGAGATGTGGAAAAAGCAAAGGAATTATGTAAAAAGAAATTAAAATCCGAGCTGTCTATCTTTTTTCATGGAATCAAGGGATATGGGGGAAAAGCAGGAACGAGGTACTGATTTTGGATGATCAGCCATGATCATATTGAATGGTGGTGCTGGCTCAAAGGGCCGAATGGCTTACTGCACCTATTTTCTATGTTTTCTATGTTTTTAAGTTTCTGAAGGTCACCTCATCTTCTGTCTCCTTTCTCTGTTCATTTATTTATTTACTTATTTATCTATTTATTCATTTCCCTATGTTCTCAAAATCTCTGTAAAGCGTCTTTGAGTATATGAAAAGCGCTATATAAATAAAATGCATTATTATTATTATTATTATTATTAAGGGAAGCTCCATTGCTTCAAGTTTGAGCATGGAATTTGAAGACCAGATATTTCCAGCGAATGGTTTAAAAACAGCAGTGGAATTTTGTGAAACTTGTAACAATCGGGTTATTTCATTGATTTATAGGTGAAGGTAGTGAAGTTGTATGCTGATACCTCAACAGTGAAACGGGTGGAGGCTGGTTGCTGGTCAGAAGGTGGGGCACCACAACAGCTGAGAAGACTGTAGTCGGGAGAGACTCCCAACCGTGGTGGGGTTCGTGCCATTGGATTGCGGTCTGTCTCTGTCAAGGACAGATTAGGGTGGCACAGTGGCAATATTTACATCTGTGCTGAAACCATTCAAGTGTAAGAACACATTGGTTTGTCTCAAGCCATCTATTTTCTTGCACTGAAGGCAGCATGGTGCCACAGCAGTAGAGTTGCTGCCTTATAGTGTCAGAAACTTGGGTTCGACCCTGACTACAGTTGCTGTCTGTATGGAGTTTATATGTTATCCCTGTGACCACTTGGGTTTTCTCTGGGTGATCAGGTTTCCATACTCCAAATACGTAAAGGTTTGTAGGTTAATTGCTTTCTGTAAATTGTAAGTTGTCCTTAGTGTGTAGGATAGTGCTAGTGTACGGGGTGATCACTGGTCGGCGTGGACTCAGTGGGCCGATGGGCCTGTTTTCACGCTCTATCTCTAAAGTCTAAAAGTCTGAAGTAATGTAAAGACAGCATGGTGGCTGTTTATGCACCACTCTCCCCACATTAACAAAGAGATGCCCACTTGGAGGAACACTAAAGTCCGTGGCAACAGGATTGGCCTCCAGCCATCTGACGACCCACAGAAAGGATCCACCAGGAGGCCATTCATCCTCGTCTACGAGTAATCACCACTAATGATGAGCAGCAACTTCATGTGATGAGGATGTTTGACATTATCTTCATCAGCAAGCAAAAATATACAAATCTTTTCATGATAAATAACTTGAGAAATGATACTCTCAGTACTTTCCTTCCGTCACCTCCGCGCCGTTCAGAGCTTTTCTTCCGCCGCCTCCGCCTCCCTGGCTTTCAACGAGTCCCGGGTCCGCCACGACGTAGAGTTTTTCTTCTGTCGCCTCTGCCTCTGTGCCTTTCCCTTTCTCCTTGCAGCACTATCACTAACTTGAAAGATTGGGAAGATCCTGACTGTGTACAGTCATTCATTTGATTGTGTTTTGCTGTAGTTTACATTAGCTCCGTTTAGTTTATTGTCACGTGTACCGAGGCATAATGAAAAGCTTTTTTGTTGCTAGCTATCCACTCAGCAGAAAGACTACACATGATTACAATCGAGCTGTCCACAGTGTACAGATATAGGATAAAGGGAATAACGTTTAGTGCAAGATAAAGTCCGTTCAGAGATATTCCGAGGGAATTGAAGTGTAAAACATTGTTATCTAAGAAGTGTGAGGCGATGACATTTAGTTCAGCAATTTATTTAAAGGTTTATGCACAGAATACGATTGTGTGATGTCATTATTTTTGAGGAATATTTGTGCAAGTAGCATATTTATGCAGCCCACATCCTTCAATCCCATGGAAGCTGGATGTCTGAGAATATACTTAAATTAACTTTCATCAGATGAATGAGTTTTCAATTAAATATCTTGTTTACATTTTTAATGAATAATTTTTCAAATCATTTAAACATATTTTAACTATTTTTATATGTGTTTGGTGATCAGTTGAAAATGCTTTCGACAGCATGAACAGCCATGGGGTCATTAGGCTGCTTGGGTTGGGAGTGGAGAGGGGATCCTCAGGAATTAACATCTAATTACTGCTCCCAGACTATTCTGTTTTGTGGGGCAGCTGCAGCAGCAAGACCTTGAGGTTGATGGAGCCACGAGGCCTCAAGATGTTAGCGTGGCCAAGGGATTTACAGGGAAACTGGTGTAAACAGGCAGAGTCAAGCACAATCTTCCCAATGTTTCCCAATCGATTCTCAAGTTGTTTATCCTAAAATGGTTACCTAATATGCCATTTTTCCATCCCCGAGCTTAACAATTCGCAACTCTTTATCCTTTTCAGGCACACACACTTCCCTTCTTCATCTCTGGTCTTTCTGCCTATCAATCTGCCCATCAAATAACCCCCTCGCCTCTTGTTCATCTATTACAGGCCACGCTCTAACCTGCCCGGATGAAGGGTCCCGACCTGAAACGTCGCCTATCCATGTTCTCCAGGGATGCTGCCTGACCTGCTGAGTTACTCCAGCACTTTGTATCTATCTTTGGTGCAAGCCAGCATCCGCAGTTTCTTGTGTAGGAAGGATGCTGGTTTACACCACAGAGAGACACAAAATGCTGGAGTAACTTCGGCAGCATCTCGGGAGAAAAGGAATAGGTGACGTTTTGGGTCGAGATCTTTACCCGCAATGTCACCCATTTCTTTTCTCCAGAGATGCTGCCTGACCCGTTGAGTCACTCCATCATTTTGTGTCTATCTGCAGCTTCTTGTTATTAGTCCCCAAATATATGTCTGGCTGATGGAAATATTACATCATCAAACATTATGATTAAATGTAAAATTTAGAGGCATGTCTTGGAAATATCCAGACTTTAGCGATTGGACCAAAGGAGCAGTAACTGCATACCTGAAAAACTAAACCGCATTGAACTAGGATAACAGGGTTATAAGAGCCTGGTATGTCAAGGCCAGTGAGGTAGGATTGAATAAATAAATAAATAAATATTAAAAGATAGCTGACTGCTGAGATTTGGATGACCTTGGTTCTTTAGTTGCTTAAAGTTGAACAGTTTGAACCATTTATTCTGTAGATTGGCGCCACTCCTACAGGAAGTTTATGTTGGAATAAATTACACGAGACGTGAGTGACAGTTAACTTATTTTACGCATTAACTTGTCAGACAAGAAGAACAGTCAGAAGATAGACACAAAATGCTGGAGTAACTCAGCGGGACAGGCAGCATCTCGGGAGAGAAGGAATGGGTGACGTTTCGGGTCGAGACCCTTCTTCGGACTGGTGAGGGATAAGGGAAACGAGAGATAAAGACGGTGATGTGAAGAGATAAAGAACAATGAATTAAAGATATGCAAAAAAGTAACGATGATAAAGGAAACAGGCCATTGTGAGCTGTTTGTAGGGTGAAAACGCGAAGCTTGTGTGACTTGGGTGGGGGAGGGATAGTGAGAGAGGGAATGCTGGGGCTACCTAAAGTGAGAGAAATCAATATTCATACCACTGGGCTGTAAGCTGCCCAAGCGAAATATGAGATGCTGTTCCTCCAATTTGCATTTAGCCTCACTGACAATGGACAAGACTGAGGACAGAAAGGTCTGCGTTGGAATGGGAAGGAGAATTAAAGTGTCCAGCAACTGGGAGATCAGGGAGGTTAAGGCGGGCTGAGCGAAGGTGTTCCGCGAAACGATCGCCCAGTCTGCGTTTGGTCTCGCCGATGTATGAGTCCACATCTTGAACAATGGATACAGTAGTTGAGGTTGGAGGAGCAAGTGAACCTCTGCCTAACGAGAAAGGACTGTCGGGATCCCTGGACAGAGTCGAGGGAGGAGGTATAGGGACAGGTGTTGCATCTTCTGCGGTTGCAGGAGAAGGTACTTGGGGAGGGGGTGGTTTGGGCAGGTTGGGATGAGTTAACCAGGGAGTTGTGGAGGGAGCGATCTCTGCGGAAGGTGGAAAGGGGTGGAGATGGAAAAATGTGGCTAGTGGTGGGATCCCGTTGGAGGTGGCAAAAATCTCAGAGGATCATGTGTTAATATGCGACGGCTGATGGGGTGGAAGATAAGGACTAGGGGGACTCTGTCTCTGTTGCGACTAGGGGGAGGAGGAGCAAGGGTGGAGCTGCAGGGTACCGAGGAGACACGAGTGAGGGCCTTATCTATGATGGGAGAGGGGAACCCCCATTCCCTAAAGAATGAGGATATCTCGGATGTCCTGGTATGGAACACCTCATCTTGGGCGCAGATGCGGTGTAGATGGAGGAATTGGGAGGAGGGGATAGAGTCAGTCAGTTGGCACAGTGGTGCAAGAGTAGAGTTGCTGCCTCACAACATCAGAGACCTGGGTTCCATCCTGACACAGGTGCTGTCTGTACGGAGTTTGTATGTTCTCCCCGCGACCACGTGGGTTTACTCCGTTACTCCAAAGACATACAGATTTGTAGGTTAATTGGCTTCGGTAAAAATTGTAACTTGTCCCTAGTATGTAGGATAATGCTAGTGTACGGGGTGATCGCTGGTCAGCACGGACTCGGTGGGCTGAAGGGCCTGTTTCCATACTGTATCTCTAGAGTCTAAAGTCTAAAATCCAGACAAATACATGGAGAGGGAATGTTTGGAGATAAATAGGACAATAGGAGACAAACAGGTCGAGCTCCATTATAAACCCAGGAAGTGCTGCAGTAACTCAGCAGGTCAAGTAGCATCTCTGGAGTAACATGGAGGGGTGATGGTTCAGGTTGGGACCCCTCCTTCAGTTATAAACCTGTCTGCATGGACAACATGGGCTGAAACACTAGCTCCATGCGCTATGACTGTATATTGAGGTTCATCTTCGTGGTGCTGTATTAAGCACTCCGACAGTTGTGTCAATCAGAATGCATGACTCTGAATGAAATGGACCAATTTTCATTCCATTAATTTAAATGGAAGGAATATTGAAGAGTTCACCTCGTATGTGTGTGCTTTGTCTTGTTGCATAGCTAGCTGCACATTCAGGAAACTATTCCTTCCTCTGTGCTTGTACATTAAGGTACATATAAAATAAACCTGTTCCACTGCTGGACATGGCTTGAGTTGTAAGCAGCAAAAAGAATTGCAAGCAGTTTAAAATCTAGACCAGAAGAGCTTCCTGTAGTAGAGCAAGTGTTTCTCTATTGGTTTTGTTTACTTCACAGATTCAACGTGGAAGCAGGCCCTTCGGACCGCTGAGTCCGCGCCGACCAGTGATCCCTGCACACTCACACTATCCTACACACTAGGGAAATTTATAATCTTCACCAAAGCCAATCACCCCACGTCTTTGGAATGTGGAAGGAAACCGGAGCACCCGGGGAAAACCCGCGCGGTCACGGAGAAATCGTACAAATGTGCAAACATATGCAGTAAAAGCTTTTCACTGTCCCTCGTTACACGTGACAATAAGCTAAACTAAACTCCGTACAGACAGCACCCGTAGACAGGATCAAACCCGGATCTCTGGCACTCTACCGCTGCACCACCTTGCTGCCCTTAATGTGTTTCTTTATTATTTTTCATCAAAAAGATTGTGGTGAAATTTGTCCTACTGTCAAGCCATATGCAGTTCATTCATGTGATTTAGGTGAACTAAATCATTTGTGGGACTGCAAATGAGACCAGCTTGAAAGATAACTTTTCGTTCAGCCTTCTATAATGGGAGTTTTAATCACCTGCTGAAATGAGCAGTATTTTAGTAGTCTGTCTGCAGTGCAAAAGTTTGCGTTTCTGATCATTAAATAGATATTGAGCAATAAATATCTCAATATTCTGGATCAGTAAGGAAGTGACAGCCATGTAGGGTCAATGGGTGATGTTCATTGTAAAAAAATTATGACTCTATATATTACTGTCACACGATGAGCAATCTTCCCAACATCGCCATGCATCCAAATTCAGTGACTCTCATTGTGAGTCAGAAATTGTAGGTCTCCAATTTTGGTGTGAGATACATTATTTAGGTGAGTCATAGCTTCATTAAATTCTTTCATACAATTAGGTGTATTGGATATCAGAATGTAATCATTAGACTTGTTCCAAGTCTCTCTTTTGCTGCTGCCTCAACACATGGAGGTGTCCAGATACATACAGTGATCTCAACTGGCATAGCTCTGCATGCTTGTCCCACAAACTCCTTAATGGGGCCAGGGAGTGCCTGTACATCCCTTTTCACCACCTCTCCTTCTGCCTTAAAAGTGTTCATAATTATCACCACAATTCAACACCTCTGAACTATGAACTGCCCTGATTGCACTAGGCTATGGTTTTGTATTTGCACTATATCATTTTTAAAGATTTTTATTAAACTTCATTTTGTCGTTTATTCTGGTATCCACGGAGAACAAGTCTAAGTACCTGTTGTGCTACTGCAAGTAAGAGTGACATTGTTCTGTTTTGGGACATAAGAGAATAAAACACCTGACTCTTGACTCCTGACTCATAACTGCGATGTTTCTTTCCTATCTTCCATGCGTTTTATTTCTGAGTTAAATGCAAGTCTATTTTCAGATCTGTGTTTGGCTTTCTTCTCTTAACATGCACTGGTATTGTGTTGGAAAATAACAGGTTGATGTTTCTAAATTGCATTAAATCATTGGCTGATTTTTGTTCTGCATTTCATGTGAGCCGAATGGTGTAGACGATGAATTCTCAATGATGTATTTATTCTGTTTACTTTCTTGCAGAATGATGAAATTGTGCTGCAGTGCAGCGCCACCCTCCACAAGGAGCAGCTCAAACTCTGTCTCGCTGCCGAGGGCTTTGGCAATCGACTCTGTTTTTTGGAGTCTACCTCAAATTCCAAGGTGAGCCTTTGTGAAATCTTCATTACACTTTCACCACTCGCCATAGAATTGTCATCGGTAATTGGTACCGCGTCAGGACTGAAAGGCCATGTCGAACATCTTGTACTGTTAAATGAATTGTATTGGAAGAGAAGCTAGGCATTGATTTGTTGGTGAATAAAAATAACCGTTGCCAGCATGTCCCCAGCAACTCTCACCAACTTCTACAGATGCGCCGTAGAGAGCATTTTATTGGGATGCATCACAGCATGGTTTGGGAACAGCTCCATCCAAGATGGCAAGAAATTGCAGAGAATTCTCCCCTCTCCCATCAGGCAAGAGGAACAGAAGTGTGAAGATGCAAACCTCCAGATTCAGAGGGACAGTTTCTTCCCAGCTGTTATCAGGCAGCTGAACCATCCTATCACCAACTAGAGAGTGGTCCTGAGCTACCATCTACCTCATTGGAGACCTTCAAACTATCTTTAAATGGGCTTTGCTGGACTTCATCTTACACTAAACATTATTCCCTTTATCCTGTATTTGCACACTGTGGATGGCTTAATTGTAATCTTGAATAGTCTTTTCGCTGACTGTAGAGCGCAACAAAATATTTTTACACTGTACCTTGGTACATGTAACAATAATAAACCACGCTAAACTATTGGAAACATAACCACATTTTCAAAAAATTAGGATTCTATGACGTAAACAACTGCTTGTTAAGATCGTAGAAACAAGGAACTGCAGATGCTGGTTTACAGAAAATGACACAATGTGCTGGAGTAACTCACCGGGTCAGGCAACATCTCTGGAGAACAAGTCTGAAGAAGGGCCCCAACATGAAATGCCACCTATCAATGTCCTCCAGAGATGCTGCCTGACCCATTGAGTGAATCCAGCACTTTGTGTCATTGCTGGTTAAAATCTATTGTTCTAAAAAGATAAATATTAAGTGGGATTTCTTGTTTGATTTCTCCCCCCCCCCCCCACCCCACGATCAGTCTGAGGAGGGGTCCCGCAGTGAAACATTACCTATCCATGTTCTACTGGGACCTGCTGAGTTGCCTGACCTGCTGAGTTACTCCTTTTTAGTAAACCAGCATATGCAGTTCTTTGGTTCTACATTAATAGTGCACTTATTCTTGCGCACTTGCATTAGGGGCAGACATGATGGTGGCATTTGAGAGGCTTTTAGATGGGCACATAAATAAGCATGGAATTGGAGGGATATGGATCATGTACAGGAATAAGAGATTTATTTAATTTGGCATCATGTTCTGCACAGGCATTGTGTCTGTTCCTGTGCTGCACTGTTCTATGCTCCCAATTACCAGGCCTTCATGTTAGGTTTAGGAAGCCACTTTGCACCAAAAATTGGAGGAAGAAAAAATTAGTTAACACAAATGTGGGTTCCTTGAAGACAGAAACAGGTTAATTTATTATGAGGAACATGGAAATGGAAGACGAGTTGAACAGGTACTTTGGTTCTGTCTACACTCAGGAAGACACAAACAATCTCCCAGATGTACCGGGGGACAGAGGACCTAGGATGACGGAGGAACTGAAGAAAATTCACATTAGTCAGGAAATGGTGTTGGGTAGACTGATGGTACTGAAGGCTGATAAATCCCCAGGGCCTGATGGTCTGCATCCCAGGGTACTCAAGGAGGTGGCTCTAGAAATCGTGGACGCATTGGTGATCATTTTCCAATGTTCTATAGATTCAGGATCAGTTCCTATGGATTGGAGGGTAGCTAATGTTATCCCACTTTTTAAGAAAGGAAGGAGAGAGAAAGCAGGGAATTATAGACCAGTTAGTCTGACATCAGTGGTGGGGAAGATGTTGGAGTCAATTATTAAAGATGTAATGTTTGGTTATCAGTAACAGGCTCGTTCCGAGTCAGCATGGATTTACGAACTGGAAATCCTGCTTGACTAATCTTCTGGATTTTTTTGAGGATGTAACAAGTAAAATGGACAAGGGAGAGCCAGTGGATGTAGTGTGCCTCAACTTTCAGAAAGCCTTTGATAAGTACCCACACAGGAAATTAGTGGGCAAAATTAGAGCACATGGTATTGGGGGTAGGGTATTGACATGGATAGAAAATTCGTTCTCAGACAGGAAACAAAGAGTAGGGATTAACGGGTCCCTTTCAGAATGGCAAGCAGTGACTAGTGGGGTGCCGCAAGGCTCGTGCTGGGACCGCAGCTACAATATACATTAATGATTTAGATAAGGGAATTAAAAGTAACATTAGCAAATTTGCAGATGACACAAAGCTGGGTGGCAGTATGAACTGTGAAGAGGATGCAATGAGGATGCAGGGTGACTTGGACAGGTTGGGCGAGTGGGCAGATGCAGTATAATGTGAATAAATGTGAAGTTATCCACTTTGGTGGCAAGAACAGGAAGGCAGATTATTATCTAAATGGCATCAGGTTCGGAAAAGGGGAAGTGCAATGAGACCTGAGTGTCCTTGTATATCAGTCACTGAAAGTAAGCATGCAGGTACAGCAGGCAGTGAAGAAAGCTAATGGCATGTTGGCCTTCATAACGAGAGGAGTTGAGTATAGGAGCAAAGAGGTCCTTCTGCAGTTGTTCAGGGCCCTGGTGAGACCACATCTGGAGTATTGTGTGCAGTTTTGGTCTCCTAATTTGAGGAAGGACATTCTTGCTATGAGGGAGTGCAGTGTAGGTTCACAAGGTCAAAAGAGAGTTAGATAGAGCTCTAGGGGCGAACGGAATCAAGGGATATGGGGAGGAGGCAGGAACGGGTACTGATTGTGGATGGCGGGACTGTCATATGATGAAAGAATGGAGCGGCTGGGATTGTATTCACTGGAATTTAGAAGGATGATTGAGGATCTTATAGAAACATATAAAATTATTCAGGGATTGGACAGGCTAGATGCAGGAAACATGTTCCCGATGTTGGGGGAGTCCAGAACCAGAGGCCACATTTTAAGAATAAGGGGTAGGCCATTTAGAACTGAAATGGGGAAAAACTTTTTTCACCCAGAGGGTTGTGAATTTGTGGAATTCTCTACCTCAGAAGGCAGTGGCGGCCATTTCGCTGGATGCTTTCAAAAGAGAGTTAGATAGAGCTCTAGGGGCGAACGGAATCAAGGGATATGGGGAGAAGGCAGGAACGGGTACTGATTGTGGATGATCAGCCATGATCATATTGAATGGCGGTGCTGGCACAAAAGGGCCAAAATGGCCTACTCCTGCACTATGTATCTATGTTCTCAACATTAACGTTTAACTGGTGCACATTTTCCTTGGGCTGCTTTGTTTTGCACTGAATGGCAATAGGTGTCAGCTTTCGCACATTATGAAAGTTGTTTTCTACAAATGGGTTTGAAGTGTCAATGAGTATTAATCCTGCAACAGAACGTCAAAGAGAAACCGACTGATGATGATGCAAGTTGAGCACTTCATTGTAGATTGTGCTTTGAACTTAAATGTCTCCTTTAGTGGAACCAATCTTTTACAGTGGAAAGGCATTTATCTGCTGCAATGTATTTATTTTAAGTCACTCACTCTTTTGACAGCAGGGCCAGTTGGCTGTGACTAACCAGTAAAATAATAATTTCAGGATAGACACAAAATGCTGAAGGGTCAGGCAGCATCTCTGGAGAACATGGGGAGGTGACGTTTTGGGTCGGCCACCCTTCTATATACGGTATCTTTCTTCCCATCAGACCATCTGAAGTGTGAAAACGCATAACTTTAGATTCAGCAATAGTTTCCCAGCTGTTATCTGGCAACAGAACCATCCTATCGACAACTAGAGAGCGGTTGGTGCTGAGTACTGTCTACCTCATTGGAGATCCTTGGACCATCTTCAATCAGAGTTTACTGGACTTTATCTTGCACTATTCCCCTTATCCTGTCTGTGTTCACTGTGGATATGTTATAATCATATGTAGTCTTTTCGCTGACTGATTAACACACAACAAAAGCTTTACACTGTACCTCGGTGCATGTGACAATAAACTAATATAAATTCTAAACTATTCCCAGCCAACAATTGACCTATTAGCGAACCACCCTGCCTGAGGTCATCTGTTGCCAGTCCTGATTTGGCCTTTTCTTGTTTCCCCCCACCTCACCCCTAGCCTACAATCAGTCAGAAGAAGCGTCCCGACCCGAATCGTTACCTATCCATTTTCTTGAGAGATGCAACCTGACCCTCTGAGTTACTCCAGCATTTTGATATATCAGCATCTGCAGATCCGTTTTTTTACATTTGATGCTTTTAGGAGTTGTTGGAAATGAAACCGTGTGCTCAGTCACAGAGTCATACAGCATAGAAACAGGCCTTTCGGCCCAACTTGCCCATGCTGACCAAGATGCTCCATCTGTACTAGTCATACATGCTTGCATTTGGCCTATATCCCTCTAAACCTATATCCCTCTAAACCCATTCCTTCTCTCCCGAGATGCTGCCTGACCTGCTGAGTTACTCCAGCATTTTGTGAATAAATCCCTCTAAACCTTTCCTATCCATCCAAATGTCTTTTTAGTAGTGTTATATTACCTACGTCAAGTTCCTCCTCTGGCAGCTTGTGCCATATACCCACCACCCTCTGTGAAAATGTTGTTCCTCAGGTTCCTATTAAATCTTTCACCCTCACCTTAAAACCTCTGGTTCTTGTTCCTCCTACTCTGGGTAAAAGACGCTGCACATTCACCCTGTCTATTCCCCTCATGATCATATACACCTCATCTGCTCTCCAAGGAATGAAGTCCTAGCCTGCCCAACCACTCCCTTTGGCACAGGTTCTCACAGGTTCTCAATTACTGGCAACATCCTCGTAAATCTTCTCTGCACTTTCTCCAGCTTGAGTGTTTAACTCTGAGAAGGTTATTGAACATGCGAATGCTCAGGTAGACTTGCAAAGTTTGCTCATGGCTACATTTTATTCAACAGCATTACATTGGACATAGAATATAGAACAGAATGACTCAGGAACAGGCCCCTCGGCCCACAATATCCATGCTGCACACGACGTCAAGTATAACTAATCT
This sequence comes from Rhinoraja longicauda, assembly GCF_053455715.1. Taxonomy (NCBI): domain Eukaryota; kingdom Metazoa; phylum Chordata; class Chondrichthyes; order Rajiformes; family Arhynchobatidae; genus Rhinoraja; species Rhinoraja longicauda. Next base: position 33,999,385 of record NC_135961.1, on the reverse strand, counting down.
CTGCCTGCACGTGATCCATATCCCTCCATTCCTTACACATCCATGTGCCTATCTAAAAGCCTCTTAAATGTCACAATTGTATCTGTCTCCAGCATCACACCTGACAGTGAATTCTTGGCATCCACCATTTTCTGTGTTAAAACCAAATTTCATTAGAAAGGGTTGTTTTCCTTGTGGAAAGTTTCAAGCGATTGGGAGTTAAATCACATATCAACGCCCAACCAAAGGTGGGGCTTTTTCTCGCCTCCAGTTTGATTCCTCACCCGTGCACCTCTACTTTCAGTCTGAAGTATGGTGTTGACTCAAAATGCCACCTATTCTTTTTCTCCCGAGATGCTGCCTGACCCACTGAGTTACTCCAGCATTTTGTGTCTATCTTTGGTTTTAGTTTAGTTTCGCGTATTGTCACGTGTACCGAGTTGCAGTGAAAAGCTTTTATTGCATGCTGTCCTGTCAGCGGCAATTCCTTCCTACACATGAGCAGATGAGGGAAGGATATTCTTGCTATTGAGGGCGTGCAGCATAGGTTTACTAGGTTAATTCCCGGAATGGCGGGACTGTCATATGTTGAAAGACTGGAGCGACTAGGCTTGTATACATTGGAATTTAGAAGGATGAGAGGGGATCTTATCGAATCGTATAAGATTATTAAGGGGTTGGACACATTAGAGGCAGGAAACATGTTCCCAATGTTGGGGGAGTCCAGAACCAGGGGCCACAGTTTAAGAATAAGGGGTAGGCCATTTAGAACAGAGATGAGGAAAAACTTTTTCAGTCAGAGAGTTGTGAATCTGTGGAATTCTCTGCCTCAGAGGGCAGTGGAGGCCAATTCTCTGAATACATTCAAGAGAGAGCTAGATAGAGCTCTTAAGGATAGCGGAGTCAGGGGGTATGGGGAGAAGGCAGGAACGGGGTACTGATTGAGAATGATCAGCCATGATCACATTGAATGGCGGTGCTGGCTCGAAGGGCCGAATGGCCTACTCCTGCACCTATTGTCTATTGTCTATTGTCTATTGACGATACTGTGCCCGATGGGCAGAGCGGTTCTGCATGAGAAGAATATTCTACAGAGAAGTTGTTCTGGAGCAACCACAGTGAGCAAGTGAGGCTGGTGTCTGGAGTGGAGGCTCTGCCTGTAGGATTCCTTTCACTGACCCACTAAATGAGCAACGAGTTATTTTTGAAATTGACTGCACTGTCATGTAGGGATATGCAAGCTGTCCTTTTTTGGAGAATTGGAGCAAGTTCTTTGTTACAATCACATTTTCTTTTAAAGCTGCATTGAATTGTTTAGTTTAGTTTAGATTAGTGATGCATCCAGGAAATAGGCCCTTCGGCCCACCCTGTCCGCGCCGACCAGTGATCCTCATATACTTGCACTATCCTACACTGGGAGAATGAACAAACTCCACGCAGATAGCACCTGTAGTCAGGATTTGTCTCTGAGGTGGTTTGGCGGTGATATGTAATTTATCTCCCAGTCGCTTGAAACTTTCCACAAGGAAAACAATCCTTTCTAATGAAATTTAATTTACGTTAGTTTAGAGAAACAGTGTGGAAACAGGCCCTTTGGCCCATCGGGTCCACACCGACCAACGATCACCCATACAGTGGTTCTGTCCGACACACTAGGGGCAATTTGCAGAAACCAATTGACCAACAAACCTGCACGTCTTTGGGATGTTGAAGGAAACTGGAGCACACGGAGAAAACCCACACAGTCACAGGGAGAACGTGCAAACTCCGCACGGACAGACAGCTGCCTGACCTGCTGAGTTACTCCAGCAATTTGTGTCTATCTTTGGCATAAACCTGCATCTGCAGTTCCTTCCTAAACTAAATAATAGACAGGTGCTCCAAAAGGCAGAAGGTGTCAAATAGTATCCTGCAAGGATCTGTGTTCAAAATATATATAAATAACTTAAATAATGGGATAAAAACCCACGAAGCCCGCTGATGACACAAAGGAAGGTGGCATTGTAAACAGTGGATGTGGCAGTTTTAATTACCAAATGTTATTAATAGGTTGTGCTGATGGGGGGGGGGGGGGGTCTGCAGGAAATGGATCTCAGTATTGGTGCTGGTGAGGTCATTCATTTAACAAAACCCTTTCTCACGAGTATAAGGTGAGGAGCGGCACAGTGGCGCAGCTGGTAGAGCTGCTGCCTTATTGCACTAGAGACCCGGGTTCGATGCTGACCTCGGGTGCTGTCTGTGTGGAGTTTGCATGTTCTTCCTGTGACTAAATGTAATAGAATATATGCAGGATTCAAGGATCTCTGATCAATGACCTGGAGAAAGAACGTTTTGAAGAATACAAACAACTATTTATTAAAGCAAAATACAGCAAAACTATTAGCAAAATAACAGGTCTCATGACCATCTGCACATCCAAGTCTCCTGTCTGTAATGGTTGGCTCTCCCCCTCCCCCTCCCTCTTCTCCTCCCCCTCACTCCTCTCTCTTTCTCTCGCTCTCTCTGTCTCCCTTCAAATGTGAGGTCCTTCTCTCTCTCCCCAAAGATGAAGTACCTAACAGCTCGGTTGAAGCATGAACTTATATACTATAATTAGCCTGTTTCTACCCTAATCATAGAATAGGAGGTGACGATGTTTTTAAAACTGGGGCGGAGCTAGTCTCTGATATCCCTAGCAAGGCAGAATTTTATCTTAATGACCTCGCAGATGGCCTCACGGTTCAAGGTTCCTTCAAGTTATCCTATGCATTTGATCGAGAAACATTTCCTAAACAGAGTTTGAAGCTGCTAAAAAGCTGCTAATTTTGCTGACGACTCTATTTTAGCTGGCATAAGAATATTCAACCCTTACATTACAATGGGTTTCCTCCGGTTTCCTCCCACATCCCAAAAACTACTGAGTTAGTATGTTAATTACCCTCAGTAAATTGCCCCCTGGTGTGTGGGCAGTTGATAAGTGTGAACGGATGATTGATGGTCGCGGTGGACTCAGTGGGCTGAAGGGCCTGTTTCCATGCTGTATCTTTCAATCAATCAATCAATTAAATAGTGCAGGACCAAAATGACCTGGAACTTGTACAGTGACGACTAACTTGACATTAACTGGTGAAGTGAATAATGAAGAAGGATATCAATTTGCAGGCCTTTGTATCTGGAAGACTGTATTCCGAGCAGATACAAATCCACACTACACACTACCCATAACTGGGGCACAGTGAGCAACTCTGAACTTAGGCTTATTATTGTTATGTGTACCGAGGTACAGTGAAAATCTTTGTTTTCCATGCAATGCAACCAGATCAGATATTCTATGCATGAATACAGTCAAGTCGAACTCAAGTACAATAATAGGTCAAGTAAAGATGTTTGTTAGTTTATTATTATTGACAAGCATACTGAGGTACAGTGAATAGCATTTTGGATAAGGAGAGAAGATGAGTGAAATGTGAAGCTTTGGGGAGGGATATGGGTGGAGGAAGAAAGAGGGGGATTAAAGGGCCATTGGTGACTTGGAGATTGGAGATGAATGGGTGGAGGCACGAAAAGGAGCAGGGAGGCTGAGGGGGTGGATGGTGGTAGAAAAACTGTGTGCACACCTGGGTGGGTTGGGAGCATGGGGAAGAGAGGAGGGGTACTGGTTGAAATTCAGTTTAGTTTACTTTAGTTTATTGTCACGTGTACCAAGGTACAATGAAAAGCTTTTGTTGCGTGTTAACCAGTCAGCAGAAAGACTATATATGTTTACAATCGAGCCACCCACAGTGTACAGGTAGACGATGAAGGGAATAATGCTGAGTGCAAGATAAAGTCCAGTAAAGTCTGATTAAAGATAGACTGAGGGTCTCCAATTATGTAGATAGTAGATCGGGACCGCTCTCCGGTGGAGCAAAGTGGTGAATTCAGTGTGAATTCCTTGTATCTCTAAATGTTATGCTTTGTTCCTTTTATTGCAGAATGTTCCTCCGGATCTGTCTATCTGCACCTTCGTGTTGGAGCAATCCCTCTCTGTACGAGCTCTTCAGGAGATGTTGGCAAACAATGAAGAGAAAGCAGAAGGGGCAAGTAAAGCTTCGTCAACAAAATATTTTCCCTTCATATGCATAGAAGCATCGAGTCATCAAGTCCTACAGCATGGAAACAGGTCCTTCAGCCTGACTCATCCATGCCAATCAAGACGCCCAACCAAGCTAGTCCCATTTGCCTGCATTTGGCCCAATATCCCTCTAAACCTTTCCGATCCATGAGCCTGTCCAAGTGTTTTTTCAATGTTGTTCTAATATCTGCCTCAACTACCTCCTCTGGCAGCTTGTTCCATACACCCACCATCCTCTGAGTGAAAAAGTTGCCCTGCTGACTCGTATTAAATCTTTCCCCGCTCACCTTAAACCTAAGTCATCTAGTTCTTGATTCCCCTCCCCTGGGTAAAAGACTATGCATTCACCCTATCAATACCCTTCATGCTTTTGTACACCTTGATATGATCACCTCTCATCCTCCTGTGCTCTGAGGAATGAAATCCTAGCCTGCCCAATCTCTCCCTATAGCTCAGGTCCTTAAGTCCTGGCAACATCCTCGTAAATCCTCTTTCCCCGCTGAATGCCATTCTTCCTATAGTTGGATTACCAGAACTGAAACAATATTCCAAATGCTGCATATTATATCATATTAGGAAGCCATTCATCCTATCTTGTCCCTGTTTGCCAAAAATGGGCTTTGGGTCAATTTCACTTCCCGGCTCTTGTTCTGTAGTCATGCAGGTTATAATTTTTCAAGTGTTGATCTAAAAACGTTTAAAATAAAGCAAGCCTTTTTCTCTCCACCAGCCTTCCAATCAGTGAGGTCCAGAGTTGGATTAAATGTCCTCAATTCTCCTTTACTACTTTTACCAGTTAACATGAATCAATGACAAGCTGTTATGGTCCTCCTTGCCAAGAGAGTTGTTCACATTGTCTACGCCATCCATCATTTTATACGTCTCAATCTTCCTTCAGTCACTTTTATTTTAAAACGACCAACACACAATAGGGTAGCAGGTACTATCGCAATGTTTAAGAAACATTTAGACAGGCACATGGATAGGATAGGTTTGGAGGGCTATGGGCCAAATGCAGGTAGGTGGGATTAGTGTAGATGGGACGATATGTTAGTCTGTGTGGGCAATTTGCGCCGAATGGCCTGTTTCCATGCTATATGACTTTGACTCTAACCCCTGTATTTCACAAGGTTATTTCTAGTGCTGACTACTGGATGTAATTCTAAGTCAACTGCATGCCATTGAATAGTCTCCAATAATTGCTGTACCGAGAGAGATGGGAAAAGCTGAAGTGAAAGAAAATGATTCCATTAAATACAAAGTGGGTTCATTTCCATATCTTGGGCGTGTTTTCTGCTGCTTGAACCTGAAGCATAAAGGGTTTTGTCCCCAAGTGAAGTGTTCCCTCAGTGTTAGTATCAATGCTGGAATTTTCATTTAATCATGATGAACTGCTGATTCATTTCAAAGTTTTTGTTCATCCTCATGGCCCAGGTCTCCCACACCTCACCCACTCCAATCTGAGACATACGTGCAGCATCCACAACACCACCACAGCAGGTTTGGTGCAAAGGTAGGAGTGTCTGAAGGGCACACATGACAGATAGGGTCACGGAGACCAGCAGGCTGCAGAGCGGCGTTGTGACCAGTCTCCAGTTTACGTGAGCAAAACACAAAGTGCTGGAGGAACTTAGCAGGACAGGCAGCATCTGTAGAGGGAATAAGTTCACTTGTTCAAAAGTTAAAGGAGCAGAATTAGGCCATTCGGCCCATCGAGTCTACTCCGTCATTCAATCATGGCTGATCCATCTTTCCCCCTCAACCCCATTCTCCTGCCTTCTTTCCTTAACCCCTGACACCCATACTAATCGAATGGACAGGCAACATTTTGGGTTGGGACCCTTCTTCATACTGATTGTGGGTAGGGGGTGAGATAGCTGAAAGGGTGTCAAGGTTTATGAGGACAAGGCAGGAGAATGGGGTTGAGAGGGAAATATACATCAGCCATGATTGAATTGTGGAGTAGACTCGATGGGCCAAATGATCTAATTCTGTACCTATAACTTATGAAATCAGTCTGAAGAAGGGTTCGGACCAGAACCGTCGCCAATCCACTCCCTCCACAAACGCCTGACCCATTGAGTTCTTCCAACACTGTGTTTTGATCAAGGTTCCAACATCTGCAGGTCCTTATGTCCTCAGTTCATCTGATATGTGTTTGCTCTTTGGGTGGAACTAGGTAAATTCTGAGAAAATATGTGTGTAAAATCTAACATAGGTTTGCCACACAAAACAATGAGCAATGCAGCGAAGTGTGAGAAGTCATATTCTACAATTTCTGGACAGGTATCTATTTGAAGGATTGATCACAAAATCTAGGCCAAGGGGAAAATTCAACCCAGAAATATTGCCAGTGAAAGATTAGAAATAGGACTTGGATCATTAAGAGTAAGGATTATGAAGAAATGCGCCTTAGAAAGCATTTTATCGGGATGCATAATTTGGGAACAGCTCCAGCTTTGACTGCAAGAAATTGCAGAGAGTTCTGGTCGTAGCCCAGACCATCACACAAACCAACCTCCCTTCCATTGCCTCCATCTACACTTCATGCTGCCTCGGCATGGCCACCAGCAGAAGCAAGGACCAGTCTCACCCTGGACACTCCCTCTTCTCCCCTCTCCCATCTGGCAAGAGGTGCAGAAGTGTGAAAACGCACACCTCCAGATTCAGGGACAGTTTCTTCCCAGCTGTTATTAGGCATCCGAACCATCCTATCACCAACGAGAACGATTCTGACCTCCCTTTGAGCTCGTTGGAGACCCTCAGACTATCTTTAATCTGACTTCACTGGACTTTATCTTGTACTGAACATTATTTCTTTTTTCATGTATCTGTACACCATGGATGGCTTGATTGTAATCATGTATACTCTTTTTGCTGACTGGAGAGCACACAACAAAAATGCCTTTTACTGTACCTCGGTACAAGTGACAACAATAATAAACTAATCTAAACTGAAACTAAAATGATAAAAAGAACTTCAAAAGATCTTTTTTTTCATTTAGCAGAATACTTGGGAAAATGCTCATCGTACTAATATTTCCACCCTTGCCTTCCAGCCCTATAAATAAATATGGCAGGAGTGGAAAACGTCAATATATATGACTCAATAAACATTATTACTGTTCCCTATTTATAGGCATGTAGGAGATATAATTACAGACGTTACAGGATGAGTAACATTGCGGACCTATGAGACATTCCAATTCTGGCTATTACTGCTCTTGATAAAGACATTGTTGTGTTTAATGTTTAAAACAGACAGGCCTTGGTTTAGCTCATTGCAATGCTTAATTCCATTGTGAACTCGTCTACGGATCGCCCCTGCGGGTGCCGGGTGACATTCTTCCCTTGTCCTCCCCCTTGCCGTCGTCCGTCCCGTCAATTTTGGCTTCTCTCCGGGCGCGGGTAGGTTCCCTGGCCCCAGTCCCGGCCTCCAGTCACGGGAGTACAGCAGTGCACGTGCCGGCGGACTTGCAGGACTGCGAGTTCGTTTTCCTCCGGCGGCATTCCCACCGCCCCCCTCTACAGCCGGTCTACCAGGGCCCGTTCCAGGTGCTGAAAAGGGGGACGGTCACCTTCACATTACAGGTAGGAACCCGTCAGGAGCTCGTCTCTGTCTCCCGGCTCAAACCGGCCCACTTGGACCAGGACCGTCCCGTGCTAGTGGCCCAACCTCCTCGCCGGGGCCGACCTCTGGCCGGCCCACCTGTTTCCCCAGCTGCGTCTCTTCCCTCACCTCTCGGGCCTCCGTCGCCCACGGTGGTGTTCACTCTGCCCCTTCCAGCCACGCCCCCATCGCCTACACCTGCAGGCTCCCCCCTCCAACGGCGCACCCATCGTCTCCATCGGCGGGGCCCTCCCCGCCTCCTTCGTCGCTGGCGGTACCGGCCTCCCCTCTCCGTACGCGGTCAGGTCGGGCGGTCCGGGCGCCCGTGAGGTACGGTATCGAGGGTTCTGGGGGGGGGGGTCATGTAGGGACATAGGGATTGGCTAGAAGAGTTCGAACCCTCGGATTGGCTATCGATGTCACCAGGGGTGCTAGCGCGGTAGATTTGTCAGTCTAGCGTTGAACTCTGTATAGGTAAGACGTTAGGTAGTTGTCTAGAGTTTTGAGTGTTGCGATTGTCACGGAGTTTTTAGAACCATGCAATAAACTTCGTCTGCAACATCCATCCGCTATCGGACTCACTACAGTGTTGGAGTAACTCAGCAGGTCAGGCACTCTCTCAGGGACCTCCACATCCATCCAAAACTTTGGTGACAGGTAAATGCGTGCAGATGCAGCCCAACCAATCAGTCTGAAGAGGAGGTCAATTCCCTCTGCAGATGCCGCCTGACCCGCCAAGTTACTCAAGCACTTTGTGTTTTGCTCAAGATTCTAGCATTTGCATTTCCTTGTGTCTCCTGCAGTCTAATCATTTTGTAATTTCCCTACACATGCACTGTGTCTCTATTTATGAAACCCATGACCTAATATGCTTTTCAAAAGCACTTAATTGTTTTTTTTCTCCTTTGAGATTTCCTGAGGATGTGAAGAACCCATTTTGTTCCTTCTTTCCCTTTTGCTGCACTTTTGACGCCTTGTTGCATAATTAAGCAACATGACATTTTAACTCTACCAATTACTTTGGGTATTGCACAGTGGCACTTGAAACATCTTTAAAAGATTGCCTCCAATTTTAAAGGACATTAGATTTATGCACTCTTTCACTGGAAAGTATCCGGTTTTAACTGGATTGTGGGAGATTAACAACATCTAGAGGTGTGCCCAGGAATTTAAGTTTGATTGATTGGGGGGGGAAGGGGGCACTTTAAACAGATGCACATTACACACATGGGAATTGACACAAAATGCTGGAGTAACTCAGCGGGTCAGGCAGCATCCCTGGAGAAAAAGGATAAGTGACGTTTTGGGTCGGAACCCTTCTCACACCCTTCTGAAGAAGGGTTCTGACCCGAAACATCATCCGTTCTTTTTCTCCAGAGATGCTGCCTGAACCACTGAGTCACTCCAGCACTTTGTGTCTATCTTTGGTCTAAACCAGCATCTGCAGTTCCTTCCTACATATGGGTATGTGCCTTTCATGTGTTTGCTGATTACTGGGCCGATAGAGATACTGCTGCAATTACTATTTCTCCCTGACCCTACACCAGCACCCACTCCCAATGCATGCACCTGAAGTTACCCCATTTATGAATTAATGCAACCTAAGCCTGCGTGAATTCAGTTTAAATCTCAATAGTAAACTTCTGTAATTGATCACATATTAACACAAGCATAAACCTGCTATAAATCTAGAAGTTGAACTAAAAAAGACTCAAAAGTACTGGAGTAATTCAGTGAGTCAGACAGCATCCCTGGAGGATGTGGATAGGTGACATTTTGGCTTGGGGCCAACAAGTCCCAGACCAATTCCCAACAGCGTTGCATTACTATAATCCGCCAGCCATGATGTGTCTGACGTTAGTTGGAGAAACCTTGAGTGTGCGCAGGGAGGGAAATGCAGATTGGTCCATGCCCTGATTTTCCCAACCCAGTTTACACCCAGCAACAAAGAAAACCCAGCAACATAGACACCGGCCATGATCATTCCTGGTCTTTCTCGCCTGGAATTCCTTGCCTCCAAAGGCTGTGGAGGCCAATGGATATTATTAAGCCAGAGATAGATATATTCTTGATTAGTATGTGTGTCAGGGGCTAGGGGGAGAAGGCAGGAGAATGGGGTTGAGAGGGAAAGATAGATCAACCATGATTAAATGGCGGATCAGACTTGATGGGCCGAATGGGCTATTTCTTCTCCTACCACTTATGATCATATGACCTTATGACTCTCAGTCTGAAGAAAGGTTTCGACCCGAAATGTCACCTATTCCTTTTCTCCAGAGATGCTGCCTGACCCGCTGAGTTACTCCAGCATCTTGTGTCTATCTTCGGTGTAAACCAGCATCTGCTGTTCCTTCCTACACGTGATAAGATGTAACTAGTATTTTCTAGATCGTTATCCTAGTCCTTTGGATTATTCAGATGCTAGAATAAATATTAAGGCAATGCAGTGGGTCAGTGCACCACCACTATCAGGTAACCTCTTTGCTTGAAGTAATCTGTTGCCGGGCCTGGTTGGTCCTGTATTTTTCTTGCTTTCAATTTCCACCCCAACCCAAAACGTCACCTGTCCACCTTCTCCAGAGATGCTGCCTGACCCACTGAGTTACTCCAGCATTTTGTGCCTACCTTTGGAATAAACCAGCATCTACAGTTCCTTTTTACTACACAATAAAATGAACAATTAAAAACAGAGCCCATTTTCTTGATATTATTATTTAACATTTTAATCTATTGCGTATACAAGCTGTTAGCAGAAAATTGTTCCTTACTCATGATGAAGAGTTTGGGGATACACATTGTAAGTTACAGGCTTGTTATCAGTCTCACACATCATAATGTTTGCCAACTGGCTTCATATTGGTTTAAATAAGATAATACCATAATTTATATAGATCTGAGAATGTGATAATGTTTTAACCTAAATCTCTTTATAAAGAGATTATGAATAATGTTTATTAAACTGCAGTTTTAATTGGTAAGCTTATCTTCACTTATGCAGGCTTTATATAATACATGCATGGATATATTAGGAATAAAAAAAATTAAAAACATGTTTTGTCGATGTGTTCTGCTTTCCTGTTGCAGTGAAAAGCTGAGATGCTTCATATTTATTCATATTCTAGCAATAATAAATTCTGCTGATTTTAAAATAAGATATTTATGTAAATTAACTTTTTCAAACTATTTCATATGCTTACACAGAAATTCATGAAGGTAAGTTGAAAAATACTTCACTGACGCTTGCATTGTTTGTTGCAATCTGTAGTTTGCTTGTGAAATGCATTGATTACCATTTGCAACTTTTCTTGAAGCATGCCTTCACATTCACTTATTAGTAGTACTAATTTTGTAGAAGTTGATTTAAAAGAGATCGACAGAATCTTGATTAGTAAGGGTGTCAGGGGTTATGGGGAGAAGGCAGCAAAATGGGGTTGATAAGGAAAGACAGATCAGCCATGATTGAATGGTGGAGTAGACTTGATGGGCCGAATGGCCTTATTCTGCACCCAGAATTTATGAACTTATGAACTTTATGTTCATAGGTTCTAGGAGCAGAATTAGCCCATTCGGCCCAACAAGTCTACTCCGCTATTCAATCATGGCTGATTTATCTTTCCCTCTGAACCCCATTCTCCTGCCTTCTCCCCATAACCCCTGACACCCTTGCAGAGCATAAAGCTATTTGTCCAAATCGATGCAAGATGAAAGAGAGCCATCCAGCCTTACCTTTCTTCCACCTCTTGGTTTGCTGCCATGAAGTTGCAGCACTTAAGGTGTTCACACAAGTACTTTTTAATCTGATGAGGCTTTCTGTCTCCCAGTCTGACAAGCCGTGAGCTGTGATTATTCACCACTCTGTAAGTGAATTACTCATCCTCATTGCCCTGCTAATCCCTCATAGCAATTATATCAAACCATGCTCAGTACTTATATAGAGTAATACAGCACAGAAACATGACCTTCAGCCCAACTCTTTGAGACTTTACTTCAAATTTTAGAGTTACAGCACAGAAATAGGCCCTTCGGCCCACCAGTCTGAGCTGACCAGCGATCACCCCATACACTAACCAGCACTATCCTACACACTTGGAACAATTAACAGTTTTTACTGAAGCCAATTAACCTACAAACCTCTATGTCTTTGGAGTGTGGGAGGAAACCAGAGGACCCAGAGAAAAATCACGCAGTCACAAAGAGGACGTACAATCTCCATTCTGGCGGCACCCATCGTCAGACTCGAACATGGGTTTGCACGACTGTGCCGCCCTAGGATATTGGAGCACCCTGAGAAAACCCATGCAGTCACAGGGAGAATGTACAAACCTCGTCCATGATGGACACTGTAGAATAGATAGGGTAAGTGCACACTCTTCTACCCAGATTTTAGGGATCAAGAACCAGAAGATATAGGGTTATTCTGAGGGGAGAAAGATTTAATATTAACCTGAGGGACTACGTGTTCACACAGAGGGATTATTCGTTCTGGCACCCAGTTGGTGCTGCAATACATTAAATAACATGTTCACAAAACCCTGATTATTATATTGTTGGATATGCTGTAATGTACATTTGGTATTAGAAAGTTATTGAGCTTGGCTGATAAAGTCTCAGTGGACACCAAAAATCACAGCTATCTATAATTAAACTTTCAAGGGTTGAAGTATTTACTTTACTTTGCTTGGGGAGTCTTCTTCTTTATGATTCATTTACTATTTCCCTCACTATAGCTTTGGCCAAATGACATTGGGAAAAATACCATAAACAGCAGAATATTATTTCCCAGAGCATTTTTCTGATCTGCAACCATGGCTCTGTGGAAGATAGGAGACTCCTGTGTAATGGAAGTGCTATCAACTCCATTTAGTGCACGAATATTATCTATTTTTTCAAGATTGTGTCTCTTGTGTGCAAACATCTTTGAGGGTCATCTATACTCAGATGAGTTTGCTGGAGACTGTAAAATAACATTTGAATGAAAAACTTTTGTTGGAGCTGTTACTTTGTGATTATAGGTCATGTAATGGGGTGGCACAGTGGCACAGCAGTAGAGTTGCTACCTTACAGCGCCAGAGACCCGGATTCGATCCTGACTACAGGTGCTGTCTGTACGGAGTTTGTATGTCCTCACTGTGATTCTTGCAGTGTTCTCACTTTGTTTTCTCTTGGTGCTCCGGTTTCCTCACACATTCCAAAGACATACAGGCTTGTAGGTTCATTGGCTTTGGTATAATTGTCCCGAGAGTGTAGAGTAGTGCTCGTGCATGGGGTAATCACTGGTAGGCGTGGTGGGCAAAAGGGCCTGTTTCCGCACTCTATCTCTCAAGTCTAAAGACATCCTATTTCCTGTCTGCTCTTTCGCCTGTAGAATGGAGATGAGGAGGAATTATTTTGTCCAGAGGGTGGTGAATCTGTGGAATTCTTTGCCATGGCTGGCTGTGGAGGCCAGGTCATTGGGTATTTTTAAAGTGGAGATTGATAGGCTCTTGATTATTAAGGGTGTAAAAGCTACAGGGAGAAGGCATGACAATGGGGTTGAGGTAAAAATAGATCCACCTTGATTGAATGGCAGAGCAGACACGATGGCCTGAATGGCCTCATTCTGCTCCAATGTCTTATGATATTTGTGGTTGTTTAGACATTGTATTTTCCAAGATCCTATAGTGCAATATTAAAGGCACACAGATTAGTATAGTTTGGAGATACAACGCGGAAACAAGCCCTTCCGCCCACCAAGTCCGTGCCAACCAGCGAACCCTGCACATTAACACTCTCCTGCACACACTAGGTACAATTTACATTTATACTACGCCAATCAGCCTACAAACCTGTATGTGTAGGAAGGAACTGCAGATGCTGGCTTAAACTGTAAAAGGGTCTCGACCCGAAATGTCACCCATTCCTTCTCTCCAGAGATGCTGCCTTCCCGCTGAGTTACTCCAGCTTTTTGTGTCTATCTTCGGTACAAATAAATATGTCTTTGGAACGTGGGAGGAAACCTGAGCTTCCCAAGGAAAACCCATGCAGGTCATGGAGAGAACATACAAACCCTTTACAGATAAGCACCCGTGGTCAGCATTGAACTCGGATCTCTGGCGATGTAAGGCAGCAACTCTACCGCTGCATCACTATGCCACCCTATTATAAAGTCATACAGTGTGGAATCCGGCCCTTTGGCCCAACTTGCCCACATTTCCCAGGAACTTTGCCTGAGAAGTCTACACTTTAGAAGTTCTGAATTACATTGGATTAGGTAGACAGTATAGTGCAGAAATAGACCATGCAATCCAACTGGTTGGTGCCTGTCAAGTGTGGGAGCATCTTCTTCTAACACCTCTTCAGCGACCTAATCAGTAGATCCTTTTATTCTATTCCCTCCCATGGATGTATTTAACTTTTCCTCTATAGAGGGAACAACCGTACAATTACAGCGTGGGATCCTCGGACTTATTCTTTATGGAAACGAGAGGTTTATGGGATCTAGAACCATCTGGCAGAATTCTATTTTGGAATTGAATTGAATTGAACGATACAGCATGGAAACAGGTCCTTTGGCCCATTGGGTCCATGCCGACCAGTGACCATGCGTTCACACTAGTTGTAAGTTATCCCACTTTCCCATCCACTCGCTACACACTGTGGACAACTGTACAGAGGCCAATTAACCTTCATACTCGCCTGTCTTTAGAAACGTAGAAACATGGAAAATAGGTGCAGGAGTAGGCCATTCGGTCCTTTGAGCCAGCACCACCATTCAATATGATCATGGCTGATCATCTGAAATCAGTACACCGTTCCTGCTTTTTCCCCATGTCCCTTGATTCCTTTAGCCCTAAGAGCTAAATCTAACTCTTGAAAACATCCAGTGAATTGTCCACTGCCTTCTGTGGCAGAGAATTCCACAGATTCACCACTATCTGGATGAAAAAGTTTTTCCTCATCTTAGACCTAAATGGCCTACCCCTTATTCTTAAACTGTGGCTGCATGTGGGAGGAAACCAGAGCACCCGGATGAAACCCATGTGGTCACAGGGAGAACGTGCAAACTCAACACAGACAGCACCCGGGGTCCGGATCGAACCCGGGTGGCTGGCGCTGTGAGGCAGCAGCGTTATCAGCCATATCACTGTGCCGCCCACAGCAGAATATTTAAAAGGACAATTGAATTGGTTGTAACATGCAAGTGTTGTGCCTTATGTTTTATCTGTTGTCGTATCCTGAACGTTATTGTTGTTTATTAACAGACAGCTCAGGGTGGAGGCCACCGCACCCTCCTGTATGGACACGCAGTCTTACTCAGACACTCGTACAGTGGAATGGTAAGTCACTAACGTTTGTGCACCATTTCACATCAAGGTTCATAAAATGGAATTCAGAATCACTCGTTACCCTCTGTATTCCTCTCATGACCTTATACACTTCAATAAGATCATCTCTCATCCTCCAGCGCTCCAAGGAATAAAGTCCTAGACTGCTCATCTTCAACCGATAGCTCACGCCCTCGAGTCCCGGTAACATCCTCCGAGTCCTTCACTGCATCCTTTGCAGCTTAACAACATCTTTCCTATATCAGGATGACCAAAGCTTAACACAATACTCTAAATGTGGCCGCACCAACTTTTTGTACAACTGTAACATGGCCTCCCAACTTCTACATTCAATATTCTGATCAAGGCCAATGTGCTGAAAGCCTTCTTGACCACCCTTTGAACCCATGACGCCACATTCAATGATCTTCCAAGGTACTTTAGGTGTTTGTTTCTAGGTTACTGGAAACATTTTAATAGTGAGGAACTGTAGCATATTTTGGTGATCGCGGAAATGGACAACAATAATAATACTGCAGATACTGGACATCAATAAAATCAGAAAATGCCATAGTCAGGCGGCATCTCTGGACAGAGAGACCGAGTTAACACCTTGGGTTGTTAACTTGAAATGTTACCCCTGTTTCTGTCCCCACAGATATAACCTAACCTTCTAGTATCTCCAGCATTTCCCTGTTTTTATTCTGTATCTGCAGTTAGAGACTTGAACTGATTTACAGAAAATAAAAAATAATGCTCAATAACCGCTGTTAATAGACAATAGACAATAGGTGCAGGAGGAGGCCATTCGGCCCTTCGAGCCAGCACCGCCATTCAATGTGATCATGGCTGATCATTCTCAATCAGTACCCCGTTCCTGCCTTCTCCCCATACCCCCCGACTCCGCTATCCTTAAGAGCTCTATCTAGCTCTCTCTTGAATGCATTCAGAGAATTGGCCTCCACTGCCTTCTGAGGCAGAAAATTCCACAGATTCACAACTCTCTGACTGAAAATGTTTTTCCTCATCTCAGTTCTAAATGGCCTACCCCTTATTCTTAAACTGTGACCCCTTGTTCTGGACTCCCCCAACATTGGGAACATGTTTCCTGCCTCTAACGTGTCCAACCCCTTAATAATCTTATACATTTCGATAAGATAAGATTATTATCATTCTCATTTGATCTGTTGCCAGTCTGAAATTTTAACCCATTGCTGTTGTGTATTTTGTTTCCAAGTATCTTTCTTGTTTGTCCACATCTCGATCTTCAACAGACAAATTGGCCTTTGATGTCGGGCTGCAGGAAAATACAACTGGTACGTTTGAAAGAAGTCCTACAGGTCGAACGGTTCTTGGGTTGGACAGGAGAATGTAGGCTTTTCTCTCTTTCATGGGGCAGTTTGAGGTATAATTGTCTTGCAGAGCCTACAAGGAGCGTAGCAGAGGTGTGGGTAATGAGAGGGAGGGCATAGCAGGCTGGGGGCGAACCTTGGTATTGGTTTTGTTTTAGTTTATTACCTTGATCATCATTTAGAGTATTAAGAGTCAAGAGTGTTTAATTATCATATGTACTGAAACAGAACAATGAAATTCTTACTTGCAGTGGCACAATAGAAGTAGTGCAGTTTCAAAATGTTCTTGGGTTGGATGGGAGAATGTAGGATTTTCTCTCTTTCATCGGGCAGGTTAAAGTACAATTGTTTTACAGAGTTTACAGGGAGGAGGTGCTGATAATGGGAGGGTGGTCACGGCAGGCTTCTAGCAAACCTTGGCTTTGGTTTTAGTTTATTGCAGTAATCATATTACTGTAACCATCATTCAGGGTATGAAGAGTCGAGAGTGTTTAATTGTCATATGTACCGACAACGGAACAATGAAATTCTTACTTGCAGCAGTGTTACAGTCCTGTAAACACAATACTCAATAGATAACATAATAAATGGCGACAAAACCTGGCAATTTTTACATGCGCTCTCAGTGGAGTATTTCTATACTCTTTGTACTATCGGGTATTGTGCTAAGGTATGGCAATATTTCACTGAACTGTATGCAAAATAAAGAATTTCACTCTGCATCTGTACATATGGTAATAAAGACGCATTGATAATAAAGAACTATTGGAAAAAAGCGATAAATTAAAACCCCCAATATCAGTGCAAAAACTCCAACGTCTTCCGTGCAACCAAGACCATTCATAATTGATCATTTAGTTATTGGGGATGTGTGTGGATGGGTGGATGGGTGCATGGGACTGGCTTGTGCTGAACGTATATGCTGCCTGGATTTGCCTCCCCTGTATCCAGGGAGAATGAACCAACATTCCACCCTTGCGAGGCAAATAGTGAGGGGCAGTGACTGGCAGATGGTATCAAAGGCCATTCAACTTATTTGAATATACTATTCAAATATATTTAAAATACAGCTCAAAGAAACATAGAAATTAGGTGCAGGAGGAGGCCATTTGCCCCTTCGAGCCAGCACCGCCATTCATTGTGATCATGGCTGATCATCTACAATCAGTAACCCGTGCCTGCCTTCTCCCCATATCCCTTGATTCGGCTAGCCCCGAGAGCTCTATCTAACTCTCTTTTAAATTCATCCAGTGAATTGGCCTCCACTGCCCTCTGTGGCAGAGAATTCCACAAATTCACAACTCTCTGGGTGAAAAAGATTCCTCTCACCTCAGTTTTAAATGGCCTCCCCTTTATTCTTAGACTGTATCCCCTGGTTCTGGACTCCCCCAACATTAGGAACATTTGATCCCCCACCACTGATTTTCCGGCACCCTTGGTTCCAAAGCCTGGCCGTATTATCCGCTTTGCCGGGCCAACAGTGGTCACGAACAATGGGAGGAGTCCAACGGTACGGGAACGGTCCGTCTAGGCCCACGGGGATCCGAGACACCAGCCCACAAAGTCGGCCGCAGAAGACGGCTATGAGAACAGATCCGCCGTCTCTGGGCGAGCCAGAGTTCCAGAGACCCAAGCATTGGGACAGTGGAATCTAGAAACTTGGCAGCTTTCAAAAATTGAAAGGCAACAGAGAATATATTGCTGAAAAGGGACCAAGGGGTAAATTAAGCACTGTATAAATAGCAATGTAAATGTTCTAATTAAGATTCAGTTGTATTTGTTGCATGAGCCTGATTATTAAAAGAACAGCATATTGACATGAAGATAGACACAAAAAGCTGGAGTAATTCAGCAGGACAGGCAGCATCTCTGGAGAAAAGGAATGGGTGTTTCTCTCCAGAGATGCTACCTGTCCCGCTGAGTTATTCCAGCTTTTTGCGTCTATCTTCGGTTTAAACCAGCATCTGCAGTTCCTTCCTACACAGCATAGTGATACTTTGAATATAGAATTCAGTGTGCGTTTACCTCTGTTAAGCTTCAAGTTATAGTGGCACTGTTTATGTGAAAAGTGGACATGGTACTGTGTAATTGTATAGAGCACTGATTTAATTGCCCTGTTTATGTAGGGGAGGCCTGCTGGTGGACGATACACCCAGCCTCTAAACAACGTTCAGAAGGAGAAAAAGTGCGTGCTGGGGATGACCTTATTTTAGTCAGCGTTTCTTCAGAGCGGTACCTGGTGAGTAAAATGTTTCACGTATCACTTTCCATCCAGTGCTTGCAAGGAAACATGCCGTAATTTTCATCCAACTAACTTGTGCTGGTCTGAGAAGCAAAATCATAGTCTGTTCACAGAGGTGGCACAGTGGTGTAGCGGTAGAGTTGCTGCCTCACAGCGCCAGACCTGTGGGTTTGATCCTGATTACAGGTTCTTGTCTGTACGGAGCTTGCACTTTTTCCCTATGACCTCATGGGTTTTCTTTGGGTGCTCCGGATTCCTCCCACATTCCTAAGACGTATGGGTTTGTAGGTTATTTGGCCCCTATAAATTGTCCCCAGTGTTTAGGATAGAACTAGTGTATGGGGATCGCTGGTCGGCCCAGATTCTGTGCGCCTTCTCTAAACTAAACTAAACTAAGCTGAACTAAACTATGCTTTGGAATGATGTGTAACCTGAAACTCTTGAACAACAGTGATGTGTTTTTTTTAAGCAATATCTGAAAAATATGGTTAATTTTGCATCTCATGTAAACGTTCTTACTTATCTAGGTATCCAGATGATGTGATGTGTGGCTTAGGTTAGGGTTGGGTTTATTATTGTCACGTGTACTGACGTACAGTGAAAAGCTGCCGACTGCTTGCATTTCTGGTAAGAAATAAGCAGCTGGCATACGAAACCTGCTCCAAGGTTTAAGTTTATTTTTAGAAACATAGAAACATAGAAAATAGGTGCAGGAGGAGGCCATTCGGCCCTTCGAGCCAGCAGCGCCATTCATTGTGATCATGGTTGATCATCCACAGTCAGTAACGCGTGCCTGCCTTCTCCCCATATCCCCTGATTCCGCTAACACGTGAAAAGCTTTTGTTTGCATGCTATCAAAATTTAGATAAAACTATACATGGAAACAGTCAAGCCAAACATTAGTACAAAAGATAGAATGAAAAGAAAGACACCAGAGTGCAGAATGTAGTTTCTCAGCATCATAGTAATTCACTGATATTTGTGTAAAATGGATTTTGAACAAATGTTCAAATATCTTCAATATATTTTAACATATAGAACCAAGAAACGGCAGATGCTGCTTTACAAAGAAGGACACAAAGTGCTGGAGTAACTCAGCCGGTCAGGCAGCGTCTCTGGAGAACATGGATAGGTTCATGAAGGACCTGTCCAAGCCTGAAGAAGGGTCCCGACCCAAAACTTCTCCTACCCATGTTCTCCAGAGATGCTGCCTGACCTGCTGAGTTACTCTAGCACTTTGTATCCTTTGTATATACTTGTCTTATTAAATGGAATAAATTCTTGAAGCAGGCTTGAAGGCTGACGTGTTTGCCCTTTGAATGGCTTGAGAGGATGTGGTGTTTAAAGAGACCAGCATGCTGTTAAGATGTATTTAAGTCTGACCCGCAGTCTCCAGCCAATGCTGAGCTGATTTGTTCTCTTGCAGCATTTGTCATATGGCTGTAGCACTTTACAAGTTGATGCCGCATTCCAACAAACCCTCTGGAGTGTTGCTCCAATTTGCTCTGGAAGTGAAGTAGCGCAAGGTAAGATTGTCTCAACACCCTCCTCTCGTTCTGCAGTAACATTGCTGCAATTGTGCCATTTGGCTTCCACCCTGACGGAATATTTCACATACACATTCCACCACCCCCCCCCATCGTTTGAGAGGAGTTGATTTCTTTAAGTTGTTTTTAACCGGTTTTAATCGATAATTTGTTTTTTATCCCCCCTCTGTTTCTCTGGAGATTCCCGATACATCATGTACCATTTCTTCATGTTAGACTTTAGAAACGCAGCGTGGTAACAGGCCCTTCAGCCCACCGATTCCGCGCTGACCAGCGATCGTCTCTAAACACTAGCACTATACTACACTCTAGGGATAATTTTACAATTTACAGAAACCAATTGACCGACAGACATGTGCGTCTTTGAGATGTGGGAGGAAACTGGAGCATCCAGAGAAGCCCCACGCGATCACAGGGAGAACATACAAACTACGTACAGACAGCATCAAACTCAGGTCTCTGGCCCTGTGAGGCACCAACTCTATCAGTGCTGAACCTTTACAAACTACCAGGGTAGAAAATTTCAAACATCTAAACTAAACTAAATCTAGAATGATTCCATTTAAAACGGGGGCGACACAGTGGCGCAGTGGTATAGTTGCTCCCTTCGAGCTCCAGGGACCCGGGTTCGATCCTGACTACAGGTGCTCTCTGTACGGATTTGCTATGTTCTCCCTATGACTGCCTGGGGTTTTCTCCAGGTGCTTCTATTTCCTCCCACATTCCAAAGACATGTAAGTTTGTAGGTTAATTGGCTTATGTAACTTGTCCTTAGTGTGTAGGATAAAACTAGTTTATGGGGGATTGCTGGTCTGCACAGACCCGGTGAGCCGAAGGGCCTGTTTTCACACTGCATCTCTAAACTAAACTGAACTAAACGAAACTAATCTACTTGCCTCTTCCTTAAGTGATAGAGAAGCAATAGAACATAGAACAATACAGCACAGGAACAGGCCCTTTGACCCACAATGTCTGCGTCGAACATAATGCTGAACACAAGCTAACTAATCTAATCTACCAGCACATGATCCATACCCTTCTATTTCCTACACATCCATGTGTCTATCTAAAAACCTCTTAAATGCCACCATCTTATCTTACCCCCACCTCTGACAGTGCATTCCAGACACCCATCACCCTCTGTGTAAAACAATTGTCCTGCACATCTCCTCAATGCTTGCAGTTCATATGGTTGACAGTCTATTCTTGTTTTTATTTAGGTCACAACGTCATAAGGATTAGGAGTAGAATTAGGCCATTCGGCCCATCAAGTCTACTCCGCCATTCAATCATGGCTGATCTATCTCTTCCTCCTAACCCTATTCTCCTGCCTTCTCCCCTTAACCTGTGACACCTGTACTAATCAAAAATCTATCCATCTCTGCCTTAAAAATATCTACTGACTTGGCCTCTACAGCCTTCTGTGGCAAAGAATTCCACAGATTCACCACCCTCTGACGAAATAAATTTCTCCTCATCTCCTTCCTAAAAGAACGTCGTTTAATTCTAAGGCTGTGACCTCTAGTCATAGACTCTCCCACTAGTGGAACCATCCTCTCCACTTCCACTCTATCCAAGCCTTTCACTATTCTGTATGTTTCGATGAGGTCCCCCCTCATTCTTCCAAACTCCAGCGAGTACAGGCCCAGTGCCGACAAACGCTCATCAGAGATTAACCTACTCATTCCTGGGATCAGGAATTTTTGTAAACCTCCTCTGGACCCTCTCCAGAGCCAGCATATCCTTCCTCAGATATGGTGTCCAAAATTGTTCACAATATTTCAAATGCAGCCTTCCCAGCGCCTTATAGTGAGTTTGCTTTCTTTACTACCGATTCGACTTGCAGATTAACCTTTTGGGAATCCTGTACCAGCACTGCCAAGTCACTTTGTATCTCCGATTTCTGGATTCTCACCTCATTTAGGAAACAGTCTATACCTTTATTCCTACTACCAAAATGCATGACTCCACACTTTGCTACACTATATTCCATCTGCCACTTCTCTGCCCACCCAACCTGACCAAGTCCTTCTGCAGAGTCCCTGCTTTCTCTACACTACCTGCCCCTCCACCTATTCTCATAGCATCCACCAACGTTGCCACAAAGCCTTCAATCCCCTCGTCTAAATCATTACTATACAACGTAAAGAGTAGCGGCCCCAGCACCAACCCTTGCGGGACTCCACTGGTCACTGGCAGCCAGAAAAAAAACCTTTATTGACACTTTTTGTCTTCTGCCACCTAGCTAACCCGTTATCCGTGCTAGTATCTGCCCTTTGATACTGTGGGCTCTCATCTTCCTTAGCAGCCTAACGTGTGGCACCTTATCAAAGGCTTTCTAAAAATCCAAGTAAACAACCTACTGACTCTTCTTTTTCTGTCCTGCTATTTCTTCAAAGAATTCCAGCAAATTTGTCAAGCAATACCTCCCATTCACAAAGCCATACTGACTTCGGCCTATTTTGTCGTGAACTTCTAAGTACTCCGTAACATCGTCCTTTATAATGGACTCTAATTTGTGAATAAACAGTATGTTTTTTGTTATGTTTCATGTTAAGTGTTAATTTAAATTATCTTCTATTGATAGGATATTTAAAGGGAGGGGATGTACTGAGGTTACCACATGGACACATGGATGAATGTCTTACTGTACCTTCAGGAGAGCATGGAGAAGAACAGCGAAGGTAATTAATGGCTGCCAACTAACAGTCCAACAAGATCACGTGGAAATCATTGGGTTTGACCGCCCTGGGACTGCACTCGCTGGAGTATTGAAGGATGAGGAGGGACCTTATTGAAACCTACCAAATGGTGAAAGGCCTGGTTAGAGTGAATGAGGAGAGGATGTTTCCACCAGTGGGAGAGTCATGTATCCAGAGGCCATAGCCTCAGAGTAAAAGTACATAACTTTAGAAAGGAAATGAGGAAGAATTTCTTTAGTCAGAGGGTGGTGAATCTGTGGAATTCATTGCCACAGACGGCTGTGGAGGCCAAATCAATGGATATTTTTAGGGCAGAGATTGACAGATTTTTGATTAGTAAGGGTGTCAGGGGTCATGGGGGAAGGCAGGAGAATGGGATCGAGAGGGGAAATTAGATCAGCCATGATTGAATGGCGGAGTGGGCTCGATGGGCTAAATGGCCTAATTCTGCTTCTATAACTTATGAATGTGAACTTATGAACGTGAAAGAACACAACATCCAACATAGTTGGAATGATGAAACATTTTGAGTTATTTGCAAAAGCCTCTCAAATGCCCATCAAGTGGCACATTGGTAGCTGATAGAACTGCTGCTTCACGGCCCCAGAGATCCTGGTTTGATCCTGACCTCAGATGCTGTTTGCATGGAGTTTGCATGTTCTCCTCATACCACGTGGGTTTGCTCAGGTTGCTATTGTTTCCTCCCACATCCCAAAGACGTGCAGGTCTATAGGTTAAATGGGCTTTCTAAATTGTCCCAAGTGTGTGGGTGAATGGATGAGAAAGTGGGATAATGGAGAATATGTGTAAATGGGAGATCCATGGTTGGCATGGACTCAGTGGGCCTGTTTCAATACTGTACTCTCTCAAGTATTTCTTGTGGCCTGTTTCAATACTGTAATCTCTCAAGTATTTCTTGTGCAGCCATGCAATTGCCTGTGACAATATGACCTGCAGATTAACATCTTAACTTAGGATCCACATACGATATGATTAGCTTAGTTTCGTATTGTCACCTGTACTGAGGTACAGTGAAAATCTTTTGCTTGTGTGCTATCCAGTCAAAGCAAAGACCACACATGATTACAGTCAAGCCGTCCACAGGGTACAGATGATATTGGGTACAACATTTAGTGCAAGATAAAGTCCGATTAAAGATGGTTCAAAAATCTCCTACGAAGTAGAAGGGAGGCCAGGACCGCACACTAGTTGATGAGAGGACCGTTCAGTTGCCTGATATCTACTGGGAAGAAACTGTCCCTGAATCTGGACGAGTGTGTTTTCAAACATCTGCACCTCTTGCCTGATGGGAGAGTGGAGAAGAGGGAGTGTCTGGGGTGAGACTAATCCTTGAGTTGGCCTGGGAGCCTTACCGAGGCAGCGTGAAGAATAGATGGAGTCAATGGAAGGGAGGTTGGTTTGTGTGATGGACTGAGGAACGTCCATAACTCTCTGCAATTCTTTTTGCGGTCTTGGATGGAGCTGTTCCCAAATCATGCCGTGATGCATCCCGATAAAATGTTTGCTGCATTAAGGTTTTACCATTCCAGTACATGCTGCATTATCCGTCAACAAGTTGATTATTTAAAGGTTTTAAATAACCTATTACACATTGCAGTTACCACGGGCAGGTTCAAAGTCGGATTGTAAATTTTAATCACATATTTGCATCCTTTTAATGTCACATTCAAGAAGCCAAAGAGGATTTGATGCTGTTACCCTACAATTTAAACTTAAGGAAGTGATAGAAACAATGCAGGTCTATTATTCTTATCCCTTTTTCCAGTATTTAACGAAGATAAAAATAGAGGGAAACAAAAGTGATGGGGCTAAGTTAGATAAGAAATTCCCTCTTGCACACTTAGATGCCCAGAAAATGTCAGCCTGGATTCTGCATCCAAGTTTGTGGAATAGGACTATGAATTCATTTTACTCCAAGTATTCATTTTGAGGGGATAAAAACAAGGATGTAATGCTGAGGCTTTGTAAGGCCCTGGTCAGATTGCATTTGGAGCATTGTGAGCAGTTTTGGGTCCAATATCTGAGGAGCATGTGCTGGCATTGGAGAAGGTCCAGGGGAGGTTTACGAGAATGATCCCACGAATGATTGGGTTAACGTACGATGAGCATTTGACAGCACGGGGCTAGTACTCGCTGGAGTTTAGAAGGATGAGGGAGGCACCTCATTGAAACTCACCAAAAAATGGTAGAGTTGGATAGAGTGGATGTGGAGAGGATGTTTCCACGAGTGGGAGAGCCTTGGAAGCAGAGGGGACAGCCTCAGAATAAAAGGATGTACCTTCTTTAAAAAGGAGATGCTGAGCGATTTCTTCAGCCAGAGGATGGTGAATCTGTGGAATTCATTGCCACAGGTGGCTGTGGAGGCCGAGTCTTTGGGTGTTTTTAAAGCAGAGATTGACAGGTTCTTTATTAGTAAGGGTGCAACGATCACAGGGAAAAGACAGGACGATGGGGTTGAGGGGGATAAATAGATCAGCCATGACTGAATGGCGGAGTAGACGATGGGCCGAATGGCCTAATTTACTGTTATGACTTATGAAACATGGGAGTTGTACCGTGGAAGGGGAGTATCGCCTTCTCCCTGAAAGGGGCTGTGCGCACTTGAACCTCCGTGAACTTGCTCCTATTAGTCTCTGATAGCTATCATAATCCATTTGGATACCTGTTAATTGTATTTATATCTACACCTTAAGGAGTGTCACAAAGTCATACAGCACAAAAACAGGTTGCCCATGCCGACCAAAATGCCCCACCTATGCTCGTCCCACCAGCCTGTGTTTGGCCCATATCCTTCTAAACCTACTCTATCCATGTGGATGGATTTTTTTAAGCAATGAGTAAGATGATTCATAGTGGAGGGTCAAAGTGTTGTGAAGATGGAGGGAGATGACCATCTGGGCAGAAATAGGGCCAGATACCTGTGTGAGGTTAGACAATTGAGGTTGAATGTATCAGAAAAGGTTGAATAGAAAACAGCAACTACATGTTTACTTCACGCAATAAAGATGATTTTTTTCCACTGGTCAGGTGGTAAATAGACTCTGCTACAGGATTCCAAAGTAGACAGAGTTAAAGAGTTTGTACCATGATTAACTTTTGTACTGGAATCCTATTTTTTAGCATAAAATTTGCACAGTGAGGAGAAACATTAGATGGTGAGTTATTTACATGAAGTCGACACAACATACTGGAGCAACTCAGCGGGACAGGCAGCATCTCTGGGGAAAGGGAACAGATGACTATTGAAGGGATGAAATCTTCTTCAGACCCAAAATGTTCCTTTGGGAACTCTATTCCTTTTCTCCAGAGTTGCTTCCTGACCCGAAAATAGACAAAAAGCTGGAGTAACTCAGCGGCACAGGCAGCATCTCTGGAGATAAGGAATGGGTGACGTTTCGGGTCGAGACCCTTCTTCAGACTTCATCTGCTTCCTGACCCACTGAGTTGTTCCAGCACTTTGTGTCTAACTTCGGTATAAACCAGCATCTGCTGTTCCTTCCCACATACCTTTACATGAGGTATTTCTTTTCACAAGAATTTTTTTTTAAACTACCTAAAGTTGTATATTAGTCATCCTTAATAATGATTGTTACGAAGTCATCCATTTCCTGCAGATTTTCCCTTGCTGATTGATGTGTGATAGTCTATTCACAGTACGCGGCAGCCATACATCACTGTCAGTTTGCTCTGAACTCTTTCCTCAGACTTAATCTGTCACGAAGGGAAATAGCAAATAACATGAGTGACCTTTGATTTTCATTTATGTCAAAAACGCAACTGATTCGATTCAGAGTTTGCAGAGTGAAACTATTGAGTTCTGAGTTTTTCTGAACATTTCCTCAAGGATACTGGATCTTAACGAAATTGTAATCATATATATATATAGTCTTTTTAATCATGTATAGTCTTTTCACTGACTGGATAGCACGCAACCAAAAAGCTTTTCACGGTACCTTGGGACACGTGGCAATAAACTAAACTAAATTAAACTAGATTTAATGGGAACCTGAGGGGTAACTCTTTTACACAAAGGGCGGTGGCAGGTGGCTGCCAGAGGAGGTGGTTGAGGCAGGCACTATCATTTAAGCAACATTTAGACAGGTACATGGATAGGACAGATTTAGAGGGATATGGGCCAAATGCAGGCAGGTGGGACTAATGTAGATGAGACATGTTGGTCAGCGTGCGCAAGTTGGGCCAAAGGTCCTGTTTCCACGCTGTATGATTCTAAGACTGTAAACTAAAAAACTAAACTAAAATAAATTTCCACATTCCTGCTTCCATGTGCAGCATAAAATGCCAGTCAGATCATCTTTGACTTGGAAAAACTTCTTAGGTTTGTTGAGAGCAGAAGTTTTAATTTAATTGGCTGATGTAAATGGAG
Source organism: Rhinoraja longicauda (assembly GCF_053455715.1). NCBI lineage: Eukaryota > Metazoa > Chordata > Chondrichthyes > Rajiformes > Arhynchobatidae > Rhinoraja > Rhinoraja longicauda. The sequence continues at coordinate 33,972,151 of NC_135961.1, read as the reverse complement.
TGTGTATCCCTCTAGGATTTATGCCCTTGAATGGACGACTGTTTGCGCATATCATTATATTGCTAATGTTGAATGGGGTAGATTCAATTGCTTGACGAGTAGCCACAATGGACCATCTTTTCCCTCTCTTAGTAGATTCTTTGCCTTATAAAGTACTTTTGATTAATTTAATCTATTGATCAGCCTTCAGTATCTTAAGAGTCATAGTCAATCAGCATGGAAACAGGCCCTTTGGCTCATCTTGCCCATACAGACCAACATGCCCCATCTACACTAGTCCTACATGCCGGCATTTGGCCCATATTCTCCTCAAACTTTCCTATCCATGTCCCTGTCCAAATGTTTTTTGTTGTGATAATACCTGACTCAACTACCTCCTCTGACAGCCCATTCCATATATCTACCACCCTTTGTGTAAAAAAGTTGCCCCTCGGGTTCTTATTAAATCTTCCCCCCCTAAACGTATGGTCTTGGTTCTTGATTCCTCTAATCTGGGTAAAAGACTTTGTGCATGCACCCTACATATGCTTCTCATGATCTAATACACCTCTATGAGATCTTTGGTCTATTGACCCTGCCGTAAATGATGAGGATGTACAAGAGATCAGAATAGGAAGAATCTAGAGTTCTTTGGAGATATCCAGGGATTGGCCTTTGAGTAATTGGTAGGATTTGAAAAAAGAGTTTGATGGATTCAGAGTTTACGAAGTCTGTTTCCTTGACAAAGTATTACAAGAGTTGATTGTGATTGTATACCGAGATCTGAGGTCCACCTGTGTAGGAAGAAACTGCAGATGCTGGTTTAAATTGAAGATAGACACAAAATGCTGGAGTAACTCAGCGGGACTGGCAGCATCTCTGGAGAGAAGGAATATGTGACGTTTCGTGTTGAGACCCTTCTTCAGACTGAAGAAGGGTCTCGACCCGAAACATCACCCATTCCTTCTCTCCAGAGATGCTGCCTGCAATTTAGACTGAAGAAGGGTCTCGACCCGAAACGTCACCCATTCCTTCTCTCCAGAGATGCTGGCTGTCCCACTGAGTTACTCCAGCATTTTGTATCAATCTGAGATCCACTTGATGTGAGTCAGAAGAAAAGTGGCATTTGTTTGAGATCGACACCCACAGTCTCACACAAGTTTGAGATCGACACCCACAGTCCCACACAAGTTTGTCTTTCACTTTATATCGATGCAGCAAAGGACAGCATTTTGGTTTCCAGGTTTAGACAAGATTTGAGGTTGCCCAAGTCTCACACTGGAGGTCAAATTCTAGAAAAAGGAAACTTCACAAAGGTCCAACCTCCTTAACACAAATAATTAAGATTACCTCACAACTCAATTTCACTTTGCAAACTTGGAACACCGTCAATTGAATTTTTGCCAGCTTTCAGGTAATGTATCAGGTCCCAACATGGTTGTGAGACCAGAGTAATTCCAATAAGTTGTCAGAGATTGACTCTATGATCTGAAGCGTCTTGTAGTGTATCAGTGGATCAGTCAGTTTTGAGCCATGTGTGGGGAGACCAGTTGCATTATATATCTCTCAGCCTCTCCCTAGTTTATGGAATGGAAGTTTAAAAATGGAGCAAAGCTTCAAAATCATAAGCATTGGTTCAGCTTGTTGACATCCAAGGAGAAAGTGACTTTGCTTTACAGCCAAATTTGTGTCTAATTTTGGATGAAATTGTTTCACATGGACCTGCTTTAAGTCAATATGTGAAGCTGGCTGATTTAAATGGGTCACCTTGACCGGAGAAGGGATATTGCTGTGCATAAGAATATTCCCTGGATGGTGCAATGATCTGTCAATGAATTTCAGACAATGCAGCAATGTTCACTCTATAGATCGGACAATGTTTAGTTGGGAAATTGACATAATCATGTGCTATTTCATTGTAATCTTGCACAAATGCAATTGCAAAAAAGGGGTGGCTTTTCGTTGCTATTATACTTTAGACTTTAGAGGTGCAGTGTGGAAACAGGCCCTTCAGCCCATTGAGTATATGCCGACCAACGATCACATCATACGCTGGCACTATCCTACACACTAGGGACAATTTACAATTTCACCAAAGCCAATTAACAGACAAACTATCACGTCTTTGGAGTGTGGGAGGAAACTGGACCACCTGGAGAAAACCCTCGCGCTCACAGGGAGAATGTACAAACTCCAGACAGCCAGCACCCGTAGTCAGGATTGCTACTTGGGTCTGGTGCTGTGAGGCAGCAACTCTATCACTGCGTCACTGTGCCAGAATCATTCATATGTTTGAAATATTTCATTGTCTGATATTGAGGTTGTACCTGCTTGACTAAATTAGTGAACCTTTGTCTGTTACAGTGAAGTAATTACTTCATTAAAAATAAGAGTTAAATGCACTGTTAAAAGAGTGGACAGATCAACTTCAGAAATGTATTTGCTAAGGCGTTAAATTGAGAAATTCTGATCTGACCAGGCAAAATTTGTTTATTTGCTCTGCCTGCTGTCAGTAAATGCATGACCATGGACAGTTCACCCTCTAATGGGAAACATGTACATTACATATGCAATACATTGCATATGTACAGGGCGGCACGGTGGCGCAGAGGTAGAGTTGCTCCCTTACAGCGCCAGAGACCCAGTTTCGATCCTGACTATGTGTGCTGTCCATATGGAGTTTGTGTGACTGTGTGGGTTTTTCCTGGGCGCTTTGGTTTCCTCCCACACACCAAAGAATACAGGTTGTAGGTTAGTTTGGCTTCAGTAAAAATTGTAAATTGTCCCTCGTGTGTAGGATAGTGGACAGGGATCACTGGTCGGCGTGGACCTGATGGGCAGAAGGGCCTGTTTTTGCACTGTATCTCTAAACTAAACTAAGCATTGGGGTAAGAAATCCTTTAGCCCTCAGTACCATTAATTAATTGAATGTGTTACAAGTCAGTGAGACACAGAAATAGTCTTCACTAGGCTTCACTACATTTCGACAAATTGTGTTGGCAAGATATGTAAGCAAATCATTCATTTGCTTGAGATGAAATTACATAGTCTGGTATTTAGATTGAATGGAGCATCCTGTTTGACTTAATCAGTGAACTCTTCAGCTCTCATTGATGTAATTAATTGAAGGGGATGCAATGTGTCCATATTAAAAGTGTCAAGGCTAATTTTGATGCTGATAAGCAGTGAGATACAAAACCAGAGGTAATTTACAATCACCCTGTGTATTGGCTGTGCCAAGCCAACTAGGAAGTCAAAGACCAGTAAAGAATTATTTCTCAGAATTTACATGTGCTGTATTGTTAACTTTAAGAAAGTTAACTTAGTTAACTTTAACTTGTCATGATAAGTGGCAGGTGGGCTTGGAGAAGGTGTGGATCAGAAGCTGAGGAGAGCCTCAAAGACTGGAGTTTGTGGTCTTATGGTTTAAGGGTGGAGGGGTGGAGAGATGGTTAATCAGGAGTCCCAGTTGCGATGGAGGGAGATCTTTTGAACACGGTGTGGGTCTGAGCTTGGTGATGGGGTATGGGAGCTTTGTGATCGGGGTCTGGTTGTTTCCAGGAGTTGGGGGACGAGGATGAAATGGCATTTGTTCCATGTGAGGGTGGATCAGGAAACAATGGTTGTCAGCTCGGCTTCAAATAAATGGGAGCTCTTTCTAATGAAGAGTTAATAAAATGTGGTTGCTGCAATGGTGCCCATCGATTGTCGATCAGTGGTCACTTCCTCCAACGATGTGCTTCAATTTCATTCTTAATGTTTCGAAAGAAATGTTGGATGTGAAAGAATGCCATTGATATAAATCATGAAAAACAACCAGAAATACTTGGGATTATAGATCCAACCGCACAGTTGACAGCAACCATTTTGCCACCTACCAATCAATATTGGATCTGTGTGCGGATAAATACAATATGCTTGGATTGAATGGTAATTTAATGCAAGTAATGGATATAATATCTAGGTCATGGTTTTGAATGTCTGCAAAAATTTATTGGTAAATAGTAATTAGATGTGACAAGTTGTGTTATGGCACAAATTGACATTAAATCAAAGATGGTCCAATTATAACTCTTTCAATTTTCTTTCAGGACAGTGCATTATGAAGGTGGAGCAGTGTCCATTCATGCCCGATCTCTGTGGAGACTGGAGACACTGAGGGTTGCGTAAGTAGCAAATCTCATCGCTTTATCCTAGAGTTCCCTAGAGTCCCATTTGTGAGGAAGGATGTGCTGGTGTTGGAGAGGGTCCAGAGGAGGTTTACGAGAATTATCCCAGATATGATTGAGTTTATATGTGATGAGCATTTGATGGCACTGGGCCTGTATTCGCTGGAATTAAGATGAGTGGGGGACCTCATTAAAGCATCGGATATTTGAATAGAGAGGATATTTCCAACAGTGGGAGAGTCTAGGTCCAGATGCTATAGCCTCAGAATAAAAGGTTGTACCTTTAGAAAGATGGGGAGGAATTTCTTCAGTCAGAACGTGGTGAATCTGTGGAATTCATTGCCACAGATGGCTGTGGAGGCCAAATCAATGGATATTTTTAAGGTGGAGATTGACAGATTCTTCATTAGTACAGGTGTCGGGGGTTGTGGGGAGAAGGCAGGAGAATGGGGTTGAGAGGGAAAGATAGATCGGCCATGATTGGGCCTAATCGGAGTAGGCCTAATTCTGCTCCTATGACATGAAGAGTCGGATAAAAAAGGTTTGAGGTTAAATCTTCACTGTCACTAACAGGTTGGTTAAGTCATAGAATTGCGCAGCATAGAAACAGGCCCTTCAGCTCGTAGTGTCCATGCTGGCAAGTGACCATTGATCACCCATGTCCACGCTAACCAGCATGTCCATCTATACTAATCCCACTTGCCTGCATTAATTTCATATCCCTCTGTGCCCAGCTCTTTCAAGTACTAGTTAAAAAGCCTCTTATTTGTTGATACTGTAACTGCCTCTGGGGCACAGTGGTATTGCTGCCTTACAGCACCAGAGACTCGGTTCCTGAATATGGGTGCTGTCTGTAGGGAATGTGTACGTTCTCCCTGTGACGGCGTGGGTTTTCTCTGGGTGCTCCGGTTTGCTCCCACGTCCCAAAGACGTACAAGTTTGTAGGTTAGTTGGCTACTGTGAATTGTAAAAAAAATTGTCCCCAATGTGTTGGTTAGTGTTAGTGTATGGGGTGATTGCTGGTTGTCGCAGACTCAGTGGACAGAAGGGTCTGTTTTCACGCTGTATCACTGATGTCTGAAGTTTCAAGTCTGATCTAAAGTCTGAAGCCTCCACCACCGCCTCTGACAGCTGATTTCAGATGGAGGAGAGTCAGGGAAGAGGGAAACAAGAGGCATGAAAAGGTTCAGAACAAATGAGAGCAGGCACCGATGACCAAGGAAAGGTGGAGCCCACAATGGTCCATTGTTGGCTGTGGAAGAGTTGATAATGAAAGGATATATGGATGCAAACAGTGGAGCTGGCAGGATGACCAGGGTGAAGGAGGGGCAGAGAGAGAGGGAATGCAGCGGCTATCACTGTCTCTGAAGAAGAGTCTCGACCCGAAATGTCACCCATTCCTTCTCTTCCGAGATGCTGCCTGACCTGCTGAGTTACTCCAGCATTTTGTGAATAAATACCTTCGATTTGTACCAGCATCTGCAGTTATCTTCTTATACTGTCTCCAGAATAATTGGATTCACAGGGCCAAGTGACTGTAGTCACGGGAAGAGTGTGGGGGTTGAGTGTAGACAGCACACTGGATCGAACATTATCCAGCCATTACAGTTCCCAATGCTGGGAGCAGTTGATTGGTGCAAATGCAGCTTGTATGGAACACTGCAGACAGAGAAACTGCAGATGCTGGTTTACAAAAACGACGCAAAGTGCCGGAGTAACTCAGTGGATCAGGCAGCATCTACAATAAAAAAAGGCACAAATGCTGCTGCCTGACTCGCTGAGTTCCTCCAGCAGTTTGTGTCTTTGTAAAGGTCGCTGCTTGGCAGATATAAATTGGACAATCCTAATATTATTGAACGAGACTGCAACAAGTTATAACCTGAAGCTGATTCCATTTCACCAGAAATGAATTGACTACATCAGGTAATTGGAATTTAATGAGATGCTGCTTACTTATTCAACACATTTATTATTCAAGAGGAAAAAACAAAGGGGAAAAACCAGGGTCAGGCCGCATCTGTGGAGTGAAATGGACAGATGACGCTTTGGGTCAAGACCCTTCTTCAGACTGAAAGAGTAGAGGGATGATTGGTGAGTGAAAGTGGTGAAAGGGTGGGGTAAGAACTGTCAGTGATGGGTGGATCCAGGTAAGAAGGGGATGATTCACAGAGGGTTCAGTTGGGAGGGTGGGGAGAAGGGTGAGAGAGTAACTAAAGCTGGAGGTGATGTGTGGAAGACAAAAAGGTGCAAATGGTGGAAGGAAGGAAGGAAGATGGGATGTGAAATGTGCAATAGAGGGAGTGATGGAGGGTAGATGGGAACATGAAGGCAGGTGAAGTGGTGTGGCTGTGGGGAGGGGTGGGTGATGAGTGGATGAAGGAGATGGAGGATGGGAAAGGAATTGGCTGATTGGATTTGGGTGGGAAAAAGAAAGGGGTGCTTGGATTGGGGTAGGAAGCTGGGAGGATGCGAAGGGGGCAGGTGGGGGGAAAGAGAGGGTGTGGTTTACTTGGAATTGGAGAATTCAATGTTCATGCTGGAAAGTTGGCACAGTGGCACAGTGGTAGAGTTGCTGCCTTACAACGCCAGAGACCAGGGTTCAACCATGACTACAGGTGTGTCTGTGTGGAGTTTGTACATTCTCTCTGTGTCCGCGTGGGTTTTCTCTGGGTGTTCCGGTTTCCTCCCACTCTAGAGATGTACAGGTTTGTAGGTTGATTGGCTTCGGTAAGTTTAAAGTCGCTAGTGTGTTGGATAGTGTCAGTGAAGGGGTAAGCGCTGGTTGGCGCAGACTTCCAGTCTGCTATCTACACTCAACCCCGACACGTTTCCCTTGACTACAATCAAGTGGCCCTGTGCATCCAATTATTCTGGAGACAGGGGGAAGCCAAAGCATTCCATCCCTCACCCTAATCATCGTGCTAGCTCCACTATTTGTATCCATATATCCCTTTGTTATCACCCCTTTCACAGCCAACAATGGACCATGGTGGGCTCCACCTTTCATTGGTCATTGGAGCCGCCTCTGATTTGTTCTAAACCTTTTCATACCTCTAGTTCCCTCTCCCCATGACTCTCCGAGTCAGTCTGATGAAGGGCCTGGGTCGAAGGACATGTTTGTGCACTGTATCACTAAAGTCTAAAGTCTAAAGTCTAAAGTAAAGGGTCTCGAACTGAGACGTCATCTATCCATGTTCTCCAGAGATGCTGCCTGACCCGCTGAGTTACTCCAGCACTTTGTGTCTTTCCTTGGCAAACCAGCATCTGCAGTTTTTAACCCTGTTTCTATTCAATGTTTCCCATTCTGTCAGTGGGGCAAGCCAAGGACAGATAGGTCGGTATGGGGGTAGGAAGTGGAATTGAAGTGGATAGCAACTTGGAGCACCCTGTCTCTTGTGTACCATCCCAGCATTTGCAATCTCTTGTTTCTTCATCTATTATTCGTCATTGCTGAATAATACAACCTCACAACAGTTAAAGGTGATTAAGTGTATAAGTTAATTGCATATTAATGAAGCACGGTCTAGTTAATGAACACCTGTCTCTGCCCAAAACGCATGGGCTGTTGAACAAGCAGTAAGTGGCAGCGTTGTAATTAGCCACAGCGGAAACAGCAAATAGTTGGCATCAATAACTAATTTTAATGACTATCCATTTTCAGAAGTGGCGTGGCCTGATTCCTTTAAAATGCTAAAAATATCATGATTAACATTAATTGGCTACAGCGCTTCCACTAATGGAGGGGTCAAGAACCAGATTTTAGATGAAAAAAGATACAAAATGCTGGAGTAATTCAGCGAGCCAGGCAGCATCTCTGGAGGGCATGGATAGACAATGTTTCAGGCCAGGATCCTTCTTGTGACTTCTTCACTGAGTTATCAATTGAATAACCCCTTTCATCAGTGTTGTCTTCTTTCCTTTCTCCTTCCTGACCCAAAACATCACCTATCCATGTTCTCCAGCGATGATGCCTGACCTGCTGAGTTACTCCAGCACTTTCTGTCTTTTTTTGTAAACCAGCATTTGCAGTTCCTTGCTTCCACCTGTCATTTGCCAGGCTTTGTCCTGCCCCTACTTGTCTTCCAGCTTTCTCCCCCCCCCCCCCCCCGGCATCCCATTCACAATCAAAGTGAAGAAGGACCTCGACCTGAAACATCACCTATCCATGTTCTCCAGCGATGATGCCTGACCCATTGGGTTACTCCAGCACTTTCTGTCCTGTTTTGTAAACCAGCATCTGCAGTTCCTTGCATCTACAGATTTTAGATGGTTGGCAGAAGTATTTGTCAGGAAATTGGTTTGCATCCGGAATGGAGGCCATGTCAATCGTGCTCATTTCGTTTTTAGTTTAGTTTAGAGATACAGTGCGGAAACAAGCCCTTCGGCTCACCGAGACCACACCGACCAGTGATCCTCGCACATTAAACTATCTTACCTACACACACGAGGGACAATTTACAGTTATACCAAGCCAATTAACCTACAAACTGTACATCTTTGGAGTGTGGGAGGAAACTGAAGATCTTGGAGAAAACCCACGCAGGTCACGGGGAGAACGTACAAACAGCACCCGTGGTCAGGATCGAACCCGGGTCTCTGGTGCTGCAAGCTCTGTAAGGCAGCAACTTTACCGCTGCGCCACCGTGCCGTCCTAATGATCGAATGGTCGAACGCCCAAATGGATCAGACTGGAAGAAAAAAAACTTGCATGGGTCAGGAGGAAGGGCAAGGATTAAGACCAGCTACATTGTCCTTGGAAAGATCTGGCACATACCCAAGGATCCAGCTGGCCACTCTCTTTGCTGTTCAAATTTTATAAATTCTACAAAAGAAAAACAATATTAAAAAAATTATTTTGTGTGAGAGTGCAAACAAATAGCTGTCAGTGACAACAATGAGAAGCTGTTGAGACGGGTTCCTACTGTTACTGCGTGGAGAATTGGCTTGGTTTCATGTCTATGCGATTTTGATTGTCCTTTACCTGACTTTATTCTGAATGGATATAATGTCGTTTTAATTTTTACAAGGATGTTGCCAGGACTTGAGGACCTGAGCTTTAGGGAGTGGTTGGGCAGGGTAGGACAATTCCTTGGAGCACAGGGGCCTGGTTTGGGGTTGGGGTTGGGGTGAGGGTGGGGGTGGGGGTGGGGTGGGCGGGGGGGGGGGATGGGGGGTGGGGGGGATGGGGGGTTGGGGGGTGGTGGGGGGGGATGGGGGTTGGGGGGGGGAGGGAGGGGTGAGCATGAAGAGGTCTATAAGATCATGAGGGGAATAGATAGGGTAAATGAATAGAATCTTTTAACCAAAGTCAGGCAATGTAAGTTTAATGTGAGAGGGGAAAGATTTAACAGGAACCTGAGGGACAATTGTTTCACACAGAGGAGAGGGTGTATGGAACAGACGGCCAGAGGAAGTACTTGGAGCAGGTAATATAACAACATTTAAAAGGCATTTGGACAGGGGCTAATTGTGAGCAGGTGAGGGATAGGGGCTAATTGTGAGCAGGTGTGACTAGAGTAGATGGGGCACCTTGGTCGGGATGGGCAAGTTGGGCTGAAGGGCTTTCTGTGCTCTATGACTCTATGACTCTTATTGCAGGTGGAGTGGAAGCCACATCAGATGGGGGCAGCCATTCAGACTGAGACATGTTACAACTGGAAACTACTTGAGCCTGATTGACGAGAAAGGCCTTCTTCTAACGGGCAAGGAGAAAGCCGATGTAAAAAGCACAGCGTTTTGTTTCAGATCATCCAAGGTATGTTGGAGTAATTGTTTCATACTCCAGTCCGGTGCCATTATGATAATAATGTCATCATCTGTCTTCCCGTACTGCTGTGTGGTTTCCATAAACTGCAGAGTTAGGGAATGTAGACTTCAGCAAACCAGAATTGAAGTTCCTCTACTCAACATAGAAGATGACAATAGGATAGATTGGACGAGACAATAAAGTACTTAAATTTACTTAAATTGCTTGAAGTTAAATTCCCCATATTCTGGAGTTATCTATCTATCTATTATGTACTAAAACTCTCTGTCCTTGTGAATGTGTTTATGTGTGTTTGTGTGCAGCATAACTTTGGTGCTTCGCACAGCCAAAACGGTACACCATAGCGCCAAATTTTTGCACCACCTTACTCACCATTATCCTGGGCATCATCTCTAACAACTCTCATTCAAATTGAAGCTACATTTTTAAAGCTACAGACATTTAAACATTTTAAAATTCACTTTCTAACCCATTTCCTGAAACTCCTCAGCGTATGACGCCACAATGCTCCCCATTCCACTTCATTTGCTCCTCACTCGCTAAAACAAGATGGCTGCCGACAGCGCTGCCGCCCGCCCGCACTCAGTCGTTCCCTCGCCCCTCTCCCCTCGGCTCTCACCCGGCCTCAGTCGTTCCCTCGCCCTCCTCACCTCGCTTCTCGTCCAGCCTCGGCCCCTCGCCTCTCGCCCAGCCCCGCCCCAGCAGAGACTCGCACGTCGGCAGTCAGCATTGAACACACGGGCACTGGTAAGTGCTTTTCGCAGCCAACGGCTCCACGGAGGGGAGTGGGCTTGGCGGCCGAGTGGATGGAGGGGAGGGTGGAGGTAGGGGGGGGGAGTTAGGGTGGGGGGAGGGGTCAGGGACAGTGGGGGAGGGGTGGGGGAAGGAGGGGAGGGGGAGGAGGGGGTGGGGGGAACAGTGGGTGGGGGGGAAGGGGACAGTTGGGGGCAGGAGAGAGTGGGGGTGGGGAGGAGGGGAAGGTGGGGGGGGAGGGAGGGGAAAGTGAGGGTGGGGGGAGAGAGGGAGGTGGGGGTCAGGAGAGGGGGAGGGGGGCAATAGGGCTCACTCAGTGACGACACCCTCTCCCCTTCCCTGTTCCCCCTCTACGAGGAATGGGCCCAATGGGTCTACTTGGTCTAGTGTTTTATTCAAATTTATTTGGGAGATGTGGGCATCCATCACTGGCAAGGCTAGTAATTATTGCCTATCCTAAAGCACCTTTGAGAAGATGGTGTTGAGCTCCTTCTGTAACAAAGTGGGTCAGGTAGCATCTCTAGAAAACATGGATAGGTAACGTTTCGGATCGAGTCCCTTCTTCTGTTAATAGTGGAACAAATACCATTAAAGAAAATAGATGGACATTTGATGTAGTGGGCATTATTTTAAGAGCGAACCATTGGTGGTAGGTTTGATATTTGATGATAATATAAGCTGCAATGCCCAAACCTACACCCAGCTTGAACACATTGCGACTTATCATTGGAAATGAAAAAGAAGTAGAGGCATTTAACAAGTGGTGGGATTTTACACTCCCATCAAAAATGAAATTTACCCTCATTATGCCGATCTGGCAAATTGTATTTAAGCGGCACATTGGGACTCCTAACTACTTTGCTCCTGAACCAGAGAAATGAAACCATTAGAGTTATATTTTTAAAAAGGTGATCCATCCCACATTTTCCATTTTAATATTAGCAAAATATTGAATTTGATAGACACCAAAGAGTTTTCTGGTAAATATCATTCTTGCTTCAAATTGCGGATTATGTATAATTGTTAGACATTGGCACAACTGAACTCATTATGATGAATTGATGTGTCTATTCGGAGCACCTCACTTCCTTTTGCTGCTGTCTTGGATTCTTTTCAAGTGGCTATAATGAGATCCTTCTAGCGTGGGTGTTTTTCATGGCCTGCCTGAGCTGTAAGATTGGACATTAAATTTAAAACACCCACTGATGCCCCCTCCCACCCACATGCTGATATATACTGGTGGTTTTCAATTTGATACTGTGTTTGTGTTATTTTAGCTGCACATAGTTGAGAATGCATCAAATAATTTGCCCACGTACAAAATCAGCTTTGTCATAGTGAGCCATGGTTAAATAGTGTGGAAACAGGTCCTTCAGCCCAACTTGCCCATGACAGCAACATGCCCCATCTACACTATATCCACCTGCCTTGCATTTTGCCTCTATCCATCTAAACTATCTTATCCATGTACCTGTCCCAATGTTTTTTAAACGCTGTGATTGTACTTGCCTCACCTACCTCCTCCGGCAGCTCGTTCCATACACTTACCGCCCTTTCTGTTAAAAAAAGTTGTCCCTCAGGTTCCTATTAAATCTTTCCCCCCTCACCTTTAATCTATGTCCTCTAGTTCTTGATTCCAATATTTAACTTAAAAAGCTTGTATGAAATATAATTGTTGCAAGTTGACATTGGTGATTGACCAAAAAATGGCCGTGATTTGAAGAAAACATAAATTATTGATTAATATCAAGGGTTGTAAAAATTAACTATTATATTGCTTATAATGAAGCAAGGCTAATATGCTTCTTAATCTTGACAACAGCATAAACAGAGTAGGAGAAAAGAAAACTCAAGAAATACTGCCTCATAGACAATACCAAGTTGGGGTTTGTTAGGAAATTGGCCATGGAAGAGAGGTACGGCATGGAAACAGGCCCTTCTATCCTCCGAGTCCACGCCGACCTGTTCACACTAGTACTATATTATCCCACTTTCACATCCACTCCCTACGCACTAGGGACAATTGTATACAGGTCAGATTAACCTACAAACCTGAACATCTTTGGGATGTGGAAGGAACCCCTCACGGTCACAGAGAGAACATACAAACTCCACACAGACAGTGTCCGAGGTCAGGATTGTACCCAGGTCTCTGGTGCTTTGAGGCAGTGGTTCTACCAGCTGCACCACCGTACCGCCCTTTTATGATTAATAGAAAATTATAATTGCTTATGAAAAAACCCCCCAATGCAATAATGTACTGACGCTGTTCACAGACAGATCAGGAGTAATGGCCAGGCACCTACATTACCAGGATTCGACTGCCAGGGTTTTTTATGGTTCCATGTTTGTTACTGGATCATAAGTATGGTAGACAGTCGCAAATCCAAATTTGTTAATGACAGAAAAAAATGGAGGCTTTGCGTGCAGTGCAGGGGGAAGAGTTAAACTAAAAGGAGGTATTGATCGTGAATGTTGGCAAATTTATGGCAAATGAGTTTCAGCATAAGCTTTACACTTAGAAGCAGTGATGGTTTGTGGAGTCCGAATTTAAAGGTTAAAGTATTATAGATGACTAGTGAAAATATTCAAAAGGAATAGAGTGCTTGCATTTATATCCTGCTGTGGCCTGTGACCATGGCGGCAGCAGGCCTGGTTCGAAGCTGTGAGAAGATAAGACTGTACTAAAAACCCTTGAAACTCAGCTGGTGCCAGAAAAGTGGCAACTCTTTGTGTACTGCCAAGGTGAAGTTTGCTGTATGATTTTACCCGGTTGCAAACAAAAACAACGAATCTCACGGTACCTGGGCATAAAAGACAATAAAGTATCATTGAATCATTGAATTGAATTATATCCATAGGAATAAAGTATGAGGAAGTAAAAGAAGGAAAAGGTTCTGACTGTACTGTATCTACACCGCATAATTTTATATACAGCTGTTTCCCTCAACTTACAATGTTTGACTGAGCAAATGTTAAAATTTGGGAGGTGGGAGGGGGAGGGAAGGAGAGGGGGAGGAGAGGGGGGAGGGGAGGAGGGGGGGAGGAGGGGAGGAGGGGGGGAGGAGGGGGGGAGGAGGGAGGGAGGAGGGAGGGGAGGGGGAGGGGGGAGGAGGGAGGGAGGAGGGAGGGGGGGAGGAGGGGGGAGAGTGGGAGGGGGGAGAGGGGAGGGGGAGGAGGGGGAGAGGGGAGGGGGGGAGGGGGGAGGGGGGAGGGGAGGGGGGAGAGGGAGGGGGAGAGGGAGGGGGGAGAGGGAGGGGAGAGAGGGAGGGGGAGAGGGGAGGGGGAGGGGGGAGAGGGAGGGGGAGAGGGGAGAGGGGAGGAGGAGAGGGTGCTGCATCAATACAGGAGAGGTTTGGGCCCAACGGGTCCACTTGGTCTAGTTAATAATAATGTGCTATGTGTCAGTGTGGTTAATCAAATGCCAGTGGTCCCCCTTTACACATCAGGGAAACACTGGATTTGTATATCTCCTCTATACTGAATAACTCAGCATCAGTGAAAGATTGCCAAAGCAATGCCCAGAAAATTACCTGCAACAAATTTTCCATTTCTTTGAATGCTGCCGATGTCAACCAGACTCATACTCCAACATCTGGAATTTCTTTCGGAGTTCTTCTGATTAGTTATCATAACAATGAAGGAAAATTGATACAATATGCAAACCTACCCAATCTTGGTTTCCACGGAGCCCACAGCAGCTAAATGGGAGTCTTGAGAAAATGCCCATTGTACATCCTCGAACATTTAATTATTTGCCTAAATTTTAAACATAAAATTAGTTCCCATAATTACTGCATATGTTATGGAACCTTGTGGTCCCGAACTTCACATCATTTTGCATATTTAATTCCCAACTGAATTTACTAAAGAATATCATTTTACAGTACGATTTTCTTATTAATTAGGTTATTCATTCTGAATGTTACATTGAATAATAGTGGATGTTTTTAATCTACTTTATGCAGTTTCTTTCAACAAAGATTTTGTGCTTCTCCTCCTTCAAAGAGTCTAACATCTGTTAGGTAGCAATTCATCCCGTTGTATGGGCTAAGCAAGTGTCCTCCACAAGCAAGTAGTATGTCGAGGTGGTTCTAGTGTTGGAGAATCATAGAGCTGTACAGCATGGAAACTAGTCCCACTTGGCTGTGCCTCTCCTGTATCCCTCCAAACATTTCCTATGCATGTTCTTGTATGTTATCCATTTATGTGCCACTCCATCTTTCACTAAAAGCAGACAACAAAAAATTACATTCAAGAAATAGAAAGGAGAGAAATCAAGTTAATTTCAAGTTGCAATGAAGCTACGGGAGGGATAGATAGGGCAAGGTATGATAAGATGAGGCTCGAAGGTGCAGGAAATCAATGAGTTGTGATAATGGACTGTATGAAGGTCAACTATGGGAGCAGAGAGCCATGGTTCAGGAAGGCATCTCAGACTTGTGTGGACAGTCTCATTGTCAAAGCAAACTTGATGGAAACAGGAGAACTAGGAAAGTGGAATGGAGTACTTAGAGGAGTTTGAATAGGTGAAATAGCTGTAGGAGTCGATAGGAATGCATTGGAAGCTTGTCGCTGAGCTCCAAGAAGGGAAGGGAAGATCCAGTAATGGACCATGTTAAAAAAAAAAGAGCAGAGTGGAAAATGGCAGAAAAAACAACTCCAGTTTGAAATTCTACATGAGTGCAGGTAATACCACCAATAGAGATATTAATATACAGGAGAACATGTGGAGGGAGTGAAACAATAACTGTTGCAAGTATCCAACAAAAAGGCAAGTGCAGTTTGGGCCCATTTGGGTTTCCATAGCCGCATCCGGAGAAAATGAGTGGTGATGAAGTCAATGTGGTTCATATTTCAGCCAGGTGAATGAGTGTGTTGATGGAAGGGATATTGATGGTTGGACCTCCGTTCAAGGCAGAAGTAAAGGGCCCTCTATTGTGAGGTGTAGAGGGATTGCACATCTCCAGCAAAGATGAACCATTTAGGACCAGGGATTTGGAAATCTTCTTAGTGCCAGAGAGCATTGGAGATGTCATGGATGTTAGTGGGGAGGGATTGGACAAGGGAAGAGAGCATGGAGTCAAGACAGGAAGAAATACGTTTGGTGGGGAAGAGCATGTTGGGGATTGCTTGCTTTCAGCAACAGTTGTTTCATCAGCAACTTTATTGAATTATTCTCACAGCCAGGCAAATCAGGAAGTAGAAAGTTTAAAATTTGAACTAACTTTAAATATTACAGAATTAAATAAAAATGCTCATTACCCATTGCTAATGCTCCAAAGTGGCACAGTTGTGCAGTGGTAATTTGCTTCCTTACAACGCCAGAGACTCGGATTTGATTCTTTCTATGGGTGCTGTCTGTATGGAGTTTGTACATTCTCCCTGTGACCATGTGGGTTTTCTCAGGGTGCTTCTGTTTCTTCCCACATTCCAAAGACGTACTGGTTCGTAAGCTAATTGGCTTCGGTAAAATGGTAAAATTGTCCCTCGTGTATAGGATATTATTAGTATACGGGGATCGCTGGTCAGTGCAGACTCGGTGGGCCAAAGGGGCTGTTTCTGTGCTGTATCTCTAAAGTCTAATGTCTAAAGCTCAAAGGATCAAGAATGTGAAATTTCCCAAATAAGCTTTAAAAACAAAAATGTTCATTTTTTCAAAGCATGGAAGTGTGAACTAAATTTCTGAGAGTAATTAATTTTTTTACACAAAATGCAGTAGTAATATGGTGGTTACATTTTTATTCAGAAACCTGACCTGTTCTGGAAACATGAGTTCAAATCCTGATGCAGCAGCTGGGAAATGTAAATTGAATTGAATAAATTTGTGATAAAAGGCTAATATTGGCAATGATAACATGGGATCAGTAGAATGATTTGGAACCCTTTCTGTTTCACTCTTGGTCATTAGAGAAGAAAAGGGGCAGCACGGTGGCGCAGCGGTAGAGTTGCTGCCTTACAGCGTCAGAGACCCTGGTTCGATCCGGACTATGGGCGCTGTCTGTATGGAGTTTGTACATTCTCCCTTTGACCGCATGGCCAGTATTTGGCCCATATCCCTCGAAAGCTATCCTATCCATGTACCTGTCCAAATGTCTTTTTGAGATGGAACCTGCCTCAACTACCTCCTCTGGCAGCTTGTTCTATATACCTACCACCTTCTGTGTGAAAAGGTTGCCCCTCAAATTCCTATTAATTCTTTCCCCTCTCACCTTAAACCTTTGTCCCCTGGCTCTTGATTGCCCCACTGTGTGAAAAATGCTCTCTGCATTCACCCTTACTATTCCCAGAAACATAGGTGCAGGAGTAGACCATTCGGCCCTTCAAGCCAGCACTACCATTCAACATGATCATGGCTGATCATCTAAAATCAGTACTCCGTTCCTGCTTTTTCCCCATATCCCTTGATTCATTTAGCCCTAAGAGCTAAATCTAACTCTCTCTTGAAAACATCCAGTGAATTGGCCTTCACTGCCTTCTGTGGCAGAGAATTCCACAGATTCACAACTCTCTCGGTGAAGAAGTTTTTCCTCATTACAGTCCTAAATGGCCTACCCCTATTCTTAAACTGTGACCCCTGATTCTGGACTCCCCCAACATCAGGAACATTTTTCCTGCATCTAGCCTGTCCAATCCTTTAAGAATTTTAAATGTTTCTATAAGATCCCATCTCATCCTTCTAAATTCCAGTGAATACAAGCCCAGTTGACCCATTCTGTCATCATATGTCAGTCCTGCCATCCCTGGAATTAACCTGGTGAATTTACGTTGCACTCCCTCAATAGCAATAATGTCCTTCCTCAAATTAGGAGACCAAAATTGCACACAATACTCCAGGTGCGACTTCATCAGGGCCCTGTACAACTGCAGTTGGACCTCCTTGCTCCTAAACTCAAATCCTCTCGCAATGAAGGCCAACATGCCATTAGCTTTCTTCGCTGCCTGCTGTACCTGCATACTTTCTTTCAGTGACTGATGTACAAGCACACCCAGGTCTCTTTGCACCTCTCCTTTTCCTAATCTGACACCATTCAGATAATACCTTGTGGAGTTTTCGCAGTGGAGCAGTCAAAATATGTAGGAAAGAACTGCAGATGCTGGTTTAAATCGAAGGTAGACACAAAATGCTGGAGTAACTCAGCGGGATAGGCAGCATCTCTGGAGAGAAGGAATGGGTGACGTTTCGGGTCGAGACCCTTCTTCAGTATGAGTTACTCCAGCATTTTGTGTCTTCCATTCAGATAATAATCCGCCTTCCTGTTCTTGCCACCAAAGTGGATAACCTCACATTTATCCACATTATACTGGTTCTGCCATCATCTGCCCACTCACCCAACCTATCCAGGTCACCCTGCAGCCTCCTGGCATCCCCATCACAGCTCACACTGTTACCCAGGTTTATGTCATCTGCAAACTTGGAGATGTCGCATTTAATTCCCTCATCTATTCCCTCGTGATTTTCTAGCTGATATTGAGTTACTGATATCTATTGTATGTAGAGTAAGCTATCATTTGGACTTTTAAAATTGTATTTTCTGGATATAATTATAACTGGAAAGGTCAGCATTTATTGGTCATCCGTAGTTGCTCCTGAATGGTGTTTAAAAATGTTTTGGGAGATATTCTTATGTCTGTCTTTGGTGAGTGCATCCCTGCATTTCTCCTAATAATTTTAGGCAGGCGCATAGATGTGCAGGGAATGGAAGGATAAGGATTATGTGCAACAGATGGAATTAGTTTCATTTGGCATCATAGTTGGCACAGGCATTATGGGGTGAGGGGCCTCTTCTTGTGATATATGTTTCATTTCACTCTTTTGACTTTTGGGACACTGTCATAACATTTGACTATTCTTTTTTTTAACTGAAGAATGGTTTCAGAATAATGTTATTCATTTTCAGGAAAAACTGGATGCCGGAATAAGAAAAGAAGTGGACGGGATGGGATCTCCGGAGATAAAATATGGTGATTCTGTGAGCTTTATCCAGCATGTAGACACTGGACTATGGCTCACCTATCAGTCTGTAGACGCCAAATCAGCTCGGATGGGAACGGCTCAACGTAAAGTAGGTTTTTTGGCCTGGGTATTTCTGACATGGCTGAATTTCTGACATTGTTCATGAGTTTGTCTTCATGAATATCACGCTCATTGAGGTGACCGCTCTCCAGTTTGAGTATGAAATACTCCCAACAATGTTTACATTCCATGGTGTTGGTCGAGAATGTTGAAAAGCAGGAACATAGTCCTTCTACACACAATATGCCTCAATTCACCCTTTGGAAAAATACCTCCTATTCCAAGCTTGTGATCTTGTACCATTTCCCTCATCTGCCATTCTCTGGTATTTCTCGGTGTAAGTCACCTCTTGTCCCTGGCTCATCCACTTTATGTTGCATGGAATGAGTTCATTAGTTCATGTCCATATGTTATAGGAGCAGAATTAGGCCAGTCAGACCATCAAGTCTACCCTACCATTTAATCATGGCTGATCTATCTTTCCCTCTCCTGTCCCCCCCCCCCCCCCCCCCCCCATAACCCCTGACACCTGTACAAAATCAGAATCTATCAATCTCCACCTTAAAGTGAGATTACCTGAATTTATTTTACACAGTAACATCAGAGGTGACACTGGTGCAGTCATTCCAGGCTAGATTTCAACACCAAAAGCTGAAACCCTTCTTCTGTTGATGTAATGATAAAGTTTTATTGCGAGATGGAGAGAAGCCAAGTTATCAATTGAAGAGAGGAGTGGGCGGTAATAAACGGTTGTTGCCTTATCTATTTCAGGCCATAATGCATCATGAAGGTCACATGGACGATGGCTTAACTCTCTCACGCTCCCAATATGAAGAATCGAGGACTGCGCGTGTTATACGCAGTACCGTCTTTCTCTTCAACAGATTTATTGGGTATGCTTTTGAATCCTGGTTGACTCTTAGGTTGAAGGTGACAGATATAGGGGAGGTGGGTTTATAAGTTCGAAGAGCAGAATTAGGCCATTCGGCCCATTGGGTCTACTCCATCATTCAATCATGGCTGATCTATCTCCCTCTGAACCTCATTCTCCTGCCTTCTCCCCAGAACCCCTGACACCCTTACCAATCAAGAATCTCCACCTTAAACATAAACATGGATTTGGCCTCCACAGCCGTCTGTGGCAATGAATTCCACAGATTCACCACCTTCAGACTAAAGAAATTCCTCCTCATTTCCTTTCTAAAGATACATCCTTTCATTCTGAGGCTATGGCTTCCTTTCCTACAATTAAATTCTTACTTGCAGCAGCACAACAGTTATGTAAACATAGTACTCTGTAAAACCCATAATATTTTTAAAAATCATTTGTATAAACCTTACTTTGTATAAACCTTGAGAATATGAAAGTTGCTATACAAGTGTAAGCCACCTTTTTTCTGAACAAACATATTGGTGAGAAAGGATGTCCTGATCCGATCTAATTGGCCCCTCTGCCACATTTCGGAAGAAGTGCCAGTGGGTATATTAGAAATGTATCTTGCGGGAGTCTTTTTAATCTAAAAATACAGTGCGGAAACAGGCCCTTCGGTCCTTCGAGCCCATGCCGACCAATGATCATCCGTACACTAGTTCTATGTCCTACACACGAGGGGTAATTTACAGAAGCCAATTAACCTACAAACATGCACGTCTTTGGAATGTGGGAGGAAACTGGAGCACTGGGGGAAAACCCATGCAGTCACAGGGAGAACGTACAAACTCCACAAAGACTGTACCCGTAGTCTGGATCGAACCCGGGTCTTGCCACTATGAGGCTCTATCGCTGCACCACTGTGCCTCCCAAGTCCTGGGTTGTCAGAGAGTGCTACCGATGTGTCTCCAAACAAATGGGACATGGAGAAAGTCAAAGTCAAAGTCAAAGTCAACTTTATTGTCAATTTCCAGTTAGCTTACACAGACAGAAAATCGAAATACCGTTTCCCACAATCCCGAGGAATAAAGTGCATTAAATTAAGTTAAAATTAAAAAGGCACAGCAAACAACAATCAATATAAAATATAGTCACTTCAATGAAAAAAAGATGAAGATGAATATATTACAATAAAAAATAATGAACAGTAGTGCAAAGCCTGTCCATAGCAGCGTTAAAAAAAAAAGTGTCTGGTGCTGGATGTGCGTGTGTGTGGGGTGTTAAAGTCCAGGTCCAATGGGGGCAGGGGAGAGAGGAGGGAGGGAGGGGAGAGAGTTCAGCATCCTGACAGCCTGGTGGAAAAAACTGTTCTTTAGTCGGGTGGTGCTCGACCTCAGGCTGCGAAACCTTCTCCCTGAAGGCAGGAGGGTGAAGAGGCTGTTGGAGGGGTGGGAGGGGTCACCCACAATGCTCAATGCTTTGCGGGTGAGGCGGGTGGTGTAAAGGACCAGGAGTGTTGGGAGTGAGGCGCCAGTGATCCTCTCAGCAGTGTTCACTATGCGCTGCAGGGTCTTACGGCTGGAGGCTGTGCAGCTTCCGAACCACACAGTGATGCAGCTGCTGAGGATGCTCTCAATGGCGCCTCGGTAAAAAGTGTACATGATGGGTGTGGGGGCTCCCGCTCTCTTCAGTTTGCGGAGGAAGTAGAGGCGCTGCTGGGCTTTCTTCGCGATGGACGTGGTGTTGTTGCTGCAGGAGAGATCCTCGGTGATGTTCTCCCCCAGGAATTTGGTGCTGCCACCGGAAAGAACCGGTGTTTAAAAAGTTAATGTAACACAAAGTTTCACATGATGGATGAATATTGAATTTGTTCAATTTTCAGGGGCCTCGACGCTCTCAATAAGCAAGGAAAGTCCACCGCTGTTGATTTGCCCATTGAATCAGTCAGCTTGAATTTGCAGGATCTGATCGGTTACTTTCAGCCACCCGATGAACATCTAGAACACGAAGAGAAACAGAACAGATTGCGAGCGCTGAAGAACAGACAAAATCTCTTCCAGGAAGAGGTAACCAACCAACCCTTTGTGATGCTGAGACTCTTATTACCATTCTGTGCCAATTTGTTCAGTTGTTATATTAATGCATAATGCCTTGAAAAACTGCTTGTACAAAATGCAGCCTGTTTCCATTTGATTCTAAAACCTATCTGATATCAATCTGGTGGTAACTGCCTCACGATAAATAAGTAAATTCAAGACAAATTGAATGGATGCAGATAAAAATGCTGGAAAAAAGATCCGCGGGTTTATCTTTCTACATTCACTTTCAGGCAATGATCAACCTTGTTCTTGAGTGCATTGATCACCTTAACGTGTACAGCAGTGCGGCCCATTTTACCGATGTTGCTGGGAAGGAAGCAGGAGAGTCCTGGAGAGCAATTCTCAACTCATTATATGAATTACTAGGTAAGATATTACTGGACTCTGTTCTCTGAATTTGTATTGAGATGCTTCTAACAGCAGGTCTAACAACAGCTTCTAAATCACGATTATTGGCAATGTTTCCCAGTAACAATCCAGCTGAAGGATTTTTCTCAGAAAGTTTTTGAAAGTTATTCTGGATGTTAAAGGTTTGAGGTGGCCAATAAGTTGAAAGTACCAATTTTTCCGTGGGTTGTGAGACTCTCAGCACAGAACAATCCATCCTACCATGGCAATAGAAGGAGAGGGCGATGTAAATATCGAACAGGAATTTTGGCATGTAAACTAAGTCAATTAACTCAATATGTTGATAAGTCATAGAAGCGGAATTAGGCCATTCGGCCCATCAAGTCTACTCCGCCATTCGAGACCTGAGTTCGATCCTGACTACAGATGCTGTCTGTGCGGAGTTTGTACATTCTCTCTGTGACCGTGTGGGTTTTCGCCGGGTGTTCCGGTTTCCTCCCAAATTCCAAAGACGTGCAGATCTGTAGGTTAATTGGCTTCTGTATTGCTCTTGGTGTGTAGGTAGTGGATGAGAAAGTGGCACAACATAGAACTAGTGTACAGGGGATCAATAGTCAGCATAGACCCAGTGGGCCAACGGGCCTGTTTCCATGCTGTAGCTCTAAACTAAACTCATTGAAATTGAATTACCAACAAATCAATTCTAACATCAAGTAGACATCACAATGTTTGATAAGCTCTTTAGAGGTACTGCGTGAAAACAAGTCCTTCGGCCAACCGAGTCCGCGCCGACTAGCGATCATTGTATACTCGTATTATTCTACAAATTTACTACTTTCACCGAAGCTAATTAATCTGCAAACATGTACATCTTTGGAGAGTGGGAAGAAATCGGAACACCTGGAGAAAACGCATGCGGTCACAGGGAGAATGTACAAACTCCGTACAGATTGCACCGGTAGTCAGGATAGAACCAGGATCACTGGTGCTGTAAGGCAGCAACTCTAGCGCTGTGCCACTGTGCTGCCCCACTTGTCAAAGAAACACAGAAAACATAGAAACATAGAAAATAGGTGCAGGAGGAGGCCAGTTGACCCTTTGAGCCAGCACCACCATTCATTGTGATCATGGCTGATCATCCACAATCAGTAACCCGTCCCTGCCTCTCCATATCCCTTGATTCCACTAGCCTCTGGAGCTCTATGTAACTCTCTTTTAAATTCATCCAGTGATTTGGCCTCTACTGCCTTCTGTGGCAGAGAATTCCACAAATTCACAACTCTTTGGGTGAAAAAGTTTTTTCTCATCTCAGTTTTAAATGGCCTCCCCTTTATTCTTAGACAGTGTCCCCTGGTTCTGGACTCCCCCAACACTGGGAACATTTTTCCTGCATCTAGCTTGTCCAGTCCTTTTATAATTTTATAGGTTTCTGTAAAGACTTGTTCATTTTAAATTTTGGTTCAAGGATTAATTGAAATGGAAATGTATTCTAACTATGTCTCAAGCATGTGAATCTAATGTTAGGTCTGGAGCACAAACCATTGAATCAACACCTCAAATTCTAATGCTTCAGATTTTGTTGCATTGTCATCGTGAAATGATTCAACATGCAGTTTGGCATGATCGCTATACTTCTAAGTCATGGCCATCCTTGTTCTCCTTCTGATCAGTTCAATATTGTATGTGAAATACTGCTTGGCGTAATTCTTTTTGTAGACTGGTCTCCAAAATTCTGCTCGGAAGATAAGCTATAGTGATTAAAAAAAAGTTAACATTTTAGTTTAGATTAGTTTAGAGATACAGTGCGGAAACAGGCCCTTCGGTCCACCGAGTCTGCGCCAATCAGCGATCCTCACACATTAACACTATCTTACACACACGAGGGAGAATTTCACTGAAGCCAATTAACCTACATGCCTGTACATCTTTGGAGTGTGGGAGGAAATCGAAGCACCGGGAGAAAACCCATGCAGGTCACAGGGAAAAAGTACAAACTCTGTGCAGACAGCACTCGTAGTCAGGATCAAACCCAGGTCTCTGGTGTTGTAAGGCAGCAACTCTCCCACTGCACCACTGTGCACCCTCAAATAGTCAATAGTCTATTGAAACGGAATATACTGAAGTGTAAAGGGGCACAGAGTGCTAACTCATTGTTTATTGCTTGGTTTTAGCTGCCCTAATCAGAGGAAATCGCAAAAACTGTGCCCAATTCTCGGGTTCCTTGGACTGGCTGATTAGCAGACTGGAGAGATTAGAAGCTTCTTCCGGTGTGTATGAATCTTTCATAACCTTACCATTTCTTTGAAAGGATATACAGGTCCACGACTGATTTTCCGGCACCCTTGGTTCCACAGCTTTGCTGGGTTATCTGCTTTGCCGGACCAGCAGAGGTCACGGCCCTGGGGATGGTCAAGAAACCAGCCCTCAAAGTCGGCCAGGGATGTTGGCTATGGGAAGAGTCACTGCCGGCTCCAGCGGGGCTGGAGTTCCAGACCCCCAGGCACATGGGGCAAATTTGACACGCCAATCGGCGCAGAAGTCCCGCCTCACCTAGCCTAGGCAATGCATTTTTTGGGGGGGGAGTTCCAGAGGGGGGATTTCAAGTGTGCTCTCGTAATTTTGTCCAGATTAAAGGAGGTGCTGGTCCACCAGTTGCCGGAAATCGGTGATGGAGCTGTAAGCAGATTATTTCACCGGTTAAAATTGTGATTTGCATTTAAAATGTATGTGGCATATACTGTATTGCAAGCAATATTATAGGCATTTCCAAAGATTGCATAATTTGATTCAATACTTTGTTTAGTTCATTTTATGATTCTGATTTGAAGTTTGGATCCATAATATATTCTTGATGACATTTCTATTCAAAACCTATCTCCGCTTTAAAAATACCCAATGAGGGCCTCCACAGCCGTCTGTGGCAATGAATTCCACAGATTCACCACCCTCTGACTAAAGACATTCTCCTCATATCCTTTCTAATGGAGTCTTGACTCAATAACGTCAGTCAAGACAGATTTAAACTGAACCCTGCTGTCTCCCTCTGCTGACAGGTGATGCCTACATTTGCTGCATCCAACATCTAATTAGGATGAATCACGGAATGGGCATGCTTAGGACTTTATACATTGGAGCACAGGAAGATGAGGGGTGATCTCATAGAGATGTGTAAGATCATGAGAGGTTTAGATAGGGTAAATGCATAGTCTTTTCCCCAGAATAGAGGGATCAAGACCCAGAGGGCGTAGGTGTCAGACACAAAATGCTGAAATAACTCAGCGGGTCAGTTACTCCAGCACTTTGTGTCTATCTTCGGTGTAAACGAGCATTTTGCAGTTCCTTCCTACACACGGATATAGGTGTAAGGTAACTGAGGAAAGATTTAATAGGAACCTGAAGGGCAACTTTTTTACACAGAGTGTGTTAGGTATATGGAACGGGCTGCCGGAGGAGGAAGTTGAGGCAGGTACTGTCACAATATTTAAGAAATGTTTGGATAGGTACAATAGGTTTGGAGGGATATGGGCCAAGCGCAGACAGGTGGAAATAGTGTGGATGGGGCATGTTGGTCGGCATGGACAAATTTGGACAAAAGGCCTGTTTCCATGCGGTATAATTATATGTTTCTATTGTCAACTGATTTGTGTGTTAGCAGACACTTTTTATATCATAAGCTCATAGGTGATAGGAGCAGAATTAGGTCATTCTGCCGATCAAGTCTACTCCCCCATTCAATCATGACTGATCTATCTCTCCCTCCT
The DNA here is from genome assembly GCF_053455715.1 of Rhinoraja longicauda. Lineage (NCBI taxonomy): Eukaryota > Metazoa > Chordata > Chondrichthyes > Rajiformes > Arhynchobatidae > Rhinoraja > Rhinoraja longicauda. The sequence continues at coordinate 33,946,387 of NC_135961.1, read as the reverse complement.
AACCCCATCCTCCTGCCTTCTCCCCATAACCCCTGACACCTGTATATTATTGACCTTGCCTTTCACAGAGAAAGAGTTATGTGTACCGCAGTGAATTATGACTTCATGCACTTTCCCAGCTCTGTCCAGATCCCGCAGAATGTTGTGGAGCTACAAAATCTGCAACATTAAATGCATTTGGATATACACTGTCCCGGCCTTACAGTAGGTCTCCATAATCTGGTGCATCAAATCTTGTTTACTTCCCAGATCCGGGGCTGATTAAGAAAAATAAATTTCAGCACTGGATTGTTCCACTGGGAAGGTTGGTAAAGGATGTGATATTTTAAAATTAAATAATTAATGCATTTTCTCTTCCAAGTTGCATTGTGCTCATTTCTGGGATGAATCAATTCCTATTTCATGGCACTGGTTCAATTTCTGCTGGAAATGATGCAAAACTAGCCAATTAGACTGGTGGTCCTGAACCTTTTCACTTTGCTTTAATATGTTCAAGAGAGTCATTAAAAAAATCCAGCCTTTAGCTTTGAATTATGTTTACTTCATGATGCAGGGTTTCAATGGTGGATTGTCATGAGACTGGATACCCCTGTTTCATGTAGAAACAAAGAACCACAGATGCTGGTTTATACCAAAGGGAGACACAAAGTGACTCAGTGGGTCAGGCAGCAACTCTGGAGAAAAAGAATAGGTGATATTTTGGGTCAGGACCCTTCTTCAAATTGAAGAATCTGAGTCTGAAGAAGGGTCCCAAGCTGAAACGTCACCCATCCTTTTCCTCCAGAGATGCTGCCTGACTCACTAAGTTACACCAGCATTTTGTGTCTTTGGGTTCTCTCATAGTGTTTTTCCAGTGCAAACTATTGCCCTTCAATAAACCAACCTGTTCGATAGACTCACCACTTATCAACGAACTGTTTTATTTTGTGTCAGTGCCTATCTGAGTAAAGTGAGATACAGGGCATATACACTATGTAGCACAAAATTCCCTCTTACATGTCTAACCCTGTTTCCTTCTTATTTGGAGTGAAGTTCTAAAGACGATGAGATTCTCTTTTTTACTGTGCTTCAGAGGAAACCAACAGGGAAATCTAACAAAAAGAAACGCTCATCTGATTAGAACTATTAACCTTGGAAAAACAGTCATGTAATTAGCTAGAAACTGAGTTAGCTTTTTGTAACTATTGGAAGCAGTACAAATACTAACATTGATTTCTTCAGGGATTGAGGGCACTTTATTGGGATTCACCACTGTGAGGAGAATTATCTTTTTTTGCTCTTTTTTTCTCTCTCACAGTTCTCGCAGTTGTGTGTTTGTTAATGTTTTCAAAGCACGTCACACAAAAACAGTTTGACTCCCTGTGGCCTAAACCACTCTTTCCTTGAGCACATCCATTTGCTTTTTGATGGAAACAAGTTTACTGTAAATGTTCTTTATTTCTTACAAATTATGGAAGTGACATTAATGTGAAGAACTCTGCGGAGCGATGTGTACAAAGCAGAATATATTTGATCTTCAGGGTCCCATTCTTTATTTGATTAAAATATTTCTGTCATTCCGTGCAGTTCACTTTCGTTCTGGTAGGTTGTTGACTTTGATTCTGCTGTCTGCAGTGAACTTCCTAGGTCCTGATTTCGTTTCAGAGTTGGCTTGGAAACAGGCCCTTCTGTCCATGCTGACCATCGATCCATTCACACTAGTTGTCTGATGTCCCACTTTTGCATCCACTCCTTACACAGTAGGAGGGATTTACAGAGGGCCAATTAACCAACCAACCTGCTTACCTTTGGGTTGTGGGAGGAAATCGTAGCACCAGGAGAAAACCCACGTGGCCACAGGGAGAACATGCAAACTCCACACAGACAGCACCCGAGGTGAGGATCGATCCCGGCTCTCTGGTGCTGTGAGGCAGCGTTTTGCTGACTGGGGAAGTGTCCGGCTTTGATACTTCATCACAGTGAACGTCCACATCATAGTGCACCATTCCAGCACACTTGTACCAGTTGCAGTGCCATTGAGTTCAGCCTGCCATTAGGATAATCAGGAGACACAAGGAACTGCAGACGCAAGTGGAATATGATGAGCAGTTCCTCCAGTTTGCAAGGCCTGTTGGATCTCCCGATTGTTAACCATTTAAACTCTCCTTCCCTTCCCCGTTCTGACCTTTCTGTCCTTGGCCTCCTCCATCGCTAGAGTGAGGCCACACGCAAACTGGAGGAACAGCACTTATGTGGCGGCACAGTGGCGCAGCAGTAGACTTGCTGCCTGTCTGTGCAGAGTTTGCATGTTTTTCCTGTGACCCTGTGAGTTTCCTCCAGGTGATCCAGTTTCCTCCCACATTCCACAGACGTGCAGGTTGGTAGGTTAGTTGGGTTCAGTAAATTGTCCCTGTTGTTTTGGATAGAACTAGAGTAGGGGTTGGTTGGTTGGTGCGGACTCGGTGGGTCAAAGGGGCCTGATTCCAAGCTGTATTTCTAAACTAAACTAAACTAAACTAATCTAAATCAAAGTAAGTACCTCGTGTTCCCCTTGCAATCCAACAGTAAGAAATTTGAGTTCTCCAATTTCAAGTAATACATCTCCTCCCTCTCTCTTCCCTGCGCATCATCCATCCACCCACCCGCTCCCTCCTGACCCCTCTCCCGGTGGGCAAACCTTTCTTCTACTATCCCAACTCTGTTCCTCTGCTACTTTCCCCTCCTTTGTGCATCCATCCCCGAGTGCCTCTTTCCTTTGATCCTTCCACTCCCCCATCTCCTTCCACCTCTATCCCTCCACGCTTTACATTTCGCACCTCATCTCAGATCCTTTTGTCTCCTTCATCACTCACTCCATCCATCTGCCAATGACCACCCCCTCTCACCAGCATCTACCTAGCACTTCATGTTATAGTAGAATTAGGCCATTCGGCCCATCGAGTCTACTCCACCATTCGATCATGGCTGATGGCTGATCTCTGCCACCTAATCCCATTTTCCTGCCTTCTCCCCATGACCCTTGACACCCTGGTGTCCTGGATCACCCTGGATCACCTGCCAGACTTTGCCCATCCCGCCACCTATCTTTCCTGCTTTGTCCACCCCAACTACAAACAGTGTGAAGTAGACCTGACCCAAAACCCCACTATCTACAGATGCTGCCCGAACCACTGAGTTCCTCCAGTGTTTTGTGTTTTGCTCAGGATGAACAGACCACTTGTACTCCAGGCAGGATTGAATGGGATGTCTAGAAGTGTTAGAAACAAGGGATAGCAGATGGTGGTTTTACAAAAAAAAGGACACAGTGCTGGAGTAACTCGGCAGGTTTTTTCAGACCATAGAAGGGTCCCAATCCAAAACGTCACCCATCCATATTCTCCAGAGATGCTGGATGCCTGACTCGCTTAGTTACTCCAGCATTTTGTGTCCTGCCTAGAAGTGATGATGCACACAGAAAAAAATCTTCCCTGATAATAGTAAAATGAAAATTCACTTAATGCATTCATTAAACTAATTAACTTCCATTTTTTAATCAAATAGGAATTCTTGAAGTTTTGCACTATGTTCTTGTGGAAAGCCCGGAAGCTCTAAACATTATCAAGGAGGGACATATAAAATCCATTATTTCCTTGCTAGATAAACATGGAAGAAATCATAAGGTATTGATCTTCAATATTTTACTTCCTGATAAGGCAGACTGTATTTCTAAATTTATTATGGTAGGGTTTGAAGGTGTTAACATGTTTATAAAGAAATGTTCACGTTTATTTGTACATTTGAATTTTACCATGAATAGTAAGCAGAACAATAAACCTCTTAGTATTTCGCACTTTCTATGCGTTTTAATTCTAGATAATATCTTTTACTTGAAAATATTTACTTTTTTAAAAAAATATAAAATAAATTGCAATTGATTGTAGATGTCAGGGAATTAGATGGATTTTCTTGGCTTCAGTATTTATGTTTGTTTTAAAAAATAAGATTATTGAAGATTCGAATATTACTTCATCTTTGTTTCCATTTCAAAACCAGAACCTGGCTTCAGTTTTAGCCGTAATGTGGGGGTTGTGTTTTACTGGTCGTCTGGATACCTCCAAGTGTACCCCATGTTAATCCATTTTCATCTCTTGCCATCCTCTTCCATTTTCTTGTTCATGTCCTCCATTTTTGAAGAGGTTACAGAGTCACACAGCAGGGAAACAGGCTCTTTAGCCCAACTTGTCCATGCCAACCAAGATGCCCCACCTAACTAGCTCCACCTCCTCACGTTTGTCCCATGTCCTCTCACCCTTTCCTATCTTTCTCTCTACAAGTGTCTTGGTTTAGTTTAGTTACGAGATAAAGTGTGGCAACAGGCCCATCGGCCCACCGAGTCTGCGCTGACCAATGATCACCCTATTTTATCCTACACATTAGGGATAATTTACAGTAGCCATTTAACCTACAAACCTGCACATCTTTTGGGATGTGGGAGGATGTGACAAGTAAAATGGACGAAGGAGAGCCAGTGGATGTAGTGTATCTAGACTTTCAGAAAGCTTTTGATAAGGTACCACACGGGAGGTGAGCAAAATTAGAGCATATGGTGTTGGGGGTAGGGTATTGACATGGATAGAGAATTGGTTGGCAGACAGGAAGCAAAAAGTAGGAATAAACGGGTCCTTTTCAGAATGGCAGGCAGAGTGGAGAGTGGAGTGCCGCAAGGCTCGGTGCTGGGGCCGCAACTATTTACAATATATATTAATGATTTGGATGATGGAATTAGAAGTAACACTAGCAAGTTTGCAGATGACACAAAGCTGGGTGGCAGTGTGAACTGCGAAGAGGATGTTAGGAGGTTGCAGGGTGACTTGGACAGGTTGGGTGAGTGGGCAGATGCATGGTAGATGCAGTATAATGTGAATAAATGTGAAGTTATCCACTTTGGTGGCAAGAACAGGAAGGCAGATTATTATCTCAATGGTATCAGGTTAGGAAAAGGGGAAGTGCAATGAGACCTGGGTGTCCTTGTACATCAGTCTCCGAAAGTAAGCATGCAGGAACAGCAGGCAGTGAAGAAAGCTAATGGCATGTTGGCCTTCATAACGAGAGGAATTGAGTATAGGAGCAAAGAGGTCCTTCTGCGGTTGTTCAGGGCCCTGGTGAGACCACACCTGGAGTATTGTGTGCAGTTTTGGTCTCCTAATTTGAGGAAAAGGACATCCTTGCTATTGAGGCAGTGCAACGTAGGTTCACGAGGTTAATCCCTGGGATGGAGGGACTGTCATATGAGGAAAGATCGGAAAAACTAGGGTTGTATTCACTGGAGTTTAGAAGGATGAGAGGGGATCTTATAGAGAAGTATAAAATCATAAAAGGACTAGACAAGCCAGATGCAGGAAAAATGTTCCCAATGTTGGGGGAGTCCAGAACTCTTCTTCCAGTAATTTGACTTGATATGGGCTGTGTGGGGAAGTTGTGTCACCGTTATTCATTTTGCATGAGTATCCAGGCGTTGGGGAGGTTTTGTTCTTGGGTTGCAAGGTGGTGCAGCGGTAGTGTTGCTGCCTTACAGCGCCAGAGACCTGAGTTTGATACCGACTACGGGTGCTGTCTGTACGGAGTTTGTACCTTCTCCCTGTAACCATGTGGGTTGTTCCGGCTTTTTTCCGGGTGCTCGGTGGACCGATGGGCCTGTTTCTGCGATGTATCTCTAAAGCCTAAAGTCTAAAAGTATTCTCATGACATGAGTCAACACAATTGTACAATATTTCATTAAATTCGCTTATGGATCACAGGGAGGTCGACAACATGATCCCCAGATCTGTCCCTGAATCTGGGGGTATGCATTTCAAACTTCTGTTTCTTTTGCCTGTGGGAGAGGGGAGAAGAGTGAGTGACCGTGGTTAGACTCATCCTTGATTATGTTGCTGGCATTGCCGAGGCAGCATGAAGTGAAAATGGAGTCAATGGAAGGGAGGTTGGTTTGTGTGGTTGTCTGGACTGTGTCCACAATTCTCTGCAATTTCATGCGGTCTTGGATGGAGCTGTTCCCAAACCATGCTGTGATGCATCCCGATAAAATGCTTTCTATGGTGCATCTAGGTTTAAGGTGAAAAGGGAAATATTTAATAGGAACCTGAGGGGCAACGTTTTCACACAGAGGCTGACAGGTATATGCAATGAGCTGCCGGGGGAGGTGGTTGAAGAGTTGAGTCCAGAAACTATAACAACATTTGGATGTTCGGATAGAAGTGATTTAGAAGGGTATGGGCCAAACACAGGCAGGTTGGTCCAGTACAGATGGGATATGTTGGTCAGTGTGGGCAAGTTGGGCCAAAGGGCCTGTTTCTCCATTTGGCTGGCTGACTCTATGACTCTATAACATTTAAAGGCAGGTACATGGATAGAGCTTAGAGGAACATGGCTTAGAGCTTAGAGGAACATGGACCAAACATGGGAAGGTTGGACTAATGTAGATGTAGATGGGGCATCTTGGGGAAGAAGGACCTGTTTTCATGCTGTATGACTATGACTCTCTCGGTGTACTGTTGGATCAGTGAAATGTTATGGCAGATTGTCTATGTTTGGTATAAACCAGCATCTGCAGTGCCATCCTGCACTTTACATCTTGTCGTAACCGATGTGATGGAAAAAATCAGAACCGACACAATTAGGTCTGAAGAAGGGTCTCGAACCGAAACGTCACCGAATCCTTCTCCCCAGAGATGCTGCCCATCCCGCTGAGCTGCTCCAGTATTTTGTGTCTATCTTCGGTGTAAACCAGCATCTGTAGTTCCTTCCTATACAATTAATTTTCTTGTTACCCAAGGTTTTGGATGTGTTGTGCTCTCTGTGTGTCTGCCATGGAGTTGCAGTACGATCTAACCAGCATCTAATTTGTGACAACTTACTACCAGGAAGAGACCTACTGTTGCAAACACAGCTCATCAACCATGTCAGCAGGTAATGCAACCCACTTACTTGGTGATACGTGATCAGAAATAATGTATTTTTAAATGTCAAGAATGCAGTAATGCAATCAACTGATATACTAATTTCTTCCAACACTTTTATTAACCCACAACTATTCTTTGCTGATTCTCATGTGAACGATAAACAATTTTAGATGAGAACTAAATGATGACTAAACATTAGTCTCATGCTCCTTTGTTCATCTTCTGATGTAACTTGTATTTTCTCTGCATGTCAGGAAATGGTGTTAGGTAAACTGTTGGGACTGAAGGCAGATAAATCCCCAGGTCCTGATGGTCTGCATCCCAGAGTACTCAAGGAGGCGGCCCTAGCAATCGTGGATGCATTGGTGATCATTTTCCAATGTTCTCTCAACGCTGGATCAGTTCCTGTGGACAGGAGGGTAGCCAATGTAACCCCACTTTTTAAGAAAGGAGGGAGAGAGAAAACAGAGAATAATAGACCAGTTAGCCTTACATCAGTAGTAGGGAAAATGCTTGAGTCGATTGTTAAAGATGTTATAGCAGCGCATTTGAAAGCAGTGACAGGATCGGTCAAAGTCAGCATGGATTTAAGAAAGGGGAAATCATGCTTGACTAATCTTCTGGAATTTTATGCGGATGTAATGGGTCCTTTTCAGAATGGCAGGCGGTGACTAGTGGGGTGCCACAAGGCTCGGTGCTGGGACCCCAGTTATTTACAATATATATTTACGATTTAGACGAGGAAATTAAATTTGACATCTCCAAGTTTGCGGATGACACAAAGCTGGGTGGCAATGTGAGCTGCGATGAGGATGCTATGTGGCTGCAGAGTGACTTAATGACTTGGATAGGTTGGGTGAGTGGGCAGATGCATGGCAGATGTAGTATAATATGGATAAATGTGAGGTTATCCACTTTGCTGGCAAGAACAAGAAGGCAGATTATTATCTGAATGGTGTCAGATTATGAAAAGGGGAGGTGCAACGAGATCTGGGTGTGCTTGTACATCAGTCACTGAAAGTAAGCATGCAGGTACAGCAGGCAGTGAAGAAAGCTAATGGCATGTTGGCCATTGCGAGAGCATTTGAGTTTCGGAGCAAGGAGGTCCTACTGCAGCTGTACAGGGCCCAGGTGGGACCGCACCTGGAGTATAGTGTGTAATTTTGGTCTCCTAATTTGAGGAAGGACGATTGAGTCGATGGGGCTTGTATTCACTGGAATTTAGAAGGATGAGAGGGGATCTTAGAAACATAAAATTCTTAAGGAATTGGACAAGCTAGATGCAGGAAAAACTTTCCTGATGTTGGGGGAGCCCAGAATCAGTGGTCACAGTTTAAGAATAGGGGGTAGGCCATTTAGGACTGAGATGAGGAAATACTTTTTCACCTAGAGAGTTGTGAATCTGTGGAATTCTCTGCCACAGAAGGCAGTGGAGGCCAATGCACTGGATGTTTTCAAGAGAGTGTTAGAGTTGGCTCTTGGGGCTAAAGGAATCAAGGGATATGGGGAAAAAGCGGGAACGGGGTACTGATTTTAGATGATCAGCCATGATCATATTGAATGGCGGTGCTGGCTCGAAAGGCCAAATGGCCTACTCCTGGACCTATGTTTCTATGTTTCTATGGATTGAGTATGGACTGGACAGAGTTCAATGAAGCTGCTGTCACACACAGCCACTTCAGTAGTCCACCAGTGAGACAATGACACACCTCTTTACCCTGAGAGAGAGAGTGTCAAATTCATCAAGTTCTATGTTGTGACCAGAAGTGCACTTGGAACTTGATTGAAACTGGTCAAAGTTATTTAATTAATGGCAGCGGAAAAAGGATGAGCTTGAATTTGAGGAACCAAGGGATGAAGTTTAGTTTAGTTTAGAGATACAGCGTGGAAATGGGTCCTTTGGCCCACCGAGTCCGCACCGACCAGCGAACCCCGCTCATTAACACTGTCCTACACACACTAGGGACAATTTAGGCTTATACAAATTGTCCAGTAAAATTATAAAATTATAAAAGTAATTGTATCTCAGAGATGCTCAGCGCATCTCTTGCAAAAAAATTAATTGGTATTTCTTTTATAAACTTTTGTTCTGAAGAATACGTTATGGAAAACTTTCCAGCATTAGTGTTATTTTATTCATGAGGACTTGTCTGTTCACTTGAAGAGTACAGTTTTCTATTAGCATAATGGGTAAATACTAATGATATATTCTCTTGGGTATACAAACCAAGTGGGAGTAATGTTTTCAGTACTATTAGAACATAGGACAGTATAGGTGATAGGCACAAAGTGCTGGAATAACTCAGAAGGTCAGGCAGCATCTCTGGAGAACATGGATAGGTGACGTTTCGGGTTGAGACCCTTCTACAGTCTCAGGTTGAGTCTGAAGAAGGATTTTGACCCGAAATGTCATCTAACTGTATTCTCCAGAGATGCTGCCTGACCCGCAGAGTTACTCCAACACTTTGTGCCCTTTTGTGTATTAACCAGCATCTGCAGTTCCTTGTTTTTACAAGTGGGTTGAAAGGTTTTGTGTTGGTGATTTGTACTAACCTTATTTAGACCAACATATCTGTCAAAATGTTTATGAAGGAACTGCAGGTGCTGGTTTATACTGAGGATAGACACAAAATGCTGGAGAACTCAGCGGGTCATACAGCATCACTGGAGATAAAGAATGGGTGACATTTTGAGTTGGCTGAAAAAGGGTTCCGACCCAAAAAGTCCCCTATTCTTTTCTCCAAAGATGCTGCCTGACCCGCTGTGCTACTCCAGCATTTTGTGTCTATCTTCAACATGTCTGACAGGTGGGTTGGTGAGTCTTGTGCAATTGAGTACCATCTAGGATTCCTGGAATTGGAGCTGCTATTTCCTTAACAGACAAAGGATTGTGTGCTGGAATGTATTTAGAACTTGAAACATGCAGCAAAAGTTTCCCGAATGAAGGATCCCAGTTTCTCTTTGCTACTTTCAGCATGCGGCCAAATATTTTCCTTGGAATCAGTGACGGTGCTGCCCAGTACAAGAAGTGGTACTTCGAGCTTATAGTGGACCACGTTGACCCCTTTGTGACTACGGAAGCTACACATCTTCGGGTTGGCTGGGCTTCTACAGACGGCTATTCGCCCTGCCCTGGAGGAGGTGAAGGATGGGGTGGAAATGGTGTCGGAGATGACCTTTACTCCTACGGATTTGATGGACTGCACTTATGGTCAGGTGAGTGGTCCTTTTTAATTATTGGCAACAGTATTGTAAAGAACCCAATTACAAATGCAATCTTGAATTCTGCTCCTCGGGAGCACATTCTGACAAAAAATTTAATGAATTCCAAATTATGTTACATAGAAACATAGATACATAGAAAATAGGTGCAGGAATAGGCCATTCGGCCCTTCGAGCCAGCACTGCCATTCAATGTGATCATGGCTGATCATCCAAAATCAGTACCCCATTCCTGCTTTCCTGCCATATCGCTTGATTCCATTGACCTTAAGAGCTATATCAAACTCTCTCTTGAATACCATATTAGTGTCATAGAGTTAGACAGCATGGAAACAGGTCCTTCGGGCCAACATGTTCATGCCGACCAACATGTCCCATCTATGCTAGTCCCTCCTGTCCGCGCTTGGCCCATATCCCTCTAAAACCTATCCTACCCATGTAGCTGTCCAAAGGTTTCTTAAATGTTATGATAGTACCTGCCTTAACTACCTCTTCTCACAGCCTATTCCATATACCCACCACCTTCTGTATAAATATATGGTAAACTAAAAACATCAGGCCCTTGTCATACATATGAGGTGTTGCATTTTGGTCTGTCAAACCCCAAGACAGGACTTGCCCAGTAAAGGATAGAGCCCTGGGAGAGTGCTGCAGGACAGAGTGATCTGGGAGTACAGATGCACTGTTCCCTGAAAGTGGTGATTCAGGTGGGCAGGGCAGTGAAGAAGGCATTTGACACGCTTGCCTTCTTTGGGAAGTATTCAGTACAAAAGCTGGCCAGTCATGGTGCAGCTGTTACAAGTCATTGGAGAGATCACACATCGAGTACTGCATGCAGATCTGGTTGCCCAGCCATAGGAAGGATGTTATTAAGTTGTAAAGGATACAGAAAAGATTCACCAGGATATGTCGTAGACTTGCATGGCTGAGTTATAGAGTGAGGTTAGATGGACTGGGAGTTTGTTTTCTTTGGAATGTAGGAGGTTGAGGAGTGATCTTATGGAAATACCCAAAATCATACGGAGCATGGATAAAGTGAACATTTGCAGTCTTTTTCCCATGGAAGCTCAAGGGCATAGACTTAAGGTGAGGAAAACTTTAAGAGGAATCTTGGGGGTGTAATTTTGTCAAGAGGGTAGTTGGATGGTGATTTGGAGGTTGGGCGAGTGGGCAGATGCATGGCAGATGCAGTATAATGTGGATAAATGTGAGGTTATGCACTTTGGTGGCCAGAACGGGAAGGCAGATTATTTTCTGAATGGTGTCAGATTAGGTGCAACGAGACCTGGGTGTGCTTGTACATCAGTCCCAACTGAAAGTAAGCATGCCTGTTAATAAAACAGGCAGTGAGGAAAGCTAATGGCATGTTGGCCTTCATTGCGAGAGGATTTGAGTTCAGGAGCAAGGAGGTCCTATTGAGGTTGTACATGGCCCTGGTAAGACTGCACCTGGAGTATTGTGTACAATTTTGGTCTTCTAATTTGAGGAAAGACATTATTGCTATTGAGGGAGTGCAGCAAAGATTCACCAGGTTGGCGGGACTGACATATGATGAAAGATTGGGTCGACTGGGTTTGTATTCACTGGAATTAGAAGGATGAGAGGGGATCTTACAGAAACATATAAAATTCTAAAAGGATTGGAAAGGCTAGAAGCAGGAAATATGTTCCCGATGTTGGGGGTGTCCAGAACCAGGAGCCACAGTTTAAGAATAAGGGGTAGGCCATTTGGGACTGAGATGAGGAAAAAAGATTTCACCCAGAGAGTTGTGAATCTATGGAATTCTCTGCCACAGAGGCAGTGGAGGCCAATTTACTGGAGGTTTTCAAGAGAGAGTTAGATTTAGCTCTTGGGGCTAAAGGAATCAAGGGACATGGGGAAAAAGCAGGAATAGGGTACTGATTTTGGAAGATCAGCCATGATCATATTGAATGGTGGTGCTGGATCGAAGGGCTAAATGGCCTACTCCTGCTCCTATGTTTCTATGTTTCTCGTTCATATTTGAAATGAACTGCCAGGACAGGTTTCAGGATAAATAAAATTATGACTTTAAATAGACATGTGGACAGATATATGGAGAGGAAGGGTTTAGAGGTATATGGGCCAAATAGATCAACCCAGAATGCCATTTATTTCACAAAATGCTGGAGTAACTCAGCAGGTCAGGCAGCATCTCAGGAGAGAAGGAATGGGTGATGTTTCGGGTCGAGACCCTTCTTCAGACTGATGTCACGGGGACAAAGGAAGGATATAGGTGGACAGGAAGATAGAGGGAGAACTGGGAAGGGGGAGGGGAAGAGAGGGACAGAGGAACTATCTAAAATTGGAGAAGTCAAAGTTCATACCGCTGGGCTGCAAGCTGCCCAAATGAAATATGAGGTGCTGTTCCTCCAATTACCGGTGGGCCTCACTATGGCACTGGAGGAGGCCCATGACAGAAAGGTCAGACTGGTAGTGGGAGGGGGAGTTGAAGTGCTCAGCCACCGGGAGATCAGGTTGGATAAGGCTGACTGAGCGAAGGTGTTGAGCGAAACGATCGCCGAGCCTGCATTTGGTTTCGCTAATGTAAAGAAGTTGAAATCTAGAGCAGCGGAAACAATAGATGAGGTCGGAGGAGGTGCAGGTGAACCTCTGTCTCACCTGGAAAACCCAGAAAGCCAACTTGCTTGGCATAGACAAAGCTTGGTTCTGTGCTGTATAACTCTATGGCTCCATACTCTGGTTCTGTTCCATAATGAAGGTCTCTCAATAACAAAACCAGAAGAGAAATAGATCAATAGTTCGTTGCCTGCCAGTCATTTTGCATAATTTCATTTGTTATAATTATGTTATAATGATTAGAGTATTAATGCAGAATTATATGCAGTGTATTTCTGTTTTAAGATGTAATGCAGTTATGTTTAGAAATGAGCTAATATAGAAATCTGCCCACCAGTGTTGTATATTCCCATTTTCTTGTACTTTCGGTCAAGTGAAGGTTCATTTAATAAATAAAATAATTTTACATGGTAAGAGTTGACATTGCATCACATGTAAAATCACAGATCTAAACTGAGATTATCTGTGGAATTGGCTTAAAGAAATGAGTGTGCCTGACAATTGGAAGCACCTCCCAACCATGGTGCAGGAAGGAACTGCAGATGCTGGTTTAAACCGAAGATAGACACAAAATGCTGGAGTAACTCAGTGGACAGGCAGCATCTCTGGATAGGAGGAATGAGTGATGTTTCGGGTGGAGACCCTTCTTCAGACTGTCAATGCCACCCATTCCTTCTATCCAGAGATGCTGCCTGTCCCGCTGAGTTACTCCAGCATTTTGTGTCGATCTCACGTCCATGGTTTTCGGTTAACCATTTTCAGCAGATAATTTGCATCCCACAAAGTCCACAGATGAGAGGAATCGCCAGATGATGGTTTGCAATGAAAACAAAAGATTGCAGATATTGCAAATCAGAAATAAAAACAGAAAATGCTGAAATCTCCCAGCAGGTCAGGTAGTATTTGGGGAAAGGCAGGGTTTTGTTTAGATAGACACCAAATGTTGGAGTAACTCAGCGGGTCAGGCAGCATCTCTGGAGAAAAGGAATGTGATGTTCTGGGTCGAGACCCTTCAGAAGACTCAGAGTGCAATTTTATATGGCTTTTGTTTAGTTTGTTGCATTGACAAGCCCACCAAGGTACAGTGAAGAGCTTTTTATGGCGTTCTGTCCAGTCAGCGGAAAGAAAATATAGGATTACAATCAAGCCGTCCACAGTGTGCAGGTACAGGAGTACTTTGGTAGAATGCCCCTGAGGTTGACTTGATTGAAGCCCCTGCTACAATGTCCAGAGAAAAGCATGGAGCAATTATAATGAATAATTGCAAATCCATTTCTGGTTCCACCACACAGAGAGTCGCCTTTACTTCACCTTTGCCTTAAGAGATACAGTGCCAAAGCAGGCCCTTCGGCCCACCGAGTCGATGCCGACCAGTGATCAGCCTGTACACTAGCACTATCCTATACACTGGGTACAATTTATAAGTTGAACCTACAAACCTGTACGTCTTTGGAGTGTGGGAGGAAACCGGAGCACCCAGAGAAAACCCACAGGGAGAATGTGCAAACACCACACAGCCAGCACCCATGGTCAGGATCGAACCAGGATCTCTGGTGCTGTGAGGCAGCACCTCTACCGCTGTGCTACTGTGCTGCTTTGACCCTTAATTGATGGGGTTTTGTTGGTTCAGGGAGGGGGTTTTAGGATATCGATGCTGATATTTTCTTCACCTGACATTTTCTCTCTTTTTAGGCTGCATTGCTCGGACAGTAAATTCACCAAACCAACACTTGCTAAGGGATGATGACGTTGTCAGCTGCTGCCTGGATTTAAGCGCTCCGAGTATTTCCTTCCGCATTAACGGACAACCAGTTCAGGGAATGTTTGAAAATTTCAACACCGATGGGCTCTTCTTTCCTGTGGTCAGCTTCTCCACAGGAGTAAAGTCAGTGATCCTCCATATCTTTTGCTCCTCCTCATGTATATTTTACTTTAATACATCGCGGAAACAGGCCCTTTGACCTACCTAGTCCATGCCCACCAGCGATCACCTCGTACACTAGTTCATTCCTACACACTAGGGACAATTTATAATTTTACCGAAGCCAATTAACCTTCAAACCTGTACGTCTTTGGAGTGCGGGAGGAAACTGGAGCACCCGGAAAAAACCCACGCAGTCACAGGACGAATGTACAAACTCTGTGCAGACAGCACCCGTAGTCAGGATCGAACCTGGGTCTCTGGAACTGTAAGGCAGCTACTCTACCACAGCAGCACCGTGCCTCATTTGTTCCTCATCCCCCAGTGTCCTTGTTCGGGGAGGCATTGTTGGTGAATTTGGAGGTCAGTTAAATGTCAGCCTTACTGCGGTGGATCTGGTTTCACTTTGAGATCAGCTTGGGTAAGGGCAGCACATTTTGGAACCGTACAGCACAGCAGCAGAACAGGCCCTTCAGCCCATAATATCTGTGCCGACGATGATGCCAAGTTAATCTCCTCCTCCTGCACATGATCCATTCCCTGTATATCCATATGTCTTTCAAAAAACCTCTTCAATACTACTATTGTATCTGCCTCCACCAACCTCTGGCAGAGTGTTCCAGGCACTTTTCTCCTTCAAAGGACATTGCGAAAAAGATGAGTTTTATGATTATCCAACGTTTTTACGGTCACCATGACCGATGCTAGATTTTTCATTTAAAGACTGGAATTTAAATTTTCTGGTGCCAGAGCTGAATTTGAACTTGAGTTTTTAAAATATTAACCTTGGTTTCTGGCTCATGGGTTTAGTTATTTAATTATTGTGCTCGAGATTATTCCAGTAATAACCACTTTACTCCTTTTCAGAAACATAAGAGTCCTGCAGCTTGGAAACAAGCCCTTCAGCCCAACTCGTCCATGCCGACCAAGGTGCCCCAGCTGAGTTAGTCCTATTTGCCCGTGTTTGTTCCATACCCCTCTAAACCTTGCCTATCCATGTACCTGTCCAAGTGTCTTTTAAATGGTGTTATCATACCTGCCTCAATTATCTCCTCTGGCAGCTCGTCCCATATACCCACATACCTAGATACCCACCGGTCTCTGTGTTCATCACATTCCCATTAAATCTATCCCCTCTCACCTTAAACTACTGAATCTATTTATGGGCTGCAAAACCTGTCACCATCCACCTCTGGAACAGAAGGGGCATGGGAATGCCACCACCAACAGGTTCTCCTCCAAGTCATACCGCCAGATACATTGCCCCTTTATCTTTGCTAGGTGCATATCCTGGAAGTCCCTTTCTTACAACTTGTTTGAAGTATCTTCAACAGGACGGCACAGTGGTGCAGCGGTACAGTTGCTGCCACACAGCACCAGAGACCCGGGTTCAATCCTGACTATGGGTGCTGTCTAAACGGAGTTTGTACGTTCACCCTGTGACTGTGTGGGTTTTCTCCAGGTGCTCTGGTTTCCTCCCACAGACATACAGGTTTGTAGGTTAATTGGCTTCGGTAAAAATTGTAAATTGTCCCTAGTGTGTTGGATAGTGCGAGTGTACTCGGTGGGCCGAAGGGTCTTTTTCCACGCTGTATCTCTAAAGTCTAAAAGGCTGCAGCAATTTCTTAAGGGACTGTGAAAGATATGGGAAAAAGTGAGGCCTAGACACTAATGCCCACAATCTGCATGTGAATGAAAATAAATCTCAGAACTTTTGTCTGAATTTAATAAATGTATGAAATACAGTAAAAGCTATAGATGTTCCAGGAGTAGCAGTCATCTCAGCATTCATTCACTTTGAAAAAGTATGAATTTGATTTCTGTGCACAAGAAAATCTGTTGAAGTTGCTTTGTGACGATATTGGCAATGCCAGTATTATTGAAATTGGAGAAAGGCCAGTTTTATTTCCCAAACAAGTATCGAATACTGTCATTTATTACAGTGAAATATTTTTCATGTGGGTTTCCTACATTTAGAACATGGAATTACGATTAGTATTGTGAGAGAACAAAGTATGGATGCTGTGGAGCTTGGAGGCGCAGCATAGAGTTGTTGCTTTCCAGAGCCAGAGACCCGGGTTTGATCTTGACTATGGGTGCTGTCTGTGTGGAATTTGCATGTTCTCCCTGTGACTGAGTGCGTTTTCCCCAGGTGCTCAGGTTTCTTCCCACATTCCAAAGAAGTGCAGGTTTGTAGGTTAATTGGCTTCTGTAAATTGTTCCTACCTTGTACATTAGAACGTGTGTATAAGTGATCGCTGGTCACCAAAGGGCCTGTTTCAACTCTGTATCGTGATATCAGCCCGAATGTCGGCCTTGGAAGTCACCTTGAACGGATCTGCCAGCTCCAGCTGGTACGGAGTTCCAGAGCCCTGGCCACGGGGAGCAAATTTGACCTGCCGATTGGTCATGGAAGTCCCGATGAGGTCGGCCGCCTCATATGACCTAGGTGTGACATTTTCGGGGGAAGTCCGGGGGGTGGGTATTTCAAGTGCACTCGCTGTATTTTGTTTGCATTAAAGGAGGTGCCAGACCACCAATTGCCGGAAAATCAGTAATACAGAACATTTCACTTTTTTGAACATTTCACACAGTAGGTTGCGGGATTATTGGAGTTTCACTGTGGTGTAGCTCACAGAACGGGTTCCTGTTTTCAGTTCAATTCCCCTTTAAGCGATACAGTGTGGAAATAGACCCTTCGGCCGAACTTGCCCACAACGACCAACATGTTCCATCTACACTCGCCCCACCTGCCTGCGTTTGGCCCATATCCCTGTCAACCTATCCTATCCATGTAACTGTCTAAATGTTTCTTAAACGTTGCAATTGTACCTTCCTCAACTACTTCCTCTGGCAACTTGTTCTCGAGATTTGCCAACTTTGTGTGGAAAAAATTACCCCTCAAGTTCCTATTAACTATTTACCCGCTCAGCTTTAAACCAATGCCCTCTGGTTCTCGAATCTCCAATTAATTTATGGGTCGGAGTTGTAGTTATTTTGTTGGTTTGAGATTAACATTACGTTTGCTCTCCCGTTTTCTAATCAACCGTTTCTCCCAAACAAACTGTACTTGTGTCTCCCTAGAGTTCGTTTCTTGCTTGGCGGTCGCCACGGGGAGTTTAAATTCCTTCCACCTCCCGGTTATGCTCCGTGTTTCGAAGCCTTGCTGCCAAAAGAAAAAATGAGGGTGGAACACACGAATGAATATAAGCAAGACCACAACGGCGTGCGTGACCTACTGGGTCCGACCATCTCTCTCACGCAAGCTGCCTTCACTCCAATGCCTGTGGACACCTCTCAGGTACTATAGAAACAAGGAGCTGCAGATGCTGGCCTACACAAAAGGACACAAGGTGCTGGAGTAACTCAGCAGATCAAGCAGCATCTCTGGAGAACATGGAGAGGTGATGTTCTGCTCGAAGGAGGGTCCAGACCCATAACATCACTTATCCATGTTCTCCAGGGATGCTGCCGGACCTGCTGAGCTATTCCAGCACTATGTCTAATTTTTTGTAAGAAGGTACAATGATATGTGGGACCCTTCTTCTGACTGAATGTCGGGGGAGAAACTGGGGGAGAGAAGGGGCCGGGCAAAGCGTGTCAGGTAATAGGTAGACAAAGGCAAAGGGGTTTTTTGATAGGCAGATGGTTGGAACAAAGGCCAGAGATTAAATCCGAGGGTGTAAGACAGACTGATTGAAGAGTTGCAAATTGTGAAGCCAGAGGATTTAATTTAGGGGTGTGGGAATGGGGGGATTGGGAGTTAAATGGGAGTGGGAAAGGGTCATTGTTACAGTACAGGTACAACACCAAAATTGTTACTTGTTTCACTGACTAATTGGACATTATTCTGTGTCGCAACAAATACAACTTTATAATGTGCACAGTAGTAGCAAGTGAAAGTATTTAAAAAATATTTTAGGACAATTTTGTTTTTGGACAATTGTTCTCCATGTTTTAGAGCCTTACAACATGGAAGCAGGCCCAACAAAATCATCGCCTCACTCCCCCGAAATCCATCGAATGAAACAATATAGGACAAAGAGGGAGTGGCATGAACTCTGTGCACTCATGGAATGACTGTACATTAACCCTCTGTAATCCTCTCATCCTCCTGCACTCCGAGGAATAAAGTCCTTGGCTGCTCAACCTCTCCCTACAGCTCAGGCCCTCGAGTCCTGGCAACATCCTTATAAATCTTCTCTATGCCCTTTCCAGTTTAAAAACATCACACCAATACTGGCATATAGTCCATCTGTTTTACAACACTCCTCAGGGTCCTTATTCCCCATGAAAGTCTGACTCTGGTTTGCTTTCTGTTATATCCATTCCAAGCTCCAGTTTAAGGATGACATGGCAGTGCTATTGAGCGGAACCTTTTCCATAAATGGATATCTGCTGGTCTGGTAAAATTAAAAGTCAGAAGCTTCTTGGATACTCCCAGGTATCTCAGATCCTCCGGCACAATTATCTGCCTGTAATCATAGGCCTGCTCCAGGTTCACAGAATGATGCACTTGTGTGGGTTCTGATTTCCTCAAGGCAATGGGCATACAGTTACTGAATGCACCAAATTGTTGTCAGTCACCTCACACGCTTCATGATCTCTTCAAAGCGAGCAGAATAGCTTGCCTTTTCTAGCGTGTCAAACTTCTGATGCTACTGCAGTAAATTGAGAAATGGTCTCGAAATACAAATTGAACTGTAATACGGAGTCTGGAAACCTAGAGTCATTGAGTCACGCAGCGTGAAAACGGGCCCTTCGGCCCAACTTGCCTACGCTGACCAACATGCCACATCTACACCACTTGCCTGCGTTTGACCAATATCACTCTAAACCAATCCTATCCATGTACCTGTCTAAATGTTTCTTCAATGTTGGGATGGTACCTGCTACGACTACTTCCTCCAGCAGCTCGTTCCATGCACCCACCACCCTTTGCCTAGTTTAAATAAAAATTTGCCCTTCGGGTTCCTATTAAATCTTTCCCCCTCACCTTACAAAAGCTTTGCTGATGTTTTTCTGTGTTGTATGTTTAATGGAATAATATTTTGCACCTTTACTTACTGTGACATTCCCAACTTGAACCCGTTTCAGATTGTGCTCCCGCCTCACCTGGACCGTATACGAGAAAAGCTTGCAGAAAACATCCATGAGCTCTGGGTGATGAATAAACTAGAGTTGGGGTGGACCTTTGGATCGGTATGTTCACAACATACAATTAATTTGCTTGGCCTGAAATGAGGCAACTGATGTATTTCCTTTGGTTTAGTGAAAAAAGTTGTTGTGACTTTGATC